>NC_046636.1:21579355-22183605 GCF_900324485.2 Mastacembelus armatus
AGAGGAAGAAAGCACAGGAAAGGATGTGAGCTGCTGTGTCCCACATACATACACCACAAACCCCCTCCCTCCTTCACCACCCTCCTCCCTGATTATCACCCGCACCCCCTCCCCTCTTCTCACCAATCTCTACATTACACCCCCTCTTCACCCCTGTCTTCCCTCCCAGAATCCCAGCAGCAGCTCACAGGAGAGGTGGCACACTTTAAGGATAAATTTAGAAATGAGGTGCAATCCCAAGGCCAGCAGAGAAAAGAAAGAAGTACAGACAACACACACGTCTGGTCGCATGTATGCAGACAGAAGTCTCAACATACTCCTGGCACATATAACACTGCACAGAATGTAATAAAACAATCATACTTGGGGGGGGATTTCAGTGTGGTGTTACAGTGATCTTAGGAGGGAAACACTGTAAACACTGTGACCACATTTGAGGAGGAAGGATCGCAGTGCACTAAGGATGAAAAGAGCTCAGGTCTACCCTCGTCATTACGCCTTTGTTCAGTGGGTGGGAGTTGAGGTGTGGAGCGAATCTTAATGCTAGAGCTGATTGGACCCCCCAACGAGAGCGAGACTGTGTGTGTGTCACGGACGACAGGAGGAGAGAGTGACTTTGGGATGATGAGGAGATGGGTAGAATGAGGAGAGAAAGTGACTTTGAGACAGTGAGAGGACTCCTTGCTGCTTGAGTTCTAGGGTTGAAAACTCATCATCTCATATGGACACTTACAATCTCACACACACACACACACACACACGCATACACACACACAAAACCAGCTTTAGTGTGCAACAGCCTCTCTGCTTCGCTGCTCAACCCTGAACAACCTCTTTCCTCCCTTATAACACCCATGCTGCCCTCCATACCTCCCCTCCCTTTTTCTTATCCAATCTTATTATTACTATCTCACCTCTCTTCTCAACTGTTGCCCCTTCCCACTACTCCTCTCCCCTCTAATCCTGTGGATTTCGTTCAACTAGCCCACCATTAATCACAAGTGCATATATTTTGCCAAGGGTGGCCAGTGCGAAATAAAAACTCCATTCTGGCAGGTTGAGTTGCATTCTCAGCCTGCTGAGCTGCACAGCCACAGCCATATTCATAGCAGCAAGACAGTGTTTGCAACTTTTAAACCTATTTATAGTTTAGTAACAGGTAAACTGAGTCAGCTGTCTTCACTAACCAGACACCAAAGAAGGACAGTATTGTTGTGTGTCTACTATTTAAACAAGGCTAACTGTATATTCTCCATCAGAACACAGTATCTTTAAATGTTTAAAATGTCTCACTTTCAAAGGAGCGTTCAATGCAATGCAATGCATTTGGGTCAATCCTGGAAACATCCTAACTCAGGTATCACTTTTTCCTCCATTTCAATGAATTACTGACAGTGTTAGTAACATTATTCAATATCACATGACAGCAATATAATTTCTCAGTTACAAACACAGTGATATATGGGATTACAAAGTCAGTAATGATATTACAGTTAGTAATGCCAAGCAGCGCTCTTATTTTGACATTTGTGGGCTCTCTCTCTTTTCTGTTTTCACAGGGTTTATATTATTAGTCCTTATGTTCAGTGGAGAAACTGCTCCAGATCTGAGCTTGGTGCAGGGACTGGGGGACGGCTGAGACGGCAGTTAGCCCCTACCAAAGGAGGATAAATTCAGCCCACAGGCTTCCTGCAATCACCCTGGTTTTGTTCAAGTGTGTGACACATTGTAGGGCAGAGCTGTAAATATCTCAAAACAACAGGCTGCCAGCTAGTTAAACCAAAATTTTTCATATTCTTTCCACATGTACTAAACATAGAAAATGAAACATGTAAGGCATAGAGGCTTTGGAGTTATTTAAAAGGGACTGAGTAATGAAAGTAAGGTCATTTCTTCACAGCAAAAGTAATTTGAGTAATATCTTGTGAATAATTTATTCAAATTTTTAGTCACTGCAGTTAAATACACTTGTGGCACTCGTTTGTGCATTCCCTACCACGTTAACACAAATCAACATTGTCTCACACAATATTTTTATTTTTCTAAACACAGCAGCCTTTAGAGAAAAAGCCTCAGCATCATGTAAGCAAGACACAAACCATTTAACAAACTAAAGTGTTGTCAAAGTGGGTTGCTATTAGGTGGCATGAAAGATTGTGTGTATGTGTGAATATGTGTTTTTGTGCTTTCATCTGCCACAAAGAAACTCAAACAATTAATGTAACAGTTTAGATTCAGAGTCTGCCTTGTCATGGTAATGTGTTTGAAAGGCTGGAAGTCAAAAGCAATTAGAGAGATAGACTGAGCCCGGTAGCTTCAAATGCAAACCACTAAACACAGCAGATAGAGCTCTACTCAGTAGTTAAAAAAAAAAAAAAAAATTTAGTCACAGTGCAGCAAGTGTAATTTAATGACGCAGTACGTTCCTACTCTGCAAAGTCAGAAGGGTTGACTGGTTACACAGTATACAAACACTGACTGCCACCCAACCAAATATACACACACTCATATTTTTGGTTTTGTATGAGCTGCAACAAAACAAGACAGAGAAAATAAATGAATAACAACAGAGGACAAACACTGCTTAGACAAAGCAAAATAGGAAGACTGAAGAAAAATTAAACAATGATCTAAAAGAATGTTTGAATCTGACTGAGTGAGACAAATTGTACAATGGGGAAAAAAAAGAAATGGGGAAGAGGAGAAGAGGGATTACTTACACTTGGCTTTTGACAGAGTTGCTGTAGGAATAAACACCATTGGGAGTGGTAGAGATCAATAGTCTCACTGTTACAAACACGCACACAGAGAGCCTGGTTTGGATCAATACTCCTGGTGCAACAGCATTCCAGTAAATGAACACACATTGGTATCCAGCAAATATCTCACTTTACTAATCACTAACATAAGGTCTCATGAACAGTGATTGTGCACCAAGCATTATCACCTTCATGGAGGTTGAATTCACTGCAGGACTGGTGTATTAGACTGGCTTAGTTTTAACTAAGTGTGCCCAAATACACCAGTGGAAGCCCAGCAGAGAGGCAGGAATGCTGAAGAGTCATGCAGGGTTGGAGGTGTATGTTTGGGAGAGCTCTGGAGTGGGAGGGCAAGTAAAGCTTAAATCCATTTATACACCATCGAAGAAAATGTATTTTGGGAAGAACAACCTGACTGACTCTCTGTGTTGCACCCTGCTGAATCACTACACCTTAAAGAGAAAAGCCATCTCAGAGGCAATTTAAAATTCACAACACTACACATAGCCAATCTAAAAATCTGAAGTCAGTACTTTTTTAGTTTTTTTCCCTTATTTATTTATTTTTCCAGTTGGTCACAGAGGGGCAGGCAGGAAATATGGGGAGATGATGAGAGAGGAAGGGACATGCAACATGGATTTAAATGACAACACTGTGAATGTGTGGTATGGACTATAACCACTCAGCTATCAAGGGGCCGAAACTTTATTTGCCCTTGCATAGTGGAAAACTCAATCTTAGGACTTAAATGGGATATCCATTGAGGAAGATATTGTATATCAAACTAAAAAGACATAAAAGTAAAGTGAGACCAGAGACCAGATTTAATCTCTTGAGCTTTACTCAAGAGAATAAACTGCCAATTAAAATTCAATTTCACCAAATACAAGCCTATTTTTCTATGTGGACTTCTCACCCACGCATACCTTCAGTCAGCTAGACAGATGCACACAGATCACATTCTGGGTATATCTGTAGGTGTGTATGCACTGTTTATAATGTAAATGTAGGTGAGTGCCTGTATCTGTCTGTCATGTGCACTATGACCTGATGGTATCAGGAAGGTAGTCCTTTTTTTTATTTTTTCTAAAACTGATACCATCTTTGGCTCCTCTGATTCCATTAAGAGGGGGATGTGAATATTAGGTGTTTTAGCTGGAAAGCTGACAAGGAAAGACTAATGTATTCTGCTAATGATACAGTTTGCTGCTTTCACAGAGTGACTGAAGGTGGAGCATTAGGGAGAAATGTTTGTTGGCTGGTGTTCAAATGAAGTGACCCCAATGTTCTCTCTCTCTCTCTCTCACACTCTCTCACACTCTCTCTCTCACACTCTCTCTCACTCTCTCTCTCACTCTCTCTCACACACACACACACACACACACACACACACACACACACACACACACACACACACACAGACACACCAGTGAACACAGATGTTAAACTGTTTCAGTGAACACATACTCCCAAGGCTTGGACCTGCAATCCACCGTACCACTAGACTCTACCAGATGTGATGATGAGCAATACATATAAGGTGAAAAAGACAATTCAATGCACATCTGTGAGTCTTAGGAGAGTGATCATTTATAAGGAGAAAAGTTCCCTTTCTACAACATTTGAGTCATTCAATAACTAAATAACAGCTGCTCAGCTTTTAAAAAGACTTTTGCATGTATGCATTTAGCTGGTATGTTTGTGTCGTGAATACAGGTGCATGGAAAAGGAGAGACGCCCCAAATGCAGGAAACCAGGCTGGCAGGAGCAGTTCAGTGAGACCAGAGGAAACAAATGGAAGACTCGCCAAGATATAAAGTGCCTGCTTATGTCTATGGCTCAAAGACTGAGAGGCATTTCTGCAAAATATGAAATGTCCTTTTTAAAGTTTTCCCCATACTAAATTATCATTACTTCAATAGTTCTGTTAAGCTAAACTGAAGATCACAAATTTCAACTGAACTGCACCGAATTCAGGTAAACTGCACAGATGAATTGAAGTGTACTGAGTCTTTCAAGGGATGCACCATTAACAACAGTTTATCCTCCTCAGAAAGAATTGACAGTAAGACATGTTACTATAGAGAAATACAAAGGGACTGAGCATCACTTTCCATCTCCTATTTCCCACTCTGCCTTCACTTCCCTTTATCCTTTGCTCTCTGTCTATTTCTCTCTTCCTGCTATTCTCTCACTGCCAGGCTCCCTGAAGTAAATGTGATGCTATTAATCAAAACTCCAGAGGAATCAGCATCTGCCCAACACACTGTGATTGGGATGGACAAGTAATTTAGGCAGAGAGAACAGCCAAGGAGGAAAAGTTGTGCTGGTTGCAGCTTGCTTACAAAAATATAGAACTGACGTTTTCCTGTTTAGCATTGCTCAGTGATATGATTGATTCATAGTCTTCCATCACGTCAACCACAGAAAACACTGGCAGTTTCACCACTGGAATAGATATGAATAAATTCCATTCACTGTGTTAGGTGTGATGTGTAACCAAATCTTATCATTACAGTGCTATCTCTGCCTTTCGTGTATCCTCACATCAATAATTCACTCACTGCCATGCAAATGTGATGCTCTACCTCATTTGATTTCCCCCTACTGATCCATCTCTTCACCATCTATAATTTATTACTTTAAATACTCAATATAGACAGAAAGAGTCAGATGTTTTGCTTATTTTACACATACAGATAAATGTGTGAAAACATAAACACACCGACTGTAATAGTGTCAGAAAGTCAAGACGGAAAAGATGTTAGCCTTCACACATACTGCAGGGTCAGTGAAACTATGACAACTCACAGAGACGTCTGTATCATTTATAAACATATAAGGCTCAACTTTCATCAAGGCACAAAGACTAGAAAAAGGAGAATCACACACTGGTGTATCCCTGACCGTGAAATGTGCTTTCCTGGTCATTTTTCTATTTTCATTGCCAGTGCAGAACCCACTGCGCAAAGGTGGGAGGAGAAGCTCAATAAAATCTGAGGTGTGTACAGATGAGGCAGCATAAAGCAGATGTTGCTATTTGGGTGAGAAAACAGGATTAGATGATTCAATCAGTAAAAACTGAAATTGATGCATATGGTTAGAGGAATACAAAGTAATGCTGAATGATGTTAGCATAAATTAAAAAAGCAAAACAAACAAAAAAAAACCAACCAGATTGAATCATCAACTAGTAGAACAACTTCAGAAATATGCTGAATTAAAGAGTAATGGTGACTGCTCACCAGTATGTGTATACAGGACTGACTGACCGCCTTCGGTTGATTGAGTCTGTTCATTTTTGTGTTGCCTCCCCATAAAAAGGAACTATATGCACGTGCTTTAATGCAAACCAGCAGTTCTTTCTTGTTTCTTTTGATTTAATGATGGGAGACATGAAAACTGTGAAAACATCACGAGTCAGCTCACACATACGTACATGCTCACACACGAATTCTTTCCCTCTGTCCTTATGTTCAGTGTGTCGCTCATAATGATATTTTCTATGATGAAATAAGAGCTGCATTACAAAGGACTTGCAAATTGACAGTCTACTCATACACACATCAAATCATGCTTTTTGCAGGAGGAGAGTACTACAAGCAGAGTGTATTTAATGAAAAAAGAACACAGCGGGTGAGGGAATCTCCTGCCTCCTCTTTTCATATATTTTGAGACAGGCAGCTGGTTAAAGCCACCAGCCTCTCCCCGCTGTCATGCAGGATTTAATCATACATTATACTGTATTTGCACAGATTAAAAATAGCTTACTGGCAAATCAGAAAAAGATGTTCTGTGTGAACTGCCAGCTGGAAGTGGTGTGTGTGCATTTATATGTGCTTACAGTATTTACAGTATATGTATGTTGGTTAGGGGAATTGTGCATGTGTGTCCATCGCCGGACATCTTGTTGGTGAATTACAGTAGTAAGTTGGTTTAAAAAAAAATAAAATAAAATAAAAAAAAAAAAAGAATTTTCCCAATAAAACTTTTTTTCACCACCAATTTCTTATCTGAGCATAGAGCAAAAAAAAAAAAACAAGAACAGACAGATAACTGATGAGGGGGAGAATGGAAGGAATACAAATGAAAGGAATAGAACAGGGATATGGGGTGCTGTAGGGTGAAGTGAGTGAAAGGAAGAGGTGGAGGAAGAAGGGATGGTGAGATAACAAGAAGGAAGGATGCAAAAGAGGAGTTTTACCATTCCACTGGGTCTCATTAATTCAGCCTAATCAGATAGTATATTGCTGAGAAAACACTTGTATGATATCCTGCACAATACATGGCGTACGTGCATCTGTGTGTATGAACTTCCTACTCACAAACTGGCAGTAAAATCTTTGCAGTTTCCTGTGCATGTAGGTGCCGGATGAAGGCAAGAGTCCAGTTATTATCAAGAGAATTTCCAGATATGAGTTGCAGTGACTCACGGCTGCTCTGTTTGTGTTTTGCTCATGGATAGAACGAGACAGTCTTGACACTCAGGTTGAACACTGTCCTCTCACTGTCTAGATCATCTGCCTGAAAACATTCTGCCCAATCATGACACTAGAGTCAATGCTATCTGAGTAAGAAAGGAAGAGAAATAAGGAGGAAAAGACAGATAGAGGCAGAGACAAAAGAAAAACTTCCTTTTGTGAGTCTAACTCACACTGATAGTCCTTTGTGTCTTGCCCTCTCGCTCTAAAACACACAAATGACATTGCTGAAGTGGTTGTGTTGTGCTGAAGAAGATGAGGGTGCCCTGCCTGAGATTACAACAAATGTCTGCAAAATTTCAGACATTAAATACACACTGTCTGCCATCCTCTGAAACAAACCCACTGAGACACATGAACATATATGTGCACAAATCCATATTGGAATTACGCTTGTATGTATACTCATAGGTTTTTCCACACACACACACACACACACACACACACACACACACACACACACACACACACACACACACACACACACACACACACACACACACACACACACACACACCACTCTCTGTTCTTCGAAGGCTGTAGCCTTTCATGTCAGAATGGTTGGCCTTATTTGTGGGGAGTCAGTCCCCTGGTGAAGCTACTTGGACTGAACCAATCCAGTAAAGAGCTGGGGGAAGGGTAGAAGAATTCTTGATGACAGATGAGCGATGCATACTGAAACCAGTTTGTGGAGAAAGGAAGAGTTGGTAGATGGGAAAACTGGGGGTTAATGAGCTGGAGCAGAGAGAGGAACGAGGCATGAGATGGGGGATGTGGACCAGATTCTGCTTGTAGTGATCCTGCACCAGACTGATTCAATAAACACACTAGGGAATGACCCTTTAATTCTAAGCCAACACTTAGCCTGGTGCAGACACAAACACCATCACCCAGGGACAAATGAGAGGCATGGCTGATATTCTGCATGTGTCTGCAAAAATTCTGATAAGAGTGTACATAGATAAATTAAAAAAAAAATATACTAACCATCAGAAATTAATATAAAACAGAAAACTAAATATGGGGCTGGTAAAATCTTAAAAACAAAATGTCCATTTGCCATTAATAGTACATTAAAGAATTTGGAAATATATTGCTAAAAAAAAAAAAAAGTCAAATGGTTTCTTGAAATTAAAAACTGTAGCGTACAAACTCACATTGACTCAGTCTAGGTTTAGAGGGCATGAAATGGTTGAAAGATGACCCAATTAATAATGACACATAGACATGCATACACCCACACACATGCACACAAATGTATGTTTAGCAGGCATGTAAGTGTTCAGAGCAGACCCTATTAATTCAGCTCATTTAGCCCCAGTCCAGCCATTAAATATAAGCCTGCCCCAAAGCTCACAATGCAACACCACAGCTCAACCCACAAAGCTTTGTCTCTATTTTGCATTTCTCTCCCTCGCCTAGTATTTCTTTACGTATTTATTGACAGCACATGTCGTTTTTCTGCATTTTTATAAATGAGTAAAATTCCAAATCAGGGTCAGAGCATGAGGGCAGAGACAGCATCAAGACTGGCGTTGGGCAAAAATCCATCTGAATGTGCCCTCAGGCTATACAAAAATGCCTAATATCACCAAATACTGTTTAATACCCTGGCCACAATACCAGAGCACACAGCCAGAATTACTGGCCGACTTGCAAGTAAAAATTGTACTTCTGCATAATTGTTGTTCATATGGATCTGAAAACTGACCAACACTGAAAAGAAATGAGAGATAGAAAAAGCCTGCAGGGAATGGGTGGGGGTGCAGGGCAGCAGAAGCAGACACAAATTAGGATTAGAGGAGTGTTCATCCTCCCTTTCTGCTCTTTTATTAATGCACCTCTGAGGTGTTTTTAGAGGCCATTGGAAGTAAGCCGATTTCACTGCTCAGGAGGGCTCACCCACTGCACATTAAAACTACCTACTGTGTCACAAGAACACACACACACAGACACACACACACAGACACACACACACAGACACACACACAGACACACACACACACACACACACACACACACACACACACACAATTTCTCCTGTTGTCAGTCATGGTACAGTAAAAGCAGAAGTATCCACCTACAGAGCCAATGGCTGGTGGTACTGAGGTGAAAAACAAAAGGAAAAAAAGTGTCACAAGGGGTTAAGTATGATTTTGATGCGGAACAACTGATGTCAATTCAATTAGTGTGAAGGGAGACAAGAGTACGTTAGCCTTATCTATGGCCTTTAGACGATCTGTGAGCTTTACTCAGATAGAGCTGGTGAACAGGGAGCACATGGATTAAAATGTGGAGGGGTGATCGAGAGATGCAGTAAAGCTATGAAACCCAGATAGTCATGGAGATAAACTAATAACTAAGATAAGACCCATACATACAATAAGTCATGAGCTTGCACAGCGACTAGCAGACTGCAGACAGGAGATTCACACCCAATGCAGAGTGAGACAGAGAAGCACGCACAGAGAACAGTAACAGGACAGGCCAGAGGACACTGTGGGGTGGGCATGATACAGTACACCAATCGTCATTTCCTGAGGGAAATATCTGGCTCTTTAGATGCACAATGTTCCACTGTGTTCACCAGATACTGTAATTGTTGTTGATGTTAGTTCAGTATAGTGTATGGTGAGTTTTTAAGGCTTTTATTCTGAAAACTACCTGCGGCAATAGGAAGCAAGGAGCAAAACAACTAGCTGAAACTCCACAAAGCCAAAAGGAGCTACAGATTCTGGAGATGGTTCTCTGAAGGTTTGTTACTACAATTAACTGATTACATTGTTCTCATACAGTATGGTCTTTTGCTATATTGCTAATATGGTTGCTTTAATGACATACAATTAATATTTGAGGTTGAGCACGGCAGATAGGTGCATAAGGATTTTAAAAGGGAGTGAGTGTTTTTTATTTTATTCCAAAACAAGGTAAGGATGTAAGTCACTGTGAATGGTATGGATATATTTACTAACCCAAAACTGTTAAATACTTCAATGCGTGTTTTCAGAATGTAAATGTTTGTACTTTTTTTTTTTTTTATAGTAGCTAAACAATTTATATAATGAAGCCTACGAATTTTATAATCTTAGCAAAATGCTCCATTAATTTTCTACTGTATTTCCACATTGTTTTTAAAGTTCTTTATTAAAAACATCAATACAGCATTACTCACACTTATAGAAAACAGGCATATCATTCTTTGTATTTATTTATGTGCTTTTTAAATTTAAGACATTTGCGTAGCATACAGCATGTGAACGTGTATGGTTGTGAGCACTGGAGCGTATATAAGATATAACAATACTTCCCCTCCCTGTGCAGTACCTCTTAATGTAATTTTATTGGTTCTCAATTCAGTGTTATAGTACAAAACATTTAATATACTGTATATATGCTTTGCTGCAGGGCACGATCAGACTGCAGATATCTATTTGCAGAAAGGCTGAGGCTACGTGAGATGACTGCCTGACTGCTGAGACAACCTAAAATGATAAATGTGTGTGTGGATGAGTCTGTGCCTGCATGTATAGGTGTGAATAGGCCGAGGGATGGAGTGGGGCAAAAGGGCAAGGCAAAAGACGCAGGACTGACAGAAGAAGCGGCCAGAAGAGGAGCAAAAGGTGAGCAATTAGCTGAGACTGTAACTAATGGGTGAAAACCTGGGCATTTGTCAGAGTGTGCATGTGTGTGCGTAAGCACATGTGTTCGTAAGTGAGGACATCAGACCATCCATCACACACACACACGCGCGCGCGCGCGCACACACACACACACACACACACACACACACAAAGACACACAAAGACACACGCACACAAAAATAAAGCTGAGACCATCAGCATGGATAACTAACAGCATGGATATGTGTGTGCTGTGTTCAGGACATGAGGTGTTGGCCAGAATCAACAGGCTCAGTGAGAAGCTGGACAACAAGCGCTGGCTCCACTTCAGATGTAATCACACAATAGTTGGGGATCAAGCTGTTAATAACCTACAAACTCCTTTCAAACAACAAACAAATGCTCATGGAGAAACAAGCATGCCCACTAAACAAGAGAGGAAGAGACAGAAAAGAAACAGAGGAAGAATGTCAATGCTGGGACCACAACATATAGTTAGGTTTTCTCCACTTTTGGCTCAATTTAGAGTCATGTCTTAAAAAGACGCAGGACTGACTTAAAAATGCTTTGTCCAACTCAGTGCTTTACAATGTATTAGACCACCAGTCAGAAAACAAAGAAAACATTTTTAGGAACCTGTGAAAAACGTATTTCATATTGAATTCACATTTTTATACCTAAATTTGGGCCAGCACATGGGACTACACTGAGAAGTAAAAAATTAACCAAGCGGAACATTTACTCATTAAAACTGGTTTTACAAGGAATGCAAGTAAATAACAGTAACTGCGCAACTGAATAAAAAAAAAAAATAATGTGCTTTAGGATTTTTTTGTCTTGTAAAACAGTTCACTGATAACAGTAATCATATTTCTAGTATTAGAAATACTAGGACTAAATAGCTCACACGTAGCCTACTGGTTGACTAACAAAAAAAAAAAAAAATTTGATTATCACCAGTACAGTTAACTTAGAATAGCAGATTTGATTTTTTTTTTATGTCTACAGGTGCCACATTTGTGGCCTGTGTCCAATAAGATACAAACAGCAGAATCCAAACCACTTCTAAAGACAGATCTACAGACCATGTCTATTAATTCCTATTTAAAGCTTTTTAATCATTACATTTTAGTTAGAGTAGTGTGCTTTTTATTGTCTGACAAAGTAATTTGTAAACACTGCAAAGACCACTATAGATTAAGTTATTTAGTTTATTGTTTACTGCTCACTGAATTAGTCTCCACTAGGCTGCACCCCTGCAGAGTGGGCAAGCTCAAATGTTCTACTGTATTTACTATGCAGAACTTGCTGCTACTGTAGAAAAGGAATAAGACGGAGCAATCAGAAAAACACACAGTGATGGCAGCTCACCATCAGGGCTTAGGAAAATACCAAAGGAGCACAGTGGTTGATAATGCAAACCCTCGCTTGGGTCTTTAGTAATCAAATATAATTATCCATGTCACTGTGTTCTCAAACACACTAATAATCACATCCCCATGCAGGCTCACATAACACACACACAGACACAGACACACTAATCCCAGCAGCCTACACAAGATCTTTCTATTGATTCTGCTGCACTGATTTATTAAAATGCAGGTCTCCGGGAGCTGGTTGACTTTAGAGTAAATTTTTTGCTCTTGGGACATACTACCCTGTAGTGTCCCAGCTACCCCTAGTGCTTTTTTCCTCCCTTTTATCCTCATCACTTTCTATCTCCATGCAGCCTTGACTCCCATTTCCCCCCCTATATATGCTTCATTGATTGTGCTTTTCTTCCAGCTCTCAAATCCCCCCAACCATCTTTGTGACCCTTTTTCTTTCCCTATTCTCAATTTTTCATTTCCAACTACAGCTATTTGCCATCCACCACATCACCTCCTCCCTTTCTCCATACATTTAGCCGATCTCCCAGTCTGTAAGTCGGTCAGTCAGACACTAGTGAGAGGAACAGTAAAGTACCTGCTCAAATGTCATCAACATCAACACTGAATCTCAATCATCTCAAACAGGATGAAAGCAGGGGCTTGAAGTGAAGGGGGTATGGGTTTGAAGCTCTGAGATAAAGCTGACAGCACACTTCATTGGAAGGGGGAGGGAGGGCGAATTACATTTTCCCCATGTCATTTCATTTTCTTCCCCCTCTGCTCCTGCTCTCATCACAATCCTATTGTAGATATTAACTAAAAAGCACCGGGGTGTCTCGCCTGGAGCACAGCCTGGTCCAGGTGACATTTTGACAGAGTAGGCCTCGGGCTTGCTGTGCTAAGGTTTGCCGTGGCTCTATGACTACACAGATGGGATCTATAATTGTGGTGGGCTAGCCAGTTAGCTCTTGCCTCAGCCTGTCAGGAAGCACGAAAGACACTTCTGAAGACAAGTGTCTGCTCTAAGAACCATTGTGCGGTATTATAGCTAGAGGAGACAGGGCTATTAAAATGCACACGGTCTGAGCACCCATTTGTGTGAGTGTGTTGCAATGATGAATGGAGAGAGAAGCATTTGGTATAATCCACTCTGTGGCACAAACTGGTGCTTTCTTTCCCCTCCCATTCCCTCCTACCTTCCTCCACCTCCTGTCGTCTTCTCTATCAGCCACCCTGGACCTCCCTTCACCTGTCTCTCCAGAATAAATCTTTAATGGAGGTTTTATTGTCCCTGATCAGCATTCAGCACTGCACATGTTTATGCAGGCTCATCTCACACACACACACAAACATCACCTGTCCCTCCTTCTCACTTGATGTCCCAATTTCACAATTCTGCTTTCGACATCTTTCTCATCCATTTGTTTCCTCTTTTATAACATTCACAAATCAACGTAACTTCTCTGCAAAGCATCATATCTGTTTTACCATTTCTTTTCCACAGTAATTGCAAGAGTGAAACAGCTGTGTCCTCTATGCTTGTTGGTGCAACAGACCTGGGTTTTTTTTTTCCCCCATGCCTGCGGGAGTGAGTTTGTATGAGAGCAAAAAGGTGCTATGCTGTGAATGTAAATCCTGATTGGGGTCTTTACTCAGTGGACCGAGAGGAGGATGTTTGTATAAGTGACAACAAAGACAATGACAGGTGAGGCTGGAGGTATGATTGATGTGCATCCAACTGAGCAGTGTGTGTGTGCGTGTGTGTGGGTGGGTGGGTGAGAGAGAGAGCATACTTTGTGTGCATTAAAGATTCAAAGGTAAAATTGTGGCAATGCAATGCAGCCTCTCTGTTCACAGTGGGGAAGCACAGGAGTTATGATATCACTGTCCTGCAGTTTACACACACAAACACACACACACACACACACACACACATATACACACACACAGACAGACACACACACACACAAGGCCTGTACTTGGGTGTAAATCAAAGCATTACAAGGACGAAATGTCCCTCTGTGTATGTGCTATTGAAAATGAATAATGTTTTGTGAGTTTATATATTCTAGTATACAAGTGTATAACACAGGGACAATGTAGCTTTTGCAGCTTTCAATGTACATGTTTGTGTGTCTACGCGCTATAAGGGACATGGTTTGTCCTCTAATGTAAGTCAGCATATATAACCATTAGATCCAGTCCCGTCACCCAGTGGAACCACACAAAGTCAGTCACACACAGTCAAGTGGACACACTCAAATAAGCAGTCTTACCATGACAGATATTCACTAGGCTAAATTTTGTATTTTGAAATGATACAGCCACTGGCTGACCTGCCTTAAAAAAATGTAACTCATGTAGCGTGTGCTTTTGTTGTTCAAATCTGTGTGTATATGTACTGCATATGGTTTTATGGACACATTTCTGTTTCACAAAGAAGAGAGCACTATGCTTAGAGAAAGCCATAAAAAAAAAAAAAAAAAAAAAAAAGGTCTGAGGTACCAGTCAAAATCCAAAGAACAAAAAGGGGAAAGATTCACACACTCAAATCAACAGGAAATTTCCCCCAATTTAGTTTAAAAGTATCAGATGTTGCCAGCACAGAGAAGAAAAATACTCCACTATTTCTGCCTTCTTTATTGTGCTTGTTTGTGTGAAACTGTTCCTGTGAGGACATTTTGGCTGGTTTTTAAAATACTGAGAAGGTTTAAGTGTTCTGACTTGATTTTACGCTTAAGATCAGAATTAGGTGGGGGTACGGTTTGGCATTAGGCCTTTATACTCAATGATTGTCAGCTATAGAAAAAACAAATGTCTGTGTCAGTGTGTGAGAGAAGGGGAGAGACATGAAAACTATAAATGTTACAGATATGGACAGAGATGAACTGAGAGAGGGAGGGGAAGAGTGAGGGAAAGACACAGCGACCTTGCTGCAGGGAAGACTTCTCTACAAAGGCTTTCTGTAGGGTTTCTGTCCAGCACACATCAACACCCCAAGGCTACACAGACATAGTAACATATAAACATATACTTGCACACATATATATACACAGACACACAAATACAGATTTCAGAATGAAGTGGTGCAGAAAAAGAAAGAGGGAGCCCGAGGGTAATCGCCATCTCTCACTCGCTCTCCCTGAAGTTTCAGAATTAGAGACATTTCATCACTTTAGGCAATTTCATTTGCTTTCTCCAGTTTGTTTTACTTCACACCTCTGTACAATACCTTGGATGTGTACTGAATACTTAGATATCCAAACTAGTAACGAAAGGAAAACAAGGATAAACATTTAGACAATCAATCAGATACAAGGAATAACATCAAGATGTGGTTTTGCCCCATTATTTCAGGGCTAAGGCTAAAACACTTACTTCTGACTGGCTCATGCGTGTCTTCATTTGGAATGTTCCACTGCATTTAAACCCCAATACTAACAAAATATGCAATATTAAACTGTAGCAACAGTAAATCTGCCTTATGCTGCAAGAGCCAGAAACTGCTCATGAGCTCGATCCAGCTTCTCATTGTGCATTAGGCAATATTTCCTACATGTTAAAGCACGGTACTGACACATTCAACACTTCTTAAATGTACTATAACTATAATAAACATCAAACATAAAACAAAATTAGTCATTTAAAAGCACTATCACAGGACCAACACTTCAAATTCTACATGGACGTACACATAGGCCCATGTAACACACACTTGCGTGCATACTCAGATATACTGCGTACACCTTGGCACATATACATACCCAGTACAATACCCATTCGCACCCTAACTGGGTCAATCCACCATGTATTCAGCAGGGGGAGGGGAAGAAAAGATGGTTTTGCTGAAATGGAGGAAGCAAACAAGAAAAAGCAGCCTCACTGGGAACAAATCTACCAGTGGTGAATCTAGGACAGCTGCACAAAGGAAAGGAGGATGTGAGGAGAGAAGGAAGGAAACAAAATTAAAATGAGGAGCAGGGTGCCACAGGAATGTAAAAGGATAGAAAGTAAAAGGATAAAAGCACAAGTAGAACAAATGATAAGGGGTAGAGGGCAGGAAGAGAGAAGAGAGCGAAGAAAGAGGCTGTGGAGACGACAGTGGTTTCATTAGTGAGATTGATTAGATGAATGGAGAAGCTAACAGCCTCTCTGCTCTTTAGCTAAATGCCATCTCTGGGCCTATCAGCACCAGCTCCACCAACAACACATAAATTAGAGAGAGGAAAGGAGAGAGAAACAAATAGAAAGAGAACATGATCATCATCACAGAAGCACACAGGGCACAGTCGGCCTGGGGAGGCCTGAAATCACAAATAATAGAATGTCTGATCACCTAATTTTGGCACAGAAATGTAAGCAACAGTATGGTGATATATTCTATTTGTGTCCAAGTGTGTGTCAGAAAAGGCCCTTAAGGGAGTCAAACCTGCCCCCGATTTTATATTATGAAACTACGTACAATCAACCACAGACTACACACAAACAGGGACACACACACACACACTTGTACACAATCACTAATGACATTCACCCATCCTGAGGGCTTCTTTCTAAAATGCTGCCTTTTACATGGAAACTTAACAAGTGTGAAATTAGAAAGGTTACCAAATAATTCACACACACATGCACACACACACAACAACAAAGCGTGTGGCAGGGAGCGGTGCTCAGATGGTGGAAGTCCTAATTGAAAAAGCCTCATCCTTCCAGTAGTTTTCTGCTGAGGAGAGACAGCACAATGAGGTAATTAAAAAAGAGTTATGTGATAGGCCAAGGTTTATCTCAGGATTGTCACACACTGACTCATATGAATTTACATAAACAAATCGTATTTTCTGCCCTATTAACTGTATGTGAAAGTGTGTACTTGTTTGTGGAGTAGGAGGAGAGGAACCAAATACTAAAAACTATTACAGTTCATCTGCTGAAATGTAATGACCGTAGAGGGACTTCAAAATATTTCAAAAACTGTCCAAGTTCAGCAAGCAGGTCATTAAACAAGGTACAAGAAATGTCTCTACAGAGGTCAAGATGCTACATCAGGGCTAGGTGGAGTTCCAAGGACTCACTCACTGTACAGTAATTGAATGACATCTCTCACTGTTTCTTTTGAAGAATCAATAAGACCACTAAAACTACACTTATAACACAGGTTCTAGTTTTGTTAAAGTTAAAAATTAAGAATTTTAAATGGTGGTGGAGTGTTAGATGCAGTGAAATGTTCCCATGTAGCAGTGCACAAGTACAAGTTCAATGAGTATACAAACCCCTTCAATCACTGCACGCTTAATGTAGAATTAATTTTAAATGCATAAAACAGTCGCTCTTTATGACAAAGGGAAAATTTTAATTAAAAATCTTCAGACCCTTTGCTGTGGCACTTCAAGCTGTAATCAGATGCATAATGTTTGCTACAATTGTCTACAAATGATGAGTGTAGCTGGACACCAACAGGTCATACAATTAAACCTGTAGGTCAGGACAAAAAACCAGGCCATGAAGTGTACGGAACCACCAGGACTCTTCCTAGAGTTGCTTTTCGGCAGCAGGGACAGGCCACAGCTCACAAGTGAGGTAAGGATGAATGCAGCCAAATACAGAGAGATCCTTGTACAAAACCTGCTTTAGCGTGCAGTGACCTGAAACTGGAATAACACTTCACCTTTCAGCACAATGAACTGAAGTAAACAGCAAAAAAAAAAAAAAAAAATGTTGGCATGTCCTCAGGACAAGTCTCTGACTGTCTTAGCTGGAGTTCAGACTCCCATCGCACAGAACATCTGGGGAGGGATCAGAAATGGCAGTTTACAGATGCTTCCATCCAATCTGACGGTGCTTGAAAGGATCTGCCAGGAATAATGAGATAAACCAGGTCCAAATCCAGGTATGCAAAGCTGGCAGAGACTTAAACCAAGACTACTTAAAGCTGTAATCACTGCCACAGGGGCATCTACATGCCCCCATTCCATTAAGCATCCCAGTAAGCTAGTCAGTTAGTGAGCATGCACAATGATAGAGCCCTTTGAACTGGCTCTCCTCTACATGACATGCAGCCATCATTTGTGTTATTAATTCTATATGTGCTTCTTCTGCTTTGAAAAGTCAAAAAGCCTGCCAGGAAAAAGATCAACCGAGGATTCGTTGTAGATTTGTATTATTACAATCAGTTCTTTTAACAAAGAACTCCTTTCCAGTTTAACCTCCACTCTGTATAAAAAGATGATTTTTTTTCCCCTCTAAGAATATGGTTAATTGCAGAATAATGTCAGCGAGGTATGAGACAGGGGATATACAGTAACAGCTGCTTGGAGGCACACACAGTTACCAGCAGTCGGGACTCTGTCCTGCTATCTTCACCTTTCCTCTTCCCCCTACCCCCTCATCATTTTCACTCAGGATGGAGCACAGTTTGCTCTATTAAATCTGTAATTAGATGCAAATGAGATGCAAATCCCTCCCAGAGGAGTGGACTGCTAGAGGGAGGATATCTGATGTCAGCGTTCAAGAGAGATCCGACGCCTCAGGAAGCAAAAGAGAATGAAAAGTGTGTGCAAAAGTGTGTATGTGTAAGAGAGTTGGGGGGGGGGGGGGGGCAGAGCAGTTGAAAAGGGGCTTGGGCATTGATTGCAGCTGTAGAAAAATGTTTTTGATTTATCTTGGACACAGGAGCAGAATGGGACCTTCAGTATCACTGCATGGCAGAAAATCTTCAGTCGAAGAAAAATAATACCCTCAATCTGTCCTCTGTACAGTTCCAGATAGGAAGAGAGGGAGAGAGAGAGAAGAAGAGAGGGAGAGACAAAGAGCTGGAGAAAGGTAAGAAAAAAGATGGAGATTGGGAGGAGGGAGTCAAGGAGAGGCTGATGCAGCCATAGTTGTTGACAAGAGAAAAAAAATACACCTTTCACAGAGAAATAAAGCTTCACCTCCCTCACTGCTGCATTCCCTCTGACATAGCAACTCATCTGGCCTTGCCTCACTCACACCACAGAGAGGGGAGGGAGGAAAAGAGGGACCAACACATAAAAAAGAGCAGGAAACTGCCATCTTTGACATCAGCTGTGAAACTCTAGTTTAGTGTTTTATACACACATGCACACCCTGTAATCTCAGTATGAATGCTGTTCTATCCATCGCAGATAGGCCTACTCTAACTATGCTTGTCAGCTACAAGCCCAGAGCCAGGCTCTTGGCATCCATCCTCTGTGCATTCTCCCTCACCCACCTCTCTGTCTGACTGTCCACCTTTTTTCTCCTCTGCATCCCAGTAAAGCTCAGCTGTGGCTTAGAGATAAAACTAAGTTGGAGCTGGACACTCAATCCAATAACCATTTCTCTAACACTTGTTCACTTTCTACTAACACCCAAGGGACCCATGTGATGATGATAAACCTGCACTATATTTAGCTGTAGACATTAAGATGGAATGTCTAAACTTCTAATCTTACCAGTGTTTTATCATTATACATTGGAAACTTCTGACCCATCATGGCTACATTACTCTAGCAGTTTTGTCTCATCCATTAGTGCTTACTTAGTTTCTGAGACTTAATAATAAAGTTGCAATTAAATCAGAGGTGTGAGATCCTAAGCTCTAAGTAGTAGGCCATGCACTTTCATTTTTCACTCACATTTGTTCAGTTGTTTGCTTCATACTGAAATATGCCAACTAAACATACCCTCCCACTTGTCACTAATGTACTAATTCATTATGAACTAGTATTATGCATTTTAAGTGCTGAATGTTCTGCTGTACACAGACAAATATTGATGTGCTCTGTATGTACAGCCAGTCCTCGCCTGTTCACTGGAGCATAGCAGAGGTTAAATGACTCTCTCAAGGGTACATCACTGGGTTTTGAGGGTGAGGACACTGATAACTAGTTTGCTACCCTCTTCACCCTCTTTCCTACAGGACACATACACACACCACATTCAGTGCCACAGACACACACACAGAACCAGTACAAACTACATGTGCCCTAACTAACACTATACTGATGGGCATTATTAAGGATTAGTGATGCCAAAACAATAACATTACATATAGAACTACCCATTTGATGCACAGAGACATAAAATACAATTTATCTGTCTTCCTGTGTACCTGATATCCCCACAACCAGAATAAATATATTTTTAGTATGCCAAGTATTTATTGGTCAGCTCACTGTAGGATCTTTACAGAACACACATCCAGAACAGAAAGTGACATCCCTTTTCTTTAGATACACAGCTATTCCTCTACCATCATGGCTACAACGTTATAAAGTGTGTCAATATATGAGTGGGCTTTGACATAAGGAGGGCAGAGGTTCATTCATTATTTCATAGCCACTGATGTTGTTTCAAACAGCCCATGTCACTGCCTAAACAATCTGAAGTCATTTCACTAGTTTAACCGAGTGGTAGTAATAAAGGAGTAAAGAAGGTGGAGAAATTAGTTTCAGACAGTTTATATTTTTCTCTTGGTAGAGATAATGACTGCTGATTGGTTAAGAGGATAAGTAACATGATTGTGCTGATCATGACTATGATGACAAAGGAAAATTCAAGCAACATTTATCATGCTGGCAAGTGACTTCCTATTTTAGTGTCTGAATATCAGGCAGGTGATTAAGACAAAAGTGGAAGAAAAGGTCAAAAGAAAAATCTGATTGCCCTCCTCTGGTGCCCCCCATCAGAGTCAGTACTTGCAAAAGGAGCACTAAATGAATGTTAGGCTGAACTAAATCATTCATGCATGACTGGATTTGTCAAGATTCAAGTAAGTAAAATTCCTTAAATATTTGTACTATACTACTAATATTTGTGTTTATTACAATGTCTAGAACATAGATATATTTTGTTATTTTGGAAAACATTAATCAAATTTGATTTAGAGCTTGTTATGTCTATGTTGTAATTCTACGATGTTGGGCCAGAGTGGTAGTCAAAATAACCTGTGCACCTTACACATTACATGAGGACACTGCACTTCTCACATGGTCACTAATTGAAAAAACACTGTAGTAGAAATTGAATCTGTTAGATCATTCATTGTAACTAAGTTATAAATGTGCTGTTCTGTTAAATTTTTACATAGTTTTAGTTTAGCTTAGACCATAATTAAACACAGAAATAAGTTGTATGAGGTATTTGAAACACCATCTTTGTAGTTTTTTTGTTTGTTTTTTAAACTTCTAAATGATCCTGAGATTTTTTTTTTTTTTTTTTTGAGTGTTGCCCAAGTAGCAGTTTGTAGCATTAGGAGATAGAAAAACAGAATGTTCTGGATGTTTTGCGGGGATGCCTGTAGCATTGTTCAGGGACAGGTGGTCTTGATTGTGAACCTGTAAGTGCTCTGGGAGGATGCATGTGTTCCTTTTATTATGATAAGTAGAGAGCATAACAGGCCAGCCAGACTGTATTGTTTAAATGTAGTGGAATTTTGATTAGCATTTGCACTCAAATTATAATACTTTGATGGATAATACTTAGATCTCTACCCTCAACATATGGTCTACCACCCTGTCTATTCTTTCAGTTTATCTACTACAATATAAGACCCATATGTATTATTCACATATTTAATTTAATTTTTTTTTACTACACATTGTGTATCAAGTGCAATGTTTGCCTGTGCTTCTCAGATTAAAAGAACTGTCTTAGGGACTATCACTGCAAGTGAGTACAAATACAGAAATTCTGCTCCCAACTAGGCCCAAAATTGCAATATTACATTTCCCTAAAAACTTACTAAAACGTAAAAATTCTACATCAGAGGCCTCCTAAAGCAATATCTGAGAGGTCAAAAAAAATTTTGCTCATTTTTTTTTTTTTTTCTATCTTTGGGTCTTACAGGGATACAGACTTTGCCCCAGGTGTGGATGCATATGATTGCATCCACACCTGAATGAAGGAAAGAATTATGCTAATACATTATTGTTTAACATATACCAGCTTGGTCTTCACATCCAGTGGCTGTAGTTGTGCATTTAAAGCACTTATAAGGCTGCACTACATCGCCCTGTATTGCAATGAACAACTCATGCAGCCATACAGGTGCTGTTCGACATGGCATCGAAGACAACGCAAAATGAAAAATACAGAACCACAGGTAGTATATCAGTATACATACCACTTTTAAACAACAAAAAAAAAATATCTACAACATAATTTGTCCTGTTTTAGTGACTCTAATCACTAACATGGGACTTGGGTTTATTCTCCCCGCTATGGAGCTGCACTCAGACACCTGATGCTCATTAACCACAACAGGGAAAGGTGACCACTTTAATCAGGATGTGAAAACAGGAAATGAACTGGACAGAGAGGGGACATCTAGGGAAGAACAGGAGATGGGATAGAGTTCTAAAGTGTGTCCCATGGTGGGGAAGGAAGGTGCAAGGAGAGAAAGGGGGAGAAGAGGAGGAGCTAGGAAAGGATGAAGAATTATTCTCTGGCTTTGTGCCCAAATGCAGTGTTGTGTCCCTCACCTTCGCTCAGCTGAAAAGTCCACAGCACTCTGTGTGTGTGTCGGTCCTGTCCAGCTGACATCTTTTAACAGTAATAATGTATTCCCTCCTACAATATGTTATAGATCAAAGAGTGTATTATTGATCCACCAGCTCAGCCATATTGCTACCCTGGTCTGCTCCCTTCACTGCTTTCTCTCCCCCTGTTGTGTCCCTCACTTTCAACTGCTGCATTCCAGAAGACTCGCCCATTTTAAAACAGCCTGATACAGTGCCCTTCACTTTACAAGCTCCTCTCACTGTCTCGGACACTTTTCCCTGTATGTTTTATTACTTGTATAGAAATTAAATTACCTCATTAATCCCTAATCTTCTTATTGTGAATGTACAATGTCACATACAGCCAAATGCTACACTAGAACATCTGACACAAAAGCTTGGACTAAAAGGCAAGACTTGTGAAACAGGCAGGTAAAATTCCAAAATGTCTTTACTTGGGTCTGACAGATTTACTAACAGGCAGGCAGTTAAGAGAAGGCTAACAAATCAGGAGAGAACAGGAACAGACAGCAGTCAGGATCAGGCAGGCAAACAAAAAACTATAAGTACTTAAGACAATCTGGCCAGTCATTACAGGAACAAGGCTGGTGTATTTACTAAGAAGAAGAAAACGAACAGCAGGTGGGGACGCTGAGGTCAGGTGATATGGGAGGATGGAAGGCAGAGTTACAGATCAAATGGAAGTGGCAGGTTTTTAAACTAGACGAAGTGTTAATGAAAACCACTAAAGGCAGGTGAAGGAAATGAAAAACAAAATCTCATGTGACACTACCAACATTTTTACCTAAACAACACAGGCAAACATACCAAACATTTAGCTTATGAGCAGTGCAATGATCCTGCTGAGATACATCTATATAGGAACCACGATTACATTTGACTTTAAATTATTTTATTTTTTTTAATTTTAGGAAACATGACAGCATGTTACTAAAAGATATTGCATCTTCCATTGGCAACATGCAACAAAAAACCTCCATGGAGCCTTGGCAGTGGTTATCGTTCTCTGCATTTCTCCATTGTCAGCACCAACAGAGCTGATCAAATCCAGTTACAAAAAGAGCAAGAAATTTGCTGCTCCTATATCAAGATACGCCCAAACTAAAGATATTGCCATACTCCATCACCATAATTGATGTTTACGTTTCTGCTGCATTGCATTTCACTTACAGCAGCTATTTGGATCAGTCTGGGGGGGGGGGGGGGGGAGAGAGAGACACAAACAAACAAACAAACAAACAAAAAAAAAACAGTGACTGTGCAGTTTGTTTCTAATCCCACATTATTTCCAAACTTCTCTAGGAAGAAGGCCAAACTTTTTGTTGCAAAGAAAAAAACCTGTTAAAGCTGTGTTTTATCTTTATAGTACCTCTGGCTTTGCTCAGAGTGCATATTGGCCCCAAGTCCTAAATTTAACAGTTCTAAACCTTACAGTGATCCCAACACATTACACACACACCTATAGAGAGTGGCCATAGACAGGTTTCACTTTAGATTTTGTGTTTGAATTTAAAATAGAAGATAAACGGTATTTATAAACCAGTGATATTTGATGTAATTAATTTAGCATAGAAAGTTAGAAGCATCCTCTTCAAATATGGCAACTCACAATATGCCTAGGGGAGTAGTCTTTTCAGTCTTTTGTACAGCATATCTGATACCTCAAAACCCCGTACTAGCCATGGACTGTAAAATACAAACAAGCTTTCTGTACTCATAACCAAGCTGTAAGACAGCATCAAATACATACACATGCAGATTGTACTCAACACAAACTGGAGTTCATGACATTCATAAGAGGAAATGAAAAAGATCATGGTTCTGTCCCAGACATTGGTGTAAGAGACAGTGATTGTGTTGAGTAAATGTGATTACCTGGAAGTCACTCTCTGGAGGCAAACGCCGCAGAGTTATTACGTTCTTATTATTCCCAAACTAATATCATACCCTGCCAATCACTTACAATGCATTTCTTAACCACATGCTGACAAGTTTGGAGGCTCCATACACATTAGATGAGAGAATGACACACACACGCATAGACAAAAGAACCTTTTGATTGAAACACAACCACATAGATCTATACTTACCTTTACCCATGGTAAGAAGCAATAAAACACATGCAGAATGAATCCAGAAATGCACACACGGATCCAAACAGGCTGCAAGCCAGCAGACATTTTTACACACACTTCCTTTCTCTGAGGGCCCCAGGGCGAGGGGAATTGTCCTCTTCATCTGAAGTGGAGAGGAAGCCCATTGGCCAAATTAGATTCTGCCGTTTCCTGACTAAGTTAAGCATCAATCTGCAGCACTGCACCGTGATTCGCCATGACCTTGGCCTATCACAGCGCAGAGTCTCAAAGTGTTCAGAGAGCCTCTTAATCAGACCTGGAGGACATGGGGCCTATTGATGACATTACACAGTCTTTATCTGTCTACACATGTTCCCCCTTTTCTCTGTCAAGTCTTCCTGTCTTCCCTGTCCACTTCCCTTCATTCCTTCTCAGCTCCAGGGTGAGGTGGTTCCACAGCTTAAATGAATGCTTACTTAACCTGACCCTGAACTGAATGTTCGCTGATCGAATTCTAAGCTGACAGTTTGCCCTCACAATGCTGTATCAGATGCAACGAAACATCACCCTTCTATAATCCAGTGGGGCCCATTTTCACTCATTCTGCTCAACTTCAACAGGTACATCAACAGGTGCGTTTCTGCATCACTGATTGTATTTGAACATACATCCTTGAATGAGACATGCATGCACGTATGACATCCCGTAAACAATACACTGCCCTCCTCATTCCATAGCTGCTGCAAGCCCATTACGAATTTTGAGACTGTGTTGAGATGGAGATAAATGAGCCTTCATTAGAGCCATGATAGCACCAAGCAGCTCCAGAGAAGAGAAAGATGTTTTGTTCTCCCATCCAATGGTTGTTAATGCATAAGGGACACAAAAGGACAAAGTACATAGTGTGGATATACTATAAATATGTGCATTTATATAGCCTGCACCTATATACACATGCACACGTAAAAGAAATATGTGCATTTATATTGCTCATTCACACACACTCATCTATGCAGTGATGCACACAAAACTCCATCCATAGAGGCTATATACTTTAGCAAACACCTACGTACATTGGTAATGGATTTCTCTGTCAGGATCTATCAAGGAAAGCTTTTGCATGCACAGGGATCACACACTTAACCTTAGCTAAAAATACACACACACACACACACACACACACACACACACACACACACACACACACACACACACACACACACACACACACACACACACACACACACACACACACACACACACACACACACACACACACACACTCCTCAAACTCTTTTAAAAACCCACAGCCACCCTGCATGCCAAATGAGTACAGTAATAGCATAACATTAGGTACATTTGGACCATTTTGATGATTGAAAGGGATTTGTAAAATCAAAGATATAAAAAGTCTGTTTTGCTGTTGGCAGACAGTGGAAGAAGAATGTAATTGGATTTTTCTCTTCTTGTTTTAACAGATGATGCTCTGCTATATGGAGGGTAGAAAGTTATGAGCACTGCACAGCACCTGTATACACATTCACACTCTTGTACACAAAAAATGCACTATAGCAAACAGTGTGATATTAGAAGTGCCAGCACAATAAGGTAGACTTTTGTTATTTTCAAAGTACCTTATTACCACTCATATGCACTCCATATCAGTGTCAATATACAGTCAATATTCAACACTGTAGCAATACAGAAGCAAGACCAGAATATTAACAACCTCAACTACCAATAGTCAGCAGGTGTTTGTGTGTGTGTGTGTGTGTGTGTGTGTGCGCGCGCGCCCGCTGCTGAGTCACGCAGGTTTTAGAATGAATTAGCCCCAGTCAAGTTTAATTCTGAGTAGGTCAATGTCTAGTTGTTACCTTAGACACACACAATCTGATGGGAAAACAAAAGACAGCCAGCTACGAAAAAGAGACCATCCTGACCCACACACACAGCCTTGTAGTTCTAGATTTGTGAGGACATAATGCATTTCCCTAACCTGCATTATCACAACTAATTGCCTAGCCTCAAGCCTAAATAAACCTAATTCTAACATTAAACTGAAAAACATGTCGCCAACCTCAAAGCCTGAAAAAGTGAGGACAAGCCAAAATATCCTCACTCCAATAGAATTATGCTCAAAACGGTCCTCACAAATATAGATAGCACAAGTACACACATTATATTTCCCTTTATCGCTATATTCCCTCTATGCTTCTCACAAATGTGCATAAACATGTAGAGAAACATTCACTAAGGCTCGGCATCAACATAATGACTTGCAGGTTTCATCTTAAACATTTTTAATTGTTTCCCATTTCCCCATTCATCCTCCCACATTCCCTGGCTCAGTAGCAGTACACGTTCTTGTATGGAGGATGATGGGCTGATTAGTCAGTTCTAAAACGACCACATATAAACTGAAAACAGTGAGCAGGCCTGGGGTGTGAGCCCAGCAAAATCTAAAGAACAGTATGCATCCTTCAGAAGCACTATTGAACAAAACACACAAATATACTGGCATGAACATGACAAAGGTGACAGGGGAGGGTTTAGCTATAGAGCAGCACCAACTGAAGATTGAGAGATTCACTGTCTTGGCTCAAGGCCACTTCAGCAGGGCAGATGTAATGTGTCATTGAGGAATGAACCCCGGCCGTCAGGTTGAAGGACTGCAACACAGCTACATCCCTGCTGCTGATATGATTCAACCTCCAGAAATCATTATTAAAAAGTTTCTGTATCTTCTGTAACTGGCAGCAAGTACTACAGTGAAGCCAAGGTTCAAGTTAGGTTCTGTAATACTTAAAGGTGTAGATGTATATCATACAAATACATGCTGCATCATGGCCAGCTCCCTGTAACGTAAATTCTCCCTTTTTAATATGAGTGCTCATCAGTGCCAAAAGAACAACTCTAACCCTACCAATACTATGCCAAGATCCCAAAGAAGGATGCATTACATTAAAAGACACATACAGATGCTCCCAGAAAACAGAGCACACTGCAGCCTTGAGGCAGCGCCCAGCCTACAGTGATTGATACTCTGATATAGACGGTTTTTTTGCAAGCCAAATCCAAGCCAATAAGAAAACGAAAACACACACACACACAAACACGTCCGTCATCCTCGCTGAGCTCTAAATGGCACAGCATACATCTCCCTCTCTTGTGCTCAATCCATCTCTGGTATTCTTGATTTATATTTTTCTCTTTCTACATATCAGCATCTCTATATCTGGCGTCTCAGAGGATGTATCCATCTACTACATGACACAGAAGAATCTCTTTTAACGATCACCTACTTCTCTTACAACTCCTGCCCCTCAGCCGTGTGCTACCTAACTTCAACATTTACACTGAATTACAGTATGAATTGACGTGCTGCTGCAATGAATTAAAGTTTAAAGAGCTTCCCCTCTAACACATCTTACTTCATTTATAAAGCATCCTTCCTACTGTACCATGTTCAGCCTGTGAATACAAATTCAAGCCCACAGCAGGCAGACTCACATTCTTACTCATCCCTTTAAGTGCTGACACACACCTGATGGATCCGTCTCTGCTTTGCCACCACACCACGAAGGTCACTGCCAGCCCACTGTCGCTCTTCCTCCTCCTTTCCTCTTTGCTCCCCTCTTCCTCTCTGTCCCTCTTTCTCTCTGCTTTGGCCCAAAAGTGAGAATCCTTGCAGAGGCAGGAAATCCTCAGCTACACAGAGAGACACTGTGGAGCCTTACTGCAGCTGCCAGCTGACTGAGTTGTGGAAGTGGTGGAGGGAAGCTAACGTGGATAGGCTATGGTCTGCACCACAGCAGCCTATAGTCACATACACAGCCAGAGAGCTCAGAGAGTCGCTAGCTCAAAGCTCACCGCAGCAGAGCTCCAAGTCAGCAACCCAGCCCTCCTCCCCTCCTCCCCTCCTGCGCTCGCTCTGCCTCTACCCCCTCCTCTGCTCCATTACCACATTCCACCTAATAGCGGAAACATGTCTTCCTCCCTTAAATAAAGCACAAATCACTGCCATTCTCAACTCACATGTATAAGAATTTTGAAACTAAGATGTAGTCTCCAAACTCTCTCATGGTGATCCTCTGTGCGTGAACACACAAAATGATGAAACATATTTCCTTTAAAATAAATAGACCTCCCTCTTGGAGACAAAGTTGATGTCTGCAGATTCTTGTTTCTGTTGATCATAGAAAGTGAATCAATTTGTTGAGTACTTCTCCTCTACTTTAATGAATGTTACATCAGTCAATCAGTCATTAAAATTATATCCTAATGACCATTTGTTCTTTGTGGCACATGTTTGGCTTCTCTGCCACACTGGTTATAAGCCCTTCAGATATTTTGGTTTTACTTGGAGATACATGGAGATAATTTCTGCATCTACCCAAATAAAGTTTGGGTGAATTTGTTTTATGTAGCTTAAAGCATTGAAAAGCATTTTTGGTACAAAAGCAGCTTGTCTTTCCAAAATCATCATCCAGGTTTCACAAATGTAAAACTTTCTGATACCACTGACAGTAAATGTCAAAATGTTTTTGTAATTTCGATGAATTATCCTTCAATTCACAACACAACTGCACACTTCCTTCTTTATGACAGCAGTGGATATATGAGGTGGAAGAGAGTTGATGGCGTTCAGATGAGTCCAGATCCACATGCTGCTACCACCATTTTTCATTTAATGTATTAATCATCTTAAAAAAAAAACATAATGCTCTAACAAAGACAGGCTTATTCAGGGCTTCCTAACACACAGATAAGCCTCAGGTAGACTACACATACAGACACCTGCATACAGGAGAGAAAAGAGATGAACACAAACAGTAGGAGGGGAAGACAAGTGGAGAGTTGCCCATTGAGAGGAAAGATCAATGCAGGAAATGGAGACTGCAGAAGCTGAATCAGGCTTAGGAGCAATGTTGGAAAATTAACAACTTAAAACTTGAGAAACATGTTCACATGTCTAACAAAACAGGAACATTGAAAAAGGGTCTCCATATGGAACATATGGGTAAAGCCACTGCTCAAGGGGGCAAAGAAAAGAAAATGACAAACTCAGAGTCCACCACAGAGCCCTGCTAGCTTGTAGAGCTAACAAGGAAAAAGGAAAAAGCTCTCCACCCCCTTCCTTCTCACTCCATCCCTCTCTGAATTTTCATCCGTCGCTCTCCTCTCTCATCTGAACAAGGACATTCTGTGCATCACCACCAAAAAAACCAAAAAAACAAAAATGTCATCTCCATCTTTACTCATTGCTGTTGCTATGGTCACAGCAATAAACCTGGCTGTGCTGCTTCACTCCACACTGAATGAGTGTCTGTATAGGATGTGTGTATGCACTTACATACTTACTGTGTTAAATTATACAAAACTAATTTAAAAAAAAAAAAAACACCTGCATCATTCTTCACAGCACACCACCGTTACATCTATGAAATTAGTTTTGTCATGAATACAATTTATCTACTATGTTTTTATAAGGACCCATTTAAGCAGTCTATTGACACCTGGCATAGGGGCAGATTGGTAAGTGAGCATGTTTACAGCCATCTGAAAGAGAGGAGATGGATTACATTTAAGTAATGAATGGCTGAGCAGCATTTAGATGTGGAATGCTGTTCTGTCACCCTGGTACTGTCACATGCTCATTAAAAGCATCAGAGCATGTCATTAACATACACAAATACACTCACTAAAGCATAACATTAAATAGATTTAATTACCCAAGTTTGTGACGGCAGCAAGTGCACAGTGCATTTGACTTCCAAACAAATGATTCTCATCAGTACATTTCTAATTAGAGGAGAGAAGATGAAAAGGATTGGTATTAACCTGAGCTTATTCCCTCTTTGTATTTAAGTGTGTGTGTCTCTCTGAGTTTTAGTGCACATACTATATCTGTCTATGGCTGTGTGAACAAATGTTTGATAGCATTAGTGCAAAAAAAGTTGGCCCCTTCACAAATTCAGAGAGCAGTTTGTTTGCTTCAGTTTTCAGGTCAGGGATATTAGGTTTAGGTTAGAGCAAAGGTAAGTGTTAGGTCATTTAGTTGTCAAGTGTAGGAAGAACAACGTGTATGTGTGTGTTCATTGTAAAGTAATTATACTTCCAGGCAGGGCTGAGCATAGAGGGGCAGGCCTGTGTCTATATTCCATTCAGCTTATCAGACGTGTCCAATCCTGAGGCAGATCAGATCGAACTGTAAAAGCTCATTAATTACAGATGGTTGCTGAGCGACAGAGAGCAGAGGGGAAGGGGACAGTAGGAGTGAGGTGAGGGTGAGATGGGTGAGGAAGTGGTTGACCGGCATTCCGACTGGAATGCTGAAGATGAGATATAATTGAAAAATATATCCTGGTATGTATTTGAGAAGTAAAGCAGCCAGCAAGCAGAGCTTTGGAGATCAAAGAGTAAACATAGCTAGTCGTCTCTGCTGATGGAGGCTCACAAAGCCTCATTCATACAGGAGAAAAGGGGTTCACACAGCATAAAATCAAAGAACACACACAATGCAAGCTTTTTAAAAGGCATTGGGTTAAGCCTTATACGGAAATAAATTGGTGCAGGATATCCTTGGTAAAATGAAAGTTTAGTTGAGTACAATAATTTTACACTTTTCTTCCCACATGATTAGCCTCCTCCAAGTTAACACATTTATGTAATTTCACCTCTTAGATAAAGCTATAACAGAGACTTGTGATACTAGGAATAAACTCCTCAAGGAAGTCCTACAAATTGCAAATACAACTTGAACTACTTTCTAAAAGGTATGTTTTTAAATGGTGTATGATAATATGTAAGTAACACTTTAGAGCAGGATGATGATCTTACCACATTTAATATATCAAATTGGAAAAGGTCAACTTGACTGGAGTAAATCATGGCCACACTAGCTAGAATGTATCTCAATAACTCAACTGCACATATGATGGATTATAAAATTAATAAACACGGGTCCTCTTAATAATGACTCACACTAAGAATGCATAGTCTGCCATTATAAATCAAAGTATACCAATAATAAAGTATTTTCAACTACAATACACTTAAGACTTAACAGGACACTTCTTAGTCCATGTGTATAAATGGTCATGACACTGTAGTTTAGGTCATCTGCCTGCCTGTAGCACTTTTAGATCCAACTTATGAGTTCATGGGGGGACAGAATTTGACAGTGACTCAATTTGACAGACATGAAAACCATCTTTTAAGCTCTCTCTGCCCACAATGATTCTTGTATTCTTTTTTTTTTTTTTTTTAAATACTCCTCCCCTGCTGCTGTCTGCCAATCTTCTATACACAACTTATAAAGCTGCTACTGTACCTACACAGCTAATCTGAGTAACAAGGTCAGATCTAGCAATAAGCCCTTCCATAAACAGACAGATGCATGCTGAGTTGTGGGCAGAGTATCACAGTCAGTGGTACATGCAGCACAATTTCAGGATGGAGCCTGACCCAAATTCAGGCTAGTAAATTCAGTATGGAGACATTAAGGTGATTGGATTAATAGACAGTTCAGGCAAATAAGTCAAAATGGATGAGGCTCATAGGCAAAAGGTCCAAAATACAAGTACAGGGTCAGGTTATATACACATACATACTGACCAGGCTAAAGGGGACATGGGAACAAATGTGTAGGTTGAAGGAGAAGGTCAGGTAACAGAAAAAGAGATGGTTGAGGAGGCTGATGTAGTGTCAGATGACTGGTACAGGGAGTAAAGTCCAAGGACGTCTGATGGACACATGGAGAGTGGCAATGAATGCATGGAATTAAGGAGTTTTAATTGCATTGGGCCTTAACTAGTTGATCTTTTGATGCTTTTAAGCATACTGTGGTATTGCCTATCTTAAAGAAACCTAACTTTGACAATCGGTTTTGTCAAACTTAATTTATTTCCCAACTTCCATTCTTATCTAAGATTTTAGAAAAAGTTTTTAAATCAGGTGTTGTGTTACTTGGATCAGAATACATTATTAAATAGATAGGACTCCTTCCTCCGTGAAGCTGGTTCCAACGCTGTGGATCATCAAATCCTCATCTGTTGGGTCTTCGTGACTCTGTCCTTAAATGGTTTGGTTCTTATATTTCTAATAGTAGCTTTTCTGTAACGCTTGACATCAGTGCTGCTGTCTTTCCCCATTTCCTTGGTGTTCCCCAAGGCTGCATTGTTGGACCATTATTTTTGCATGTCCCCCTTACTAATTTACAATGTATACAATAAAAGTAAGGAAAATATTGAATGAGTAGGTATATCTAAATAAATTGCAAAATGTTAAGATAAAAATTAGAACTATTCAGAGACTGAATGTCTTAAACAGTAAAATCATGAAGCTCCACCTTCAGCAAAAGCAACTTTTTTTTTTACATCAATTCTACTGAGATGATATAACACATTTACCAATGATATATTGATATTTTAAAATGCTATGGACAGCACATTTATGTGCCACTCAGCGATAACTCCCTAAAAGGAGCATCTCTTTGTTTCCCCTCTATTTAATCTCCTCCTTCTCCCCCTCATCCACCTCCCAGTGCCTTCTGCAATGTCTGAGTGTCATTAATCTGATGGCGGTGGAGTGGTACCCATTACAGTCGCACACCCTAAATCAATGATTGATATATCGGGCTGTATGCGTGTATTGCACAGCTGAATATTGCAATGAGGAATATTGTGGTGTTCTTTCTTTCTTTTTACACCATCTTCTGATTCCTCTCCCTGCATTGCTGATGATCTTACTCTACAGGAGGGCTTAATGAGCTGACGAGCCTTCATGAATAAAGAGAGAAAACCCACGTACACACATGTGGACGTACACACAAACACACAAATGACTCAGACTGTTTGTTTTAAAGAGTGAACAGTGTGATAAATCACAAATGCTAGTTAGAAGTAAATATTTGCATGTGCTAATTGGACTCATTAATGGCTGCGATATAAGTGGAGGTGGAGAAGGAAGAGAGATGAGTGACTACTTAAATATACACCACTGATCAGCTATCTAATTGGAGCTTTGTAATTCACATGCACGCACACAACCAGCACCGTTTGTGTACTGGTGTGTTGGAAAGTAGGAGAGGAATGATTAATACCTTAAACACACATGCGGATGTACATGCACACACACACACGAAAACTCCTGACTGAACTTCCGTCTCCAAAGAGGCTTTCAACTAAATGGAGTCTGGGTTTAGGGTCCTGTTTATATTAATGAGTCTGCTGCCGGTTGAGTTAGACCCAGTGCTCTATGTTATTACCTGCTTGATAATGAATGCCAGCTTGACTAGCTGTAGTCAGTGGAGGCTGCCACACACAACAGACAATGCTGCAACCTGCCAGTGGCTTGAAAGAACAGATTAGCTGCCATCTACCTACACCTACAGAAGAAGATAATTGCAAATGCAGAGAGAAGCTCTGGTGGACCTGGCAGCTTAAGGAACTTTGACAATTACAATACACTAAACCCTGATCAAATAGCACTTTTGTTTTCACCTTCCTGGAATTGCAGATGTGTAGTATTTGTTACACTGGACAATACAATGAGTGCCTAGAGGGAGGTAAAACTATTTTACAGGTAATTTGGTAAACATTTCTGTGATCAATTTATTCCACTATGGAAAGTCCTGCTCATCATAAATACTAATCCAAAGCACTGTTACCAAAATATATTTTCTATGAGTCAAAAATACTTTATTTCATTAGTATTCATGCTATTCTTTCAGCAGGAACAGAGCAAATGGAGCCAAGGAATCACTGTATCCCAATGCAAATCTATCTAAACACAAGCAACAAAAGTAGATGGTTATTGAGTTATCAAAAATGTTAGTGATAATGAATACTCCATGAATCAGCTTAAATTAAATAAATTACAGATGTATAGTTTAGCCGTGACCAGCATGGCAAACAACAGATTCATAGTGCTTAGCATTTAAACAGGCTACTATTACGTGAATTAGTGTGAAGATTGCACTATCATTCACTTCCAAGTCCACAAGGGCTCACGTCCAGCAAAGGGTCACGTGCACTTTGTGCAGACATCCGCATCTATCCAGCATGAACTGTGCATGCACCAGACAATTAACTGGACATGTGCTCCGTGTCCCATCCCTCATCCTATTCTTGTCAAGCATTGTACACAATTCTTCTTTCTCACTTTTCCAAGTTGTTCAGCCAAATACAAAAGGAGCTCTTATTTGCAATTCAGCATCATGTTTTCTAGATCACATGGGGAACATAATGTGCATATACATGATCCCTATAAAAACATTTAGATGACACATTCTCTGTTTGCATAGTTTTTCTGTACTGGAAAACTATGAGCAAACAACTGTGCCAGTGCCTCCCAACTGTAAACACCAACTGAGCACAGAAACTGTTTTCTAGATTTGTGTCATATATTTTCAAAAGGCTGTTGTGTTGTGTATGTGAAAAGCTGTGTGACTAAGCCAAAAGCTGGGGTAACTCTGAATACAGAAGGACATAACGCAAAGCATATCACACTTGTATCACACTATGAAGTATCATACTATGCACAGAGCTGAGAGTGTTGAGGACATATTCACTATGATGGACAGAGACTCTACTGAGTGGATTTTTAATCAAAAATGAAGAGTCAGTTTCTTCTGGCTTTGCTGCATAAAATTTTTTGAACTAACATTATTAAACTAAATCTCAATGAGTAACTTTTCTATACTATCACATGCACTGCATCATTACACATCCAAATTAAATACAGCCAATGCTGATTATTTACTGTACCATTTATTACAGAGCTAGGTTGAAACCCAGAACTCTTATTTTCCATCCAATGTTTGTATCATAAAACAGGAATTTCATCAGGATGAATCTTTAAAAAGTTAGACAGTGCAAGGCAGCAATAGCATTTCATAAATCTTAACTGACTGGAGTTGGGCTCAGAATACAAGCTGCAAATGCTGTGAGTCAGCTGGGATGATATTTTTTCTTGCTGTTGTGAGCCGTACTAATAGTAGCCTATAGTTTCTGTTTGAAAGGCTACAGCAGTCCATCTGCAGTTGCAAACAGTGAAATCCACCAGCTTTGCTCAGCATGAGCAGTCAACATTCTTCATGTGCAATGACTGCGAGTATGGTGCCCTGTGGGTATTACATCGGACTGGTCTCTCAATGTCTGTGTATGTGTTGTGGTGTCTCAGTGGTCTGCTGCTTCTCTATGAGTGAAGCTTCAGCAAGCCTTAATAATTCACTAGTCTCTTTTAGCTTGCAGACAAACCAAGTTTTCACCAACAGGGAATTCAGGGAGCAAGCACAGAGGCAGCTTTGATTTGACTGGAATACATTCGCTCTCTCTCTCTCTCGCCCTCCCTCACTCACTCAAACACATTTCTGATATGCTGCCTGCATGTTTCCTGCAACAATATCCTACGTAACCTCAGTGAAGAAAAATGACATGCAGCAAGACGAGGTCTGTATTTCTAGGCCAAATAAGTCATAATGGGCTGACAAGTGCTGCTCTAGTTCAAAGATTTCTCCAAAGGCAGCCTTCTTTTGCTTGAATTTGGACATAACCACCTATACATTTCCTCACATCTTAAAGTACATGTCAGGCATGCAAATTGCTATGTATGGTTTTGAAATTACCATATTATTTTTCTGACACCATAAATGTCATGTGTAGGTTTTGTTATTTATTTAGTCTGTATTTGGTTTTGGAAAGATGAGAGACACTAGCAGAAGGGAAATTAGAATAGAGATTTGGAACTGAGATTGATTGGGGGTAAATCAGACATTAAAAATTAGAGATAATCCAAACTGATTTTAGAAGAGGTGAATGACATTTGTTTGTGTTTTGATCATAATTTAATTAAGTTTTTGTAGTTCTGTCACAAATCTCCCAGTAATTACAGCCAGCACAGTAATATATAACAAGAAAATAACCACACGTTCAGCAGAAACATTTGGTAATTTGCTAAATTGCTATCCCAAACTATTGCTACAGACAGTATAACCCAATATTTCTGACAATTTCCACTGCATTGGAGGCTGCATGACAAAATGCAGCTGAAAGCAAGACATACACCAAAACAAAATGTAATATTTACTTGAAGGAGCAGCAAAATACATCAGAGCATGTCACATCCTGGGAAAAAAAAATGCATTGAGCTACTTGGGGGACAAAAAAAAAAATTTTCAATTATAAGCCAATAGAGGACTATGACTCATCCAAATGCCACATCCAGTTGTGATAGATACAGTACAGGGAAACATCAGCCCACAAAGGATGCAGCTGGGATAACGTCATTCATGAGCTAGCTATGTGTACCTGCCACAGTATCAGACAAATAAGTTCATTTCCAGTATTTCTACTGTTCAAAAATTTTTTTTTTCATAAACACTCATGACATATAGTACCTCTGCCTTCAAGCATTTTCAAATGAGGGTGAAGCACTGCTTTTTCTCCTGCAAACATTGCAAAATAGACCATATGAAGGTTATATTTACAGTAAACTGAACAGAAAACTTAAATAGTTAATTTGTTTTGTGAATGGATGACTTGTTTCCTCTCAGAGAAAATAAGAGGTTGGAGAGCAACTCAATCTTGGCTTTAAGTCCTTAAGGGCAGTCCTGCATGAGGAAGCTATATGCACAAAAAAAAAAAAAAAAAAAAAAAAAAAAATTGAAATCTAAAGCATATTTAGGGTTCATAAATATACAGTACATTAAGACTGCTTGTGTGCAAACCCTGAATCAAACTAAGGCGTTGAAGCTTGCTGCCCCTTTACACAAAAGTTTTAACTCTCTTCAGAATAAGACGCACATGGACACACATGAACTTGTATGACAATGATCAATATTGAAAAGGCTACAATGTAAACCCATGTCTAATTTCACAGACGCTGAACAAATTGTCCTCTAACTTAAAGAAGAACGTGTTCGTGCGTGTGCCATAATTTGTGTGACTGTGTTATGTGTGTGTTTGCCTGTGTGCATGTCTTTGAATGTGTGTTTATTCATCTTGGATTCAGACAATGACAAAAAGTCAGGGAGCTGTGACGAGAGCACAAGATGCAGGGGGAATATCTATGCGATTGTGTCTGTTCGTACAACTTGGGACTCGGTGTGTACAGACACACACAGATACACACAGACCCACGGGTGGGGGATGTGACCAATACAGTACATGAGTACATCTCTGCAGTAGTCTGCAGTGCAGTGCAGCACAGCCAACTAAGCTGCACACAGCTGCTGTCTGTCAATCTTGTGTCAGCAGAGTGACCATGCAAACAATTAATTTTTCTGAAGGTGCCTGCGCTGTGAGCTTTAACAAGCTGGAATCACAACAGGTACAGATAAAATATTACCAAAGATGTTAAATTAGTGAAATAGTTTTCTCAGTATTGCAGACCATCATGAAACAGACCACCGCACTGTGCGAACTTTCTAAAGACTTCATTAAAACTAAGCGGCAGCACAACAAACCTGCTACAATCCTGGTAGTTGCAGATACACTATGGTTCTTTAGTTACTGGCCACCAGTGGTGGGTTATTTTATATTCTAAATTATTTTACCAAATGCTTAGTGACACCCTACCAGGTGTTGCTTTTTTGCCATTTCTGCACAGCTGGTCCTTGCATCATGCTTTACAAAGTGTATAATAAAAGGAGAACAGCTTCAATAGTTGCACCTCTGATGTTAGGAAACACCTCTGGGGAACAGCATATCATTTTGGTAAAACATTTGAATTATGTTTTGTGTTCTTAGGATGAAAAAACAAAAATGAAAATTGTAAATTGATACTAGAGAAAAAAAAATTAATGTAACCTGATTTATTTTTGGTTATCTAACCCATCCCTAGGTGAAAGTTTATTGCTTTGGTTAAACCGTGTGGGCTTTTTCCCCAACCTAGAGCTAGAAAATCTATTTAACCCCAATAAAAAATTATGACAGCTCAGGACCTTACCTCAGTGACCACATACAGGGCACAGTTTAACCTTATTACAAATAACAGTTCCCAGATGGATATCTAGCTGGATGTGAAATGGTGCTGTGTGGGTGTTCATGTTTTCTCTTTATAGTCTGCATCTTTGAAAATACACCTACACCTACAACTCACACACACACACCAATCCACTTCCCTATAAATGTACTAAGAAATGCAATGATAGGAAGAAGGAAGGAAGCAGAAAGAAAGAGTGTACAAAAGAGTCAGAGGAGGTGAGATAAAGGGAAGTTGTGTGTACACAGGTAAGAGAAGTGGGTCTGACTGGGGCAGGAAATCATACCTCCTGGGTTTGAGCCTAATTTATAAAATATGTTTCCCACTGTTCCTGCACTGACACAGGGAAAAACTGTTTCAATAATAAGATACTGTGTGGGATTAATTCTATGACACACTTAATTTAATCAAACCTGTCCACAGATTAGACTAATTTGTTCATGTGTTCAACTCACTGTTCTCCTCAATGGAAGATGACAATACATTGTGACAGGCTGATCTGTCCCAGCCTGTTTCTATCCCACCCACACAATCCATCTGTAAAGAGCACAGAGGCAGCCCCTGAATGTTACAGTCAGATGACATTTATGGCATGACAGGACACTTAACACATTCTCCACTGTATGCATAAGTGTGTGTGTGTGTGTGAACTGTATGTATAAGTGTGTGTGTAGGCCAGGATATGTCGCTGTCTGGTTAAATGTGACATTTCTGTGGTTATAGCTTGTGAGGCCAATGCCTCATTAAAGGTTATCTGTTAATTACAAAGACAACTTAAGGTCACTTTGAGGTGACAGTGCCACCTCGTTCCTTGCTTTTGCTTTTCTTTCTCTCACATACACACACATACATGTATGTGTGTAAGAGTGTTGAGTACTCTGTTCAGTATGACCCTTTAATGTATATAAAAGCCAAGCAGGGGACACAGGAAATCTTCACAATACTTCTATTGTCCCTGTGACATCAATGCTCAAAAACACATTTTGAAACACACACACCCATGCACTAATACAGTCGCCCGATAAGGACATAAAGCCAGACCATAGATAGTCTTACAGTATTAAGCTGCATTGTAAACTTGTGAATAGTGTCCTGCTATCTGCTTAGTGAGATCAGCTGCACTACCAGCCAAGCTCTCAGACAGAATAGGAGGCCATTAGCCACAACACACACTGATGCAGCCAAGGACGAACATAGATGTCTGAATAGAGCTTTACCAGGCTTCCTCTTACACAGAAAAAACCAAGATAAAGACAAACAAGCAAAAACTGGAAGCTTCAATATGCATTTTCAAAAGTGGTTTAATGTTGCCTTTTACACTTTGGCAAACATGGTATTAGCAATTATTAAGAGACAAAGGAACAAACTAGGGCTTAAAAAGCATTAACACCTAAGTACAGCAGCAGTTACAACTTTAAAACCTACATAATATTAAATGTCTAAAAATACACATTTTGCTGTTAGAACCCATTATTATATGATGTCATGGTATATTCATTTATGTTTTTTTCTCATTAAATGCAGTTGCATAGGGAACACTAAATTACTGTAGATTTAATCAAATGTAATTTTCTTTTTGCACAGGGTCCTGCACTGTTTTGTATGTGGAGTGGCAGGAAGCAAAAAGAAAACACTAAAATCCAGTTTTGACCACCAATTAAAGCCTTGGCATGACAGCAGGTGACAGTGCTCACAATGCTGAATACTCTTTGCTTTCATATCATGCTTCTAGTTATTTGTCAGCAGCAAAGGGGCATCAGGAGCTTGGCTCCATTTGGGGCTTAAGAACTGACCCAAGAAGTCTGCTTGAGTTTAAGTGCAGTGAAGTAGCCATCCAGTGAGCAGCCTGTTTGATTTGAGTTTTTCAGGAAGCAACTGGCTCCATTCCCCATCTTAATGTAATCATATTACCACACAGGAAGGCTATTGTCGTTTGCTTCTGTCAAAAGAGTAATGGATATGCTAGCAGGCTTTACATAAGTAAGAGGAAAAAAAAAAAAAAAGGGTCTTGCCTAAGTGCAGAGCGGTGTAAAAAGCTCAAACGCAGGACCTAATTTCACGCAGTCAACAAAGCCACTTTGTGTCAAACCTTTGCTCTTTTTAAATCCTTCTTTAAAAGGAGCTGCTGGCCTCTGAATCAAGACTTGGACCAGCCACAGAAGCTCACAATTTCATTTCACACTGAATAGAATTAGCCAGTGGACCAACCTTACAAAGTGGCTTTAAAAGATTTTAGTTCTGCCCCAAAACATTCAGCATGTCGCTGCTGTGAAATGTGAATATGACGATGTGACTATGCACGTTTGTGTATGTCTGTATGTGAGCATCAGAGAGAAATGTCTAAAACAGATTCATATAGGTCATGACTGAAATGTCATTTTACAGTAGAGAACTACCCACTAACACTCCACTGAAGGACCTTCCTTTAATATCCATGTCCATTTAATCTGAAGCCAAACACTTGCTTCTCACCATCACTGCTGAGGTGGAACACCAGGTACAAGCAAGACAGAGATGAATAAGGCAGCAGATTACTGCATTACCTTTTTCAACCTATTTCTTTGTTTCTGTCTAACCTTTCCTTCCTGTCTATCTCTTTGTGCTGTCCTAGTTGTTACATTTCTGAAATGGTAAACAATTTCAAATGACTTCAGGTGCCTAGAAAGGAAAACCTGATGCTTGGCATGAAGCATACGTTCAATTAGTCAAGAGGGGGAAGCTCTGGCTCTGTGTCGGGAGATCAACTCTTAAAAGGCTGAGGCAGGAATGCATTCTTTTGACAGGTTATGAATTTTTGCATGTTTTCATTTTGATTCATAATTTTGATTAACAAACTCTCTGATTCCATCCATCAGCTCCTTTCCATATTACCCATGTTACCCAGGGCAAAACCGATAGATTAAGAGAAGAGGACACAAGGAAAGGGGACAGAGAAGCCCAGAACCAGAGAACTGAAGGAAAAAGAGGCAGCTGATCCTCTGTGTTTGCTGCTGTTTGGTTCTGGCTATGGTCCAGCAACGCCTGAGGACCCGATATTGCAGCTCTAAAGAGGAGATCTCTGCAGTCCCACTCTTCTGTCCGCTCCCTCTAACACTCCTCCATTTCTCCAGTTCTCACAGTTTCATTCGCCTATACTTGCTTTTTATGATGGCTTTCACCACACCCCTCCCTTCCTGCCTGCATCCTGCCAATGTGATCCATGTGTTGTACTCCAGCAGAGACTTGCTGAGGTAGCAGAAACAGGGAATATTTACAGATCAGTCAGATGGCGTTGAGCTCTGCTCCTACTGCACACTCACAGTTCCTCGTCAATCACTGCCACAACAGCTGCAACACACAGGCAGGGACAGTGCTACACACACTCACAGGGATTTTAGCCTCTCTGTATTGACAACATGCATACATATTTTAACATATGCATACAGGTGCAGGTAAAACAAAAGAAAGACTGTCAACACAGTTAAATATCTCACAGGTTGAGTCAGCATTTCTATGGAATTCCAGTATTAAATAATGTTTTTTAGCTTATCGCTGCACCCCCACAGTGGATACATGGCCTCACTGTTATATATCTGCTGTGCCTTGTGACAGGTCGCACCATCAGCCTTAACCTTATAGTACCTTAACACACTTCTAGAGCCGCTTTTAACTCTTACACCCAGATGGAAAGTAAATACCCAATGACCCAGCCTTAAATCTAAATTATATCTGCTTGGGCTAAGCCACTGTGACAGGACCCACTTGTGTGGGTGGCAGTTTCATCTCATGCCACTGCCTGCTCAATAGTCGATGTGCTACCCCCTATATATGGAGCGCTACTCGTCCTATTAATAGGTTACTAATTATATCAGAGTCAGCATTCTTAATTCCTACTGTGACCCAAAGCAAAAAGCAGAAACATGGCAGCATGACTTCATTCAATATCTGCATTCCATCTGTCCAGGATAAGCTACAGTACTGCTACTCGGATGTCAGACAACTTCATAGAACCAGGCTCACTCTGTTGTACAACAACAGTCACTGTATAATTATAAGTATTTTAGTCTGGTAAAAGCCCATTCACCATTTTGACTAGATTCAGTTTACTTTCACTAGTGCATGAATAATAAATAAATAGGTTTTTTGTTTGGTTTGTTTTTTTCCAGTTTTTCTACAAATCCCTTTTCATACAAATAAAAGCCCATTGTTTTATGCCTATCTTACACAAGACAAGACATTTTGCTTTAAGAAAATATAGTTTAGATCAAGAAATATCTCACTACTAATTGTCCAAAAATAAATAAATAGATACCAAAACCTATTAAAACTAAAAGGTTGGACCTGCTGAAGACATCTAGCCAACTTATCTTCCGTTAGGAATGAACATATTTGCAGGTTGATTCTGAGTGCTGTTCACAGCAAATACCCACAGTGCAAGCGCTGAATACAGATACATATCCAAGAACTGCACCTGCATACAGTATGTCCAACCTGTTAATTTTGCTTTCATCAGCTCAGTTCAAAGACTGAAATAACTGACTCTCTGCCATCCAGTGTAGGCCCACAGTGGATAAACTAAAAATGCACTCTTTCACCCTCTTTTCCTGATTTTCTTCTCAATTTGGACATTCTTCTGTTACATATCACAAGTCCAGTGGAAATTTAACCAAAACTACATGAGCTAAGTAAAAACACACACACTGCAGTGCTCAAAGCAAAGAGATGATGGTGCCAAAGAGAGGTGTTGCTCCTGCTAACTGTCAGCCCAACAAGGTCAACAGTGAAAGCACAGGCAGTGTTTGTGTGTCTAGTGTTTTTTGAATTTGCGCATGCGTAAGTCTGTGGGAGTGTGTGTGTGTGGCGTGTGGAAACAGCATGGGAGACCTTGACACCCACTTTGAGTTCTCATATGCAGCTGGGGTACATCTCATGCAACCTCATCACCCTGTTGCTGTGCCAATGTCCCGTCAACACACACTCAAACACGCTAACCCGGCCCGCCCTCCAGCCATCACAGCTCCTCTTCGCCCATCTTCTCCCTCATTGCTGGAGAGGTCAACAGGAGCCATAGTGTAAACAACCTGGCTGGCTCATGGTGGCAATCTGCCCTGTGATGGTGTCATTTAAGGACCAATGGCCATATTCTATCAATGTAGTTAATATACTCCAAAACTTGAATGATTAAGGTTATTGGCTCTCACATATCTGATATGACACTCAGACTTACAGACTTTGAGTCATGCATGACGTCTTTAAAATAATCTTTAACAGTAATTGTCTATGACTTGAATAGTTATCCTACAAACACTATAATTTATATGTATATTTATATTTTTATGTAAGTCACATGTAGGTCACTCCACTTTTCCCTAAAGAATGTAGTGAAGTCAGTACCTCACATTTAGACATCTTGCCTCAACCAAACAATACTGCCTACAGAGACTAAAATCTCACACACAATGCCAGTACTGATTTTTTTTTTTTTTTTTTTTTTAAAGACCACAAGCTGTAATTTCTTCCAGACCTTTTAAAAAGAATTTAATGTTAACAGATACTTGGGTCTCAAAGTACAATGACTTGAGACTTTTGTCTTTAAGGTCATACTCAGAAAACTAATTTAGCCACACAAACTAACATGAAATTAACAATGTGAGGCCTCAGACTTGCCTGGTTCTATCTAAACGTAGCAATAAAATGATCATTTCTGCTGGAACTTGTTATGAGGCTCTATGGTCATGCCTACGGCTACTAGACCTGTTCTTCCTTTCTGACTGACAATGCCAGAAAGAAAATAGCTGGTATTTCTCATGCAGAAAAATTATCAGAATATCACAGTAACCTCATCTCATTCTGCTCCCTGCGCGCTGGGACATAGAGCTCTACCTCGTGTGGATGTCTGCCTGTCTACTGGTCTTTTGTCCATATGTCTGAATTTCCTACTTGTTTTCAGGAAAAGTAGGGAGGAAGGCCACAAGTAAAATTTGAGCCAGACATTAATAATTGAGAAGGGCAAGAGGGGAGAGAATGGCTCTTGTAATATTCATATGTCATACTGACTTGACTGCTAGCCACTCATCCATGCATCCAGTCCTTATGAAGTCTCACAGATGACTGAGGATGCAATGCTGCATCCTCCCCCAGCATCCTCCAACTACATCTCCCCTTCCCACTGTGCATTTGCTCATCCTCCATCCATATGCCACCTCCTGTCTTTATCCACTCCCACCCCGCTCTGCCAGTTCTCTTCTTGTCCCCTTCCTTTTCATTCCCACTGCCATTTCTTTTCATCCCCTTCTCATCTGCTGCCATCTCTCAGAAGAGTATGGCATACCCATGGGCCAAATTCAATTATAGACCAAATTAAAGAGATGCTTCTCAACTCCCTCAACAGCCAAAATGAACACATGCATGCACCAGACATGCTGCAGGGTTACAATCTCCCTCCCCACACACACCACCACCACATCCCCATATCCGAGCAACCCACCAACCACCTATAACATACACACAGAGGCAGATATTCACATCACATGGCAGGGTGTTAAAGAAATTGACATAAATCACTGACAAAGTATAATTTCAGATTGGACCCTTGAGTGTTAACCCACCAACAGAGCTTTCCTAGTGTTGACCAATAAAAACCCATCCTTTCTGCCTCTCCATCTCTCTAGGTCCCAGATGCAGTCTTTAATTAGCCGTGGTAATGGTAGCATAGCTGTGAGTAGCCAGTAGCCTGCCATCTGACTGGTCCAAATCTAGGAGAAGTCTAATGAATTAGACTGTAAAGCAGGGAGAACCATCGTTCCAACTGTCTGCATCTTAGCATTAGTGGTAAAACATCAAATCCTCTGAAATAGTTGGAGTGTTTCCGAGGTCAACCAATTATCGAGCGCAGCAGGCTACACTGGCCACATTTCAACGTGATTAGATCTGAATTCACCAGAGGACATCCGGTCCACTTGTTCTCTTGTACAGACAGCTGAGATTAAAATGCTCAGAGTGAAATAAAATATATACATATATATGTATAACATATATATTAACATCCATATATGTGTGAGTGTAAATGCTGTAAATTGTAAGTCTGCTCTTTGCAGGAGTAAAGATGGAGAGCTGGACGAAGGGGAAAGAGGGATGTGATGCGAGAAGTCTACATCTTCCACAACAGCCTTAGGCTTAAAGCGAGAACAGAGCATGGAGATGTAAAAGAATACTGCTGGTGTTAAAACCACAACATCAATTTTGGTGATTTGCATGTTTTTACTAGAATATCTTTAATAAGCAGAACAATTGTCATGACCCGTGGGCCAATAAAATCCACTCAAAACCCATAATAACATTTGTTAGGGTGAATAAATTGAAAATGAGCACTGAATAACTTTCCTGAAAACCTGATTTAATAATGCAATTTTTTTTTTTTTTTTTTATAATGGGTCATTATACACAGTGAAAATAAAAACATTTCTATGCCGTTTGAACATGTTCCCTCATCATCATCATATGCCAGAAACTAAATAACAACAAAGACGACAACTCTTCCTGGGTTTGGGGGGGGGGGGGGGGGGGGGGGGGGATGCCATTACCTTGGTGGTAATGCTTGCACAGAAGGCGGCACCTCAAATCTCCATACTATAGCTGTATGTGTGTGTGTGTGTTATGGAACGTGGCGTGGACCAGTGGTGGGTAGTGGGTGTAGTATGGCACCTCTGCTCTCCCCTGGGTATGAAGTAATAATTCTCCAGCTGAATAGATAAAGCCCGAGGGCTTAGACAATACATAGAAATAAACAATTCACACACACCAACTTGAAAGAACCATAAACTACCAGCCTCCCACAATGTCCTCGCTGAACCAGGCCTGTGACATTACTCTGCACCAACACACAGTTAATCACACACGCACTATCAATATGTGCAGCACAAGCACTGTGCAGTAATAAATATGTAAATAACCCTATTGTGTATGCCTGCATGTGTGTGCATGTGTGGTGTGTGTATTTAAAAACATAGTACCCACAAGGAATGTAAGTGTAAGCTTTTATGTCATCCTGTGTTGAGATGACACACCAAACAAAGCACAATTTCACAACAAACTCAACACAAAACGACCTACAACTGTGTACAGATGGCTCAACAAATACAAATGGAGCCATTGGAAAGCAGTACATCCCCCTTCCCACCAGAGCCCACCACACACGCTTCTGAACACACACTATCCATGATTGTGACAGTGGGATGAGAGAGGGGCTGTCTGACATTGTCCTGTAAGGGATATCGGAGCTGATGTTGGCGACTTATCCACACTCTTCATAATCCATTGTGTGCGTCTGTGTGCAGCCAACCAGGCCTGGTGTTGTTGATAAGAGCTAAGGGCTTAGTCCTCAGTCACAGGGACACACTCAGAGCATTAATGAGCCCACAGCACAGAGGAGAGCCTCTGCCAAGAAGGTCTTTATCAGCCAGTGTGTGAGAGAGATGATGAAAGAGTGATGGGACACACACACACACACAAAAATATATATATACACATACATACACAGCATTGAAAGTGAGTATAGCCTGAAGGTGAGGCTGGAGGGCACGTCTGTCACACCAACAGCTTTAAGTTGGTGTGTGTGAGATCTCAGGTTAGTTAGCGAGATAGCTTAGGTAACAAAATCACTCTACCAAAACCACACAACAAGGCGACTGAATGACACACTTAAATTGGTCGGTGGTGGATAAATGTCAGAACAAAAAATGGACACATGGACAGACAGGACGAAAGGAGGAGGGTGATGTGGGTTGCCAAGATCAAATTTTGGCAATTCTGTCTGCAGTCGACTGTTGCACATAACACAAGGACAGTAATTCTAACACACACACACACACACACACACACACACACACACACACACACACACACACACACACACACACACACACACACACACACACACACACACACACACACACACACACACACACACACACACACACACACACACACACACGTACAAGAGCTTGGCGCTTCAAAAGGTACACCAAAGCCAACAGAAAGAACACACTCACCTACGTGTGACAGTGCAGAAAAACACAGTTGTCAACTCGAACTTTTTGATAAATGGCTTTTCTTCCACTCTCCCCCTGATTTGCTGTGTTTCAGTAAGCAGGAGGCATTGCTTCCATCTGTGAAATGTATAAAGCATAAAGAGACGGTGGCATCAGGTGGTGTGATATATAGCGTCTGTTGAGTATTATTTACTTTTGAATTATTAAACAGAACCAACAAATCAATCAAATAAACAGTCCATCAGTCAATCATCTGGAAGCCAGCTGCAAGGAAATGATAAGAGACCCAGTAGAGTTAACCTGGAGAGTGGTTCTGAAGTATTTCAGCTTCAGGAATGTGCATTAGGAATTGATGTAACCTAAGTGATACTAGTTTGAGATTACAGCAGGGGGGTTCCATTCAGCTATAGAGTGATTCTGGTGCTTGCCAGGGGGGGAACTGCTGAATTGTGAATAGCATCTGACAGGAAAAAGCCAACATTCTAGTGGGGGGTAGACAAACTTTGGTTACATATCGTAACCCAAGATTCTGTGAATTGGACCAGCCCTCTAGGCTGTCGCTATGATCATATCCCCTCTTTGCGCCTGCGCACTGAAGAGAAATTCATTTATGTCCACCCAGGGAGGGCCTCCCTCGCCCGGACCGAGTGACCACACATCCGCAGCTCCCATATATAAAAGGTGGTGGTTCAGGCGAGCTCTTCCCTAAGAATGAACCTTTTCTTCAGCTGGCTCAAGGGAACAGTGGGGCCCACAGCCCAGAGTGCTGCACCCAATTCACAGAATCTTGGGTTACTATCGCTATGAAATGCTCTACGGCTCACTGGGCCTGGCCACCCAGGAGAAGAGTCCAAAAACCAAAGGAATGTGAGTAACCGCCTGACCTGAAGCGAAGCGAGCACCAGGTGGGATGGGTAAGCACTGGTTTCATATAAAGCTGAAAACAGATGGATGCCTGTCCCACATCCGTGTAACAAAATGTGCCTCCTGGGCTTGCCAGCCAAATTATGACTGGGAGACTCCCAGGACAGCGTGAGAGAGGGATGAGCTCGCAACATCCCTCAAATAGAAACGCACACAGGAACACTGGGAGGCCCACGAGGCACCCGTGCAAATGTCTTCCACTGACAAACCGTACAGAAGAGCCATGGAGGATGACACTCCTCTAGTGGAGTGTGCACGGATGCCGACTGGAGGCTCCCTGCCTGTGCTATAGTCTCACATAGCCAGTGAGACAAACGTTTTGCAGAGAGGGGGGAGCCCAGCAAACACTCTGTAGTGAACAATTGAGTGCTAGATACTCTAGATCTGAAAGAACTAGTGATGCATTTAGGCATGTATGCAGGGTTAGGACACAGAACTGCCTTACTGCGATCCTTCCTGATCTGAAGACACTCCAGGAATACTGATAGAGCCAACAGATCTAGTCCAAGGAGGAAGGGGTCGGAGCCGGAGCGACTGGGAGCGAGGGGGGTGACCGAGGGCGGGAGCTCGGGACCCAGTGGGACGTCTCGCCCTCGGGCGATAATCATGGCACCCACGCCCTGCCCAAGGGGTGCGAGTGGGGGCTGACACCTGACATCGAAACCTCTCCACTTCATCTGCAGCGGATTGGAGCTCCTTACCCAGCTCTTGGAAATGTAGTCCAAATAAACCATCAGAGCTAATGGGATGCTCCAACAAATCCTTCCTCACCGTCTCTGAGATGGAAGAGACGTGCAGCCAAATATTCTGGCACGCCAGCGTCTGCCACGTGGCAATGTAGGCCACTCCCACAGCAAAGGGGGCGCAGAGAGCCAGAATAGCGCTCGCTATCTTGCTAACCTCCTCTGAGTGATCAGGTGGGAGGGCCTCGGGGTCCGCCGCAAGCTTGGACAGGGAGTGAGCCAGGGCGGCAATGTTATTAGCTGCAGCAGTGGTCTGGAAGGCACACTGATGGGACCTGTCTGCTAGCTTAGCAGCTAGCAAGTCCTTCAGAGCTGGGGGGCAGGCCACCGCCCGGCCCGTAGCACACATTTTGCTCCGCATAGAGAGGTCAGGCTCTGTTCCAGCACCGGGACCATGGGAAAACCCCACACCGTTAGGTCAGCCACCTGCGTGGAGCCACTGGAGCTTTTAGCTTGGCTGGCTCCGGGAGAGAGGTAAGCGGAGATGGTACATGATCGAGGCCAAAACGGGTACACGGCGTGGTGCCTGCCACGGGTTGTACCGGCCGAAGTGGGCATCCCGAAGCAGTTGAACCAGCTCAGGAGGGATGGGGCGCTTACACCTGTTAGCCGCCGTCATGATAATGCCCGGGAGCTCTTGTAATAGGTGATCCATGGCCGGCAGAGGCGTAGAAGAGGCCGGCATAGGCCGCTCAGCAAGCATGCTAGTGGCAGACATTTGCACCGGCTCCCCGGAGGGGTGGGAGTGGAGCGGGAAGATGTCTGGCGAGTGGCATAGCAAGGAGGCAGAGTCATCCGTCTCTGGGTCCAAGACTAATTCCAGGATGGGTTCGAGCTTGTCATCCCGGCCCGGGAGTTTCCTCGGCGGGGAGAGAGAAGGGGGAACCGTGGGAGTGGAGGGCAGAGCAGAGGAAGGAGGCCTCTCCTCGGTCTACCAGCACTCTTCGGCGGCAAGAATGAAAAAGTCAGCTCTCTGGCGGAGGGCCTCGAGGGGCAGCCGCTTGTAGAACGCACAGTTCGCCCTTGAGGTGAGGGCTCTGCCAGCGTTTTCCGCTCCCATGCAGCCCCTGAAGATGTAGCCGGTACCACTCTCGCCAAATTCTTGCCTCAGATTCTGGTGATGCCGCAATCTGCCGAAGTTTGATGATCTTGTTTTCAGTGCTTAGGCTGAAGAAAAGAAAGGGAAGAGCTCTCCCGAACCGCCCCCATATATATTGGAGCTACAGACGTGTGGACACTCGGTCCGGGCGAGGGGAGTCCACCCCGGGTGGGCGTAAATGAATTTCTCTTCAGTGCACAGGCGCGAAGAGGGGACCATAGCGATAGCCCAGAGGGCTGTGCACCAATGAAACAGAACTACTACATCTACTTTTGAATGAACATTGCTACAAAAGAGGTGTCAAATTCAGCAGCAAAATGCTCATATACATACTGGACATATAAGAATAAATCAGAGCAGGAGGGTTTTTAAGCTAGTGTACCTTAAATTTATCATTTAACCTGGACAGCCATGCATGTTATGAAAATGTTATATCTGTGTCAGTGTGTTACCTCTGACTTATTTTAGGAAGGTGTTTGGCCAGTAGGATGTACTGGGTGGCCTTTGCTACACACAAAGATATTCTGGATATGTAGATGAAATTTTATGTTACTGTGCTTTATTAGGACATACAAAATGATCAGGTAACATGTAGCTGAATAGAACAGAGAAATACAAAAATGCAGAGTCTAAAAATGCTTTACAGACATAATTACACGTTTGAAGGACACAGCTGATTAGAACAGAGGATGCCTGCTCTATGACTCAGACACAAGAACAGGATGTTTCTGCCTGATGACAGCAACAATCATAGCACACAATCATAAAGAGATTAGAAAACAGATTGTTTAGCTGTGCTCCTGTAGTCTGCATACAGACATAATGCAAACATGCTCACATAACATGTCTGGTTCCTCAAAAAGCATGCATCTGCTCCCCAAGCCTTAGAGTAATACCAGACATTAGACATTACCATGCCTGAGCAATGTGAGTGCACACACTCACTCACTGACAGACACACACACACACACACACACTGTCCAGCAGGTTATTACAGCGGCCGTGTAGCTTATTACCCTGCCTCAGCACCACTCAATTATTCAGTCTGAGTCCACAGGGAAAGGAAAAGCAGCTCAATGTGCTACTTACAACACATCTAAGTAGGCCAAAGAGACTGAAAGTAAAGTATGACACACAGATGTACCACAGCCTCACCGTGCAGACCATGGAAACTTGGAACTCCAAGTACAGATATCAGCTTTTAAGAGACAATGTGTATGTGTGACTTAGATTTTAAGTGTGACTGCCATCAGTTGATTGATAAAATGTCTTCACAATTGCCAAATTCGTCTTCACTGTGAAAACAGAGGTATATTCTCTCAAAATCATTCCTGTTAATACCACAGAAACAAAAGCAACACATCTCCAATCATATGTACCTTTCCTTTATTACCCATGTACACAAAAATCCATATTTCCCTGATCCCCCAGTAATTTATTAAATACCTCTACTGTCTTACAGAGATGCAGCAGAGAGGCTCATATTAGGAGAGGAGGAAGTAAAGCTATTTTAGTGTGAGATTAAGCAGAGCTGTGTTGAAATAGAAGCCCTGACTGGCCAAGCCATGATCTGGGGACTTATTAAAGACTCTTATTAAAAGTTAAGGAAGGCCCTAAGAACCTTACAATAAGAGTGGGGGGCCGAGGGGAGTGAAAGAAGCACAGAGTGGAGGGGTTGATGTATGTGGCAGGATTGAGTTTAAGCTCTTCCTTTCCTTCCCTCTCTATTCTGTCTTTCCTGTTTTCACACAGAAACACACTAGTTGACGATCTACCACCACACATCTCCACCAGCTCCTCATATCTCTTATCAGGTTGGCTAAATAAAGCCATCGTTTTGCCTAATTTCTGACAGCCTGAAGACGTCACACAAACAAAACACCACCACGCACACATACACAAATACATGCAGTCACAGTCATGTGCTGGTTACAGATTTCATACATATTTCAAATCCTTTTTTCCCCTGTATTGCCAGGTACTGTGCAGTACAATCACTGAGCACAACACAAGTCTGCATGGTGCAAGTTTAGTTCAGTGCAGTCCTGTGCAACTGCAGCCGATCCTGAAGAGAGTAGAGGGAGTGCTGTCCCGCCTGCTTATTGATCACTTAACAGAAAGGGCTTTCTAGAGCTAAACATCTAAAACCATGAGGACTGTTGGGGATCAGCTGCTTTTCTACATTCCCTGGAACCCTGGTGACGCAGATCGCAACTGTGTGTACATGTACATACAGTATCTGTGTTGGGACATGAGAGGTGACATTAAAAAAACATATTGTATAACATGTACGTGTTTCATAGCTGTGCCTCTCCCTCTAAATACTACCCATCATCAGCACTTTGTCCTTCAAACGGAGCAGGCAGGAAGCATAATGGAAACCATGGCAACGAGACAGTGAGCAGGCAGCAATGCTTAAGCTGAGTGAGGATGGATGCATAGATGGATGGATGGGCCTTTCTGAGAGGACAAGTGAAGGGTAGGTGAACTGAGGAGATGTGTGAACACAGCACCTACACACCCACAAGTGTTGTGAATGGATGCTTTGGTTTAATAAGGGCTCTGTGTTTTGCTTCTTAATTTTCCAATTCCTCCGCTATCAAAGTTCATCATTAAACATGTACAGCTCACAGAATTCAGATGGACTCAAACAATGGAAAACATGCAACTAACTAGGGTTGTGACACTAGTCTAACTATATTGTGTGAACCTTAACTAACAGCACGTAAAGGCTGGCATTATGGCTTCCCCAGATGTTCTGCAGGTTTCCTCAGGCACCAAACTGGAATTATAATGTTAAACCTAAAACAAATGTACAAGGATTAATGTGAAATTATTCGAATTTATTCCAATCTTAATCCCTTATAACATCCCTGGTAAGTAGCTGTAAGCAGGCAGACGCACGCACCCACACAGACAGACGCACGCACGCACACAGACAGTAAGGCCTGGCTAGAGTAACAAGTGTGTTTTTGTTTAGACAGAATAAAACAGCAGTTTACACAAAACAAACAACTTTGTTTCAGCCAAAGAAATAACTTTTAGCAGGTTTCAGCCTAATAATAGTTTTACATAAGTGTCAACCACTTTCTTATAATTACTTAAATATAACTACAGCCAATACAAATAAAGCATAGAGGAAACCACACCTTGGGTTGGTCTGTCCGAGTCCATCTTCGAGCCTTGTCCCTGCCTCACCCTGTAGCAAAGCCATGGTCGGCTCCCTGTTGCGTTCAGACTAAAACATCTCTTAACTGAGGTTTTCCGAAGAATATTTCGCATGACCGAGTCCTCGTCCACCAGTTTATCAACTCGGGCACTAAACTATTATTCCGTCTTAGGTGGATGATGCAGCGCTCCAGGAGAAACTCACACAGGTGTTTTCATTTACATTTATTGAAGAGACCTCTTCTCAGGAATGTTCTACTTTATGGGGATGTCTCCCTCTCCTCTCAGGACCCCACCTTCATCTGAGATGGTATCTTCCAGCTTCTGATTGGCTGAACACACCTGATCCAGGTAATCAGCAGAGAGTATGGCAGTGCAGTGAGAGTCTCTTTAGCTTATAGCCAAAACATAATTAGCCTACAACATAAGTGCATCTACTGTGCACATAGTGATAAGCTTATCGTACTACACAGCCCAGGTGACTGAGTGGACCAGGTGCTCTGGGAAATGTTGTGTTCATGTGCTTGTGAGAAGCTCCAAAATGTCACACACTAGATTTTGCTGCAAGGCTACGAACTGCAATCGCAAGCCTGCTGAGAAACATTATGTTCAAATCAATTCAAATCAACATATGGCACAATAAATGTTATGCTATAGAGAGAATCATGTCAATCACACATATACAAACATAGTTATTTGTAAAACACTTTGTATTCTTTAACCATCCCTTTTAGTTGAGTTAATCAAGATGTGTGGATAACATCAGTGTTAAAACTGTTCTTCTGAAATGGAAGTTATCAAAACACATCAATTGTGCTTGTCAGCTGTAAAGCATTTTATGTCAAAATGCCCAAGCAGGTCCGTCACACTTAAATGAATTTACCTGACATTGACCGACTGTCTTGGTCTGAATTCTTCTCTCACATGTTGTCTTGATGGATTCATGGGGATCACAGAGGAGGTGAGAGAAAGAATATAATGCACTGCTGCACTGATGGACACATAAAAAAAAAGCTCTGCTTTATTTTGTTTTCTTCACACCCGTAGATCACACGTTTTTCCACTCGTGGGTGGCCAACCCAAATGTTCTGAAAGCATTTTCAACCTATTTGTATAAAGCTATGTCTTTATTACTAATAAACAAGAGGCATATATAAAATTCTACACTTACACTCATTTAAACTTAAAATTCAGTGTTGATTTTGATAAAACTTCCTTGTCAAGTTTTTACCACCTGTTCTTAAGTAAACTGTACTGTTGCACGCTGTTGTGTTTATCCATAGGCCCATAAAAAGAACTTGTTCACTCTTTTAATATGCGTACCCTGAGCTGTAACAAGATGTATGGGCTGAGACATTGAAAGCTACCAGTGTCAAAGCAGCTGAGGAAGAAAAATCTAAACTATTTCATCTCATCTCATTTCCACATCCTCTAGTCTCTGTCTGCTTCTTGCAATCTTCCTTCCCTCATTCCCTTCATTAGACTGCACCCTCTCCATGTTGAAAGACAGGGAAGAAAGCTGGTTATTCAAATTTAAATCAACACTGACAGAGAAGCAGATGTAAAAAGAGAGAGAGGGGTAAAGAGAGCTACAAAGCTTGTACCTGACGTTGTTAGTATTAATGTGATTCCACAGCGAGGGTTGGGATCGATGCAGTCAGATGAGGGACTGTGTTAACATCCTAATCTCTAATAGCATCAGAGCAGCCAGACTATAAAAAAACTCTACCAGTTCAACCATGAACACACACGCACACTCACAAGCACAGATCAAGACGATAAGACAGACAGAGAGGACACGAGGAGCCATTAGAGGAAGACCTGTATTGTGTGTTGAAAGAGAATACCCAGATAGCCTTGATGACCCCAAACCAGACTGTTCCATTAATGAAGCTCAGCTCCCTGGAAAACTACTGACCGAAGACCATTCAAAAACGTCAGATCATAAATAAATCATTCTGTTTTTAACTAGTTACCAAGCTATGGTCAATTTTAATAAATGGCCTTGTTAATTTCAGAACCCTTAGTGCTAAAAATTGCACATGAAGCTTGATGCTCTTAGGCTGAGACATTAGCAGCAACATTATAAAAGCACAACAACTTCAGCCTTCTGAAGAATCTCAGTAAGATTCTGGTGCCAGGTATGTTCAGCAGAGGGAAATCTTCTGGGAAATGTATGGGAAATGACAAATTGTGAAGTGAAAATATACATTTTGTGCTGAGACAGCAGAAAGAAATGGTTTCATCCATGAGACACTGGCCTAACAATGATAAATGAACCTGATCAGAACAGTCCTTATTACCGTTGATGCCATTTAAATACACAAATAGCTTATATTTTTCATTAAGACTTGTACCTCCACATGGTTACAGAAACTAACAACGTGCTGGCAGTCTTGACTACAGCAGGAATGTTTTGGCATTTTAAAATAGCTTACTAATATTGCTAAGGTTACCTTCTGCTCAACATTCTCGCCATGACTTTCCCTTATCCCCTGGACTTTGAGAAAAGCTTTTAGCAAATCAAAACTGGACAATAGCAAGAAAGAATGAGTTATCTTTGTTTTTTCCATGGGCCCCATTGCTTTAAAACATTCCAAATCTAATTTGACTCATTAGTAAGCCTCCTGAGTACTTCTGTCTCATGCTGCAGACACAACCTCTGAGACTTGCCTGTCTTGTGTGTGAGACACCATCTTTAATTACCCAGGTAACACAGCCAGATGCTCCATCACTCTGGCAATGGCAGTGATTAAAAGCAGTAAAATATTCATTTCAATCAGACACCTACATGACACATGTATAATTAATGCACAGCGGAAGGACGCAACAACTTTTACCACTTCCACACACACACACACACACACACACACACACGCACACATTACCATCACCATATTCCCTCTACACAGTGCAGCCAGCTGCTACGTATGTGTGAATGTGTATGTGTGTGTGTGTGTGTGTCGGGGTGGATCCAAGAAATGAAACTGTGGATCAGCCACTTTGAGCAAATCTCCACAGGGAGGTCAAAGGTTAGCCTGACTGCATTCTGGGACATCATTCAGCCACCTACACAGCAGATGTGCTGGGTTGCTCTCTCACTGCCCTGACTCTCTCTGGGAGTGTTTATGTTGGGGAAACAGCATCTTGAGTTTGCTGTCTATCGTGTACTGAATTCTGCTTTCTCTGTTGTGGGTGTTCTGCCTTTACTGCTCCTTCTACTTTTCAGTACTGCGCTGCCTGTCAATACCTTGAAATACCTTCAAGCAGTTTGTCAGAGGTCTCAGAAGCAGTCTGATGTCTCTAGTGGGTGGAAGAAATACAAACACAAGACAATGTGGGACTTAAGGTGAATTTACAGACATAAAGTTGACATCTGATGTCTAACTCACTTCGTGGAATAGATCTTATCTGCCCAAGGCTACCTATGTGAACAGAGAAACCCCTCAGAATAAGACTTTCCTATCCAGCATTTGAGCTAAAATATACTAAAAATTCATGTTTGATGTTTGATTTAAATGTAAATCACACCAAAAAGATGCTCTTTTACACACTTGAAACAAAATCTTTTCTTTTCTCCTGTCAATCCCTGCGGTTCCACTTTGTCTCTTTGTCTGTTCTATTTCTGTCCTTTGAATCCATCTGACTGCTGTCTCTTTGTTTTCCTTGATTAAGCCCTCTGTCGCAGTATTGTTTAGACTCCAGCAGTAGGCTACAATTACTCAGCGCAGTGTGTGTGTATTGTATCACGCTCATTACAATTACCTCTGGGTGTGAGTGTGTCATCTGTTGCCTGCTCATGTTCCAATTTCTCTGAGTGGTGAGGGAACTGCATCCAGATGCTTCAGCATACACACAAGGAAATGTGAAGTCTCCATGAAAACAAAAAAAAAATTCCTAAACGAAAAAAAGGTCAAAACTCTGTCACCAGGAAGAGCAAAACCTTAAGCCATCTCAATTTCAGTTAAAAGAGACCCAAAAAATGAACTTGCATGTTACTCAAATGCTATTCATTGCACAGATATAGCACAAGTTTGATCTTGTATTCAACAAGCACAAGCTTGTAACATTTGGCGGACATTAAAAAAGCACCGCAGTGAGGCCAGCTGATGGGAATTCTAGTAACTTTCATCTGATTACAACTGGCTTGGTGTAATCTTGTCTGAGATTTTCAAACTTTGTATACGATTGATCAGCTGTGAGAGGCCAGTAAGGAATTTCCCCAGGAGTCTGGCATCAATGAGTAACTGCTATGAATGTTGCTAACTCTTTCTCTTTCTCTCTCTCTCACACACACACACACACACACCACAAGATAGAGACATGAATGCTTCAGAAGAAACTGGCTGGTGCATCAGTCTACATTGCTGCTCTTCTCTCATCCGCTGTATAATTGGTTGGTGTGACGATACAGAGTGAAACTTTCCTTTTAGTCTCACACATGCATAAACACAATATGTATTACATTGTGTGCACGATCCTCATGTTGTTGATAAATGAAAAAAGAAGCCAGAATAACACATTTTCTTCCAGGTTTTTCTTGCCTGCCACTTGCAGAGTACATTTCTGCTGAGCTGCTGATATGCAAACATTATTCCCATTTCACTGCAATGATTTGCACAAAACCAATCACTAGTCACTTACTCTAATATAGACATGGACTAAATTATAGACCTATCCTGTTTGCAATAAAACAAAGTTTCAGCAGTAGGTAAAAAAAACTGTTGATGTTGACTCGGCACTCAAAAAGAATTAAACACATACAATAATTTTTCCCAAATAAAAACACGGTAATACCCTTTTGATTTTGGAGTATAAGCAACTGTGTCATTTTGTTTCAGCGTGCGCACACACACACACACACAAATATTACCAAGATAAAAACCAAAACTACCCTCCCCTCTCCATTGTGCAACTGCTCCTGCAGGCTGTTGCTGTAAATCAGAATGTTTACTCAGTCAACTTGCCTTGTTAAATAAGATTTTACAAAATCCCATGAAAGATTTCTCCAAGCTTGACAGTAGATATTGGCATTCCTGGGGAGAATGCTGAAAACCTGCAAACAACCCAACATAAATTTACACCATTAAGTCCCTCAGCCAAGAGAATGAATAAAGGTGCTGTGTGTGTGTGTGCACAGCATGAGAATGTAGGAGTCATAATGAGAATGTAGATGTCCTTTGCCTGCCATGGACACAGCCTCCAACATGCACAAAGTGCTTACTCACTTCTGTTGCGGTGCGTCTATGAATAATGCACATATTAATCTTGCAATGCATGGGAGCTTTACTAATTAATTCGGCATTTCCCTGTTCAAGGTTATCTAATTAATGTGGCATCTTTGTAGTCACTGGAAATGGATTACATTCTCTGCAGTTCAGTTGGCGGGTGTTGCAGTGGAGGGAAAGGTTAGGAGGAGCACTGATTTTTCCCCCTTTTTCTATTTGTGTTTGCTCACATTTCCACCAGTTTTCTAATTTCTAATAATCCCAGTCACTTGTTACATTACACCACTATCAGCTCCACCCTCAGCAATAAGGACCAACTCTGGGTGTCTGCTGTGCTGGATGGAAACTTTGTCCCGTTACTATATGAAGCCAGGGGCTCAGAAAGGTAATGGAAAACGATGAAAAGTATTTTAGCAAAGAGTCCAGTTCAGTCAGTGATCAGATGTTTATATGAGGATAACACCTGCCTGACAATAAACTGTACCCCGTGCTGTTCTCCGTTCACTTAACCATGAGCAGGAGAAGGTGTGGGGATGTCTGTCTCTGGGACTGGACATTTGCTCTTGTGATCCAAATTTGGGGAAGCAGGAAGTGCACTCTGGCCCAGCAGAGCTGCAGGCAGTCCAGTGGGGAATGAGCTGGGGCTGTGGGGTAGAGGCAGATGAGGTTTGCTTGCTCTCTCTCGCCCTCCTCTCTCTTGGTCCTTGGCATTTTCCAGCAATACACGGACACTCTTGGAGAAGATGACTCGAGGGTCAGTAGCAGGTAGAGCAGGACAGGCGCAGCTTTCCCTCAAATCCAGAGCCTGAACATGGAGACGGTGAACAGACATGAGCACTTGATCTACACTGCTGCAGTAAGTGTAAAGAAATGAGGAAACAACATTAGAAATTCAAGACAGAACACAATAGATTACACCATGCTCATGGGAAAATATGTAAAGATTTATAACTGCAAACATGAAGTTCATTAAATAGTACCACATTAAGTAGAAAGATGGATAAGCTCTATAATGTGTTCACTGATTTAGCAGTGAGCCATTTAGTGTTGTTGTTTGCAGTGTAGTAGAACAGGAAATCAGCTACTTGTTTTTACTTTATGGTAACAGATGAAGATGTTTCATTAAAAAGCAACAGCTCTGAACTGACATGAATGTGATGCAGACAGAGGAGATTGTGAAGGACCAGAGACAAACGAAGACAAAGAGAAAAACAGATGCATTTAGCTAAAGACAGAACAAAACAGGACGCCACAGGGAGAATCAACAGGAGTCTACAAACATGCTAGCTGCTCTGTGAGGCTGTACTAAAAGCACAGCTGTGCTTTGAGTTTAATGTTAAGACATTTTAGTTTAGTGTGTTAGCTTTCTACTTTTTGATCATTTGCAGTAAACTAACAGTTATTTAGGTATTTAAAATATTTCATTTTGATGGAATGGCTAAAAATATGGCAGAATAATATTATTTTATTTTTAATACACTAAATAAAAAAATCTTCATTGTCAGTTCCAAAACAAACTAAATTGTCCACAGTCCATTAATATCCATACAACTGGTACAATGAATAGTAATTGAAACAAGTGATATCTCTTCTATACATATTACATGTTTGAAAAGGAGTGGGAAGTAAATACTTAGTAAATACTTATCTAGTCCTACCTCTTTGTCCTCCCATATCATCATACTCCATTACACACACACCAAAGCCATTTATGCTGCCTACACAAAAAATGTAAAGTATAAGTCAATTTAGTTTCTATATTCTGTGTCGAATCACCCACTCATACACCATATTGAGTCAATTGTACAATGTAAATATCTGCAATAAACATTCATTTTCTTTGCAATACACCATTGTCCATGCACTTCAAAGGTAAATTAAACTAACATCTCCACATCCCTGTACCTTGTGAAAATGACCTCTTTATATTTGTTTTTAAACAGTTTGTTCCACAGTTTCAACAGCAACATTTTTGACAGTAGGAACAATGAACAATTCTCATAGCCCTTTTTAGAAGTATGAACAGTGGCTGTAGTCTACTTTTGTATGTGTTTCCCGACTTCACAGCAAGAGAATGCACTGTCTCCAATTTAAATTAATCCAATACAGGTTGGCTAAGCAGAGCTGGTAGGAAGTAACCACAACCACATCCCAGCAGTTAGAGGACATTCCCTCTGTCTGTCCCACACACCCACACACAAGCCTGACTCATTAATCTCTCACTTAGAATCACGTACAAGACTCTGAGTACATACATGCACTTGGCTTCCCACTCAACAGGCTCTCCCTTTCATGCCACCAGTGGACTTAATGTGCTTTGCTTAAGGATGATGAGCACACTAGTGGAGGCGGAGTGCCCTCACAAGAGTTGGGTTAAGTAGCTTGATGCTGTCACCCCTTCGCAAGGTTAAAAACATCACATTATGCACCACTTTCACCCGACGGAGCTCAGCTGTTAACTCGTTCATACAGTATGTGCTGCTATGCTGGATGGAACTGTTTAGGGTGAGTAGAGTATCGCAGATAACAGAGACAGAGAGTTTTCTCAGTGCAGGCACAAAGCGGGCCGATGAATACCCCAAGCAACAGTCTTCATCACTTCGCTGCCTGTGGCTGCAGCCTGGCCTTGACAACGACTGCTGCTTGAGGTCACCCTACCACACAGGGATATGATATCATGCAGGGGCACATACAAATAACACACACACTCACACAATGAATACGTACACACTCAACAACACAGGCACCTGATGGACAATTAGTGGTTTACCCATCTGTTCGCCTTTCGTGCATGGAGCATCTGACAATGTACTAAAAGTCCAACTCACACTCAAGGTTAAATTCACTGCTGCTAAATACACTTTTAATCTCTTTCTCTCTCTCTCTCTCTGCCTCAGACCCAAACACACAAAGCATGTAAGTTGTAATGACTGTGGATGCTGATACTTTCCATAAAACTTGCTGCTTTAACTGCTTGTTGATTTAGTTTTCAGTGTGTGAGCATGTGAGGTTCGCTGGGGCTCAATCCTGTAAGAGTTTTAGTTAAGCAGAAATCCTGGCTCCTGTGTGGCAAAATGTTTTTTTCTGTCTTCCTAAAACTCCATATCTTTTCCTTTCCTCCCCAAGTCTCTCCTTCCTTTTGGCCCTCCTCTGTCTGCAGGTGGATACACATCTCTCCAGATGCTTCATTAGATCCATTAAGACTCCTTCCAACAGCTCCTAAAGCTATTTCTCTTTCTTCTAAACAACAGACGTGTAGGGCTTTCTCCTCACACCAGGGCTCAACAAGTCTTTTGCTTTAGACAAACAGATGAATCACAGCTGCAGATAGGTGTTAAATTACATAACTGATGTAAAAAAACCAAAAGACATTTAGTGACATTTAAGAGCTACTGTTAATCGCTGCTGTTATTTTTTAACTGAGCAGGGAAACAGGGCTGTGTGACTGTACCTGTGGTATGAGGCGGTCCAGCTGAGTGATTCTGTTCCTATGTGATGGGTGTGTGGACAGCCACTCTGGGAAGGTGGGCTCGCCGCTCAGTTGGTCTCTGATTTCCATTTGATGCCAAAATACGGGTCCTGCTCGCACATCTGCACACGCCTGGGGAGGATGCACACGCCATGAAATCACAATCACAGATACAATATTGCACTCCTCTGTCTTGTGCCAAGATGAAAATCCTTACAGGCTAATCATCTGAGTTTATTTTAGTTTGACAACAGTGCCCCCTAGTGCCTTGGGGACAGATTACAGGGTTGAGAGCAACTAATTCTTTCTTGTAAAATACTGATTACCACACAAAGAAAAAAAGCTTTAAAACAATTAGGTATAATTTACAATAATTTTGAGTGTTGTCACATCATGTTTAAGAACCACTCTAACAATTTAGTGTTGGATTGCCATAAAAAGTGAAGTTGCCATAAAAAGGTTGAAGTGGAAATAACAAAGGCCAGCATATACTGACTTTTAACATCTTATACGTGAACTTTAACATCTTATCTTAAACACTTTTATCAGACCCAACACTTCCTCTTCTTTTACAAATTACAAAAAAAATAGAAAATGTTAGTTGCCCAAGCTGAGCTAAAATAGGGGGGAAAAAAATCAACTTAACAACTTAGTGCCCCTTCATAAAATATTAAAAACTTGAGTTGATAATACCTTAGCAGCCAACTGCAGTCCAACTTGGTCTGCTTCAGCCTCCAACTTCCTACTGTAGGGACGGCTGAACATCATCTGAGAGAGAGAAATGTTGTGTAATGTATGAGGTTGTACAAACTGTAAGATTCACGCACATTTCCCTTAGTAACAGTCCAAGTCTATTACAGTGCTTGAATAACTTTACAATAACATATAGTGAAACTGTGTTGTTGCTTTGTCATTAAAGAACATGCATTGTGGAACCTTTATTTTTCTCTGTTTGAGTGGCAACCAGGAAATAGTATTATACAGTGTATATGTTTAGCACTCTGAAATGTGTCACACCTGGGTAAGCTTGTCCTGCACCCACTGTCCCAGCAGTGCAAGGCTGTCTCGAGGACACACAGCCCAGATGGCTGTCAGCAGAATGAGGGACAGCAGGTCCACAACATGAGATAGACTGGCCTGTTCTGCCTGGAAGGAGGAGAGCAGAGGGATGTGGGATGACAAGGATGACACAGGGTGAAAAAAGATGGAAGGAGGAAAGGAAAGGTTTGAGGTATCAAAGGAAAAGAATTGGGACAGGGAGAGAAAAATAGAGGTAAAATGTTTGTGGGAGGTGAATGAGGCGGTTGGAACATATTGATCGTTCCCATCTATTTTAGTGGAACTTTTACTTTGTAATAGATTTAGAGGTTTTAACAGCGTATCCAATAGAGCACACCTACTGGGTAATGCCGAACCCATCGATGCTCATTCCCTTCATCTAATTAAAATCTCCTTCAAGCATTTCCTCCGAGGACGGTTAAAGTCTTGAAATACTTGCAACTTCATTAGATACTTTTTAGAACAAGAAGAATGAGCTTTTATAGCCAGTAAAAACAGCCATCTGTGGAAAATTAATAAAGTACGACAGTGCCCTAGGTCGACAGGGCTCTGGCCATCATCGCACAGACAGGATTAGAGTGTATTTGAAGGTGACTGTCAGTGAGCTTTTATCACCGGCTGATGCAACAACACTGCAACTGATAATACTTCAAGCCAATACTACAGACGGAGCAGAGGGCTGATGATTAATAGTCAGGCCTCTCGGTTTATAATGCTCATACCTATAGGAGGTCCGCATACATATTTTACAACCTTGTGTGAGAGTCCGGGAAGACTTCCAGCTCTAACTTTAACTCTGTGTGCCAAGTGCTTCTAAATGACTAAACTTGTTCATTACTTGCACTTTTAGTCCTTTCAGTGGCTCATGTCCTCGTCGTACTTTCAACTAAGCCCCTCAAATATCAGCCTAATGTACACAGGGCCTTGTACACTACAGCACTTCTGACTCATTAAATTCCCTACTGAGATAAGCAGGGTTCTATATTTTTTAATTAAATGTGTATCCTACCATTTAAACTGCATGATTCCCCATTACATTTGTTCACGTGAATAAATGAATGAATGAAAGAATGAATGAATGAATGAATGAATGAATGAATGAATGAATGAACGAATGAATGAATGAATGAATGCACACGATGCGAGAATCCTTCCTATAAATAAATACAGTGTCAGGTATGTTTCCATGCCTATTGAGCTGAACTGACAATACAAACCTATTGTTACTGTACTTACAGAGTGTCCCAATATTGCATGAGCCATCTCATGTCCCAAGACAACAGTGAGCTGGTGAACATCTGCCACAGCATCCAGCATCCCAGTGAACATGAAGACTTTGCCGTTCTGCATAAAGGAAAATCCGAATCTGAGTCACATAGTGTCTGAAAAGTAGATATTCCTTTGGCACTGACAATTTACCTCATTCTGTAACTGATATGTCCCAATACACTATATCCTACTCATATCTTGGCACTCAGCAATTCACATGAACTACTCAGTATTATTTATATGTTATTTATTCATATTTCAAATATTGGAGCAACAAGACAAATGTAATGTGAAAAACTAATCCTTTTTAAGGGTACCTTAAAGGAGCAACAGATGTACCTGTACTGTACTGTTCTGTACTATCATGCTAACACATGCTCACATGTGAGATTAAGGGTATAATTCCATAATAACAGAAAACCTTATTTCTTTAACTGTCTTTCTGACTACTGACCGGCAGGACGAAGGCATTAATGTTGGGACTTTGCACCACGTGGATGCTCCAGGTGACATCAGACACTTCAGGTATGTCCTTGTTCCTTTCTGCCAGGTGCTGCACCACCCGCTCTACCACCTGGTGACGGGGGTCAGTGACTGGAACCAGCAGCTCTGAAAACTGCTCTACATACTGAAACCCACACACGTGTGCAGTGTCATTTCTTTTGTCAGGACTGTTTCCATTGCGGATTTAATTAATCTTGTCAAAAATATCTGTAAATAAGATCATTTGTATTTTTCTATCTACTGTCTATCTACTCTCACCGCTTCTGAAGTCAGGGCTGCCAACTCCATGTAGTTCTCTCTGCTGAACACCAGGAGACGTGTCCGTCCCGTCACTGGGGACTCGTCCAGGTGGGTAAGAAGGAGAAGGGCCACAATCACCATAGCAACCCCTATACCTGTTGCCAGATGCCAACGTCGGCGCCAGGCCCATTCGCGCATGAGCTGCCGACGGTTGTCTGGTAGAGCCACCCACCACTTCCTTATACTCCTTTACATAGAGAGAGACCATGAGGTGGTTTGTGTTGAGCTTAGGTGGATCATGATTTTAAACCAACCCCATGAAAGAACTAAAATGAAAGAATAATTTTAAACTTCATACACATCTGTAAACCCCTCCCTGACCTCCCTGAACCGCCACCTTATTGTGGTGAAGGGGTTTGAGTGCCCGAATGATCCTAGAAGCTATGTTGTGAGGGGCTGTAGGCCCCTGGCAGGGTCTCCCAAGGCAAACAGGTCCTAGGTGACAGACCAGACCAAGAGCGGTTCAAACAACCCTTATGAAGAGAACAGCAAGGACTGTGACGTCTCCCGGTACAGCGAAGCCAGGGTCCCACCCTGGAACCAGGGCTGGGGTTGGGGCCCGTTCGCGAGCTGGCGTGGGCTTGCTCATAGGTCCCCAGCTCAGCCGCCACGTGTTGGAGTTTTCCCCCCTGAATGAGAGGGTTGTTTCCCTGTGCCTTCGGGTCAGGGACAGGTCTCTCACTGTTGTTTAGGGCCTATGGGCCGAACAGCAGTGCAGAGTACCCAGCCTTTTTGGAGTCTCTTGGGGGGGTGCTGAAAGGTGCTCCTACTGGGGACTCCATCATTCTGTTGGGGGACTTCAATGCTCACGTGGGCAGCGACAGTGAAACCTGGAGGGCCGTGATTGGGAGCAACGGCCTTGCCGATCTGAACCTGAGTGGTGTTCTGTTGTTGGACTTCTGTGCTAGTCACAGTTTGTCCATAATAAACACCATGTTCAAGCATAAGGGTGTCCATCAGTGCACATGGCACCAGGACACCCTAGGCCAGAGGTTGATGATCGACTTTGTAGTCGTGTCATCTGACCTTCGGCCATATGTCTTGGACACTAGGGTGAAGAGACGGGCAGAGCTGTCAACTGATCACCACCTGGTGGTGAGTTGGATCCGCTGGCGGAGGAGGAACACACTTGGCAGGCTGTTGGGAACGTTTGGCCGAATCCTCTGTCAGAGAGGTCTTTAACTCCCACCTTCGAGAGAGCTTTAACCAGATCCCGAGGGAGGCTGGGGACAGTGAGTCTGAATGGACTATGTTTTCCACCTCCATTGTCAACGCAGCGGTTAGGAGCTGTGGCCGTAAGGCCTCGCGTGCCTGTCGTGGTAAGGGATGCCGTCAAGCAGAAGAAGGAATCCTACCTAGCCTGGTTGGCTTGTGGGACTCCTGAGGGAGCTGATGGGTACCGCCGGGCCAAGCATGCTTCAGCCCTGGCAGTGACGGAGGCAAAAACTCGGGTATGGGAGGAGATCAGTGAGGCCATGGAGAAGGACTACCGGTCGGCCCTGTAGAGATTCTGGCAAACCGTCTGGCGCCTCCAGAGGGGGCAGCAGTGCTCTGCTAACACTGTTTACAGTGGAGGTGGAGAGCTGCTGACCTCGACTGGGGATATTGTCGGACGGTGGAAGGAATACTTCGAGAATCTCCTTAACCCTGCCGACACGTCTTCCATAAAGGAAGCAGGGGCTGGGGATTCAGAGGCTGATTCATCCATCACCCAAGCTGAGGTCACGGAGGTAGTTTGGCAGCTCCTCGGTGGCAAAGCACCGGGGCTGGATGAGATATGCCCCAAGTACCTCAAGTCTCTGGATGTTGATGAGCTGTCATGGCTGACACACCTATACAACATCGCATGGCAATAGGGAACAGTACCCCTGGATTGACAGACCAGGGTGGTGGTCCCTCTTTTTAAGAAGGGGGACTGGAGGGTGTGTTCCAACTACAGAGGGATCACACTCCTCAGCCTCCCTGGGAAGGTCTATGCCAGGGTGCTGGAGAGGAAGATCCAGGAGGAACAATGAGGTTTTCGTCCTGTTCGTGGAACACTGGACCTGCTCTATACCCTCTCAGGGATGCTCGAGGGTTCATGGGAGTTTGCCCAACCAGTTCACATGTGCTTTGTGGACTTGGAGAAGGCATTCGACCAAACGAAGCAGGAGCTTGGTTTGCATTGCCGGCAGTAAGTCAGACCTGTTCCTAGTGCATGTTAGACTCTGGCAGGGCTGCCCTTTGTCACCAGTTCTGTTCATTATTTTTATGGACAGAATTTCTAGGTGCCGCCAGGGGTTGGAGGAAGTCCAGTTCGGGGACCACGGGATCTCATTTCTGCTTTTTGCAGATGATGTTGTCCTGTTGGCTCCATCGAGCCAGGACCTCCAGCATGCGTTGGGGCAGTTTGCAACTGAGTGTGAAGTGGTTGGGATGAGAATCAGCACCTCCAAGTCCAAGGCCATGGTTCTCAATCGGAAAAAGGTGGCTTGCCATCTCCAGGCCAGGGGAGAGATCCTGCCTCAGGTGGAGCAGTTTAAGTATCTTGGGATCTTGTTCACGAGTGAGAGAAGGACGGAACGCGAGATTGACAGATGGATCAGGGCATCAGCAGCAGTAATGCGATTGGTGAAGAAGTAGCTGAGCCGAAAGGCAAAGCTCTCAATTTACCGGTCAATCTACATTCCCACTCTCACCTATGGTCATGAGCTTTGGGTCATGACTGAAAGGACAAGGTCTCGGATACAAGCGGCTGAAATGAACTTCCTTCGCACGGTGGCCGGGCAACTAGAGATAGGGTGAGAAGCTCGGTCACCTGGGAGGAACTTGGAGTACAGCCGCTGCTCCTCCACAACAAGAGGAGCCAGCTGAGGTGGCTGGGGCACCTCCGTGGGGAGGTGTTCCAGGCATGTCATACCGGGAGGAGACCCCGGGGAAGACCCAGGACACACTGGAGGGACTATTTCTCTTGGCTGGCCTGGGAACGCCTCGGTGTCCCCCCAGAAGAGCTGGAGGAAGTGTCCAGGGAAAAGGAAGTCTGGGTATCCCTGCTTAGGCTACTGCCCCCGCAAACCGGCCCCGGATAAGCAAAAGAAGATGGATGGATAGATGGATGGACACATCTGTAAAATTTCCATTTTTGAAATACAGTAGAAAAGTCAAACAGAAAAATCTGCAGCATAAACAAAATATTTTCTCAAAATATGACAAAATAACAGACAAAATAAAACAGATCTCTGTATTACAGGGTGCTCCATGATGAGTGGCTGAAAATGTTTCCAAATTTAGTTCCCTGACCCAAAATAAAAGCAAAGGCATAAAAGCCTCACTGGTGTTACATGTTATGGAGCCTCATGTGCTACACTGACTCCACTCTAGTGATTCATTTGTACCAGTTTATTTAAACCATTTCATTACAGGAAACATGGCAACAATTAATGAATGAATTTGTTTTAATTTAAATGGCACAATTAATACAACTGTTGATAAAACAATTATGATCATGCTTATTTAATGAGTATGTTATGTATAATATACAGTTGAATAAAACTGTGCATTAGGCAATGAAAATATTACTCCAGCATGATCATCTCACTAATGAAACACTGTTTTGTTTTTACACCTGTGTAATGAGTGTGATGGTGTTTAAAGTGTTATATGTATGTTTTTCTTGACTTGGCCACTTAAGTCTATAATAAGAAGCCATCACTGTGCAGCTCCAGTCTCCTACCTGCCCAGTATTATAGCAATGAGCTTCTGCAGAGGTTTGAGCACCATCCATATGAGAGGGGCAGGCAGGGCCCTCACAGGGGCTGAGGTGTGGAACCGGTGTCCGGACTGTGTCGGGACGGGACCAGGCTGCAGAGGTGATGTGGTTTTGGGACTACCCTGGAAACACACCGTTCTTCCATTGCCATAGAAAAATACTGGTGGTCCAGCCGGTGTGGCTCTGACGCGGACAGGGTTTGTTGTTTGACAGCTGGTCTGAGAGGACGCACGGTGCGTCTCCTTCAGGGGACGTCCTACTTGGTGTCTGAGCTGGACGTGTCGTGTCAGGCTTACAGAAAGAGACCAGAAGCGTCTGCTCCTTAAAACATGAACATAAAGTGCAGCCATTGTCCTGACAATGTTATCGTTACTTTTTCATTTTGGTAATTTGTTAATACCACTCTGCTAGCTGTAAGCACCTGATCGGAACTGCTTCTTCCAAAACGAGTCCCACTAGAAACAACTCGGCTGCGAAAAGTTCCGGTTAGTGTCCCGCCGTGTGTTCATAGATAGGCGGCAGGAGGTCTGTCCACAGCTAAAATAATCACTACTCATTGCATTTACAACAGATTTTCCAAGTTTAGTTTGTTGTAAGTGTCAGAAATATATATATATAGGCTTAATGAATGAATGTAAAGTGTATTTTGTTTTTATTGCACTATAAAATAACTTTTTATAATACGTTTAAATTTTACATATAATTTTTGAAATAAACCATGAATAAAAATACAGAATTACAACTAATATTAGTATTACTGCCATAGTATAATATTATGTCCAAACACTGGCAGGCTATAGCTACAGTATTTTTGGTGAAATATTTATATTTTAATCATTTATATACAGGAGTTGGTCTTTAATGACCCTTTAGAAGATTTAGATGCTTAACTGTCAACATGAAACATATAAATTCCTCTGGATAACAACATGTGATATTGCTGCTAGTGCCATGAAAGTGTTGTAAATGGTTATTAATGCCAGGGGACAAAATTACCAATAATTAAATTTAAAATGATCACTAATTATCACTATCGAAGCTATCTTCTGTTAAAAAAAGATACAAATAGCACCACATAATATGAAAATATAGTTTTATTTTTGTGTTTAAACTGTAGAACTGACAAACCTCATCAAACCATCTATTGGGTCAGTCTGTGGGTTTTTGGTTAAAGAACTGAACTCTGTTCAGACAATCTACCATGATAAAATACCATGTATAAAATTAAATGAGAATGTCATACTGATACAATACCCCACACTATTTACATAAAAGCTTACACTAGATAAAAATGTGTATGCCATAAAGTACAGAGATACAGTATATATATGTTCCATCACAGTAAATAGTCATGTTCAGCTGATAACACTGAGCCTAGATGTAACAGTGTGTCACTGTTTGTCTCTGAGGTTGCAGTCTTTACACTGCGGTCAGAAGCTCTGCCAGAATCCTGATCATAGTCTCCTGCCTGGGGTCTATCCTTGCTGATCAGCTGATCAACAAGAAGATCATCTGAGTCCACTGGTTGAGACGAGGTATTTAAAGATTCTCCCTCTTCCTGCTGCTGCTTGGCAATGAAGTCAGACTGGAAAAGGGCCTGGATCTGCGCAAGAAAGCAGTCTCCCTCCTCATCTGGCAGGGGCTCCAGGTACCTGGCCAGAGATGACAGCATCTGGTAGGAGAAGATTTAGTCAAATGAGGTAAAGACAATTAAATAGTGAAAGGGGTATGGTGGCAAGAAATATATGTGAACCATTTGTAATTACCTGGTTTTCTGCATTCATTTGCTTTAAAATGTGATCTAATCCATATCTAAGTCACAACAATAGAAAAAAACACTCTTGTGTCTTTATTGAATGCACCATTAAACATTAACAGTGCTGGAGGAAAAAGTAAATGAACCCTTGGACTAATTAGACAAATTGTCTATAAATGGAGACAGTTTAGTACTGTGGCTACTCTTCCCAGATGTGGGCACCCAGTGAAGATGGCACAACACAAAATTCTGAGGTAACCAGTTACTTCAAACCAGTTTAGTCCAATGGGTTCACGGTAAATCAGTCTAGTTTCTTGACACAGTAAATCAGTACAAATCAGCAGTACTGACCTTCTCGAGACAAGTGAGATGAGAGTCTCTGTGGAAAAATTTGTTCATCTGCACACTCCTGATCAGCAGAGAAGGAAATGGCAGTTTAGATACTCTACAAGAAGTCTTCATTTACAAAAAAGATGCAATCGACATTAGGCCATGGCTGCTACAGTCAGGTATCTTCCTCACCCAGGTGTTTGAGAGTATTTGTGAATGATCCACTGAGCTCTCCTCATCGTCTGTTCCCAGTCTGGAACGTCTTGTGATGGCAGGAAGTCGAATCTGTAGGGCAGCTCTGAGGAACAGAGAGACACTAACCAACGATGCTGTGCACAGAAGTCACCAACCTACACTGTCAGCTTGTGTGTGTGTGTGTGTGTGTGTCCGTGTGTGTGAGTGTGAGTGATTTATACGCACTCTGGGGGCCCGAGGGCTCCTGACTTTCTTTCACCAACAAGCAGGTGGTTTGGGAGTGGGGAGAGGGATTGGCTGGGTCATATGGACTTACTATCATACCAATGAAAGGGGCTCCACCTCTTGAGAAATAACTCTGCAACAATCAGCACATAGAGAATGAGATCACTCGTTCACATGTGGCAAATCCAGCGTGAGCTCTCTCCTCTCCAGTCACTTTACCTGAAACTGGTCCTGTGTGCTTATGTCCCGTACTGATGGGTTGGGGTGGAAGGAGGGATGTGAGTGGTACCAGCCCACCACACTGAAGCCCAGGGACGACAGCATGTCACAGGCCTGTGTCTGAGACAATGGGTCCATCTCACACTGCAAACCTGTGCTTACACTGTTGCATGGCTCTGCTGCACAGATCTACACACAAACACAAAGTCTGTCCATAAACACGACTGTCAAAATACATAGTGAAAAAAATTACTACTTCCTGCTCCTTTCTCTTACTTTCAGTGTTTTCTCTTCCTCATTGAAAGTCCCACCTAGTAGGCCAATTACTTCACCCCTTGACACATGGGCATGCTGAGGATCACAGCAATTCAGCATGAAAGTGAAAAGACACAATTACTCTAAAATGAAATGCAGCAAAAGATGTAGAACTGATTGTATTCTGGGGAGCTTCCTGCCTTTCAAGGTAGCAAAACAAAAGCCAAGTTAATTAACTCCTCTAACATAGTGAAGAAACCTTCTTCCGGATGATTTGCTGTTTTATGGCAAAAACAATTTTTCTTGTTTTGAACATGTAGAACAAAGCAAACACAGCTCTTTATAAGTAGACAAACCAAAACATTAAATTCTAAGTATATATATAATTAAATACATGAAGGTTTTCAACCCATACCAACAAAGAGAAACAGTTCATTAAAAATGCAAATGTACAACTACATAACTAAGCAAATAGTCTTAATTAAAGGAAAGATGCACAACTAATTCTGGGCATGTCAGTCCCACAGTACAAGAGAATACATTCAGTGGGTGTGTTTGTGTGTATAGCGTACCATGTCCATGATGAGAAGAGTCTCAGCACAAACAATAACCTGGAACGGTTCCTGAAGAAAACAGCAAAGTAGAGCTTTATACAAATGGTGACTCAGGGTTAGAACGATTAGTTAACAATTAACTTACTGTGAGGTCCATGCTGGTTAATATAGCTGTCAATGACATATGGTCATACAAAATGCATAACATTTCTGTACCGTCTAATTGAACAGACAGTTTTAAGGTAGGATGAAAGAAGGTTATGGAGACATAACTCAGATTAAATTTGTGGTAAAACTTTCTGATGGATTAGATTACTGTTCAGTGAGTGATTGATAGAAGACCACTGACCTGTACATCCTCTCCAAAAGATCTGCAGGGAATCAGCTGGAAGGGATCAAAAGACCTAGTAAAAGGAGTGAGATCATAAGCACTTATATATGTCTAAGTCCAAGTTGTGAGGAATTCAGCATGTTGTTGCATCAATCCATCACCCTCACCCTCTGTATCTGGACACCTTGCAGGGTTTAGGCCGCTTCTTCATCTCCTCTCTCTGCATAGCCAGTTCCTCAGCAGTCAAATGCTGATGGATAAACACCAACAACACAGTAGCAGTGAATGTATTGACGTTAATCAACTCATGATCAATAGCCGTGCGTGTCTGAAAGTGTTCACACCTCATAGGTCTGTCCCTCCAAATCTTTAGCGTCACACCAGTTTCCCCATATGTCCCTGACGCGGCGCTTCCTGGTCCGCTACAACCAATCAACAGTTAGCTCAAGGTCCAGAAAGCTCACAGCTCAGATCCTTCAGGTTTAGCTGAGGTTCTAAGTACCTACCATGCTCTGTAGTCTCTGGGCGAGCTGATAAGCTTCCAGCACATCTTTGCCCTCCTTATGCTTGGAGCGATCCACCACCTTTGGGCGGTTATACACCGCTTGCTCTGTAAAAGGAAAGACAGAGCCCCAAATGAAAAAGGGAAGCAGGATTTTAAAAAAGAAGAATAGAATAACATGTTGTTATAGGTTCAGTGAAGTCACCACAGTTGAAGTTGATGGCACCAATGAGTTCCAGGTAGGTGTGTATTCTCCCAATGCAGTTGACATCTCCACAGTTCTTCAGGCCAGGGCGAACTGACGTCTTGTTTAGATACCTGGGCTTGCTCTTCAACCTGTCAAATGAGGACGACAATAATCCTCCTTTATCCCTTTGAGCATGTTCGCTCATTTTCAACTCAGACGTAAAAGATTTGAATTTTACCACTGATCCAGGATGTAGTTTCTGATCTTCAGATATCTTTCAGGAGTCTTTGATGGTCTTCCCTCAAAGAATTCAGGAATAGCTTGTTTCTCATCCTCAGTGATCGTCTCCATGTTCATCTCAATTTCTTGCTCAGGTACTTTAAGCTCCTCCTCTTCCTCATCATCTGTGTCCTGCTCTTCTTCTGGTCTCTCAGTTATATTCCACTCTGTCTTATCAGCAGAATCTAAGAGGCAAATATGGGAACAGTGAGAGATGATAAAGCTTAGAAGTCATTATTGTGGACATACACAAAATACAGGAGGTATTCATCTTACCCATGCCATCACTGTATGGTTCTTCCAACCGACCAGTCTCCGCTGAGCTCTCAGACTGCGAACAATGGCCGTCAATCTCATCAGTCATTTGCTTTGAGTCTGTTTGACATCCTGCGTGGAGGTTTTTTAGAAGAGTTGATACTCTCTGATTGCTTATCTTGTCCTCATTAGTTTGACCGTATTCCTCTGAGCAAGGGAGCAAAGATGTGGGTTGAAGACTTTGCGGCGGTAGCAAGATGTTGCTGTGTTGGTCCTTTGTTTCGATCTGACCTACGCCTTTCTGCTCTTCTATGGTGTCATCTGTCTGGCTCTCAGTGCCTGTTTGCTGCTCTGGTTCACAATCTTCACTTTTGAACATAGTCTCAGGTTTGTCATCAGAGTCTTCACTGTCACTCAGGTCATCTGTGATGTCTACATCCTCATCCTCAGAATGCTTCTCTATTCGGACAGTGTTGGTCAAAGTGTTACAATGGCTGGAAGTGGGCTGAGGAGGGTGTGTGTGCAGCACAGGACCTGCAGAGGGAGCTGCAGCTCTGGGTTCTGATTTAGTCTGAAAAAAAATGTACAGATGATGAAAGACTTTTGCAGTGTTTTTGCATTTTGCTTTTGACAGAGTCTGGAAAGCACAAGTTGAGAAATACTTGAAAAGAGAGACTACAATTACACTTAAACAGTTATCAATGTAGACCTGTGGGGTAATAAGTAAAGGCAAGACTCACCTTGTGTTTGAAATACTGCCTGGCATAGCTCTTGACCTGGAGAACACTACGACTACCCACCAACTTGGCAATCTTAGTCCACCTTCGACCGAACTGAGCCTGCACAAAAACACGTTAGTCACAGAGCAATTTAGACAAAATACAAAGACAATACCTCACATACATCAGGTGTTATACCTGCTACAGGCCTCAAAGTAACAACCAACAACAGTGAATATTAGCATGTTGACAAGAGAAGCTTACCAGCCCTTCATCAAACAGCTCTTTCTCTTGTTTGGACCAGCGAGAAGATGAACCTGAGGCTGAGGCCTTGGCTGGAGACCTGAAGATCCAACAGACAAAAGTGTGACATCAATGCCAACAACAGGAGGAATGGGCAGACTGTGCTCACATGAATGTTGGAGGGAAAACTTACCTCTTTACTTTGGGTTTGTTGTTAACATCACTTTCCCAAATGTGATTGGGAATCTCCTTTCCTGCCAGATAGTACCTGTAAGTCAGTTTAGGACTAGCAGCTTAAGAATGAAAAGCTGTTGTAGTGTGCAGATCTACAACAATTCCGTGATGAATCTGCAATTATTTAGAAAACTAATAAAGCTTTATCAATAATTTACAAAATTAGATTTTATAAAAAATTTAATGGTTCAGCTCAGTTGTGTCTCTTTTTTGTCTCACCACTACTGTAGACTGCAGATCTTTAGGTTTTAAGCTGTTGGTCTAAAGATATTACCTTATCTAATGTTTTATAAACCAAACACTGATTATGTGACAAAATAATCCTGCTGACTAACCTACTATCAAAATAACTGGTAACAATTTTAGTTTGTAAATATGATCCAAACAGATGGTGTGGTTCAATTTCCAAATAATTAAATGTGAGAAAGAGTGAAATCAGCTCAATCCAAAAATATATGTAGGTATGACTTGATATTTGCCTCAGATTAAATGAACTGATAATGAAGTTTTTAAGAATTTTGCACATGATTTGTCATCTGTGGACAAACTCCTACAGGTACGATCATTTCTACATTTCTATATCAAAGTCATGTAGCCTGTCAGCTCTGTTGTTTACAGTGAAGCTGCTGTGCAGAAATGATGCATTTGATGCCAGTGAAAGGATACTGTTCCTCCAGCAGCATCCTCTCTATCACCTCCCTGTTCTCCGGGCTGATGGAGCTGTCCAGCTCCCACGGCTGCACAACAGACGACAGACACAAACAGTGTCACAACAGACAAAGACATAATCACAACAGACACAGACAACGTCACGACAGACACAGACAGCGTCACGACAGACACAGACAGCGGCACGACAGACACAGACAACGTCACGACAGACAAAGACATAATCACAACAGACACAGACAGCGTGACAACAGACACAGACAGCGTCACGACAGACAGTGTCACAACAGAGACAGCGTCACAACAAACAGTGTCACAATACACACAAACAGCGTCACAACAGACAAAGACATCATCACAACAGACAGACAACGTCACAACAGGAACAGACGTCACAACAGACAGACAACGTCACAACAGACACAGCATCACAGCAGACACACTGTCACAACAGACACAGCTACACAGGAGCTGATGGCCTGAGCCTCACACAAACGTACTAGTATCCCTGCGCTGCTCCTCCAGGCAGACTGGACGTGCTGCTCCTGGACCAGAGCTCCTCCATCCAGCTCGCTGCAACACAAACCAAAGCAGCTGCCGTGAGCACAACAGACACCACCAGCTCCAGCCTGTCCCGCGGCACCGACAGCAACAAGCAGCGGCTCTCTGAGGACTCGGGCCGGGCTGCAGCACACACGACCGGGGGACAGTATAAATATCAGTCCACCGGGAACCTTACCTGCTTTCAAACTCGTCTCCCTCAATATCAACATCCACCTCGTCCTCCATGTTGTCTGGTGAACGTAAACAAAGACGAGGAGAGGGCTCAGTGCGTGAAAACAGCGCACTGCGTCACTCACAGCGACACCTTGTGGCTGGGGGACCTATCACACCCAGCTTTTACACTACCTTATCAGTGTAACTCCGCAGTCATCTCCAAGTCCTATTCTTTCCTATGTGATTTTCTGAAGAATAAAGATGCCAAGAATAAAGCTGCATGAACGTGCTCCTGTTCCTCTCCTCCAGCACTGTGAACAGGTCACCTGAGCTCTAGTCTTTCTCATGTCCACCACCAGTCCCGTTGCCTTTGTCACACTGAGCTACAGATGGTAGCTGAAGTCCATGGAGGGTGAAGAGGAAGGGACAGAGGACAGTCCCCTGTGGTACCCCAGTATTGTTGATGGGGTGTAGACACAAGTGAGCAGGTAAATGATGGCATCCTCAACTCCTAGTCCAGGTGGATGGGTGAACTGTAGCTGTAGCAAAGCTGATTTATGAGTCTCTGCCACAGCATAGGGACCCTGTGAGACCCTGTGAGACCCTGTGCAGGGCCGGAGTCACAGTGTCAAATCTGTTACAAAACAGATTCATTTTCTTCACCCAATCCAAACTGCCTTCAGCTCCTCTGCCTGAAACCAGTGATTGTCCTCATGCCATTCCACACCTCTCTGTTGTTCTGCTGAACTTTCCACTCCAGCTTGTACCTGTACTTCTCCTTGGCCTCCCTTATCTTTATCACTTGTTTTTGACCTTAACCAGTTGTCGTAGTTGAATTGCGCTAATGAGTTATAACACATAATCTTTGATGCCTCTCAGAGAACCAGACTGCTCCCTGATTTTTAATTCGTTACCAGGACCAGCAACTTTATCCTTGTTGAACTTGTGCCTGTGTCCTATGACAATTGGACATGTATGTGGACACTGGCTATCTGTCCATGACAGAATCGATCTCAAGATTTCTTGGTCCATAAAGCATTTTACTAGTTTGGCACGCAGAACATCCAAACTCTCAAAGTTCACAGACTTAAGTGTCTGGCGATAGAGTTTGCAGTGCATATGGAACACCCTGTCTGCTGATTCTAAGTTTGCATATAACTTGAAAAGTGTATTGAGCATAATGAATGCTCTTAGAGAAGTCACTAATGTGCTTATTTGACCGCTGTTCTTAACATCAATTACATGTCCATGTAGTTCACTGTAAGAAAAGTGTGATCACCAGTTCACACTATGGCTGCACATGAAAGCACACACACAAAGCCAAAAGACGACAAAAAAGGTTTTTATTTAGAAATTCACAGTTTCTAATTTCACTACAGTTTTTGTAGCAACTCACTCGTGCTCAAAAATACTGTGCAGCTCTTGAGAGTACTCAGAGAGAGAAAAGGAAAGGGAGAAATAAATGACAGTACTTGACATATAAGGTAGAAAAATAAAAAGGCATGAAGAGTCATACAAAGTGCACACTGAGCTCCAAGAATTTCTCTCTGAGGGCTTTCTTTATATTCTCTGTTTTGTGGGGATAAGCAGATTTAAAGTAGTCTTTCTTATTACAGACACACTCGCATACATGAGAACAACAAAATAATCCTCATGTGCATACAGATTTACACACGCACACACACACACACACACAAATAAGATCGTACACATTCGGAAAGGATAAAAATAACTCAATGTTTTGCTCATCTTGTAGAACAATCACATTAATAGTGTTGCAAATCATAACCCATCTTTTTCGTGTTCCCTTTATTCAACAACTTGTGCCATTCTCACAAACCACATCTACCGTTTAAGGTGGGGCAAACATGAAGTCAAAGAACAGTGATAAGTGAATAAAAGACTGAGCGGGTGCAGGATGAGAGATGAAGATGGGCTCGTCAGGAGAGCAGACATGTAGACCGAGTAAGCTTCTGATGGGAACATGTCTGGTTAACAGTGGGCGTATTTAAAGTTTTCCTCACAGTCAAAGATTGAGCAGTGGGGGTTAGGAGGAGACCCCAGAGGGTGAGGATATGTGAAGAGAAAGGAGCGCTGTAGAAGGTGGTTAGACGACTCTCTAACTGAAGAGTAGACTTAAAGTAAATCTGTGTCCAACCGCACAGAACCAATCAGAAACCACATACATACATATAGAAAAACACTTTAATTTAATTTTATAAAAAATGAATATGCTTTTCACAGGTTAACTCCCTATGGTGCTGGAACAGTGTTCTGAGTGAAACCATGAGCTAGGTGAGTTCATCAGATCATCCAGCAAACATGCAGAAACTAGCGCACAGAGGATGGGATAACAAAAAACACTCAGTTTAGCCTTTTCCACTACTTCCCACTATCCACTAGCTCTGAGCAAACACAATAGCAGCAGTGTAGTCAATGTTGTAGTTGGACACATACACCGCTGCTGGACATGTGACTTAGCAAATTTGACATTTCAGGCTGTCAGCACCCAAAATAAAATGTTTGAGAGGGGTGGGGGGCAGTGAGAAAAAATGTCCATGGTTAAAGCCATCCACCACGACTATATGCAACAGTACCGTTGAGTGCATTTCTTTGTAAAATTTCTATGTAACATGGTCACATGAATAAACTTCTGTGACGCTGCAAGAGACTGACAAGCCAGTGTCTGTTAGAAAAAACTGTAGTCATTTAAATAAATAAATAGATAAATAAAACTGGTCTGTCAGACTCGACTGCAGGATCCCAGTGGGGTATGTGTATGGTCAAAGTGTAAACATTCAGTTTTGCTACACTATGGGCTCTTACTGTAATTCTGTGCCCTCAGCAGGAAACCTGTTCCTCCATACTGGTTATGGGAATCATTTAAAGAAACCACAGCAGCAATGACGAGAGGGGCTCAGTTATGGATGATACAAATAATTAAATATGACAGAAAAGAGAATAAAGAATAATACAGAGGGGCTCTAGCCTGTTTGAAAGCCTCTAACCTTCAGAGTCACAACAGCACGGCTTCTCTTCACAAAGTGCGCGAGCAACATTGTTGGGCCCAGCCCAAACTAACTGAGTGGGGCTAACAATTCAGTGTTAGGTTATAGGATCTAAAGACTGCTGCTATTGTATTTGTAACATGAGGTTAAAAGAGAAAATCTAAGAGGACTAACACATTCAGACTTTCACCGCATCCAAAATGGTTTTCGTCATTTAGCTCTGACGGTTGGTTTGGAACAGACTGACAGAGTAGGTGAAATGGAAAGAGTCTGGTCTGTACACTCTAGTCCCATACAAACACCTGCAGTCATGTTAGAATGCAACACTAAGACAGAAGGGATAAGATAAAATAATGGCAATGAAAGACAGAAGCAAACAGGAATAAGAGAAGCAGTTTGCCTTGATCCTAAGTCCTCTCACAATGACGCATTTAATCCCATACGAGCAGCCTTCTTCATGCCCCTGTAGGTGAAGGAACGTAGAGTTGAGGCCAGCGCCTCTCCTCACTGTGCTCAGAGTGGGGAAAATAAAATCACTGGTGCTCAACTGTCTGGGACAATGTGCTTATGCAGTAGAAAAACATCTTAGCCACACTGTAACTGATTTGACTTGTAATAATGTTTCACCCCCCACCATATTATCTCTCTCAGCAATAATATCTCAAAAGGTCTACAACAGATATAAAGGCACATAACCGTAAACAGGTCTCTGACAGGAACAGATAGGGGCCGGACAGTGTCTAACTACTGCTACCATACCCAATTCAGTTCCATGGTGCGCCTGCATGCTCAAGGGAAATGTGGTTCTTTGGGATGCAGTAAGACCTTATCTCTTCACAAGTATGCTACCATATACTGTGTGCCTGGTTGTGAATTAAAAGTTGTGTGTAAGTGAAATGTGTGTCTTTCAGACATGTCCAGTGACGGCTGTCACACCGATGGTCCCAACACTGATCTCCTTGTTTCCCTTCATAAGTTGCTGCAGGGTGGGCAGAGAACCGACTCCTCCTGTTGGCATGTGGGGGAACTGCAGCTCTGCTTGCCTCGACTTCCGCCGCTTCATGGAACGCTTCTCGTGACGGGATTTGGTGGGAGGCTGATGGAGGGGGTAATTCAGACTGTGGCCATTGCATAGGCCAATGGGGGGGAAAATGGGAGAGGGAGGGGGGAGGCGACTTGTGAAGGATTCCTCAGAGTGGGTAGACGAGCTGCTGCTGCTGGTCTCTGAAGGAAATTCCTTAGGGGTGCATGTGGGCAATGACGACACCTCCTCTGTTGAGGGAAGGGAAGGTGGCAGTGGGGGAGCAGGAAGTGGAAGAGGAGGAGGAGGAGGAGGAGGAAGGGGAAGGATATGGGGTGGTGCAGGTAGGCTTGGGTGGAATCCATTACACTTGGGAACCCCATTTGTGAGCGGAGTGCAGGAATCGGATGCCTTCAGAGTCTCAATCTTATCCAAAGACTTTGTCTTGCAGCGCTTTTTCTACAGGAAAAAACAACAACAAAAAACAAAACAATTAACAGCAGATTTAAAGAAAGTCAAGATACATTTAATACTGTAAGTATTAACCACTTTTGTGCTAGACACTGCTGTCACACAAATGGGCCAGAGCAGGGTGGGAATTATGGAATCTAGTTTTTACAAGAATCAAATATCATTGAAACTACTTATCTAAGCAAAGTATTTAGATCTAACCCCAGTGTTAGAAAGTAACTTCACAGAAGCAGATGTGTGAATTATGTTTTAACTTGGATGGACAAGCATTGTTTACAAGGACAAAAGCAAAGTCCACGGTGTCAGCAAAGAAGTGGTTCACAGATATATCAGGCATGTGCTGAATGCTCCTCAGCTCTTCAACACACTTAAGGTACAGACAGACTGAGTGAAAACACACAGTAGTTAAAGTAAGGCGGCCGTCACAGCCAACAGCAGTGGGCGGAACAGACACTGTACCTTTTTCTCTGGAGAAAACCTTAGAGGTTCTACAATGTACAAGTCATCTGGACCTACTGGGGAGGGGAGAGAGGGGGCAGGTTAATGATGGAATGGGAAACAGATATATGTACATGTAACAAGCATGAAGTGACCTTGCAAGTAGTTTGAATTAAAAATGCATCTGCAGCTAATGCCTGCACAGAAGATAGCACAAATAATTAGATTAAAACAACAAAGATTGAGCGACAAAAAAAAAAAAAAAAAAAAAATCACTAAAAACAAGTTTTGTCATTAACCACTACTTGCAAATGTCTACCATGAGCCAGCAAAGCATCGCGCTCTATTATTACACTCCTTAAGCCTGCATGTGGACGCAAGCTGCCAATGACAAGCTCTCAGACTCAAGGGCAAACATGTGCATACACACACACACACACGCGCACACAGAGGCACGCACGCACGCACGCACGCACGCACTCTATTAAGGGATAATGAACAGCAGGGGGAGTTTTAGGTTTCATGAGTCAAAGTCTTTTCTTTTATTGGTTGCACCAGCCCCTCCTTTTTGGCCTGTTTTGCTTGAGGCACTGGCAACACCCGGGATATCAACCACTAAGCATGGCCACATGTGTGGGAGGGAACAGTGGAGATTTACTGTAGAGAGTAGGAGAGATGGAAAGACAAAGGAAAAGTGAAGAAAGGCTGGGTAGTGCTTGGATGGGGACAGCTACGCAGTAAGAGCTGTAGCAGGCTGATGCTGCTAGATTGAAACGGTTACAATAGCAGAATTATATAATCTTTGCAAGAGCTATGTTGGCATTATCACGTCTCAGTGTTCTTATGTTTCAGTGACAAAGCCAGAGGGACAAACACAACAAATAGTAAAACAGAAGGCAGGTTTGAGGAGAGACTTGTGTATGTGGTTTTTAGAAAGCTCTTACCTTCTGTGGAGGACAGGTGGAATGACTTTGAGCGAACCAGGGGACAGGTGACCCTGCGGTTTAGGCTCATGTCATCATAGGAGGAAAAGCATCTGAATAACAAGGAACAACACGAGCAGCCAACATTTGTAAAGTGCAGTTTATGTTGTCATGACTTCTACAGTTAGTGGCAAGACAGGAGTGACCTAAATTAAGTAAAAACTGATTCATATTGTTCAGTTCAAAAAAATACAACACTGGGTGTAAGGACTTATAATGACACACCAAACAATCGCACAACAATACTCTGTAGCTTAGCGAATCAAACACAAGCAGGCATTTGTGTGTTACAAACCTCTTGGGGCTGGGGTAGTGGCTGCTCTTGGGCAGGGCAACAGCGGTGGTGTTGGGGCTGGGAGAGGAGCCACAGCAGCACTGCAGACACAGCAAGAGGCCCAGTGACAGACACAGAACCAGAGAGACCACCAGGTAGCTCTGACGATCAGATACCTGTAGAGAAAAAGACCAACAAGAACGATGGTTATGTCCTGAAATGTCTAATTCCAAAGATCCTACTTCCAAACTATCTACACATATTGTCCAGTATGGGTCTGTTTAAAAGGGTAATAAAAATGAAGGAAAGCCCATTCCATAGCACTCATTTTATTTTGCTTCTTAAATCATTAAAAACATACTCTGCAAATACTGAAAGACAAACTCTATTCTCGTTTCTTTGAAAAAAAGGAAATGTGGGATTTGAAGGTAACAATTTAATAAAACTACTACTAATAATGATAATCATCATTATCATCATCACTCTTCTAAATACATTTCAAATGCATTTAAATATATGCGTTTGACTTTACTCAATCGAACAAGTTGGCTTTGAGTAAGGTCAGCAGACTGTTCTGCTTTGAAATCAGTCTAAATCAAATCAACATGGCATGTTTTCAGACAAAAAAAATCTGGGAATAACCAGTAGAAATATTTGGGATATCAGAAAGCCATGTCTGTTTGGTACATTGATAAAAGGTATCAGGCTTCCTGCATGACTGAGTGGTTTGCATTGGGCATGGGCAGATCTCAATCTAGCAAAGAAAAGAAGGTCAAAAGACAAAAAGTCTTTGAAAGAAATGTTACACTCCTATTGATGACTGTGGTGAAATAGGTAAACAGAACAGTGTGCACCAATACAATAAACAGGCTGTACTTCTCAGGTGTCTGAAAAACAGCAGAGGGAACCTATAACCACTAGGTAAAAACCAGGCATTCTAATATTATAATCATCATATTGAGCAGGGGTTACCTCTCTCTGCAGCTGACTGACTGTAGTGGTGAGATTTAGCATCAGTCTAGTGACGTTCTCCAGCTGGCTCTGCAGGACCTGGATGGAATCTGTCTGTTTCTGATCCTTAAAAAATACACAGAAGAGGCAAATGATAACAGTCTCTTATTGGTCAATGATATTAAAAAAAAAAAAAAACAAAGCAGATTATTGGCTGAATTAATTGGTCAACCTCTTTTCCTCTTTAGGTTAATGCAAACCAACCTGCTCCTCGGCAATGCGGGAGGTGTTCTGCAGTTTGATGATGGTCTTGTTGAATGCTCTCTGCATCTCTTCCATCTGTTTACGATATCTGAACAAGATTAAAGTAAAAATTAAAACCCAACTCTTCCATAATATCAATGTTTGTAAAAATCATTATACAACTCTACAACTAGATGCAATTATTATGATTACTACATAACTCTTACAGTGTCCAGTGTTCTCACCTCTGGCTTAGCTCCTCCAGGTATCTGCTGGACAGACTCATGTTCATCTCCAGAGCCTTGATTCTGTTATTCAACCTCATGAACACGCTCTCCTTCTGGTTGGAGCCGTGTACCGCTGCCCCATTCACAGTGTTCCCATTCACTGCCCCACTGTTATACTCTCCCCCATTCTGTAGCTCTGCATAGAAGTCAGTAGCTGTCCTGTGGACATTACCATTCCCATTAGTGCTCAACACGTCCTCATCCACCATGTCCTCCACCTGCTGGGACTCTCCAGTCTGAGTGAGTGAGTCCACCTGCTCCCCGTGGCTCTGAGGAGTCTGGGCATTAAGTCTCTGTGAGTCCCCACTGTGTGCACCTGATTTCTCTGAGTCTGTGTGACTGTCAGTCAGCAGCAGAGCTGCTGGCAGGTCAGTGGGAGGGGGGATAAGGTTCTCAGGCCTGGATGCAGTGGGAAGAGGCTGCTCTTTGACAAGAGGAACCGCAAAACCAGGAGATTCCGTCTCAGATGATAGAGGCTGTGGGGGAGAGCTGATAGCAAGGGTGGGGGTGATACTGCTGGCCTGCTCTGTCTCTGGGATGGCAATGGCCTGGAGGGGTGGGGTGGGGACAGGGTCTAGGACTGCGTCTTTAATGAGATGCAGCGGTTTCTCCTCATGGGTGGGTGTTGGCCAGGTCAGAGAACTGTGGATGTCTGAGAAACTGTGAGGGGGGATGGTGGAGATTCTGCTCGGCTCTAGGAGGACGTTGGGCTCTGGAGTGTGTGCATCAGGTGTGTGAGTGACATGCACTTCACCCAGAGGGCCCTCATTTTGGCCTTTAGCAGGCACCTTGGGCTCTGGAGGGTTTTCTGTGAGGGGAAGAGCTTCTTGTACAGATGTGGGCACGGGGGCTGGAATCTGTGACGTTGTGTGTGTGAGGACAGGGCTGTTTGCATCAGGGACTGTCTGTGTTTGAGTCCTCAGCTGCCTGCGCCTAAGACTGTGGAGCCTCTCCTTGGCCAGCCGGGCAGAGCACCAGCGGTGGAGAAGCTCCTGTAGGGTGGCCATGCAGGACAGAGACAAGGAGGAGAAGGAGGAGAAAGGACAGTATGTCTGGCTCTCCCACTGGTTCCTTTCTGCATCTCTCCTCTCCTCATCCTCCTCCTCCTCCTCCTCTCCCTCCTCTTCCATCAAGGTGACAGTAGACTGTCTGGGCTCTTCGTCCTCTTCCTCCTCTACCAGAGTAACAATCTGTCTGTCGTTAGGGGAGTCAGACGCTGTGAGGGAAGGTACTGAAGAGTCATTGGAGACATTTGAGTCCTCCTGGGTTGCAGGGTGTTGTGGTTCTGCAGGCTCCAGTCTGAAGGATAGATGGATACAAATTTAACAGAGTGAATTGCTCTTTTGGATGGTTAGAAAAAAAGTGACATTACAAACATCCAGACTTACTCGTGTTATGTGCTGTGTGACATATAAATCCATTTACATTTATGAAAGTTTATTTATCTTTGATTGTTCTTACTCTGCAGAGTCGTGACGTGTTTCAGCCAGTTTAGATCCAGCTGCAGTGCTCCCCTTCTTTTCATTCCCCTCTCCTGTTGTATTACCTGGTATATGGACAAATACACAACCATTAACAAACTCCAATAACATTTCACTACTGTTGAAGACTACTCAGAACCTTGTAATTTGGCAGTGGCAGGTTACTGTGGCTGAAAGAGGCACCGTATAGAACAGAGAGGCTTTTCTCTGCATGGAGTGTCTGACATGGCCATGTTTGGTTAAGTCTGAAATACTGTGAACCAGTCTTGTCCAGTTACAACACATCTCTCTCCAACACTCTCTAAATTACTCTGGGAGTGGGACTAAGAACTTTAACCGTGGAGAACCAGCAGCAAAGAGACACTTTGTAGTAGATAAGTAGAATGTGGACTGCATAGACTAATTTAAATAATACACACTAATAATTCTGTGTGGGAGTTTGTAAAAAAAAAAAACAAAAAACAAAAAAACAAAAACAAATCTTTTTGGTTTCACAAGAGAAATGCACATCTAAAAATACATTGTATAAGCCCCAACCCCCTAATTCATCTGAACTCTTTGCCAAGAAGTAAAACATAGGCATCCAAAATTCTGCTGAAATGCTGCTGGAGACCTCCTGCCAACAGCCAAATAAACATCTGGCTCTCTCAGCATATATACACAGGAACATTCAGGCTATGTACATGCTCACATTTTCAACACAGATTTACAAAGCTTTTGAAGCAGTTAATCTAACCATTATGAAGATAGCAAGCTGGTGGTTAGAGAAAAAAAGGCAGCTGAATAACATGACTATGAAAGAGGATGAGTCTTTAATATTTTCCATACAAATGAGGAATAATATATAAGGAATTTTTAAAAGGTCTGTGATATTTCCTGTATCAATAAACTAATTCTTCCAGCTCAGCCAAGGGTAAAAACTATGCTCCTATTGTTTCCATTCAGGTTTTTCTTTTCAAATGTGCATAAAATCTGATTAATGGAAATATACTTTGATGTCAAACCAGAAAGTGCACTAAGTAATCAAACTGGATGGATGACTGGAACTAAACAATACCAATGGAGGTTTTTTGACACTGCTGATCTGTAAATTGATTGTTCCATATAGACAAGCCAGTTGTACTTATAGCCCAGGAAAGGAGTGGCTGTTTCAAATACATTTCAGGGACTTAAGTTTGTAATAAAACAGAACAGAGAGAAATCAGAGTCGGAGTCTGCTGTGGTATGTTGATGAGTAGAACCTTGTAAGAAGACACATCTAAACAAAACTTGATATAAACCTGATCATTTTTAGTCTTCTTGACCAGTGACAATGAAAAAATGTTTCAAAGAACATCCCACAAACACAGCTCTGGAGACAGAGACACTCGTGGTAAAGTCAGATGCTTGCTCTCTGAACATTAGAATGATAAGAAAACCAGCAAGTGCACAATTCCAAGAGGAAACTGTGGACACAATGGTGAGTACCTCCTACTTCTGCTCCACCCTCTAGTTCTGGCTTGCCGCCCAGCACATTTGCAGCTATGTTGTTTACCATGTTTAGGATGGCATCTGAAGGGGAAAAACACACACGCACATACAATGCAGTTACTTTTGTTTCTTACAAAAGAAAACGATAATAGTTTGAGGCCAGTCACACTTAAATGAAACCACATTGGCTTTTTCCTCCTTCCTTGTCTGATGCTGCATTTCAGAAGTACTTCAAGATTATTTTCTATTTTACTTTGTCTTAAACTTTCATTTTTCTTTTTTATTCAGTTCCTCTCTAACCATTCCTCTCTAACCATTCCCATCTAAAAAACTGATGCATTCCATTTCTGTTTTTCATGGTTTTATGGGTCGAGCCCTAAAGATGAAGATTTGTGTGTGTGAGGGGGTGGGGGTGTGCACTAAACTTTGCCAATTCAGGAGACAGAGGGGCACCAGTGTTATTTGTGAATGTGTGTGTGGTTTAAAAAAAAAAAAAAAAGTCTAGTGCAAACAGCAAAACCTCTGCAACCCAAACCCTGGTCCCTATGTGATGCGAAATAGGTCAAAATACTGAGGAAACATTCAACACTGCTCCTCTAGAAACCAGAAAGGCACTGCTATTTGGAGTTGGAAGACTCCTGGCTCTTAATTCTCACACAATATACAAAGATTGTATTGGGGTGATTATGTTCTCCTACATACAGTATTCAATTTACAAGACAACTATAGTTAACATTATTGGCTATGAAGTCTCCCAACTTTACCGCAAACTGCTAAAGAACATGGAAGCATTCAACGTCTGGCCTTACCAAAATAGGAGACATGAAAATTGCTGTTGCTTTACCCTTCAAAATACAAGTAACGCACCTTTAATTTTTCTTTTTTTTCTCTATTGATTTTTGTGTCATATTTGTCATCATTTAATCTTGATAAAGATAGGTGTATAAGTGTGTATACATACCGGTTGCAGAGCCAAGCAGGTTTTTAGAGGAATTGTCCTCTGATGGTTGGTAGCCAGGAGGATAGTCTGAAGACAAAGACACACAGAAGGTTATTTCTGGTAAAACACATCGAGATACTACAATTCAACAACAAATAAATATTATTTAATAAAACAATATAACATAAAAACCAAAGAATGTATAAAAGAACCACAGCAGCAAAAGCTCAGTTGATAGTTAACTCTGGCTTGCGGACTTTGAGTTGGAGAGCAAGAATGAAATCTGGCTCTCTTTTCAGGGTCCTTTATACAGTCTAGTGATTTGTTTCTTATGTATTGTCCTGCTGAGTGAAGCAGCATAAAAGTATTTTCATATTTATTGTTAAATATCATCTTCTGTTCATTCTGTAAAGTAGGACATTTTGCAGCCAAAGTTGAGAAAGAATTTGGACATGTCACCATCTTACCATAGTCTTCATCTAAGTACTCCAGTCTCTCTGAAGGGTACTGGGAATCAGCTATCTCCTCGTACTCTTCCACCATGCTTGTACCAAACACCCTACACAAAACACACACAAAACATGTTACATCTACATCCCCACACAACAAGAAGAGGAAGAACACTTGTTTTTGTGGAGAAAGTCAGCTTGGTAAAACTACTGTTCTCAGATCTGTAGAATATCTACAGTGAAATACATACTCCGTGCCCCAAAGCCTGCACAATATCCCTAACATAATACATATGCTGCAAAAACAAACAAACCAACAAAGGATTTAAACTACTTAGCTAATTTAGCTGATTGGGTGCTGCTTTAATTTACAGATAAAAAGATAAAACACAAATTAGTAATGTGCAGCCATCCCAGTAAGCACTATCAGTATTTGATAACACATACTCTCATACTGTATATGATCTTTCACTTTACAGGGAACTGAGGAGTAAGATTTTTTAACTCACCTGATGAGGCTGAGGGGACAGAAGTGTTCTGAACCAAAGTGCGAGAGGAGTTCAACCTGCAGGGAACATGTGAAAACTCAAACTGAAAATGTGATCTGCTGTATAGTTTAACAACACCATCTATCCCAATGATGTATATTCCATTAATCCATAACCACCCAGGCACATGTGAACATTAATAGTAAAATTGACAAGTGCTGAAAAAACAGTTTGTGTGCATCTTCTACTTTTTAAATGTCCTTCACATGCATTAAACGTGACTGCTCTGCCAAAGCCCACCCGTTATCGTGCATGACCATTAAAACAGTGTGTTTTAAAGCGCAACGTAACGTTCAGTCAGAGAGAGGAGAGTGCTAACCTTTATGTACTTGATGAACATCTGATGTGAAAGGAAGACAGGGTTAAGATAGGAGAGAAATAAAACAAGAAGAAATCAGTAAGGACTGATTTAAACTACAAGGAAATCAAGCATCTGTTTATAGTTTGAAACATAAGACAAACACTGCTGACATACTCTATACTGGACTATTGATCTGTAACAGGCAAAATACAGGAGAGATGTTTCTAACAAGCCAGTGAAAGAAGGACAGACAGACAAGCACAGGATAGACAGTAAACTTTAGAGTAAGACATAATCATTTCAAGCTGCCTAGATCAGAGCAAAGCAGATTATCTTGAAATTTTCTAGACAAAGATCTGTTTATATATAAAATAATAAAAACAGAATAATTTCATAATAAAGGACATGAGTCACAGTAAGCACCCACTTGAAATCATGTGAGCATTAATCAACAAGCCTACACTGTGGAAATTCAGTCAGCAACAACAACCAGAAAAAAAAAAAAAAAAAAAAAAAAGCATGAATGGATTCAAAACACTACGCGCTGAAGACAATATGTTTTGGTCTTTAGTCAGTCAGTACAGAGCAGACACATTGGATGAACAAGAACAGTCAATAAAACACTCAGCAACAAGGAAATATATGGGTGACATTGAACTAAACAATGACTGTAAATTCTGTAGTTATAAGAGGGTCTGTTGACTTTTAATTAGTTTGTCTGTGTATATTTATCTACTAAACTGTTATGTACTACTGAGAAAGAATAAATGGATTCTTTATCATTCGGTTCTAACAACAAGAAGAAAGTACCTTCACATATTTAGCATAAAGTTGTTCATCCAGTGGGAAGCTCTGGACTATGCGCTCATCCCGTGCATGGAAAGTACCCAGCTTTACCCACTTGTTGGTAGGATATCTGCAAACAGAGCAGTTAAGAGAATAAGGTATGTATATATGCGTGTATGTGTATGTGTGTGTGTGTGTGTGTGTGTGTGTGAGTGAGAGAGTGACAAAGAGAGAGAGAGGGTCACATTGTACCTAAAATGAAATTTGGCATGTTCTCAAAAGCTGGGTTCAAATGCCTCTGTGATCAAGCTGTCCTTTCATGCCAGAGCTTGGAATATATGCGTCATAGTGCAAGCTAACACTGATAATAAATCCTGATGCTAGCTTTCAAAACAAAGACAACACCAGCTCTGTCAGCACTTAAAATTAGTTAAAGCTCCATTTTCCCTAAAATTAGTTTAATAAATAACAGGATACTATTTCTATTGTTATTCCGTGACACCATCCAGTACAAGTAATGATTCTTTTACACCGGATTAATTAACTGTTGCTGACAACAGTGCATTGGGAACAACACTGCGGTGCCTATGCATACCGTGAGAATCAGAGTGTGATGGGAGGCTTTTTGTTTATAGTTAAGCACACCGCAGCACTAAGATGATGCTGGTTTCAGTTTGAAAGTTTGTTCATTAGCAAAAAAAAAACAGTATATATACACCTGTCACTGATGGAAACTAAAAAGTCTTTAGGAGTGGATGAGAAGAGCTCGAAGTTAGCAATGTCCAGCTGCTTGACTTGAATAGGCTCACAGAGCTCTATCACAAACCTGGAGAAAGAGAAGATTTATTTAAACTCATATGAAACTTGTAGATCTAAAATATCGCATGCAAAGTGAATAAATATCCATGAATGAATCTGTACACTCACCAGATTTTGTTGCTGCAAGGATTTAGCATGTAGAGATCCATATTCTCCATGAGAATAGCTGAAGTGCTCTGAATAAGAGACAAAAAAGGAGAATGTAAGTAAATTAGGACTGCAAACCATTATCCCAATTTACTCATATCATTTGTTTTGGTAATTTATTAACAATCCTGAATAAACATAAATGCCTAGCTTATTAAGCAGGTTTCATCGACAGCACACTGTCTCTATCGTGTGAGCGCATGTGTTTTTTTGTGGAGGCGACAGGGGGATGGGGGTGATGCGTGTTTAACCTTGGCCTCGTTGTTGGCAGAGAGTATCTTGGCTCCACACTCCACAGAGGCATAATTATTCTTGAAGTTTTTCTGGACCTTCTTCACTGGATGCGGGGTTCCACTGGTTGAGGTATGGAGAGATTGACCTGGACACAGGGAGAGTTACAGTAGGCCCATTAGAGACAGTGGAAAATCATTGCCTGAGAGGAACAAGAAGAGAGGTTATGCAACACACTGCACGCTGACCACTGCACATGGTGTACACAGTGAGAGACAGACAAGGAGAAGGTGAGGGATAGATAAGAATAGAACACAAGGAAGGAAGCAATACACAAAAACTAGTAGCTACAAGGACAAAGAAGCAACAAGATTATATGTAGATTAAAACTGGTATGTGAAGTACTCCCTTCATCTGCAAAAGTGGTGCTGCAAAATAAGTTATCCTCAAAGGTGTTGTAGTGCATCTTTCCATTTGTGCATGTCTTTAAATGTGAGTATCAATAATGTATTGACTTACTTTTCTCCTTCTCCACCTCCATTACTTGCTTCTTCCACTCATCGAAAGTGGGGATGTCTTCTTTACTGGGCACTGAGGGATCAGTCTCTTTGACAATACTGACATCCCTTGTCTAAAACATACATGAAGGAATATCACACTCAGGGTCAGAATGACAGTGCAACTGAAAAACTATTATCACCAGCCTAATATGCTTATGCCTCAAAATGCCTCAAAATGTACTTTGACAGGAAAAGATTAGTTTCAAATTCTGCAGATCTCTTAAGCTTAAGACCCATTAAGAGTTTTAAATAGTACAGGTGTAATAACTGTAATAACAGTTTCACAGCAATAATGATCAAAATATAAAAGTATGAAATAATATCATATCATATTTTCAGTACTTCCCAGCAGAAAAGGGACTGAAGTAAGCCTTCAATTAAAGACTATTACATTTTTTAAGTTCAGGTAAGCTTCTCCAAAAAAATTCACATTGAGCCAGATAATGAACTACAGGTCTGATGGTGCTGACTGCAAAAAGTACACTGCTGCACACACAGCCCACTGTCACAACAATTTTAATTTTACTTCATGTGTATATAATGTCTCCTTACAGCCCCCAGTCACATACAAAACATTTTATATCTACCATTAAGTTAGATATAAAATTCAGCCCATTCCAGCCTATGGCAGGAATAACTTTTGTAAATTTAAGACCCTAACATTTTTTAAAGCCTTCTGTTGAAGAAGACCAGTTGTTACCGTGATCAACTGCTAAATCTGACTAACACGGTTATTTGGATGACATGTGAACTACTATGACTACTAGACTCCCATCCACGGCTCATGGTTGTCAACTAGCCCCTGGCCAAGCACTGAGATGCATTGAGCTGTGAATAACAATTTGATGGATTATGTAAGCACCCACTTGGACCTCACAGAAGAGTCTAAACCTAGTCTCTTATATAAACACCCAAATGGCTTGACAGTAGTCATTCCCAGGCACGCACAGATAAGTCACGAGAAACAGCAAAATGATGTACAAATGCAGAATGCAAACAATCCTGCTGAAAATAGGTCCTGTAGGTTCCCCCAGAGATACTCATCTTTGATTATCATTCAACCATGACAAAAGTAACTGAAACAAGCTGACTCAACATTTGCCACATGAAACATTAAGCTGATCTATGCTACAACAGCTGTGCATACTGACTATTTATAAATTTCTTGATGAACTAGTCAGCAGCTGTGAGCACATTTTACTGGGTCAAAATGTGTGCACAGTTGAATGGACCACAGATCACACTTTTGTTCTGCTGAAATGTTAGCGTGTCTGTAGCAGCGCTGCTGAATTTGACTGACTACACCTTGTTCAATAAAAATCTGCCCAGGAAGCTGACAGATGTTTGACTCCCTGTACATGTTTTATGTTTTATCAGGGTACAACAGTCCAAATTTGCTTCATGATGCCTGCTGAACTGTAATGTCTCTGCCCATGGCTACTGAAAACACACTGTGCTTAACTCCACTGGGACTCATTACAACTATGTAGGTGTTGCATTTCTCTAGTCTTCCACACGGTTCTGCTTATGATGAAAGCTACTAATTAAAGTTTTATATTAGACACTGGGAACTGCAAGCTGCTAACCTGCTGTTCTTGATGGAGGTGGGAGACGTTGCCCTTGCGGTCCAAATCAGAGAGCCCGTCCTCCAGCTCGGGATTCTGCTGTTGTTCCTGGTCCACATGGCCTGGAGTGGACTGGACCTCTACTTCAAGACCAGAACTGGGACTCTGGTCTGATTGCAGGTCATCTGTGCCAGCGTCATCAACACTACAGCACAGACATGGGGCCAGTTGGTTTGAGAGTGGAGTGGAAAGAAAACAGGGAAATGGATGGGGGAGGAACAAGGATAAAGGAGGGCAAAGGACACAAATGAATGCACAGCTATGTTGGACGCATGATGCAAACACACAACTAATCAGTTTATTTGACAGTATTGACAGTCCTTGGTTGTGACAAAACGATGAAAGTGGAGAGCAAGGCCAGTGGTCGATGGTTGCGCACAGTCGAGAGGTGTAACCTGCACCTTGATTACCTGTCTCTGTGCTTTGAATTGGCTTCTGGGAGTTAGAAACTCACCTGAGGAAAGTGCTGCCAAAAGGGGAGCTTTCACAGGTTGCCAGTTCGGGGGGATTGACCCCACACTGTGAATCAGAGTGCTGAGCAAAGACAAAGTTGTCTACTGGGAGTTCATCTCCTGCACTGGCAACCCGCACTGCACTGAGGGAAAGAAAGGACATGGCGTTTACCATACCTCCTTACATATGGGAGGGAGAGAGAGAAGAGAGCAGGGTGGGAGAGAAGAAGGGAGATATTCGACAGCGTGTGGGAGAAAGCAAGAGAATGAGAGAAGGAAGAGAGAAATTGATGAACAAAAGGAATGTAGAGGTCACTCGCTGGTGGGGCAGCCAGTGTGCATGTATTGCACAAAACACCCTGATGTTGAAAATCACTCTGAAAAAGGAGCTGCATACAAAAGCTGCCATGGGATAGACATTTTCTTCTTGGAGCCTCCACCCAGACCATCTCTGGATTAATCTTGGTCAAAGTTCCATGTCTTCATAGGTGTATTTCCACAACTTCCAAGTCCACTGAAAAAACTCGCCATCAGGTCCACATATAGTGGATTTAAAATATCCACGATGTGAGACCAACTCTCCTTTGAGCTTCTCTCATAGTTTGTGATCAGGCATTTACAGTGGTTAAATAAAACAAAATGCATGAAATAAGAGAAACAAATGAAAGGAACAAAAGCTAATAGACACACAGTCTGTCTTGAACGACAGTTAAATATCAAAGAAAATCTGCAATGATTGGCAGTAATTAAAAATATTGTATGTGAAATAAACTAAAATTGGCTTTAACCGTAAGGGGGATGAATGTTTTGTAGGATTATAATTTCATTCCTCCAGTGTGACTGTTTTGTAGTTGAAGCCAACTTCTAATGCCAGAGACCATGTCACTGAAATGTGGAAGTGAATCTTAGCTTACCCTGAGCGGGTTGAGCCGGCACTCTGTGAGGTAGGTGTGTTTTCAGCTTCAGCTGGGGATGTAGCTGGGTTTGAGTCCAGGCTGGGATTTGCAGCAGGGCTGTCACTGAGGATGCCTGCTGGGGCTGGAGCATCTGTGGACACTTGGTGCTGTGCTGGAACTGGCTCTAGAGTGGAGGACTCTGGGGTTTTTTGGTCACGGTCCTGGGTGTCAGTCTGCAGGTGGTCTTGGGTGAGGTCTGGCTCAGGAGCAATAGGTACAGTATCAGACTCTGGGTCTGGCTTTGTCTCCTCCACCTCAGCCTCCTGAGGATTCACAGTCTGGAAGAAGAAAATATAAAACATAATCCATCAAGAACTAAAGAAAATATTAACTCAATGTCTATTATAATGGACTTTTATAGTATTATTTTAGTCTGCTAATAAAAAAAAAAAAAAAAAAAAAAATTCAATCCTGTTTCAAAAAAAATCTTTTAACGTACTAAACACTTTATCCTAGACTTTTACTTTCTCATTACTTTGACTGTTTCATTTCATTTTAACTTATCATTTACTGTGTTTTTCCAATGTAGCTGTCTCTCTTATTCTTCTCTGTAATTCTTGGCAGTATTGTCCAGTTTTTAATAACTAACAGACACATGGGTGTTACCTGTTCCTGGTGAATGATGTGTGTTGCCAGCTTTTCTAGTGCTGCTCTCTCTGCCTGTAGCCCCATATCGTATGATGTGTGTGTCGGCAATTCTTGCACCACCTAAGTGGAAAAAATATGGGGGGAAAAAAACAAACAAAAAAAAAACAAAACATTACTTCAGTCTTGGACAGAAACTTTAAATAACAATATAAAAACATCATAGCTTAGTGCCAATAAAGCACAAAGCACAACAATACTGTTAGGAAGACTATCAATGGATTGTGTTTATTTTAACAAATGCATTTTTTGTTTGAAAATGGCAGATGTTAAAGGTCTTTGCAGCTCAGGTTGTGAAAAACCCTTCTGTCCATGGACAAAGACTGTTTAAATGCAAATGACAGACTGCCAGGCCGACTGAACTGCCCTCGCCTGTTTGTTGCTGGACTACAAACAATGATTCCTCTTCTTCTATGCTTGCACATGTGGACAAAAAAACACTCACGTCCCCAAATGATCATTCATTCTGATCCTCACACACACATTTCCACAGACAACTATGAAGGCCCATTCTCAGGAGCTGAGGGTATCAAATACCTCTAACTGAGCCCACCTCATGCAAACATTTCTTACAAGACCACTGTTCTCTCTGTTCTGAATGTAGGGAATGACATCCACTGGTGTGGCTTAAGATGTATTAGTCTAACACAACTCAGCTACCAAGTCTGCAGAAAGAATAAAGAGAGGAGAATTGGTAATGCTTTGTATACTGTGAACTTTAACTCTGTGGGATTGGTCTCAGCATATATCTGCACCTCCCCTGTGACTCATTGTTGAGTGAAGTTGTTCCTGACAACGTGTAACTTGGCTGCTTGCTGTGTGACCATTACCCTCGAAGTGACTCTGTATTGAACATCATTTCCATCCTGCGAGTGACACTTTTCCAGCCACGGATCAAACATTACACAGCAACGTTATGGGCTGTTAATGTTGAGAGATAAGGTGGGAGTTACATAATAATCTTACCCTCCCACCATCATTCAGGACCTCCATGATTATTCGCACCAAGTCTCGGTAGCTACACCTCCTCTCTTCATGCCTCCTACTTATCACCAGGAGTTACTGTGTCACTAAGTGCATAAACCAACTCCTACAAGAGCCCTGTTCTGCTAACTCTTACATTTCATCGTGAGCAGCGAGTTTAATAATACTGCTCTGCAACATACAGCCAGCTAAAAAGATGAACCAGAAATGTCGACCACCACTATTTAAGTATTATTTAGCTATTTCATCTTTATTGTTGCCATTATCATTAGAAGTATCATATAGTACAAATTGTATCAGTCATCAGTTTAGGTGATGTGGTTGGAATTTTTAGGCATTAAAAACTTGATTTTGATGCATGTGTAAAGGCACAAAACTTCCATATACCTTGTGTTGCGTGGAGTCCTGCTCCTGCTTGTGCCTGTCGGGGCTTTCCCTCCCAACAGACTCACCTGGGCCAGACGAGCTCTGCTCTGAACAATGCACATATTGACTGGGGTACCTGAAACACAGATAGGGAAACATTTATCAATAAAACCCAGCACCACATTACACCCACTAAGTACAGTAGACTGCTTTAAGGATATAAAACAAAAATTAAATATTGTCAATGAAAGCACTTCCTTCACTGAAACAAGCTCATTGGGCACAGGCAATAAAAAGCACTGTCACTGTGCTAGAGCAATGGAGGCTGTATTATGCATGAGGAGGAGGCCAAAGGGAGAGACATAAAATGGAGGGGAAGAGAGTAACATTTGTTCAGCGATAAGAGACAAAGCAGCTGGAGAAACGCAGAAAGGGAACAAGCGAGTGTAAATAAACCGGTTTAAACAAATTCTGATAATTATATGTATTCTTCCAAGTAGCTCAAGACAAATGTCAATCTTTGAATCCATGTTCCCTGCCCTCTCCTCCACAATTATTTCTTTTTGGCTGTAGGCCAAGGGATACTGCTGCAACTAAGAACTAAAACAAGTTCTTTCACTTTAGTTTCCTGTCAGCCTCCATATTTTGCATACACAGTGCTTGGTTTCCTGGACATTCAATTATGTTTGAGTTTATCTGAAGATATCCACAATACAGAGTACAGAATGGCAGTCAAACATGGATGATTTTCACCTGCCATGCCCTCAAGACTGACTGGGCCGACAGAGAGGAGAGGGCTGAGCTCAGACTACACCTACATTACCTCTTCCAGACAACTGGGCTACAGTAGAAACCCAAACGCTGCAGCTTTAATATGTGTACGAATAATGAGGGTAGTCCCTGAAAAAATCGAATTTTAGCATATGAATGTCAGAGCTCTGCAGTAACAGAGACTGAATAATAGATAGCAGAGGGCAGAATAAATGGGGATGCAATGAGAAATATCAGAGATAACAGAAGGCAATGGGGCAAGAGGAAGACATGCGCACAGACTAAGACAGAGATACAATCAAAGAGAACTGGTCCTTGATTGGTTAACTTATCAGTGAAGTGAAATGAAGTGAAAAATAAAGCAAGTAGAGTGTGAAGCCGAGCTGAGGTCTGTCTAAACATGTTCCCTCTGCTAAATGTTTTCCAAAACCCACAAAGTATCTATATTTAAGTTCTTTTAATGTTAAAGGTTCAATGTGTACTATTTAGAGCGATTTATTAGCAGAAATGGAATATAGTATTGATAAATATGTTATTAGTATCTCATGATCAAAAAATACCAACTGCTGCGTTTTCTTAATTTTAGAATGATGCTTTTAAATCTACATAGCGAGCGGGTCTCCTTTCATGGAGGCAGCCATGTTGCAGTGCCATGTTTCAACAGTAGCCCAGAACAGACAAACCAAACACTGGCTCTAGACAGGGAATTGCCTTTTGTTTTATAGTGACGCGCCATCTCTCATACCTGAGAAGGAGGCTTCCGTAATGTATATGTTATAAAAGCATACACTGCAAAATCAAACAGACCACAATCACTTTGCACCAGTGACAAAACAAAGATGCACAGCTCTGAAACAAACACCATTTGATACTGGGGTGACTCCCCTTGAGCGGTCACATATCAATGTCAGGAGAGACAGGGACACATGCACAGTCATGTTAGCAACCTTTCAGCGTGGCTGTCAGTAGTGAGCACATATACTCACAATCATGCAGAGACAGCCATCTGTGCAAGTCGGTATCCTGTCACTCAGAGAGCCTCTCCCTCTGTATTCTGTTTGTTAACATTTGAGGTGATTAAATGATGAGATAAAAGATGACATTTGGCCACGTAAAATGATTTCTTGAAAGCTGCTCTGTATGCTCCATCAGTTTTAAAAGCAAATGACAACTTGATGAGATAAAATGCGTTAATCCAAATAGCAGCTACTTTTAGGGTGATTTGCTCCCAAATGAATTTTGAACAAATGCAGATAAAGGTTGAACATAAGCTGAATGTCATGTACAAAACCCTTGCTCCTCAATTCTAAGAGGCAGCTGCTTCTGACACCACGAAATGACTCTTTCACCAGTGTCATAGAGGACCCCTGCTGATAATGAAAATATGTGCATGTTCCTATAATCATTAACACCTCATAATGTACAGTATGCTCACCCTAAGAAGAGGCAAAAAGCCTGCAAGGGAAATCTAAGACATCAGCAGTGTACAGACACTAAGCAGTAAATATAAACCATGAGCTAATATAGGCTCCTGGTTAAACTTAGATCCATAGCCTAAAACTATGTTGTGGCCTCCTGTGTTCCCCTCACACTTCAGACATCATCCACATATTTCACTTGAGATGTCTCAAAGTTATTTAACAAACAGGTGGGAAAATGAAATGCCAGCAAATTACAACAAGAAGACATCCCTGTATTACAAAAACAATAATTACATTTATAGTTTGTTTTTTTTAACTCAAATTAAACATGTCAATGTGAAAATATTTTACTTATTACCAGTAAAAGAACACTTCTGATAAATTACTCACTCAATGCATGATATTTGACTATAGAGAAAAGTAATGGAATTACATGTTCAGACATGTAAGAGCTACTCTCTGCTCCCCAACAGGCAAAATCTTGTCAAATAATATTAACACATCCACGTTCAGCCGTTAAACATGACAGTGTTAAGAACAGCCATTCACAATAATGTGAAACTTTGATAGCAGCATGGCAGTCCAGAGGTCCAGAGCAGTGACCATGAAAAAAATCATGAGAAATCTTTGTATCCATGCTTTGCTGTATTTATTCTATAATAACTATCCTAACTCAGAAATTGGCAGATCCTTTGAACTGTATTTTCCCCACAAGATCACACAAGCTGGCATTCACCCATCTTTGTTCAGATCTACTTTGTAGTCCTTTTTTTATTGTTGTACTTGGATTTCGCTTGAGTATTTACAAGACTTTGTTTTTTATCAAAACCTTCAGAATATTCCTACTGTCTAGACTACTGACATCTTCTCTCTGGATACCACAAAGCTGTAAAATGGTTTTTACAAATTTTTAGAATGACTCATGATCTTGTACTGTCTGGATACATTGCTATGTGGTGATGTGCTGATCTTTTTTTTTTTCAAGGTCTTTTAATTCCTGCACGATCTCTGAACTGTGAATGTTACATAGTCAATTTCACAGGCTAGTTATAGAAAAGGACCTTTAAGTTTTACTTTAACTAGAATTAGCTTTGAACATTGTTTTAAAATATGTAAAATGTCATCTTAAATATGTTATGATGAAAGTGTTCCAATAACTATTAGGCAAAACTGACCTAAAAACTTTCTTAATCAATGGTCTGTCTGTTTTTGCAAGCATTTTTGAGAGGTCATAAAAAATCCGGATAAAGTGCTTGTGTAAACACACATCAGTGATAAACAGATTACATACCACAGCACAGGTTCTCATGAGCAGGCCACAGTGTAAATATTCTTGTGTAAATTTACAAGATGGACAATGCAAATATCACTGACAATAATGTGAACCAATGTTTAAACACAACCTGTCATGATAAATATTTTAATACAGTCATTAAAATATGTGGAGCAATTCAAGAACACAGATGCCCTGTACTACTGACCTACATGTTAACCCATGTGCAACAAGTGATAACTGCTCTGGGTCATTTCCATGAACGCATGGAAAGACCTAAGTGTTGACATTGCTTCTAGAGATGAAAAAAAGATAAAAGCATATGAAAAGAGAAAAGAGGTAAAGGGGCTGCTCCAAGAGCATCTGATTTGAGGTTGTAGTGTGACCTACTTTTTTAATTCAAATGGTTATGCAGCAAAGAGAGTGGGAACTTGTGACCCAAAAATGAAGAGACAGGAACATGGGAGCATGTCAGACACATAATGACACCCCTTGAGCTGAGAAGGTGTCTGTGTGTTTTGTGTGAGGGCAGCTATACAGATTAAAATGGAAAAATATATACAGCAATGCAAAAACACACCCACACATATTGGCTGCGTGTCTTGATATACTGTCTGCTGGTTCTTAGTCAAAATGCCCTGATATTTCCTGTTGGCTTTAGGATTATTCACACTCAGGGAACATGGTATAACTCAAACAAATTAGCTGTCCTGTACTGTACCAACTGTTTGGGATGACACGGAGCTGCAGAAACAGCAGGCTGAGGACAGATTTATCTTTCAGCAGCAATTTAAATATTATCAGTTCCATGACATGCAAACTGTGCTCTGATCTCTTTGTGGATAAGATATTTTCCAGGTGACTGACGGTTTTCACGTGCACTATGCATGACAACATGTAGGAGCTTGTGTGGGTAATTATGCATTACTCCTTATAGCTTTGCCTTGCTGAATGTTCCTTCATTCATCTTTTACTGCTTTGGTTTTCTTTCCATACGGTATGTTAAATTGTTTTTCTCTTACCCTGCCTGCGTCACTTTTGACCTCCGGCATGCACACATCTTTGGATAAGCATGACACTGAAACATGTACAATGTACAACCTGAGCCAGGGAAGATTAGTGGCTGCCTTGTGCTCCTCTGGCCTAGATCTTTGCTCTTTATTACATAAACCTCTCTCTCTCTCCCTCTCCATTACACACACACACACACACACACACACACACACACACACACACACACACACACACACACCACACACACACCACACACACACCACACACACACCACACACACACCACACACACACACACACAAACACACAAACACACATCAGGGGTGTATATTATGGTCTTGATGATAAATGTAACAGTCTACTCAGTCTGGAGGTTGAGAACAGGCAGAAGTTTGAAGTTGAAATTCTTCTTGACTTGTGGTGTTGGGAGTTCACAGAGTGAGAAAGGCTGATGAGAGTGGCATGATGATGCAGTGAGTTGCTTCAAGTCCCATTTCAAACTGGACTGTTAGCTAACCAAAGCCTAACCACACACTTGAGGAGAGCAAACATGCGGACACACGCCCAGGGAACAAATCCAGCTGTTTTCTCCCAGACCAACATCTCTGTGAATAAATCCTTCAAACAGGAAGCGGACTTATTTGGCCAACACGCTCCATACTTTACTTCCAGAGAGCTGACAAAAAGAAAGAAAAAAAAAAAAAGCTGAGGAGAGAGAATCCAGGATCCACATGGCCAGAGGTAGATTGTGGGGTAGGGAGATGTGCCAGGGCTTGCCAATAAAAGTAGGCCAGCGCATCTGCCAGCCAGACAAACACATGCTGTCACTGTTTGGAGGAAAGAAGGGAGGGCGAGGGGCAGAGCCTGAAAGCCTGGCCTTAGAGGACTGAGCATATTTGTGCGTGGAAGTTTGTGTGTGCGTTGTAATTGTCCTCCACACTGAAGCATGAAACAATGTCGAGCAAGAGTTTGTTCTAAAGCCTGCTGATCCTCCATAATCCTCTCCGCTGGTACATCCTCCAGGCTGCCAGATCTCTCATTACAACACTCATAACAAACTTTCAGCAGAGACTCTGTGTCTGAAATGAAAATGGTTCTCATATTCACTGTCAGATTCAGGAATGGTCAGTGCCAGACGTTCTGCTGACCACCTTTCTGAAAGATATTTGTTTTGGACTAGTCAGAAGAGATCAATATTGAGTGCCAATGTATGCTTTCTTTTAAACAGCCAATCATTATCAGTAATTAACAGTTCAATGTATCTCTAACAGACATGGAGATAGTTATATTACTCCAGGTTGTTCACTCTAAATGCTAACAAATCAAATCAATATCTCAGACACACAGAAGCAGCAGGCAGAGTGAGGTCAAAGGCAAGATTTCTGGGAATGGAGGTTGCAGTGGTGAACTCATTGCTTTAATTGTGCTGACGTGCTGTAATGTATGAGTAGCGGTATACTACATATATCCACTCTCTTCCAAAATCCCAAGTCTGTTAAGACCATGATCTGGGTCTGTACTTATAATTAAAAAAAAAAAAAAAAAAATCTCACAGCATGATATTAGATCTACATGGCTACAAACTCTCAGGCCATTTTCAAACCTGCAGTTCATCCACACTAGGTCAAATCAGTAGACAAGTTTCTAATCTTGGCATGTTTTCCCCTTGTTTTGGTTTATTTGGATTCCAAAACCACATGACTACAAGTCAGTGCGAAGGTTCTGTCCAGTCATTGATTAACTGAGTCTGAGGTGGGAATGAGAATGTAAACACAGGAAAAACATCCGTGTTCAATATCAGCAAACATGACTGCATTTGCTCATAACTGTGGTAATTATCTTGGCAACATACCAAATACAGCTATGCCCACTGAACGCTGAATGGACTGAGAAAAGATCTTAAAAATATAATACTGCTTCACACTTTGCAATGATGTCGTGCAACCTGTAGTACAATGCATGTACAATGAGATGCTCAGTTCAGCTGGACTAAAGAGGGCAAGGTTGGGTAATGTTGCAATGTAATTATTATTAAATTTCTGTTCAGCTATTTGGCTTACATGTAAAAGCATCTTATTTTCTTAGGACTTAGGAGAGCTTTCTTATTGTGTTTGAAGAGATGCCAGGATGTGGACAAGAGAGGTCTCCAAAGACTGCAAACATCTTTGGACTCATTCTGTTTATGGCCAGGAACTGCAACATCTAAAACAAAACAGTGCCCCATACTGAAGATGACAAATTTCTGCATTGCATATTTTGGCAAATTATATTTCAATTTTCAGATGACTTGGAAAGACACTCACTAAAGAATATATGATAGCTATACTGTATCAGGAGATGAGCTTAGTAACACAAAGCAGCACTGCAAACTAGTCACCATTTAAGTTAATGAGGGGGGATGTTGTCATGTTAATGTGTAAATGCAATCAACTATGATTATTAGCTGTTCTGAACTATTCTTCATTTTACACACACAAATAGTCTTGGGGGGGACACACAGATTATGGTGTGTGTATTACTCTCTAGAAGACACTCAGTAATGATGGAGATTTTACTAGTGGCAAATGATATCCATTATTAAACCTTGCATGCTGCACATAAAACAGCTTGGACTGCTTAAAAAAAGTTTTCTGAAGGAATATTTTTCTTTTGCTGAAGAAATGTTATTTTTGTAGCATCTATGATCAAAGAAATAGCTCTCAAAACTCAAACACTGACTCTGTTTCCACTCTGCAATAAACTGCTAGAACTTCTGGTAGAGAAACAAGTCCAGCTGTCGACAGAATAAGGGTACTGGCATTTGAGGAGCATATATATGGATTAATGAAACTCTGTTAAAGCAAGGAGACATCAAATTCCCACAAAGTTTTGTTATATAGAACATCAAAACAGAACTGTTCGTGGCTAATTGTCCTTTTGAAAATGCAATGCTAACACTCACTGACACAGGCCCAGTAGTTTCCAGCAGAATGATATCATTTCATTCTGTTTATTCTTAAAGCTAGATAATCACACACAAAAAAAAGTTCACTTTATACAAGGAAGGGCTATTTACTGTACCTTTGTTCATCTTGCTTTAAGCTATTTATAAAACTGGTTTGTTATAAGGAACCCTCTTTGACTACAAATTTACACAGGAGCCTTTCTCTAGGATGTAGTGTGAATGAACAAACACACCTCTATTTGGACACTAGCTTGTGGCACCAAGTAGAATAAAGACTGATCTTCCTGTAGAGAACACCTACCGTGCACTGAAACACAGTGCCTTCTTATTGAGAACTGAAACGTAACAGTCTCATGATTTTTCAAGTCAGATCACCAACAAAACAGCACTTAAACCTCAACAAAACAGCTGACGTGTTTTGTTCAAAGTCAAGTAACCTACGATTATCATTATCATTAAACTTGTTATTTTCAGTTGATTCACTAATCAACTTGTGGACTAATTGTTATAGCTTTAGTTGTGCTTCACTGAAGGTTAGGGAAAAGAAATTGGTGTTAAACTTCAGCCATTTTTAGAATTTAGTTAATTAAAAATCAGTATTAAAAAAATGACAGTAACTTTTCATTTAAAAAAGGAACAGAAACTGTGGGTGTTTTGAGACCCACAGTATGGCGGTGAAAGTGAAGCTGCACAGCCCCAGTCAGACAGGGATCACAGAAGCTTTCAAATGTGACATCAGGAACAATGGGGTGAAGGATGCAGTCATGTGCTATAATGTCATTTGATAGGAAAAGCCACTCTGCCAGTGAGAGCCAGCATGGGTGGGTGTGCAAGCAACAATACATGTGCATACTTTGTCAATATCTATGCATCAGCAGGCACAGCAGCACAAGAAAAACTCAACCATTCAGCACAGGGTGCAACCTGGTGAGACATCCACATTTACCTCATCAAACACAATGTACAGCATGTTATTCAAAATAAATCAGTGCCATGAATACTGTTAATTATTATATATTAAGACATGTTTTAGCAAATCTGAATCAATGAGCCCGTCTTTTGGCCTGTGACAGAAGCTCATAGAATCATGGCATTTAGCAGGTGCCTTGGGGAAAAGTAGGTTTCATGGCATTGGAATGTCTTTATGGGAAAACTTCAGTGTTTTCCTTATGTTTAGAATTAGTACACAGTGTTCTCACCAGTTAAAAGGCACGCATGGATACAGACAGTTACATGCTGCAGAGCAGAGTTAAAGCTTCAACAAGGACAAACAGAAAGAAGCAGACCCCCAGTACAAGTTTGGGAGTCAGTTGTGAGCTACAAAAGGTAAACCATAAAGAGCAGAGAGCGAGAGGGGGTAGGGAGGAGGAGAAACAGAGCATTTTCACAGGAGGGATATTCCCTTCCTCTTGATGTCAGGAACCATTCACAGGTCATGACCGTGACAAACCCATGCTCATGTTGAGATGCACTGAAACTGCTGAAGAAGGAAAATGTTCATGTCTTTAACTGTTTAAGCAGGCAGGAGAATGGCATTGAAGAACCTCTTGCACTGTTAATTACCCTGAAGATATGTTTAGCATGCAACACCATTTTGAAAAAAACTGAATGCTCCATTGTCAAACAGCCCAGTTTACCATAACCTCTCCCTCAGATGTAAACGCACGCAACATGGATTCTGACGCAAACATCCAGGCAAGACCTAGCAACCTCCACCCTCACAGTAGTATGCACTGACACAGCAAACTGATTTTTTTCTAAGCACTAATAGAGCCTCAGGCACTGGGCTGTATTCAACTGTTACTGTAGGTCTACCCATTCCCAGAATGTATGTGAGCAACAGGAAGTACCTGAAAAGAAGAATGTGCTGCCAGAAAACACGGAGGAGACTGCAACCAAGGCTCATTACAAAAATGGTACTGATATGGCACTCACCACAGACAGTCTTTTAGTGATAACCACAGAAGACTGTAATGCAAATTCATTACACAGTCATAGCACAAAAATATGTTGATATGTGTTGTGGAGGCTGAAATAAAATTGCAAATGCAGACAGCAACAACATACCAGACAGTGATAGACTTTATGTCTCTTTGTTTATCTATATTTTTGTTGTCAGTCTTCCTTCAGAAATACAGCAGCTACGTATCTGGAATCACAACTGTCTCCAGACTATATTGTATAAACTGCAGGTTGACTGGATTATGATTTGCATATGCGTAACGAACAGCAAGGATCCTTTGGACATTAAAAATGTTACTGCAATCTGGATTTAACATTGTTTTGACCTTAGAAAACCTGGACCTGCCATTTCACTGCTGGATCCAGCATACTTCAGGTGTTGGTTCCCTACACTTACGCCACATTACTCATATTATAATAGGGTTCAAGTGTAAAGTATTAACATAAAGCGTTTTCGGACCAAACTGTTCTATGGAACTAGTTCTCGGCACTACCCGACTGAGGAACTGAGCTAAGAACTACAGATCTTAGGGGCTTTTTTCTGTTTGCATTTACACTTCCAATAGGAACTTAGAAGTAACGTAAACCAGAGTGCTACAGCGATGTCACTTCTACACGATATTCAACAAAACAAAACTAGTGAAAAAATTTCACTTTGATCCATCAAGATCTCTCTGATGAATAAATGTAAACATATGTCACTCGTGGTTCCCATTGTATTGTAGAAGTAGGAGCTAAAAAAAATGTATTCTAAACACTATTAGAGTTCTCAGTTGCTTTAATGGGGAAACACAAAAAAAAAGGGGAACTTCTAACAGTTCTAAGAAATATGAACAAGTTCCTCCGGTCTAAAACCGCCTACACAGAAAGCTGAGCAGCTACGAGACACGAAGGGCAACAGGCAAGACAGCGCAGCATACTCAGCAATCTCTGTGGCGTTTGGGGAAGAACATCAGCTTGCAGAGAAGTGCCAGTCGAGCTCAGCCTCTTCATAAAACACCAGAGCTGCCAGCCTGCAAAGATAAACCCTGGCTAGCTACAACAACAACAAAAGAAAGATGGACTCTACTCTAATGTGCTCCTAGATGCTAAGCCAAGAGTCGACGAAAGGGGATGGTTTATTGCTAAATTCTAAGTCAGGGACTTCGGGGGGGGATAATGCAACCACTGGCAGCTGATTAGACCCGGTCTCATAGGAAGAAAATTACCATCTATAGTTCATTTGTTCATACTTTTAACATGTAAACCACTCTTCACAAGAAAAATTTAATTTATGATTATGATTTTATCATTATTATTTTGATTAGTTCATAGTTGGCCAAAAATTCTGAAAACTAATTACAACCCTGAGATGTAAAAATGTTTGGCATTACTTATTTGATTATATAATAAGCATCCTCATTATTACTATTATTTAATTATTTGGCATGTGTTATTCTGATAAATACTGACAGAAACCAGAATATGTTGTTTCGACATATACTTCAAATCTCATGGTTATTCTGACAGATGACCTTGTGGCTGTTTTTCTTTTTCCACCAAAACATATCAGGTTACATTCTTTGGAAGGTAATCAATACTTACAATAATATGCTTATTATAATAACACATTTCTATGTTTTAGAACAAGGAGCTCAGTTACAATACATGATAAAATTAGTACAGAATCCAATCAGACTGACCCCTCATTAACTAACATGGATACACTTCAAGATCTTCACCACATTAATGCATTTTTAATTTAGTTATCTTCATTTAATCATTTTTTAAGCATAATTTACACTATAAGATAATCTGGTGTGCAGCACTTAGACTAAACATAAGACCAACTATGTCTTATTTATGCATCTGCATGTCAGGTTACACACGACTTACACAGAGTGGCAGCACATTATGTGGGGGCTTATGCATAAATAAGGAGGTTCAGACATCTGCAACTCATTAGAAATATCTTTCAGGCTACATAAAACACAGTACATGCCCATACCCCTAAAAGTCAGGGTGATATATGTGAACTCCCCTAGGTTGGAGCAGACCTTCTTAGCACCCTCGTCTGACCACCCGATCATGACTCAATATGCTGTATGTTGTATTAATTAATATGATTTATACCTTCATCTTTTAATGACAGAAAATGTTGAAGAGGCCTGGGCATCCAGAAGGAAAACAGGAAGAAAGGAGCAGCAACAAAGGTGTTGTCTAAAGAAGGCAGAGCTAAGAGTAGAGAACAACTACACATATACATGAAGACCATGCAGCAAATCAGAGCATCACATTGTGTTTCAGGACCATAAAAGTTAAAGCAAGTCAGCTGGATTAAATCACTAGCTGGGAAGTGATTTTCTTCAGGGAAAAGCTCAAGAAAGCAGCTTCGCTGTTCCCTAGGAAAGCTTATTTACCTTCCATGTTACATTCATGTTCCAACCTCCCTCCCCTTTCATGGCTGCAACAGAAAAACACACAGAGCCTTCCCTGTTTCTCTGCCATTGCCTTTGGGCAGCCCATACAGGTGTCGTTTACTACTAATGGGAAATATAAAAGAAGAACTATCAGTGAAAACAAGCTCCATGGCCACTGAAGAACAAAAGCACGAGGATAACACAAGGAGAATATACTTACATAACAGCTGCCCCCAAAACAAAACTTTTATCCTGTGGACTGAACACAGTTCTCTGTCTAAAGGACAGAGAGTCCTGTAGACATGTCCTGTCATCCTTCACTGTACAGTGTGCACATTGTCATGTATGTATGTATGTATGTATTTACACGCATCTCAACCTATAGCTGTTCTGGGCAAGAAAACAGGTTGAGCAAGGAAAACCTATAGTGTAGTTTGAGTCAAAACACACAACACAGACACCAAAAATCCTAAAATAAGCAGAAGCGGACAGACAAATAAACAATAACCATCACAGTACCCTATAAAACATTTACACTGCATCAAAGTTGTTTAATTATGCCAAGAATGATCAAAAACAGAAACAATTATGCAATAATCAGGCAACTGGGCAGATTTAATATTCAACAGCACTGGGACTATTTAATTTTACTCACACCTGCTCAGAGAGCTGTAATGCTTTGTTAATTCTGTTATGCTATAGATGATGTGAAAGTGTCTGCGATATAGTGCAGACAATAAAATATAAAATCTCCAGCTTGTCAAGTACCTGCAGAGTTACCTCATAATAAAACCCTTGAATGGCTCTGACATTTAAAAGGCTGAGATGCAGAGACAGTGTAAGATGATTACAAGACATGCATCCATTTCTCCTAGGCATGCTCCTGTACAAATTCAATTATCACAATGCAACTGTTTTGCCTCTCTGGTGATTTACAAATATAAAGAATTAGGATAAAGACATTGGTTGAGGAAAATGGTAGGTTCTAGCTGTTTGTAACCTGCAATAAGAGTTGTGTTTCTACAGAGAGGAGTGCTGACACACCACACTTAGCTGAGTTCTCCATACTGGAGTTAAACTGGAAGAATGGAGGAAAAAAAAAAAAAAAAAAATCAGTAGTCTGCTATTACTGACAATCAACCTGGCTCTAAATTTGCACCTTCACACCAACATTGTTAAGTATGCATAAGATGCATACACACACTCTGAGTCTGAGAAAGCAAACCATAAACACAGTAGAAGCCCTGTTGCAAACTACGTGAGAGGAGAGGCAGAATGATACACAAAATACATTCTGCTGTGCCTCTCCTTAACCCTTCAGCAGAGGAAGCTCTTTACAAGCAGCACTCACAGTGACATACACAAGATAAGAATTGACATAATGCAGAAACACACATATTCTAAACCGGAAAGATCAAAGTTCACTCTGACGTTAAGAAATTAACAGCAGGTGAATCCACACCACCGAATGATATCCCCCCACAGCTTTTTGCCACCAGTCTCCTAGTACAGAGCCCCTTTCTATGCATGAAATCCCTGCTGCCTTGGAAACCTTTGGACTACTGCTAGGCTTGCATTCCCCATTACTCTGTTCCCACTGAGACGTGTGAGAGTTGGCACAGAGGAGTGAGAAACTGACAGCAGCACCTATATATAAAATAGATTTGCATTAGTAATGAAGTCTGTGCATGTTGTCGTGTTAGTCAGTTTGCAGAAAAGTGTATTAGCCTGTGCTTTAAACAGGCTAATAGCAGACATGCAAGGCTGTAATTAAATTAACTGTTACCGAGGACTTAAACCTGTCTCTTTCATGGATGGAATTTATTATTTCATATTCTTTTGGACCTTCATTAAATTCAAACAACTACTTATGAACATTTTTGAATGTTCACTCAATATCCCTGTTAAACTGCCCTTCAGAAGGGAGATATCAACACCCTGTTCTGCTTGTGTTTTCATGTTGTCCTCCTTTCTGTCTGTCTGCTGTAAAAACAACAAAATCTTATCAGAGCAATACCCTTTTACCCTGGTAAAATAATCTAATCTATGGGAAAGTGATCATTCTTCAGAATAAAGGGCTACAAGGGTTCAAAACGGAGACTAAGAAGTGGATTTATCACAGAATGTCATTCAACAGTCAGTGTTAAATAGTTTGTTTTTTTTCTGTATTGGTTGGTCTGACACTGTTAGAAGGTTTTGGTCACTGATGAGTAAAATACATAATATTAGTTGTGATTATGATCAATAAAAGAGCAGGATTAAAACTGGTTTTCTATGCTATGAAAAAACAGGGGGGGGCAAAAAGTCCTGTTTTGAAGGTATCAAAGGTATCACAGGTATCATTTTCTGGACACATTACAATAAAACAAATGCCGACACATCTGAAGTTAGAGTGTAATGCTTACCTTGAAGAGTTTTTACACATTACTGCAACTAAAAATCCAAAGGTGTCTTGTATTTATTTGTACAACCAAATATTATGAGTGAGATTATACATTCTCGCAAAGAAAAAAGGAATCTGACTTTCTTTATTGTCAAGATAAATGTTATAGCTATCAGAAACAAATTACCAAGACAGTGGAGAAAGAAACAACAGTCTCCAGGTCATATATTGGATAATTAGCTACTCCTGAGTCACCAGGCTGGATGAAGGTAGCATGTTATCTGGCTTGTTAATCCCATTTAACAAACCCTGTTTATTGTTACCTGCCCTGGGCCTCTGAGATTACACAATTCATGCGTTGTGTTAATCTACCAGATGTCACCTCTTTGTGCATGCACTCTAGAGAACAACCATCATTTTAGAAGAGCAACTTGTTTACACTGCGGAATATATTGATAAGTATAGTATAGGTAAGTATATGTATAATGACACTGAAGTAATTATTTACACTCCGTTTTCACTTTTAGACAAACTAACAAACTAAACCTTATCTAACCTAACATTACAATTTCAGATCAATCTTAACTAATTGTGTAGATTTGATAGAATTTCTCAAAATGGATGATTTGATTAAATGAAAAATAGCTCCTATTTAAATAATAGTTAGTTGAAGCCCTAAGTTACCAGGAGAGACAATTATACTTAAAAGTCTTGTGGAGGAAGCAGCTTGTCACTGCTGGCCAACCTTACCAGGCTCAAGAGAAGTGACATTTGCCAACTTGTTTAGATGGCCTAGCTATGCTGCTATTCAACAGCTGGCTGACTAACCCACCAAAACCCATTAAACAACAAACCCAGTTATATCAAGTAACCAAATAACCAAACCTGTGAGATGCAGGTCAAGTAAACATCTGACCAACAGCTGTAAGGATACTAGCTGATAACGTTAGCTCTTAGCAGGGTTCAGTGGTGACTGACGAATATTATGCGGCAAAAGACAACAAGCAAAGCTACCTGACCGGCAGTACGAGTATCGTCAAACGTGGTTCACCTGTTGTTGTAACTGTCATTTGCCTGGCATGTGGTTATAATGTGGATGGATGTGTTGGGGTAAGCTTACCAGCACAGGAGAGCTACAATGAGGCACACCAACAAAACGCGCAGCCTCTTCATTATCTTCCCGCGGGGACCAACATCCTCGCTCTTTGGGTTTGTTCTGATCACTCGCGGCTACACAAAACACCCAACACACGGGTTTTGTTGGCTGAAGGCCTGTGTTAATTACAAATTAACAAACGACTGTCTGCCGTGTCTAAAACCTACACTTTAGTTAGGCAAATGTTCATTGTGCGGACCAACTGTCCGCCTCTTTTTCAGCTTTAGCAGCTACTGCTACCGATGGTTAGCTGGCTCTGGTTAACTTCAACTACTGTCTGCACCCGACCAATCAAATCAGGGCTGAGGGTTTATTGACCAGTCAAATCATCGCTGAGGGTTTGTAGACCAATCAAATCAGCGCTGAGGGTTCATCGACGAATCAAAAGGGAAGTGGCGACACTGCGTTTAAGAAATGTCCCGCCTTCTGGACGGAGGATTTGGCTGGCAGAGGCCGCGTCACCTATGTTTGATAAGCAAATAACCACAGCATGCAACATTGAAAGTTATTGCACAACTGTCTCATATACATTACTCATTTTGAGAAATTTGTTTTATGTACAGCTTAGTTCAAATGTCTTGAGGTGTGGGGTGAGAGGACTGTGAACCTTTAAATGTTATCAAAATCCACCAAAACATGTTTCAAAACAGTAATTCCTTGTCAAAGTTTATATTTATATTTTTTATATTTATGGTATTGATCAATAAAATTTGTGTTATAAAAAGAACGTTTATGGATCTTTCAGTTCATCACACTTAATAAAACAACTACATATCCCAAAGTGCAAATCAAGAGGACTTCTAAAAAAATGCCTATACTATTTTATGGTATCGAATAAATATTAAATTATTAATATGGTGTAAAAAATATAAAAATTCTAATAACAAAAAAAGACAAAATTAATTTATCTGATATGATTTGTAATAAAAAATAATATAAAAGTAGTTTTAATCCGGCGGGGTCCCGACGTCCTCTGAGTGAGCCGTGAAGTTTGGGCGAACGGAGCTATCTCGCTAATCCGCTAGCTGGTCCGCACGGTGGCGGGCTGCTGTGACACCGTTTCGGGTCTTTGGGCACTTTTAGGCTCGCAGTCTTGATTATGGCTGTAGTCCGGGTGTTTTTGTGTGTGCTGCCCTTGTTTGTTGCTCTGGTCTCGGAGAGGTTTGTGCCGTTGGCTGCCTTCTCTCAGTCTCTGGACAGCGACTTCACATTCACTCTCCCCGCCGGCCGGAAGGAGTGTTTCTACCAGACCATGAAGAAAGATGCCTCTCTGGAGATTGAGTATCAGGTCACAAAGGACACTCATAACTGGGATAAATGCAAATGTAACGTTAGCTGAACAAACCAGAAATAAGCGATCAACGATAACCCCAACTGACCTAGCGTTAACCTTATACTTGTCAAACTTGATCATCCGTTTTATTTTGTTATAGTTTGGTTATCACGTACAGATAGCACACGGGTATACTGCTATTAAAATTATTTCGCAATAGGACCAGCAGATTATGTTGAGCGCACATCAATTTTGGTGTGTTTGGGAACCTGTTGTGCCAGTCAGTGTGCACCGCATGACTATAGTTAAAGCTGTGAATGAATCGCTGGATTTGACTTCCTGGTGTGTCTACAAATAAAACAGTGCCAAGGACTTGCCTTTTTTTTATATCTAGTGGGCGGCATGCCAAGCATTTTATATTTCTGCTCCAGTGTCTAACCATGGAGGGCTAAGTGTCCAAGCTTATTGCTCCCAATGGAGAATGAGAGAACAAAATTAATATTCGTCACATTTAATGTATGAAATCATTTATTAAAGGAATGCAGCTACACTCACTGCAGAAAATATCAACCCGCACAGACTCGTATTTTAGCCTTGTACAACAAAGTATTATTCTAAGGTCCCTCAATTCTCATCATATTTTCTTATACCTCTTACACCTGTGTGTCCTCTGCCTTCCACAGGTATTAGATGGTGCAGGTCTCGATGTAGATTTCTTCATCTCCTCTCCTTCTGGCCAAGTGCTGTTCAGTGACTACCGCAAGTCAGATGGTGTGCACACGTAAGCAGTGTAAATCATCTGCCAGACACACATTTATGACACAGACTTGTGTGCATCTTCCTAATACCTGATCTTTCTTTCATTCAGGGTTGAAACTGAAGATGGCGACTACATGTTCTGCTTCGACAACACGTTCAGTGCTGTCTCTGAGAAGATGATCTTTTTTGAGTTGATCCTGGACAACATGGATACAGATGAAGACCCAGACCACTGGAAGGAGTATGTCCATGGAACAGACATGCTGGACATGAAGCTGGAAGATATCATGGTGAGGGTGCAGCCCTTCTGAAACAGACCACATCATGCTATTCAAAAAATAATAATTTGACATGTTATTCGTTCCAAACATGTTATTTAGTAGGGCATTTTAGAGTATATCCCTCTGTTGTCTGCTGCTGAGATATTTGTCAGTATGGCACCTAAGCTAAGGATGACAGATACGCATACTGAGCCAGTAAATACACTGCCAACCAAATAGCATGCAGTCCACCGCATACAGGCACAGTCACAAGGAGAGTGTTACAAGAACAGCTCACATCATGAACTGTCACCTATTGCCTGAGGGCAGCCAATTGTTTTAACTTGCACCCTTCACTAGAAATAGCTTCAATTTGTGTCAGAAGTCAAATATGATCCAGCCAGTAAAAGGCAGGATATGTATGCTCCAGCTGTGGAGGAAGTTTTTTTCATGGAGGAAGCCACATACCTGATTGAGCTGCTTTGTTTAAAAACTGTCCCTAGAGAGGCCTGACTGTTTTGTCTTAAGCACTTATATGTAATGCTCAATGTAGTGTCAGGAATATCGAAGTTTGTTCATTAGATTTTCAGGTCTATTAATACCTGTGTGTGTGTCTGTGTGCGTCTCCTCTGCTTTAGGACACCATCAACAATGTGAAGGCACGACTGGGCAAAAGCGTGCAGATCCAGACAGTGTTGCGGGCATTTGAGGCTCGTGACCGAAACCTTCAGGAGAGTAACTTTGACAGGGTGAATTTTTGGTCGGTGATCAACCTAACTGTCATGGTGGTGGTATCAGCGATTCAGGTCTACCTAGTCCGCTCACTGTTTGAGGATAAAAGGAAAGTTCGTACATAACATCACCCAATATGGAGGGACAGAGAAAAAAACCAACATAATCACCCACCGATTATTTTTGGGGATTTTTAATTTCTCAGCTCATTTTTTTGGCTTGTGACTCTTACTACAAGATGTCTCTACACAAACATATGCATGCAAACGTACACAGACATTTTGATGTTCTTAGTAACAAATTTGCCACAGTCGTTGCTCTGGTCTTCAATCCACTGGAGTTTGCGGAATGGTCGGAGTCCTTAGTTTTGAACAGAAACTGACTCTACTTTATAACCTCAGTGTCTTTACTACAAGAAAAAAATCTGTCTCTCTTTAAAACATATAGTTTTATAGTCCCTAGCTGCTGTAAGTCTTCAAAGAAAGTGACAAAACAAGTTTATTTACAATGTGACTATTTTTCTAACAGAGCCTGAATTTTTCAAGGCTTGTGGCCAATTGCAAAAATGTCCTTTTTTTTTTCTATGGACATGTTTTTATTGGAGTGTTGAGCTGAACTCGATGAAGAAATAGTATGGTGTTTAAAGAACTTGATTTATTCCTACCAAACTAGAATGCGACCAGTGCATCAGTATGCTTTGCTATCCATTAGTTACTCTCAAACCTATTCCATTGTTTGTTACTAAGATGCCTTAGTGGTTTGTATTTAGCTGCCTTTTGCCAGTCTCTAGGGCTCCTGAATATTTCTACCATTGCCATAAACATTTATGCTAACAATAAAAAATCTGTCATGTCAGTGGTCTCTAGGCAGGGCCACATTACTATTGCTGCTCTTAAGTAAGGCTTTCTCCAAATCTGCACCTTTCCCTGGTTCTGCCCTACCCTCCTCTGCCGTGGACTTCTAGCTGCTAGCTCTGCTGCCTTCAGCTGTGAAGCCTCATGGTTGGTGGTGACTTTCTGCTTACATCATCTAGTGTGACGATTTTGTTGAGCCTGCCTGTTTCTGTGGTGACAGAAGTCTATTTCTATCTTACTGGGGCCTTGAAGGACATTACCACTGCTATGCTACTATGACATGACTGCACTGCTCAGTTTAATATGTGCGAGCCATTCACTGCTTTGGTTAGCCTTCTTTTTACATGCTAGTATCTGTGTATTTAAGTTGATATAAAACAAACATTAGAAACTAAAATCTGATCATTGCACTGCCACTGATGCCATAGAACAACATATTGCTTTTTTTGACTTCATATTTTTAGAACATAATTTAACATTTTGGGGCCTGAAGTGTTTACCTCATCACTGTGACCCACCAGAGACGGGTCCATCACTTGTCCTGATATAAGGGTAAAAGAAAGCTTTAAGAAGTTTTATCTCATTGGCTTATTGTATATTAAGATTTCATGGTGACCAGTGATTGTGTTTGCCAAGAGGATCTCTTTTATTAGTATTTACTGAGCTCCACTGCTGACACCTGGTTGCTCACTATGTTGGCTGGATGCTCCACATTGACATCTTCTGAATTTTTCCTGCGCTGTAAGACAAATATAGTGAATTCATACCATCATAATTCTTAAAGGATATTGCTGGAAGTGTGGGAAAAGTGTGTGAAATTGATACTGCTTTGCCATACACTGTGCATTTATCACAAGTTATGTGGGTGCAGTTACAAGTACAATGTCTGGTCTGAAGAAATGGTCACCCTTTATTCCTCAGCCCAGCTAATGTCACTGTGATATCCAGTGTTTAATTTAAGTACTGTATGAGTATGTATGTATGTTGTGTAAGTGATGGATTAGTAGTATGAAGTTACAGTTAAAACTGATTCATTTTAAAAAGTATCAAAGTTCCACCGTAATAAAAGATTCAATTTTTAAAGCATTTCTATGTTACTGAGTTAGTTTCTGATAAAACAGCCACATTATCTCTGAGCATTTATTTTTTACCACTCTGATGAAATAGTGGAGAAGTGAGAATGTGGCATCATATATTTATTAACTATGGTCCTACAGTTGTAAATGTGTACAAATTAAACAATCATGCATTTTTCTGAACTGTGTATCCTGGTGTGTTTCTACTGAACTAAATCCTCTACTTTTTCTAATAAAGGTGAGTTATTTTACTGTATATGGAGACAGTGTGTTGAACAGTTATGCACATACCAGCAGGAAAGCCTGGTCTACAAGCATGCATCAGCTTAGATGAGAAAAAGCCAACTAAAATCATATAGCTGCTGGGCTGCCTGCTGTCTTCTTCTTAATCTGAGGTTGCAGGGACCTGATGATTATGCACTCCCTCAGTCTCTCCCCCAGTGCACAACCATAAAAACCTGGTAACAGTGGATGCAAACCAGGAGCGCTGACAGGAAATGGTTTTGGGCATGTTCAGGTCATTGTCATCATGATCACTCATCACTGTATGAAAAGTTGATTCATGAGACTTACTGGCCACGCTGCTGCGTGGATGATCCAGTTTTTCTGGAAACGCTGCCTTTGTTAAAACATGAATCTATCTGCAGCTGAAAGATACACTATATTTAACAGATAACTAATCACAATAAAAACAAGCAAATACTGTATGTGGAAAAGTTTTGACAGACTTATGCTAGATCTTTGTCACAAATGTAGTAAATGTTCTTTCTCTTAAAATATGAGTGTGTAAAGATATCACATTCATTCCCATACAAGGTTTCTTTGTGTTGGTAGAAATTATTATGGTGGTGGGTACCGGTGGTGACATCGTCCTGGAGCTGGCAGCTTGGCTGGCTGCCTGTGCTGTCATGTAGGAGACAGGTGGCTGGGGCCTGTGCATGGGGACGCTGCTGTTTGACATAATTTAGACAAGGCCGTAAATGGATATCAGCATCACGAGAGTGTTTTGAGTATGAAATATTACCTTTTGACATGTATGTTGGAGTTGGCTGGTCTTATCATTTCAGCTGAGAAGGGGCCACGTATGTTCAACACAGACACCTAGTCAAAAAAAAAAAGAAAATGAGTATTGAGCTGACAATTCTGGTTGTAGAAAATAAAAATAAAAAAACATCTGGCAACGTGTCATTATAACGACCCAACGAAAGGGGGCGCTGTGAGCCCGGATACTTCACTTCCGGGGTAAAGACAATGAGATTGTAGCATTAGCGCGTAATAAAATCCCTTCTCAGGTAGGTGAATACACCTCTGTGGTATTTGTGGAGCTACTAACTAACACGATAATCATCATATATTCACATGTACAGATGTCTTGGCTGCTTTTATTATCGAGGTAGAGCCGGAGGTACCGGGACTTTGGCAGCACGGGTCAGCCGCTAAAGGCTGTAGATCCGACCGATTGAGCTCCAGCTGCGATTCAAGCCCGGCAGGGTCGTATATAAGCCACGTTATGACAGAAAACCCTCCAGCTTCCAGCTAAAGCTCCGAGCTCTCAGTCATAGCGAGTATTAAGAGAATATGTGCAAAGTGAAATCAGTGCTTTAAAACAGCACCACTGCCCTCCTTGTCAGTCCATACTGTGATTTAATGCGGGATCTCCAAAGTAAAAAGACGCCTGCCTGCTCACAGATCAGCCTGTGGTCTGGGTGATGGGGCCAGATAGCGCCCCAGGCCCAGCTGTGCCCTGGCAGAAGGTGCTGTGGGAGCGCCAGCCATACCCTGATAACTATGTGGACCAGCGGTTCCTGGAGGAACTGCGGAGGAATGAGGGCATCCGGCAGTACCAGTACTGGGCTGTGGTGAAAGAAGTGGGCTTTGTGGGACAGCAGCTGTCCTGTGTGGCCATTTTCATCACCCTCTGGCTCTACATGGAACAGGTAAAACTTTAGAAAATCTAGTCTTGATAGAGCAGGTTATGCCTTTACTGCATTTTGAAATGTATTGTCTGTGCTTTCCTCACAGGGTCTGCTCTCTCCTGAGATGCTGCTGTCCACCAGCCTGGTCTGTGCACTGCTGGGATATGGAGTGCACCAAGCTTTGACCTCTCAGGTTGAATCAGCCTGTGAGCCCCGGACCCGTCTGGCTGACTTACAGAGCGCCACTATTTTTCTCTCCTTCACCTTTGGCTTCTCTCCAGTTCTAAAAACACTAACAGAGTCCGTGAGCACGGACACAGTGTATGCCATGTCTGCTTTAATGCTCCTGGCCCACCTGGTGTCCTTCCCCTATGCCCAGCCCTCACCCCCGGGCAGCCTCTCCCTGAATGCAGCCCTGTTTGCCTCTGTGTGTTTAGCCTCACGGCTGCCTGGGGCTTTACACACCTTTGCCATGCTCAGCTGCGCCCTGCTGGTGTTTGCGCTGTGGCCCTGCCTCCTGCAGAAGCTGAGGGAGAATGCCCCAAACCAGTTCACTGTGGTGTGTGTGTGTGTGTGTTTAGGAGGGGTAGGAGGTCTGGGGTCCCTCTTGCCTGGTGGAGCCGTGCTGTTAGCGTTGGCCTTGGGAAGCGTTACATTACTCTGTCCCTTGCTATTGGTAAGACTGCAGAGGCACAAGGACAACATCCATGGGCCCTGGGATGAGGCTGAGATTCACGAGGACCTCAGCCGCTTCCTTCACTGATGAACAGAGCAGTGCTCCTGATCAAACTGTTATTTAAAGAGTAAGCCAATTGATGATTTTATATTAATTGATTTACTGTCAGCCTGCGCTGGTTTGTTGGTGCTGTATGTAAACTCTTTCATCATTAGTCCACATGTGTTTGGGCAGCCAGGACTACTTGTTACGAAGATGTTTTTAATGTTCAAGCTGCTAATGTCTTACAAGTGTTGACCTCAAAATTCATATGGGTGGTATCGACTAATGAACAGTGCTCACATTACTGGACATATTCTGATGCTATGCACCAATTTTATATCGTTGATTTTTTTTTTTTTTTTTTTTAATAATCTGTGGGAGATGCTTAACATGTTACTGTTGTGCGCAAAATGTTGTTAAAGTCAAATACGAATAAACAAACTAATGTTTTAACACACAGTTAACTAAGAGCAGTATTTCCTTAAACTATTTAATATATTGCCATAACAGGCTCATTTTTACCTGGAGTACAATTCAAGAGTAACAGAACTGCGATAAAACTGTAGCTGCATTTGTTTCTGTCAGAAGACACCAGGATTTTTCAGTTATATTTGACATAGTGTTAGTTTACTTGTGTAAAATTGATAGTTCTTGGAGGTTTAATTTATTAGAGTTATAAACCTGACCTCCTCTAATATTACACAGATAAGCCCCAGTATAACTAGTGCATAATGACGAGCAGCACCAGTTTGACTTAACATTAAAGCAGATCTAGACCTTTGCTGAAACTGTGGCCCCTGAGCCTCTTTGTGTTCAGCATTCACTGCGGGGCAATGGAACTGCTGTATGTTTATTTTTAATTTTTCCTTCCGAGTTTCTACACGTTAAAGACCAACATGGCAGCACACTGACTTCCCTTGTTCTGTCTTTCCATATAAACTTAAAGTTAAAAACATGTCTCTGAGCTGCTGCCGCTGTGTGACCAGTTCTCTGACAAACTGTTGGACACCGAGCTGTCTGTTGGCAGTAGGAATGCAGCATGAAGCGCTGTGTGTTGTGGACGCTAGGTGTCGTACCTTCCCCAATCCTTTCCCTGGCTTGGTGGGAGACGTGACGCCGGGGTTTGCGCTTGATTTTGAATGTGGCGCCATGATGCTCACAGCAGAAAAAGGCCGACTTTGACACTAAGCCCAGCCGAGCCGTCCGCTGCTGCGCGGCGTCCTTTCTCCTCAGAGAACCGGGAGACGTGCGACGTAAAGACCGCGTGCGACAGGCTTTTACCTGGACACTTTGATGACGTCAATAATTCAGCAATGCTGCTAACGGTCCTGCATCCCAAGATGTCAAATAATGAATAATGATGTTCAAAAATAAAATACCAGTTTATTCAAAAACTATTTTTAAAAAACTGTGTATATTCATATTCTCTTTTAGTGAAACAGTTCAAAAATATCATTTTTATTTACATAAGGTCAGGCACTTGAGAGAAGTCAGCAGACAGTCAAGCACATTCCAGCATTTATGGCCAGTGATATTATGTAGAAAACAGGCTCGAGGCAGAGTGAATTTTGCAGACAGCAGCTCCCCAGAGAAGACTGAGAAGCCCAGAACACTTTCAGCTGGATTACATATCACACAGGTTTTGAATGTCTCTGGGTAGCAGTCAGCTGCAGCTGGAAGGATCCGTGGGGCAGATGGGTAATGGAGTTCTGAGCAGAAAGGACCATTATTTCACTTTTGGGATAGCTGGCGGTTGCCTCCTGGATAGAAGATCAGATCAAAGATGATACTACATATTACAATAAGATCAATGCTCATGTAAAACCCAAATAAACAGACTCTATACTGTTATGCTAACTTGATCTTAATTTTATTTGCTTTATATTCTCACCCTAAAGCAATAAAAAACAACTTAAACTTTGACGTTGCTAATGCTACATATTTTGACTGTTATGCATGCCTTGTCAGCATTCAGTGTCAACAAACATTCCAGTGATTAGAATAAATTTGAGGACAAGAAATAACCTATATGTACTATATGTATCTATAGGGGAGAAAGAGTGAGAGAGAAAGGAGGCATAAGGTTGGATGAAAAAAGAGGGAGAGTGTATGCGGGAAAGAACCTAAAGAACCATTGGAGAGCACAGAGGAAATGAGGCAGAGAGAAAAAGGAAAACAGGCCAAAAGCAGGGGAGGAACCAGTGAAAGAGGAGAAGTCATGAAATATACAAGAAAAAGAAGTAAGAGGAAAAGGAAAAATAACGGTTATTGGATGAGGGAAACTAGGTAACAATAAAACAAAATACATGCTAGGAGAAAGAGGGAAGGGGGGAGAGAAGGACAGAATGCTCAGCCTGTTGTCTCTGGCTCAAGTAGAAAGCTGAAACGAGAGAAGTCCTGTCTACTGGGGCTGATGGGAAAGAGAACATGAGAAACACATTTTCCAACAGACCCCCACCCAGCTCAAATAACAATCCCCTGTACCCGTGTGCCTCTTTAGTGCCTCTTTAGTTTGATATGCAAATACACCATTGCATGTTTGGAGGTCATCATAATGTAACAGGTCAAATTTCAGGAATAGTGTGGTTTCGGTCACCTTGGCACACTAGGAGCACGGGTTGGGAGTCCAGCGAGCTGCTGAATGCCATTGATACCCGAGGAAGCAGTGGATCCAGTGTGAGTGGGCACCCGAGGAACAGGTGGAGCATGGCCACGAATCACTGGCTTGGCACCGGTCACAGAGGTGGGACACAGGGATGCTGGGCTGGATAGAAAGAAGGACCTTAATTGGCATCAATAGCACAGTTTTGTTTACCGCATGTGCCTGGGCATCACTGTAGTCAACCTGTGAGTGTATGTTTGTACCTGGAGGTCTGTATCCATGAGGAGTCTACAGGAGGAGGCAGAGGGGTGCTGCAGGTAGAGGAGGAGATGTCTCCAATAACAGCCAGCGCCTCCTTCAGGGCAGTGTGTTTGCGGAGCACTTCTTCCCGGTGCCGCTGCTGCTCGGGTGACTCATCCATCAGCGCTGAGCATTCTCCCAGAGCATAGAGCTGGGCCAGGAGCTCGGAGCTAATGAACTCCTTCACCTATGTTGATAGATTATAAACAGCTGTGACAAGTTGAAATGTTAGACTTTGTAAATTGATAGTTTACTCTGATTTGGGATTATGACTCTAAATTATTAAAGGGGTGTTTAAAATCATATTTTCTCCTTTGGTTTTTCTTTTTCACAACATCAGAAAATGCTCCAGTGAAGTTTCAAATGTAGATGACCAAATCAAAAAGTTTTAAAGACAGACAAAGAGCAGGTTTAACTGCGCCATGAATGAGACAGAAAGAATGAAAAAAAAAGTTAAGCAGTTTTGGCGTGTGGACCTCGTGGTAGCTTACACTGTTGATCATGAGGTGCATAATGGTCTTTGGCATTAAGTCTTTGATCGTCTTATTGACAATATTCATGTAGGAGTCAACCAGGTTACGAATGGTCTCCACCTGACGCTCCAGCTGGGGGTCTGATAAGTTCTCAGAAGCTCTGTTTTCGTGTCCATCCACCTGTGTGACAGACAACATGGAGTTAGGAGTAATTGCAACATACACTGTTCAGACTTTCCATTTGTTTATAATCACTTTTAAGTTTAGTGAGAAGCTGGTAATCTCATCCTAATACAGATGTGTGAATTGATATCTTGTCATCTATTCTATCCCAGTGGCAAAAAAGTATATATGTAAAAAACCACTGTGATAGGAACATAGAGCACAGAATACAGGGAATACAAAAGTGGGAGGTAAGAAGGACTGGGCAGAAGAATGAAAAGGGGGAGTGGGTGAGGGACAAGGAACTGCTGATTAGAAACAGACTAGAATACACACACACACACGGGAGCACACACATTCATACACACATTGTAGTGACATCATGGGCCAAGAATGCTGCACTGAAGAGCCAACGACAGAGCAAGATGGAAGGGGTGGGGGACTTGCTTTTTCGCTTTTTGGCGGTTAAGAGAAGGGGGAACACGGATAATGAGCGGTAAGGGGTTATGGCCAGAGTTTAAGGTTAGCAAAGTCAATAAGTGCAAATGACACAAAGGTAAGCTGCAGACAGGTACAGTTTCCCACTGCTAAGGTCAGGCTGGGATTTACTTAGGTTGAATTAGAGGTCAGAGTACTAACAGTGACTTTCTCAGGGTAGACTCCAGCCCGTAGCAGAGAAGCCTTCCAGCTGTCCAACTCATCCTGTGAATCACAGGCCAATTCCAGGCATTTGTAGTCCTTATACACGTTCCTGAAATTAGTACGTTGTCACATGACCCCAGAAAGAACTCTTTTTAGCCAGTAATAACACTTTTTCCACAGTACACAGAAATAAACACATAACAAAACATACATAAAACAAATGTACCAAGATATGTTGAGGCTGACCTATTGCTTAGCTTACTTATGCAATGAGCAGTACATAATAAAATCATCCACATATTGTAACACCATTATATAGATACATGATAACTATTCATCCAAAATAGGAAGGCTGACCTTTTAGTAATGACATGTTATTACTGGTTTTTCTTATGAACCTAGTGTAGGCGATGCAGCCAGAGCTTTAGTCACAATCTCAGCTGACCAACAATGTTTTCAAACTCATTTTTAGATGCATGCTGTCTCCTCCTTCACCATGCACACTTCCAGAGGAAACAAAACAAGTTTGCTGCACGTCTTGCGGTAAGAGAGGAACGTAGTCCCTAGTAGTACTAAAAAAAGTGTCCCTGCAAATTGCTGTTAGACTCAGCCACATGCTGTATCACTCAATTTAATTGTCACTTATCTTGAAAGCTGTTTCTTTTGAGATGATGCCAATGTAATGTCAGAGCAGAACAGATGTACCATCATATCAATGTTTTTAGGTGCTGGGTCTCTCATTTCCTAATATCCATTCTTCACTCTTCAGGTCTTGACCCACTTTGTTCACAAGTCGAATGTTACTAGAACAAGCTGACCTTCATATGTAACATGTGAACCCATTTAAAGCATTCCTTACCATTACAACACAATAAGCTGTAGTTTTAAAGCTGCCTCCAGACAGAAAAGTCACCTGAGCTCTCTCCCAGATCTTCAGATTTGTTCAATAGTAGACACAAGATTTTGTTTGAAAAGTTTTAAAAGTACCATTTCTTGTACATGTCTAAACATAAAAATTACACGAATGCTGTTACTCCCTAATACTTTGATTCTTTGGTTTGCATTGTAGACAAACATACAAAATTGTCTTTATGAAAAATAAACATGTTTCTGAAGAGAAAGGCTAAAAGTGAAATTCTTTTACATCCATCATAACAATACAACAGCGTGGTGTAATGTGTTGCATGAAGACCAATGTAACCAGTGTGCTGGTTGACCTCTGTCCTATTCCTGTATCTGTCCTATTCCTGTATCTTATGATTTGATACAGGGGTGAGACAGGTCATTGGGTTTTGCGTAAACCCATATGGGTCAGCCACGTGGTGGCAACCACAGACTGAAAGCAGACACTTGGAGGAAAAGATGATTTAACAGATTTGGGCCAGTCTTCCCAAAAATAAGCATGTCACTTACATGGAATATAGCATTCAATCCAAAAGAATGTAAAGAGAGAATGAGTCACTGAAAAATGCTAAGGATACAAAGATGTACACAAACACTTGCACATACACATTATTACAGACACATGCAGACATACAAAAGACTATTTGTCCCCAGTTGCTGTGCTTGACATGACCTCCCTCACTGCAACTTATCCCATCATCTCCATCATCTGTTTTCTCACTGTTTTTAATTCCCTTTCCCACTCTTTCTTCTCACTTTCCTTTTCACACCATAATACAATCTCTGTACTTCTTCTTTAGAGGCAGCACAGCGAACTAAGAAACAAGCAAAGGATCTGGAGCAGTCTGTGGCCCATCTGTTAAACATTTTTCTTTAATCACTAAGTTGTTTCTTTCCTCCTTTTGTTGTTCCCTTCTCACATTCGGAACACATAGCAATTAACCTCAAATATGTGAAACCTTAGTGTGTGTGTGAGAATCAGACAGTACAGAAATGGAGAGAGAAAATGGACAAACACCAGCCATGGAGAGTTGTACAGAATGATCAAGAAACAGGCTGTCAGTTTGTGAGCATATGGCTGGACTAGGACGGGTGAGGCTAATAAGTCAGGGTGTGGTGGCTAACAGACAGGGAGCCAGGCCAACAATGACAATACTAGAGTGCTATTATACTAAGATCAGTATACTAACATGCGTATACACCAGCGAGTACGCATTAAAACTGTTCTCTATGCTGATTTAGCTCTCATATCAACAGTTTTTTTTCTCATCTGCTTTGCTATCCTTTCCTCAGCTCATGGTCAATGTGAGTTTTTCCCTCAGCTTAAAAAAATGTCTGTAGAACACTGACTGCTTTAGATTTGAAGAGTTTCCTGAGGGTTTTGATTACTGTCAGACAGGGACAAAACCACTGCAATGTCTACCACACACACAGACACACACATGAAAATACAGAAAGAGAAACAGAGAGTGAGGGCGCAGGAAGGGGGGGGGGCGCCATAGGACAGACTTTGACACATTCCTGGCCAATGGCTCTGATACTCTTTCTCCCTCTTTCTTTCTCCTCACAACCCTTCCAATTCTTCTCTCTCCCTCCTTTTTGTGGTGAGTCAAGCAATTCTTTCCAAACAAGAGCAGCCTCATCTCTGATCCAAGCTCTCTGGCTTTGATTAGCTGCTTAATGAGCCTGCCGTCGGTATGCTGTGGTTTGTACACACACACTGGCAAAGGCACATACACACATGTACACACACAAATTCAGTTTGTGTGTCAGAATGCAGCATAGCACAGAATTATAAACAAAGCCCACATGCTCTGGTACAATCAGCCAGGCTCTGGGTCAGCTCCAGCGCTTAAACACTCTCTCTCTCTTTCTCTTATGCCTGTCTTTGTCTCTCTGGCTTTCACAATCTCTTTCACCCACATAAACCCAGCAAGCCCTGCCCTGCCCTCGACAGCCTGGCATATTCTCTAAGACAAAAAAAAACTACACCCGCTGCATTACCCACTGGATATCCTTTCAGTTCCGGTGGCAAAATTGAATGGAATAAGTCAAGGAAAGGGCAAAACACCAGTCTGATATCTCCTCCCTTTCCTCCTCCAAAAATTCTGCTATTGCAAAACATCACTACAGCCTCTGTACATAAGCAGGTGACAAGAACTAAACTCCCTCATTTGACTCACTCACTCACTCCACTCACTCACTCACTCACTCACTCACTCACTCACTCACTCACTCACTCACTCACTCACTCACTCACTCACTCACTCACTCACAAGCCACAGATACAAACCTTAACTCTGTGTTGAAGATAGCAAAGACAAATTTACTGGCCATGAAGCCCTTCTCCACATCTCTGAGCTTTAAGTTGTCCAGAGGAAGCATATACTTTTTCTCTTTCTCCTGGAAAAGACAGAAAACAGAGAGATAAAGTTTGACAGAGGTATGCAGAGTAAAATATGATATCACAGAGAGGTATCAAAAACAACACAGACAGTTTACTTGGGGGTCTTTAGCTAAAATAGTTGCATGTCTTGTAGTGAATATTTTCAGCATGTGTCTTGAGAAGAAAGAGAGGCCGAGACTTCAACTATGGAAGGAAAAGCATCAGAAGGCGAGGTCTTGAGAAGATGTGGAACCCCTGTGCTAGCAGAGCATCTGAGTTCATATCAAATGATGCGTCTGCCTTTCGGACTGACTCACATTAACAACCCACTTAACTAGTTGAAGAGAGAGAGGGAAGGGAAGAGGGATGCCATAAGGCTTTATTTGTCGTCACCATGGGGACTTATGAATGACAGGGAACAGTTGGAGGAGTAGAATGGCCAGAGTGTGGGGAACCAGACAGTATGGAGGCACGATACTGAAGCTGAGGGGAGGGAGGGAATGAGAGAAGTATGAAAAAAAAGTGGGAGAGAGACCGGGTCCACATGTGAAAGTCATTACTCAGACTCAAGCTCTAACACAACATTTTCTCCTAACGTGAAGCCCTTCCCCCTCATCCCTTCTCTCTGGCCTGCTCCCCCTTTCTAACCTCTGAAAAGGGGCCTTCCAGAGAGACTGGGTATAGGAACAGTCATGGATGAGTTAAAGATAAGGAGAAGATAAAAGAAAAGTGACTTCCAGAGAAAGATAATCAAATTGTGCTTGTAAGACAGGGTGTTGTAAAAGTCCTGGATGTTATGTGTGGTTGGACATCTGTGGTATGAGATGTGAGTGTACTAGTTGCATTTTGGTCTTTCCTCTCACAGTGCGCCCCTGAACCCTACGACTCTCTTCCTTCGTTCTTCTTTCCTTTTTTTCAAAGGGGCCCACTTCCTGTAACAGAGGCTGAAAAAAAATGACAGAACGCGATTGGCGCTCATACAACAACATCTGGGATCGCTTTAGACAGCGGGGGAGGAGATTGGAGAGAGTATAGGGTGCTCTGATGGGGTAGAAGTAGTAAGTAGAGATGGGGAAGAGAGGAAGAGGAGGGATAGAGGTGGATAGAAGGATAGAGGAACGTGAATTTTACTAGAGCAGATGAGGAAGATTTTAGAAACATAGAGGGCAGGAGAGAGTACGCAGGAGAAGTGGGGAGAAACTGCAGACCACTCCAAAGTTGATTCCCCATGGGTCCCATCAACCCATATATGGCTGCTAAGTTCCTCCCTAACTCTCTCTCCTTTTCTCACTCCCCTTATTTCCTTCTGCCTTCCCTGAGTGAACAGGCAGATCCCTAGCTGTATGAGTGAATATGCCACGTCAAGACTGGATACTACGTTGGGACACAGCCCTGCAAACGTCCAACTCAAGACACACGAACATCTCTGGAGGATGGACACCCATAGGAGTGGATGCCTAATGTGTGTGAGACCCCTCAACCCACAACCCAGAACCAAAACGGGATAAGAAAGCAGACAACACCAGAGGAAACATTTTGCCGAGTTCCCGCCGCCACGGGCAGGACTGATAGCAAACAACCAGAGATGGAAAGTGCGAGGCTGAAGAAAAGAGAAAGTGAGAAAGGGTCCTGCTCCGTCATCCCAGTGTTCAGACTACCTGTTCAGGATCTTACTGGTGTACAGTAGTCTGCACATTGGTTAGACTGTGCAAGGAATTGCTTCCACACCACTCATGACAACATGATAACCCGCATGTACTCAATATTGAAGCAAATCTTGGGTCTAATACTGTCTAAAGTTTCTTGCTTACAGACGTGCAAATGCATTTAATTGTGCACACCAGCAGGCTTCATCTCGCCAAACAGAGTTAGTCGGCTCTTTGCTAATTAACTGATTGTGTCATCTATGTTTTAGTACTCTTTACCTTGAATTAAGAGTGTGTTAATAGTGAATGATACATATATTCCAGGCAGCAAAGTCTTCATTTAATACACTTCAGTAAGAGTAGCTATATCTTTTGCCTGTGGTTTTACTAATATTTAAGACTGAAAGGTACAAACTACGTAGTTAGATTAACCTTTCCACATTCACTATAGTAAAGCTGTCAACTAACTAAATATTTCACATTGTGCCTCATACATGGCTTCTTTTAAGTGTCTGCATGTGCAACCTTGCGGCAATATGATGACGCTTTGTCTGTTCAGAGACATTATGTCATTGCTTTGTTTAAGCCTATATGTATATATGTGTGTGTTAAATTCCCAGGAGTGTCAGGGTGGTCATGAAGTATTACACATCAGAGCTGCAGTGTCTGAAGCTGTGCCTCCTCTTCAGCTAGACTAATGGATCTGAGATATGGAACAGGCCTGTCACACACACACGTATGCACACAGAGGGGAGCATGTAGATTAAGTGTATGGGCATGAGCCTTCTGGTTTTTTTCATGCTGACTGGTGGAGCCATGGCAGTGGAGAAAGAAAATATCTGTGTTCAGTGTGCTGTGGCGATTAAACTCTGAACTGTTATGCTGCACTCTGAGTATGAGGTCAATGCAGGGAAACAGAATTGTTGTAGTACGCAGAAAGAGGGTGTACTGTGTGGCCTGAAGATGTTTGGACAGTATAGAAGCAATCCACACAAGGATGGACAGAGGAGGCTGGAAAGGGAGTTGATGAGGGTGAGGAGGAAGAGGGGTATTTATGAGAAGAGACTAGAGGAGTTGAGAGGAGAGAGGGGGAGTCAAAGGGGGAGGTCTGCAGTGTAGCAAAAGCCATGTGGGATTTCTCTGGGCAGATCTTGGAAGCTGGTGTTTGGACAAAGCTTCAGATTTTCCAGCCAGGAATGTGCACAGTCCCAGAGAGACTGCCAACCACAGAAAGGGGGAGAGAACGAAAGACGGGGAGACAGAGAGGGAAAGAAAGAGAGAAACAGACAGAGGGAGAAAAAGGAGGAGGAAAAGGCAGCAGAGGTAAAGAAAGAGAAAATAAAAAAGGGGGGCAGCAGTTAAAGAAAAAAGAAATTCTTTGGAGGTAGTGTGGGCGGGCAGAGAGAGAGCGGGAACTGCAAGAGAGAAGAAGCAGAAGCTTGACTTGTGTGACTCTGCGTGCTTGTGTGTTTGCACATGCACAGATGCATGTAAAAAGTCAGTAGATCTGATTGTCTGTGATAATGTGGGTGACCAACCATGCACTCTGGCCTTCCAAACACATAAACAGCTGATAAAACTTCCTACAATGCATCTTGGTTAAATGATTTATACAATAACAAGTCCAACAAATCCAAAATTAACTGAAAAGATTTGGACTTTCATACTAGCTTTAATCCTTGCAACATACGTGTCTCATTGTGGATCTCATGATCCACAAAGAGCCAAAGATTGTTGCTCTGATGTGGTCACAAGATATTTGCTTGCCTGTCTTTGTATTATTTGTCACAGATGTGCTAAGTCTGTGTGTATCTGTGAGTTGATTTGTAAATGCTTAGTTAGGAGATGACACCAAGAGGAAACCTATAACACTGTGTGTGTACAATATGCCTGCCTTTGGCTGTGTCTGGGAGCACTGTGTTCAAGCGATCCATTGTTTATCTAAAAAAGTGACTGCATCTGTCTGAATGAGTGTACATTTTTGTCCACTATTTGCATGCAAGTTTGTTTACACCACAGTCTGCATGTGTACTGTATACTGTATATACAAGTCTGTCCACTGTGTATTTGTAAGTGCATGTGTGAGTGTGTGTGTGTCTTAGTTTGGCTTGGTGCAGCTCCAGCTGTGTCAAAGTGAGATGTTCCAAATGCCGAATCTCCCAGAAGAGGAAGAAAAGGGGGAGTAAGGGGAAGACTGAGCAGAGAGCAGGGCGAATGGGTGGGGGGTGTCAGAGGAATGAATGGGGAAAATGGGGGGGCTCAGTTGCAGGTGGCAGGAGAGAAGAGCAAAGAAAATGTTTAGATGGGCAAGAAAACAGGGTTAAAGATCTGCATCTAATAGTGTCATAGTTTTAGCCACAACATAGCCATAGCCTTTGACCCATTTCAGTGAGGCTACCAAGAACAATAACTAACAATAGCATTTTACATACTGTTTCTACAAAATGCTCAATTATGTCTGTCAGAACATGTACAAGTCCATTTCATCTACAACAGCACTGCCCACTACAATGCTTTCATCCAGATGTGAATGTTCACAGGTACTTGTTTGTATCCAAATACAAATCGGGCAATGTGCTTTCCTCTTCTGATCTCACTTCCTGTAGTCTGCCCTTTCCTCTTCAGATGACATCAGCTGTCACAGGATAAGACTGTTGTGGTGTGTCTGCCTGTCTACACTTGCTGTGCAGACCTTCTGCTCCTGTACAGCAGGCACAGACAGGCAGACAGATGGCAGCCCCACTGACATCAAAAGAGTACCACTTGCATTTACTTCAATAAAACTACAGGGCTTTAACTGAACCTATGATAGCAATATCAACAGATGAAAGATTTTCTTTTTTTGCTGAATTAGTTCTTAGCGTCCCAGTCGACATGCGCTTCCAGCTGAAATATGTGTTAATAAACTTGAAATGGCATGTGTACTGCTGTGTTTTCTTACTTATTTAAAAACCAAAATGGAAGTTATCTTGGAATAATCTACACATTTTTAAACGTGATGAAAGCAAAGGTAACAAGAGGATAAAAAATGAATTTGAATGGCTCACCTCATCATCTTTAAACCATGATAGACTCTGAGCTGTGAGGATGAACCAGTACTCTTTTGCGCCACCTTTCATGATGCTAATGTTGCTGATGGTCAGCCAGCCCTTCTGTATGACCTGCACAACAGCCAAGGGTAAGGAGCTCAGATGGCAGGACTGACAGGATCATCACAATGGCACTGAGAGGACAGGTTTATGGAAAATTAGATTACAAGTATTACTCCTATGAAGGTGTGCAAAGCTGGTCTCACAGTTGGAGTGGATCTCCCAGATAAAAATATAATAGTGAAAAACAGAAACAGCTGAGGAGGGGGAAAACAAAATTATGTGAAATAAATGACAGAGATTATGCAGCTCTAAGGGCAATCACCAAAATATTTCTTCAACAAAAAGAAGAAAACAAAATGTAGAGATAACAGCGAACACAGTAAATATAGAAACAAGTGATCAGGCACATTAGGAAATAAAAACAAGATGAAAGAGGCTGAAATAGTGTGTGATGAATAAGAAAACAGACGATATCAGGAGACATAAATATATCAAGACCCGATTAATACATCCTGCAAGCTAAAGCTGATTAGGTTGAGACATACAAAGAATATTTTAAACTGTAACTGAAAGGAAAGAGTTCAAAACATTAGCAGTGTATCAGTTTCAGATGAAGAAAAACATAAGAAATAAAGCTAAAACAAGCATGAGTATGTGTTTGCATGCCAGCCAACGACACTTAAGCTTGACCCCTGCAGACACATATTTCCAGTAGAGGCAGCAGTGATTGAAAATGCTTAGAGAGATTGATCTCCTACTATTAGACTTGAGGGAGGAGCCACACCCTGGGGAAAAACAGGACATTAAGGAGCAAAATTTAGATGGATTTATTGTTTTATTATTAGGAGTTTATGTTGAAGTTTTGGAGATGACACTAATGCTAATCATTTAATAGTTAACTTTTATCAAAGCTCCATGTCAATATTTTTTTAGTTGTGATTAAAATGTGCTGCTGTTCTGCTAATATGATCGTCATATATCAAGGTTACTGACTAAACAGTTACTAGGCCTGTGCTTTTAATTACCCCTGCCTTCAAACGTGTCACATAAATATTATGTTACACTTTAATCACAACAGCTTAAGAAAAAAAATGCCTCATTTTTGCTTGACTGCATTCCTGTCAAAAGCCAAGATCAACTCTGGTTGCATGATTAAACCCAAAATCCCCTTCTGTAAAGTCAGAACACTACAAAAATCTCCCATTTATCTGTAGCTACAAATGCTGATTAATGTTGATTAATGCATAACACATGGGACAGTGACGTCAATGAAAATAATAAAAAATAAATTTAAGATGGATGGGAAAAATTTAGTTCATACCCATGTGCACTCAAATGAGCCATTCAGAGCAAAGTATCATTTTGAGCATTTAGCCTTTGTGTATTATCTAAAAGGAGCACACTTGTGCATATATGTACCTATTTTGTTTGTTTTACTTGACAGTGATAAAGCCTATACTAAATAAGAAGAAGGAAGAAGACTAAATATGTTCAGCTGCTTTTGAGTGTGATAGTGCTAAAGAAAGGGTGTTTATGATATGAAAGTGGAATTATCATTGATATCACTGTGTCATTTAGTTGCCAGTTAAACCTTCTGGTGATAGTGTAATGTAGATCAAATGTCATTCAGATGCATCCTCTGGGAATCATGAATGCTTGTACCGAGTTTAATGGCAATTAATTATAGTTGCTGAGTTATGCACCAACAGTCCTGCAAATGATCAACAGATGGAGTGAGATCGTCTGTTTCCATCTCCATCTCAAAGACTCCTTTGTTTAAAAATGCATTTCCTGCTGCATTCTCAGGTCTGCACTGACTTTATCTCTAATTTTAATTTGAACAAATGCAGTGCTATTGAAAGTCTCACCTGGTTTCCAGACATCCCTGCAACACCCTTCTTTTTGTTTTGGTTGTATGGCTGCTGGGCACTGAAATGGAGCAAAGTCTCATGTTATTTATTCTGTGAAAAGTAGTCAAATTTATATTTAATTTTATAGTTTAAAATGAAGAGTTTACTCACTTAATGAAACCAATGAAATCTTCATGTTTGGTATTTATGTAGGCAAGCTGTATATCAATGAGCAGCATGACCTGAACACAGACATAGATAAGTGGAGAGACAAGAATCTCTAAAAAAAAATCACTCAGCAGAGTTCTGTCAAACTGATCTATAAACAAAATCTGCAAATGTGTGTGAACAACCTGATCTCTGCATTTACTCTCTTGTTCTCGGATTTCAGTGGTTACAATTTTCTCAGTCTCATCTTGCAGCTTGGGAAAGGAACTGAGCTACAGATGAAAAACAGACCAGAAGTCGGATATAAGACCATGTGACAGCTTGAAAAGTATAACATTGTTTGAGTACATGACACACACTCACAAATTTATACCTTGTTAATACATTGGTGCACAGTGGTGAGTAGTTCTTCACTGACCATGTCAATAAATTTAATGCATGGCCCCTTTAGTGTTGATATCTGTTTCTTTACTATGGCTTCAAAGGCCATGTCAGGAGTGAACAGACCTGTCCTGTGGGGGGAAAAAATCTCATAACAAAAAAAAATGTATATGATACAAAAGCATTTGACACCTATACACTAATGTATATTAAACCTGATTCCATGGATGTTTCTGATGGCATAGTTAATTTCTTGCCGCAGCTTCCTCTCATTGGATTCAATCTGAAAACAAACACAATTCGCTGTCAGTCAGAATTGAGTATCTGGATAGTTAGGTTTCTCAGTTATTAATTCACATATATTATTAAAGGAGCTAGTGAAGGACAAGTGCGGTACATTTGCAAACAGCATTGTTCAAAAATCATATACAGAATGACACACACACCTTGACCAGTTCATACGGAAAGCGCTCATGAAAAATTCGGTTGATCCTCGCACCTCCTGACAGATTAATGGTGTCTACTTTGTCACCTGAGCCCTCGATTAGCTTCTCAAAGTCGACAGCCAAGCGCTGAACTAACCTGGAAGACAGAAACTGCTAAACCAGGAGAAACACTGACATAAAATTGATTTAACACAGAATCAGTTTGCATCCACAGCTGCTCTCAGAATAAGTGACTGACTGACTGTAGCAGTGTCTTGGTGCGGCGTGCTGGGTCATCAGGACTATACTGTCTATAAATTTCAGCCTCTTTGTTCAAGGCCAGGAGCTGGCTCTGCAGACGGCTACGGAAGGCTGGCAAAGTGTCCCGGATGTGGTTTGTCAGTTGCTGCAAACAAACATTATTAATAACCATACATAAATACAATGTATTTACTGTATATATATATGTGTGTGTGTGTGTGTGTGTGTGTGTGTGTAGCCAATGCCAATATACCTTTTCCTCAACAATGTTTGTGTCTGCATTTTTTACCTGGTTGAGGACTCTTTGTAAATATGGGGTGCCCATGGATTCAGACATATGTTTGTAGGCTGGATGGGACAAGAAGAAGTTCCTCTCTGCAAGCAGAGCTGCTTTAATATCTTTTTTCCCATCAATATCCTTCTGACTGCGGTTCACCACTCCTATGTAACCTGCACAAGAAGGGATGAAAAAAAGAAATGAAGAGTGTCTGATTATTAACGAACCTGATGTACAACAAGAAAAAGAAACTCTGTAAGGACTCTTAAGAGGACAAATTCAGCTTGCATTCTCATGTGTCCTTGGGAACGCTTCCCAGACTGTCATTTGTTCCATTAAGACTGTAGCATACGAGCAGGAAATGAGTGTGTTTGTGGAACAGTGGAGCATGTGGGATAAAGCTGGCCAAATCCCTTATTTAGTACAGTATATGTAATAGCACCAGACTCCATATCTAATGCTTCAGCTCTATGTTACTATTGGGGCAGTTCTTTCAATGGGCTTCCATGGATAATGCATTAGAACTGTAGGGGAAGCATGAAGGAGCCAGCACCTGGTGGTGCCTTACCCCGTCTCTACATTACCCGAGATCTTGCAGCCTCCTTGCCTTTATCCCTGTCTCTTTGCTCTCTCCCTCTCTCTCACACAGACACACACACACACACACAAATATGCACACATTGTATTTATATTGTTGTGAGGATAATTTGAAACTAATTCTTCCTTTTTGCACACACCTAAACAGGCCTAACCTAAACCTATACCAAGACTTAACCTTTGAATTCCTTTGAATTTGCGTGGACTGGAGAAAATCTCATCCAAATACTTAAAAATTCTTATAACAACAGAAAATACCTAAAGTTGGTCCACACAACTCTACGAAGACGTGTATACACACACACAAAAAGACCAGCTTTTGACTGTTATAACAGACACAATCCTACCATGTCGATCCTCTCTAAAGAACCTCCAGTGGGACTACATTACAGTTAGATGGTTTAATAAACGCACATACACGCATATGTACACAAACAAGTGGCACACCTCTGCGTAGGGGAAGCAACCTGTTCTCCAGTATTTCCCGGGCATCTGTTCCCTCATCCATCAAGTCCAGCTTAGTGATTACACCAATTGTGCGCTGGCCTACAGAAGACACAAGAAACAGAGCTAACTTTATAGGTTGAAAAACTGTTTTCAAGACCTGTTGGAGTAAAATACTATAGAATAATAATTCTAAGCTTTAAACACAAGAATTTGTAAAAAATGATTTCCACAAAGGGACCAAGGTATAGAGACACATTTTTACCATAAGTAAAAGCCAACAGATGATGTAAGCCCACTACTCTTACCCTGTGGGTCAACATCTTTGGCCAGTTTTAGTGCATCAGAGTTGGCAAGGTCAGTATTGGCTGGTGTGACAGCCAGGATCAGACAGTTTTCCTGACAGATGAACTGCATTATCATGTCTCGTATCTGGTACTCTATGTCTGGTGGTTGGTCGCCCACAGGAACTTTGGTGATGCCAGGCAGGTCGACAAGTGTCAGGTTCAGCACTGCAAGCATGCATGCACATACAGAAGAGAACAAATAAAGACACAGGTCATAGATAATGTCAGAGACATAGGCAATATGTGAATGTAATTCACACTGTTACCATGTGGAGAATAAATCCGCAGATTGATGGGAACAGGAGAGATGCCCTTATTCGAGCCTGTAAGTCTGCAAGTCTCTACCTCTATCTCCTTGCAGATCTCATCAAAGTCTGTGAACTTCTTACCCTTGCGATGGAGAAATTCACCGTACTCTGGAGAGACATACAATGAGCTAAAAGACGAGACATTTTTGAACCAATGATTCATTCATGTGTCTTGTTTTTCTTCAACAAAGGTCAATAAGTACAGGACAAAATCTCACAGTTAAGAACTGGTCACTGGTCAGGCCCAGTCATTGTCAAATATCATACTGCCATCTTGTGGCATCTTTATGTACCAGATTTACAGTACATGACTGACTATAAATATGTTCACCTACCTGTGTCAGCATTAAGTAACTGGAGGATTAAAGGTCTCCGAGTGACAATTCCTGATCCCCGTGGAAGGAAGTCTCTATTGGAGAAGAAAGTGAATTTACGAAGGATCCACTCAAAGGCAGGCTGCTTCTGGTGTTTGATGCAATATAACATGGTACAACATCTGCCATTTTATTTACTTTATTGCTCCACACCCACAGATAATGTTACCCTAAAACAACATAATTTTCTATTAAAAATAAAGCATTGCAGGAGCAAATAATCAGTTGTATGATAGATTCGGTTTAGTTTCCACTCTAGCCAAAATTTCAGTAATTTGGTCAGGAAGTCTAAGAAAACTTTTTTGTGTATGATCAGTTTTTCCAGATATAGGCCGACGTGCTAAATGTAGTGTTATATAGAAACAGAAAGCACAGGGAAAAAAAAGATCCTCCTATTTCCTATTAAAATCAGATTCAGGAAGTTTGTTTTACTACATCCTGTCTGAGATCAAACTGCTGGCAGAGTCCTCCACAAAAGGAGTGTCATAACATATTCACAGCTGAGACAAACAACTCTATGGTCAAATATCCCTACACACTCAAGAAAGCAAGAAATAACTCCCTTCTGCAGTTACTGACAATGCTCAACATTATGGCTTGGAAGGCCTACTGTGGACATTACATATTGCTTGGGTCCTTTGGTTCACAGAGCTTTGCTGTCTCATACACGGTTGGAGAAAACTAGGAAACTGCTGGTTTGTTTACCAGAATTCTTTCTGAAAGTGTCTCACATTTAAAATGTACCCAAACAACATGTTGTTCACAATGGGGCTGCATGATTTTTGGGACATGATTTTGCAATCTGTTAAAGGTCAGAATAAGATGCAACTCTACAAAGCTATATTCAGCTTAGTTTTGGTGAACTGGATGATTTGTAAGATAACCAGAAAATTGTTTCCATTACTCTTAAGGGGTCATATTAATCTGGTGCACTTTATAAACATCTGCTGTCTGTGAGATAAGCTGTACTGGCTACTATCATACATACATTGCCACCTCTGGCATCCACCACTTCAGACCAAATATAGCCAAGAACACATTGATTTTTAACAGTACATTAGAAGTGGTTAACATAGTTGTTGGAAGTCCTGGTTTCAATATAGTGGCACAGAAATGTTTGTGTATTAGGCATGTCCCAGACACTGTATTATGATTACCATGGCTACACTTTTAGGATTATGTGCAAACAATTTGATGAGTGCTAACATGATAAACTAGAAAGTTTTAGACTAAGGTTATGGAAGTATCTTATTAGAATTATCTATTTGAACTAATTGAATTACATAATGGATTTTTGGTAGTACTCTGTAATAGTAGTATTTTTACATTTACATTTTATCTTTGAAGTATTATTCAACAGTGGTAAGAAAATTTAGGGGAGTAGAAAGTGCAATATCTTCCTCTAAATCAGTGTGGTGCAGTGGTATAAATTACCATTTATAAATGTACTTATTTATATATCACATTTGATTATGTTACTTTCAAATTAAACGAGTCTTGTACCTGAGGGTTTCAAGGGAAAGCTGGGGGTCAGGCCCATTGATCCCCCTGCTGAGACACCACTACACAATTACACCACAGATTATAATCCATTAATGAAAATGATGTTGATAGGTTGTAAAACATACTGCTGGCTGGCGTTTGGATTTGTATTTGGTGACTATATAGTTAAAGTTGTCTGATCCAACTGATGGCTTTTTTTCTTTCTAATGTGATGTTATTTGTTTGTAGTTCATGAGAAGATGAACTAATGCTAATTTTGACATCTAAATCCATCCATTTAGAATAAACACAATTAAAGCAAACTGTGTAAGGTGATAATGTCACTTCCTGTATGGGTCATGCACAAATGGTTGTTTGTGCCTTACCTGCCTACAAAATTTTCTAGGACGGAGCTCTTTCCTGCGCTCTGACCGCCTACCACAGCGATCTGTGGCAGGTAGAGGCTGCAGCCTTGGCCAGCGCTGCTCAGGGCATCGTGCAGGCAGTTGACCAGCGGGATCAGATCCTCCATCCCGCGGTTGCCCATCGCAACGGGAGAGCCGGTGTGACCTGCTCTTCTGAACTCCTGTTTTACTCCAGGTCTAGGCTGCACCAGTAGACACAGTAGCTATCATAGGTAGTGCTTACTTACAATGATGCTGTTTTCATTACTGAAATATAACTGTAAACTAAAATAATAACGTTACTCTTCTTGAATGCCAGTGGCAACTTTTAGCGTTAAAGGTCCACACCCCCAGCAGCCGTTAGTACGTTACCGTGTCTGGTAACGACGATAGAGTCTAAATTTGTACTCACAGACCTCAAGCCTCCGAAAACTGCTCGCTTTAGACATTTTTAAAGTTTTAAAACACCAAAAGGACGCAGGGTGTTGTTTCCCTGTGACTCCGGATACACATAAGGAGCTGGCCGCAGGCGCTGAGCTCGGTCCATGGACAGGGAGGAAAACGTCCCACCTTGACAACTAACGGAATAAACTTTAGTGCGCATGCGCAGTAATCAGTAACTTTAACGCCGCAATCGCCCTTTGCAGAAGACAGACAAACATCATAGCCAATTAATAAAGTACCCTGACTTTTCAGACACCAAGCGAGCATACACTCCTCTAGCTGACAGCTATTTCAAATTCCAAATGTTTCCTGTGGGCAGGGCTCTGCTTCAGCCTGTAAACACCGCAACTAGAACCAAAGTGTGCAACTCAACTACTGTAAATAACACTGCTGCATTCTTTGTCAATGAGGGAGTGAGGGAGGACCCTGCAATACATTGGAACAACAAGCAAGTGAAAGGGAAACTAAACAGTACATTTAATTTCAAAATAATGAAAATAACTAGAACATGGATTTTCTTCAGGAAATGTGATTGCTGAAAGCTCCTGGGGAAAATTCATCAGCTGGTCAAGGTGGAAATGAAAGTACATTTCTAGCTGTAAGCACGTGGGAATAAGAGACTTTATAAGGGGGTTTGTAACTGACCACGTGTTACAACATGTCAAGCTCTTCCCCATGGGATATCTGTGTACCAAGTGAGATTTATTTAGCATGTATACTCTATAAGACATGAAGGTCTATGAAGGTTCACATAGGCCCCAATACATTCTAGGCCTCTCATAAATTGTAAGTGGTTTAAAGTGAAGTATTTTTCTGGAAATTAATATAGAGAAGCTCAAAAAAATGTTGTTACTGCATGGCCACAGTTTGCTTGTGATTTGCATTGTATACATATTAGTGTCATTACACTGAACTGAATGGCAAAAGTACTCGGTCTCATATTTTATTATCTTCACCATATTGTCTCAAACAGTCTGGATACACGATGAAAGCCAATCTCTCCTGGTTAGAAACAGACTTTACTCTACTTTCAAGTCTTTCAGCAACTCTGCAACGTCTATATGTGGACTGGGATTGGTCCCAGTCCTGTTAGAGCACAGTGCATTCTGGAGGCTCGTGCCTGCTTGGCTCAGACATGAAAGGATGTGAGAGGCATCAGATTTTTTGTTTTCTGCACGACAGCACAGAAGGACTTCATTGACTTCCCCTTCAATCTTTCGAGAGAGGATGGTGGGAAACACGGCGCTCACACGCTCCAGCACATCTTTCCTCAAGGCTGAGTCACGACACACAAGGTTCAGCATGAAGACACCTGGTTGAGGGGCAGGGAAAGATTAAAGAGCATTAAAAATAGATACAACTCAACTGTGACACACAACTTCTAACAAAGAAAATATTGTGTAGAATAAGACCAATAAGATCAGATGTTAACAGCACCTTTGAACTATTTATTAGTAGGAATTGGTGAAGATTTATATTAATAGAACATTTAAAATGTGTTATAGCAGTATATTGTCTTTACGTTATAGAAAACCATGAGAGATTGCAGCAGATGGAGACAGATGCTGTACCTTGTGAGGTTAGCAGGTTGGAGACTTTCTGCAGGATGGTGGTCTCTACAAAAGCAGCAGGAGGACAGCTCATACCTATAGTGCTGTCTTTATTGTCTACATCGAACATGATGGCATCAAATGAACGTCCACCTACAGAGAAAACAACAAAAAAAAAAAAAAAAAAAAAAAAAAAATCACTCTTTGCTATCACTAATATCTCTCATAATATATAACTTTTGTATCGTCTACTTCTTTTTCGCCAACCTTCTTTTTCAAGGGCGCAGATGCGTTCGAGGCCATCCCCAAGAGTGACAGTCAAACGATCATCTGGTCTGAACCCAAACCATTCACTTGCCACTTTCAGCACAAAAGGGTCTAGTTCTACAACCTCAACTGTAACATTAGGCACAAAGTCCCGCAGAAACTGAGGCAGGCCTCCGCCACCGAGCCCTACCAGGAGCACTGACACTGGGACGTCTAAGACAAAAGATAGTAGAACGGAAAATCAAAGTATAAATATGTAAATAAATAATAAATATTTTATAACATGCTGGAGAGTTATGGTTGTATATTATGTTTATTTCATCCTACCTCTCTGACAATACTATACAAAACTGACACACATGCACACCTTTATCCTGTGGTGCACCCACCGCCAGCGTGGCAAGACCAGCTACCATGACTTCATGGTGAGCACAGCAGAGGAAGCCACTGTCCACTGCAAGAGAGGTTGAGGATGTTTTTGGAGCAGCTGTTGACTTGGCCTTCTTTTTGTTCTTCTTCTTGTGACTGGACGCTGTATGACAAAATAAATTTCACAAATTTACATCAGTATTTTAACAACCTATTATAACACTACTGTACTGTAAATAAAATCATTATAATATTGTCCTTTCCATCATTTATTCTGACTTTTGTTGTTTTATTTTGTGTTTCTGTTTCATTGCTACATTTACTTTGTTTATTTGTATCCTGGTACTGACTGTTGTAAAATGTAAAGATTAATTAAATATGTATATACAATGTTGGGAATAATGAATGAATGAATGAATTAACTAAACAAATACAGATAGAGAGTATATTCAAAGTACATCAAATAAAAAAACCTGTAACTCACTGGTATTTGATGAGACAAGGCGGCTCTCTGATTGGACAAGGGCACTGTTAGACAAGAACACAAGTCTGCGATACAATTCACCGTCTTCTCCTCTGACATTCTCAACACAGTATTCCCCACTCAGCTCACTCACACCCCTGCTGACCTCCTCTCGCCAACCCAGGTCACCTCCAACTGACAGAAATGGAACCTGAGTGGACAGAGAGTTCAAATAAATGCACTGCTGCAGCGATATTGGTGACATGAAGTGTTTTGTTGTATAAAAGAGCATCGTTGCTTACTTGGTGGTTGGGTGGCATGCCTGGGGGAGCCAGGTCCATCACCATTGGTGAGAGTTCTGACTGGACAGCCTGCATGTCTGTGTACTCCTGATTCCGGTGCATTGCTACAATAACCAGGCGTCGAAAGTTAGCACTGGCTGCCAGCTGCCTTCGCCCCTCGCTGGAGCTATAGAGCCAAGCAGTTTCACTGCCTTGAGGAACTAATGGGATAAGCAAAGGCAGAGAGTCAGACAAGAAAAATCATAAAACAATACAACCAGAGAGACTTTCATAGGAAGGCACAAACATGAGAAGAGCTCACCAATAAATATCGCAAACTGGTTTAATCTTGGCACCTTAGCACCTGGGGGGCAGTCTTGCACTGTAAGAGTATATCTAGGAAGACCAGTCTTGGCGTGGCAAAGGGTAAGTGACAAGTTTGAGCTGGCGTCTATGCCTGTGCGGAGCTTCTTTCTCAAGGCAGAGTAGGCCTGCTGCTCCCTCACAGCTGACAACAACCCAGAAACCTCTGTGAGACGCGTGGGGGCTCCGTCCTCCCCAAGACACATCTCCAGAATAGGCATGGGCATAGGCTGGCGAAATTTGGTGCAGACCAGAACAAAAACAGGTAGTGCAAAGGAGTCCTCTTCTTTCACAGCATCCTCATGCAGGCAGTGAAGCCTCACTGCCCATCCCAGCTGGACAAAGTGCTCCACAGCCAACTTGATCACAGTCTCCTGAGCCAGTGTCACACAGACATAGCGGCCCCCAACACTTAGCACCCGGCCCACCTGCAGGTTGAAGTAAACTGCTGTGAGGAAAGTGCGAAGTTGTAGGTGGGTGATATATCAGATATACACAGCTTGGCTATTGGTTTATTACCTCAGTGAGCATGCTCCTGGCCAAAGCGCCTTCCTCTTCAGATGCCATGGCATCCAGTGTGCCTTTGTCCAGGGCAGCCTGGTAGCAAGCATCCTCATATGGAGTTTGTGTGGCATCCACCTGCTGAAAGGTCAGGCCTGGCCGGCGCTCAGCATTTCTCTGGGTCATATGGGTCACCACTGTCTCACTGATGTCAATATTGGTCAGATGTTTGTAGCCAACATCATACAGCTGTTCGCTCAGCTCAGAGTTACCACAGCCGACCACCAACACCTGACAGAATGAGATGAGCTCATGCAGTTATAGTAGTTCTACTCTGTTGCTCTTTTAGATCTTTCTTAAACTTGTTTAAACAAACCCAATAATATAAAGCAACATTCCAACATTACAAATACCATTAATCATATAATGTAATACTCAATAAGCATGTTTTGAATAATAAGTACCTGTGTTTTTACTAAAGTGCATTTATTTTGATGCTGTGCACATTTAGATTTTACATCAAGAACTTTTTTCTTGCTGAGTATTTTTACACTGTGCTACAGCTGATTGTACATAGGTATCTGAGTACTTCTTCCACCACTGGTCATTAATACAGACTAGACAGGCACACCAGTACTATAAGAAACCCAAGACTCGGGAGAGGATTCTGAAGGACTTAAATATGCTTCCCCCGTCGATATGTTTCTTCTTAGCTAAATGTCAATCCACTCTTCGCCCAAACCATAACCATGATCAACCTAATCCAAACCATATCTTACCTCGATATCGCTGCCTACTTCTGGGTATTGGGATCTATCATTTACCAGTTAGTATTCGACTCACCCCTTCATATCCTGCTGAAGGCATTTACCTTATCTTGCACTTTGATGTATTTATGCAGCACGCCGCACAGTTTGTTGTAGTCGCCATACCACTCAAAAGCCTTCTCTCCGCGCTTCTTAAAGAATCTTTCCCAGTACTCCGCAGAGCTGAACTCCTCTGCAGTGCGAGGCAACAGACTCATTGTCCGCTGTTGTTGATATGAGATGACTTGTTTCACCGTCACAGTCTACTCTATGCCACTTGCCCACATGTCACTGACTTTTCAACCCGGACAATATTGCTAGCAGTACCGTTCGCTGATTGGTAGATCTTTGGTGGGCGGAGCTACACCGCCCCCGGTGATTTGTTGAGGTGCTCAGAGCTGATCTCATTGGCCGCGGCTGAGGCGGAAGTGCTCGGTCTCCCGGCTGTCGTGCCCATCATCATGGCAGTCCCAGCAGGGAGATCTGTGGTCTTCGTGACTGGAAACGTGAAGAAACTTGAAGAGGTAAGAGACCAACATTTCTCCCCTGTGACAGGTTGTACGCTGACTGTCGTGGTTTTATGTCTAAGCATTTACAGGCAGGATACTTGTGCATTGTTTGACTTTAGGTTTTCTAGACTATGCTCAGTATAGACAGTCAAGATTAGATTCAGATTGATTCTTTTCACTGTTTTTATATACACCAGGTCATTCAGATCCTGGGAGACAAATTTCCCTACAAACTAGTGTCAAAAAAGATTGACTGTAAGTATCAAAGAGAACTCACCACTATAATATATGTTTTTAATGTAACCAGTCCTTATTTAACTATTTCTTCATCCAGTACCAGAGTACCAGGGAGAACCAGATGAGATTTCCATACACAAGTGTAAAGAGGCTGCTCGGCAGGTACAGAAACTATACTGTCAAACAGGTGGATATTCTGTATATGCATATCTGATGAATGATTGTTTCTCATCCTCAGATTGATGGGCCAGTCATAGTAGAGGACACCTGCCTGTGTTTCACAGCTTTGGGGGGCTTGCCCGGTCCTTACATGTTAGTATAATAACTCTTTCACCCATTGAACCATTTTATTGTTAATACAGGTAATGAACAGTAATAATTACAACTACTTTTTTTTTTTTTTTTTGTAGAAAATGGTTTCTGGACAAACTCAAGCCAGAGGGTAAGTATGGTAATGACTGAAGCACTTCTGAGATATTCTGTCCATCATGTCTAATCTTATTAAATATTTTGTCGTAGGCTTGTATAAGCTCCTTGCTGGGTTTGAAGATAAATCAGCGTGGGCTCTGTGCACTTTTGCTTTTTGTGCTGGCAAGGATGAACCTGTACATCTCTTCAGAGGGAAAACAGAGGTCAGAGTCTCTCTCTTGCTGTCTCTGTGTTTGTGTGTTGTCTTTTCTATTCATTCCTTCTTCTGACTAACTATTTATATGTTTCATAGGTATTTATTATTGGGTAGTTCTTATGTTATTCAGTATTATTATATTGAGACCAGAGTACTGTGTTTTGTTCTTTTCATGTTTCATGGTCAAAATGGCAATAAGTTTATCTTTTCCTTCTTCTTGGTGTTATTAGGGGTGCATTGTGGAACCCCGGGGACCTCGAGATTTTGGATGGGATCCATGTTTCCAGCCAGAAGGATATGACAAAACGTAAGGAAGGACTGTGCTTGAAAATTCACATTATTACCACAAGGGGGAGCCAAAGGTTCACACATGGTCTGCATGCTTAAGAAATGAATTGCAGTCCAACAATTTCACCAAAACACAGTATTGTCATATTACTTTTACCTTATGCTGTTCACCTGTAGGTAAATTATTATTTCACATTTATGCGAGGAATAAAAACATATCTACACTCATTGTCAATGACTTCTCTTTCATCTGCAGCTATGCTGAACTGCCAAAGGAAGTGAAGAATTCAATCTCTCACCGCTACCGAGCACTGGCTGCCATGTCTGAGCACTTCTCTCAAACCAACAGTGTCCCATCACCACAGAGCAAGAAGAGGAAGGAGGACGATTAATGCGTCATTTTAGTTCTGTATTGAACCTCAAGCCATTAGATTTGACAAAGTTGTCAAGATGTTCTTTTTATTGTTAAGTCAGTATATAGTCAATAACAGATTAATGGACACATTGTTTACTTGTAGAAACTGCAGAGGAAAAGGTGCTTCATAATGTTTCCTTATGTTTTAAATAAACCTGTGTGAATTTGTAAGCAAGTCCACACTGTCTCTGTTGTACTGAATGGACTATTCTCTCTTTTTATAACTAGAACTTATTAGATTTGAGCATTAAAAAAAACTTCAAGATAGTATGGAACGATACCTGACATTTTTGCAAGTCTTGTTTCTTTGTTCCTTAGCCAATATTCAAAGAAAACCAGAGTACCCGACACTAAGGACTGGCAAATATAGACTTTGAGAAGAACCTTCAGTATAAAAAAGAGATGTGTAGGGTCCTGATGAGAGCAGCAGACATCTCTGTGTCTGAGAATGGCTCCTGGAATTGGCGAGGGAAGCAGTGGATGTGGGAGGAGAGGGTCTCTGAAGGATGGAGGGGGTTTTCAGTATAAACACAGCAGTGATAACAGGGAAGTCTGGGTAATAAATGACCCTGGAGCTGGAAGTCTCTGAGCAGGAACTATGCATACACCTGTGACTGATGCCTCCCAGATGAACTGATTATGTCACACATGCACAAATTCATGTATCCCGTGACTAAGACCAGTACAAACAATGTAACGGTTGAATGGTGGTCCCACTCACGCCATTTACTGTTTTACTAAATATTTACTTCATTCAATACAGGTTCAATAGAAGTTTGTATGCTTTCCTTATTTATTTAAATCATCTACAAAAAATGTTTGCACCTGGTTTCTGTTAATAATACTCAGTAAAAGTGATCCCTCTTGAGAAAAAGCTGGGTCATGAAATGATTCGAGGTTATTACTACAAGTCAGAAACATTGCTATAAAGGCATCCACCCTTTCCCCCGTGCGACTCAAGGTCAACACAGTTGCTGTCAGTGTTGTAGCATTCAGTGGGGCCCCCACAGGCACTGCCTGTATGCATTTTGAGAATTTAAAAGGTTCAAGATGTATAATGTCAGTGTAGGAGTTGATTAAAGAAAAAATATATGTAGTTGTTTTATTGGCCCTTTCACCATTATTTTTCTAATGTCTTTCTCTCCTTTAGGATGGCTTAATACTGCTGTGGTTTTCCCAATCCCAGAAAAGTACAAGTAAAATTTATGTAATACTTGTTACAAAAACACTGGTTCCATTCAATTACATATTGAATGCATGAACTCCACATATGGAGTTTGGCTTTAGGTCAAGAAACCTCAGATACTTAAGTTTAAATCAAAATTCATATTGGAATAAACTGCACATTTGATAACATAATCTGAAACTTTAAGTGCCTTTCAGCTTTTGTTCATCATTAAATAGTGAATCATTTCTAATGTCTCTGCTGCCCACTGGCTTTTTTTTCTACTCAAAATGAAGCAATATAAAAAGACACAGTCCTTTGTTCATTAAACTGTTCACCACTCTGCATATACATGTTCATATTACAAGTATTATGACCCAAACGCTTTGGCATCACCGCACTAAAAGTAACCCAGGAGCTACTCATAAAAAAGTGTTTCCAGAACCTTGAAAAAGCTTTAAGTCTCTAATGGTAGGAAAACAGTCCCCCTGGCATGACCTGCAAGTCAAATGTCTTTTGCCAAACCCTCATCTGGCCTAATAAACAGGATGTTATCAGACTTTATTACAAACAGAAGCAACAACAGTGAGTTTGTCCAAAGCAGCTTTGCCGCTGTGAAACTGTGGATGTTGTGGTTGATGAAAAATTTGCTGTGATCACTGAGAGGAAGGGAGGCCTGACTTTATGAGATCTGTCATGGTTGCACCAGAGGATCAGGAGGGTTTGATGTGGCTTTGGGGGGACAGAATGTATTTCCTCTTATTTATTATGGAAGACTTACTTACTGAATTCCCCCACAGTGATGGGTTTTATTTAACAGCACCCTCAAGTTATAATCTGCAGATGTTTTCTTCGAATAACAGCCCATGTAACTGAGAAAAATGTTTCTAAAGTGACTTCAGCCTTCCAGATCTCAAACGTTTGGTTTTAATTTCAAAGCAACAATTAATGCCTGTCCGTTGCGTAATACTTTTATTTCACTAAATCCATCCATGAATAAATCCTTTTTAAGGTTGTTTATGGTTCTGGCTAATGTACTATTCCACCACGTGGCCACTGCAGTAAATGACACAAACATTTAACCTAACACATATAGCACAAGTTGGGTGTAAGTGATTTTTTTAGTGAGTAAAAACGTTGTGCATTACAGACACAGGCAAGGCTCTACCCTATTAGCTATTTGTATCTGTGTGTGAAAGCCTTTAAACATAATTAAGGATAGGGTTAGTGCGAGTGAGTAGTGAGCAGGAGCAGGCTGGGGAAAAGGAAATGTGGAACAGAAGTGGAAAATTTGAAGTTTTGACATTTGTTATTTGTCTCAAATCTAATATTTCTTTCAGGTGCATACCTTCACATAAAACAGAATGGCCTTAAAAATAACATTACTGTGATCATACTGATTTCATATCATGACTTTTTGAACAAGCCAACAAATAAAACTTAATCAGGCAACACAATACTCTTTTTCTTCCAAAAACATTTATTATGGCAAAACTATGTTCACATAATATGATCCTTGTTTTTCAGTTCACTTTATCTGCCAGGATAAAACTAACAAATGCAGGGCAAAATATGTATTTCTCTTTTCAGGGCAGAGGAACAATTGCTTCCCTAAGGAACACCTGTAGCTTCCAAAAACCTTGGGTAGAGCCCCACAGCATGCTCCAAGCCAGATTCTCATGTGGCTCCATGGTCTCCAATGTTTTAATGTCTGTGTTATAGAGAAAACCTAAATGTAATCTGGTGAGGTTGGCAGCAGTTAATCTATCCAAACAAGCCAGGGTTATGCAGAGTCAGAGTCTGCAACAAGCGCTGGAAGTCCTGAACCGTCCATCGGTCACTGTGCGGCCCCACAGCTGTGGCACTGCTGCTCTCGGGGCTGACGATCTGTGGGTCATTGAAAGTGACCAGGACATCTGTAGAGAACTGTGGCAGGCGGAACAAACCCAGGTGAAGAACCACTGTATTCCTCGCCTCTTCGTTGAACTTGGACACACACTGCGTGCCAGTCAGCATCCAGGCCGAGCTGCACTCCGAGAGGGACAGCTGAGACCTGGGCAGGGCCACGACACTGGTACCTCCAGAAGCACCGTGCTCTAAAGCTTTGTTACTACTTGCGATATCTTCAAAGTGGTACCTGGCAGCATCCTGGTCTGCCACCTGAGCCTGGTACTCCACCAGCTCCACTATGAGGCTCTGGTCGGTGTGCGCATGGGCAAACACCTCCTGGTTGTCCGGGATCTCCCTCAGGTCACTGATGTCCGTGGCGCCCTGCGGGACAACAGCGGACAGCGCTCCCCCAAACAGAGGACGAGCCTGCCCCGCACTGCCTCCCGCACTCTGCATCTCTGCGTGAAGACACACCGACACCTACAGGCCCCACCTGCTTAAAACTAATAACAAATATCCAAACACAGCGTGATACAAACGTTGCACTTGTCGTGTAACTTCTTCCGGTAAAGTTGAGCTTCTTCTTCTTCTTCCCTTCCAATTTCAGCCACTCTAAACGCACTGCTCAAGCGCACTGCTGCCACCTATGGGTGAGGCAGACACAGGCTACACCCTAAAACAGGCAGTGGGGGAAGCAGTCTGCTAAAATCTAATTTGAGAAAAACTATGTTCAACAGCATAAAAACGCTTTATTCTAAGGTTAAGTAAAAATAAAATAATAAAGTAAAATTAGATTAACACAAATTATAATACTCTTATCTGATATGAAGCTTTACTATATACACGGTTCGGTATTGAATTTATAATAATTATCCATATTTTATAAATAGATCATATTTTATCTGTAAAATCACCATTGACAGTAACTACAGCTGCCAAATTATTTATTTGGAACAAAAATTACACAATCTCCTGTCATAAAGTGGTAGAAGCAAAAAGTAGAACGACATTAAAATACTCAAAAAATGCTGACAAACATAAAGGAATTAAGTTCATATGTATTTATTTATTTATACTTATTGAAGTTTTATATTTCTACGAGGAAATGTGATATTTGAAGAAAGGCGATTGTGTAAATATCCCGTCGCTGGCAAACATCTCTCTCTCTCTCTCTCCTCCAGCTGTTTGTGTTCACTTCCCGGTCAGCTGATTCAGACGGAGGAACCAGCTAGCATCCATAATGATAATCCCGTCTCATCGTCCGGACAGCGACTGAAATGAATCACACAAATCCGTAAAAACGCTTAAAACCGCAAAAACCCCTCATTAATATCGGAGACTGTGCGTGTGTGTCCGTCGGCGTCGAGCAAACCACAGGTAGCTAACCACGTTAGCATCTTTAGCTTAGCTCAGGTTAGTAGGTTAGCTAAAATCATCAGTGTCTGAATCAGCTAAATTAGCTACTAGCGTATACATGTGTCCATTTGACGTCAATTGTTGGGGTGTAGTAGTGTAATGGTTTATGTGTAGTAGACAACAATATTGTTTGGTATATGATTTGTTTGAATTTAGGCTAACAAACAGCTTCTCCAGCTAAATCTGTGGTGTAGTTGCACCTGTTCTCCAGGGATTTCTCTTTCATTTACACCACTTTCTCCTCTAACAAGTCCTCATTTCGACCTTAACGCCATAGAAAAAAACAGTGCTAGACTTACTGAGAGCATCACCTTGTTTCCCTCAGTCTGTACAATATACACTAACATATTTCTTTCTTCTCTTAGCACTTGATTAAAGTTTCAGTCCCTAAACGCATCTTGGTCATTACAGTCCTCTCATTACAGGATTTCTTCATTTCTTCTGCTCACTGTCGGTCATTTTAATGTCTATGCTATAAATGAACTGATGAATCCAAATGAGGATGTGGCGTTTAGGGATTGCACCTTTAAATAGTCTTTCTGAAAATACCCTGGTTTTCTCAAGCTTTTCTTCTGTGAAGCCAACATGTTAGACTTCTCTTTCTTTTTCTGTGTCTCTGTGCTGCTTCAGATAGAGCCCTGTCCACTGCGTCTCATCTCTTCTGTTTACTGGAAACCTCCTCTTTTCTCCCGGCCACTGAAAGGCCCTTTTCTGACTGCAGGCCCAGAAAAGGACTCTGCTGAGAAAGCCAGTGTCTAACTGAACTGGATTCAATGGTATAAGTTGTGTGGTTGGGTTTTGAGAAGTGAAATGTGTGCGTATAAGTTAAAGTACTGTGTCGTAGGTAGGGCCTGCGGATAACATGTTGTTAGTTCAGTGTCACAGAGACACTTCATTGAGGCTTTGCTGTGCTTTGTGATACTGTTTGGAACATTTAACCCCCAGCTGACCCAGACTCAAGGCGGCATAATTGGAAAAACAGCATGTTTTCCACACGCAATGCTGTTGGTTTTTCAATCTCATTCGCCCATATATCAATGATGGCATTTCCTTTCATAGTTAGTGAGATTTACTGACTACTCACCAGAAGTATTAAGTATAGGATCTCTTGATAGGATGTCTCTGTTTTTATTCCCTGACAAGTTATAAAACAGCTGGCATAATGCTAAAACCTCTTTCCTAACTTTGCCACGTGGAAAGAAAAAAAAAGGAATCAGTCAGCCTGTTAAACAAGAAATGTTGGTACTGGAGTCCTAGGATTTCTTGAGCATGACCAGTTTCATTTATGCTATCATTACAAAGTGTGTCAATATTATTATAGTTATGAGTCTCACTCTGCTGAGAAACTTTGTCTTTCATTCTTGATGCAACTCACCTGCATCTACCTACCAATATTAAGAGGGGTGACGGGACCATTATAATGTGTGTCTTGTCTATGCTCAAGCTCCTCGACAGTGCCCCGGCAAAACTTATGTTCATCGTCTTTTCATGTCCTACAGAGGGAGCCAGATCGGGAGGAGCAGCCTGAAGACAACATGCCCCCCAAGTTTAAACGACACCTCAACGATGACGAGGTTACAGGATCCATTCGCAGTGAGAGGGTGAGATACAGCTGGAGGGGGAGGTGATGTTTTAGAGGGATTTTGCTTATCACTGTCAGAAAGCTGAGTTTAAATGGAGAAGTAAAATGGAACATGTAGTGAACAGGCTTAGAAATAAACAGGATTGGAAAACACAGGCTGGGGATCGTTGTTGTTCCCAGAGGCAGCAAACGAGCCCTAAATCATGATGCTCCCATCTGTTGAAATGATATTTAAATGTTGGTGGGCAGTGTCCTTTTTACACCATATGTAGTGTTCTTCCCCATCAATTCAGCTTCAGTGTCATGAGTCCACAAAACATCTCTGTGTCCTGCCACGGGTACCACTCTTCATGTAACCATGCACCATGCAAGTGTAGACCTATTAACAGAGATGTCACCAGATGCTTCTTGCAAAAAATCCAACTCTAAATATTTGAGTCATACTCTCCTCCAGGTCCAATTCGCTTCTTGTGAGAGGTGCTGAAATTCTCTATGAAAAGCATTTTGCACAGGGTGCTTTCTGCCTCCTTAAAGCCATCAGTGGTTCAGACATGGCTGGGAGCACGACAATGTTTTTGTGGGATAATCTACCTTAAGATCCCACGAACATCTGTGTGTTCTTGTGTGAGTAAGTTCTTCTGTTCAAATCAATTTTCGAAGCGGTTTGTCCTTGTCAGAGCTGCGTCTTTAAGAGTCTCAGCACAGCAGAGAAAGACATTTTATTGAGGTCTTGGCAGGCGGAACTGTGGAGACAAGAGACCTTTATTTTTCAGTCATCACATCATAGTACACTGTAATTATAGCCATAGCTCTGAAGACAGAAAAGATATCTATTGAGTAATGCTGCAGCTGTACGGCCTTTGGAGGAGTCAGTGCAGGTATTTTCATCTGTCTGTATGAGCTGCACTAGTCATGAGTGCCAGGAATGTACTCTGATTGAGCCCCAAAACTGAACATTTCCCTGCTGGAGGTCTTTTACACCCAATCTGGAAACATTTTTGACCTCTCTAACACTTTATTCTGGACCTTTCAAATGTGTGTCTTTGTCCACAACCAAGGAACCAGTGACACACTGTAACTGTCAGATTGATGTTTTCATCACCAAAACCCAAAGATGTTATCATGCCACCAAACTTGTCAAAAAACATGGAGTATTGTGAAAATCAGTTGGGTGGTTCCCATTCCCAGTAATGGCACTGACCACAGCATTGTGTGGGCAGAAAAGCTTTCTGTCTGTAGTGAAGACATTACTATTGCATTTTCTCCATCCTCTCAGTCTCAGTGGGTGGCAACTTCTTTCATAAGATTTTCTTTGGTTAGGAGATTGTTGTTGGTCACGACAGGATGCTTAGGCTTATCTGACCTCTGACCTTTTTCTCTTTTGCAGAGGAACCTATTGGAAGAGGACTCTGATGAAGAAGAAGACTTCTTCCTGTAAGTTAGTGTGAGAATATAGACTGTTCAAAAATAAATCCCATGTATTTGCATCTAATAAGCAGAGTTGTGGGTACCCCATGTGCTGCGAGCCATAATGCTGATATGGGTTTTTAAATCATGATAAACTCAAAAGCAGAAAAGTAGCAGCAAAATAAGTTTTTAGTACTGAACATTACTACATTAAATTTGCTTCCCTGATTTCTGTTTTCCAGGAGAGGGCCCTCAGGGCCCAGGTTTGGGCCTCAGAACGACAAACTCAAACAGTAAGTACTAACACATGGCTCATTGAAGATAACAGCCAGAGGTCAGAGCTGTATTACCAGCACTCTCCAGTTTTGGTGTTTGTGTTATGTAACCATGGCTCGTCATGTTTACCAGAAGCTCTAGTTGTTTGCAGATTGTATAAGAGAACCAGCATGTGCAAGTTATTGTGTAACCCTCCCAGGACGACTAGACCCTCTGCAGTATATTTCCACATTAACCTCTGGTCAGAGAACAGGAGGGATCATTGTTGAGGCAGTCTGGCACCTGGAGTTGTTTCTCCATGCTCCCTTCGTACCTTATGGTTTGTCATTGTGAGCACATGAAACTAGATGCCATCAGTGCAGATTCCAGGAGTGCTGCAGGCACAGGGCTCAGAATGTTCACCTCTGTTTGTCTGTAGCCGACCGAGGCCAGGTCCTCACAATGTATTGTAGGTGGCCACTCATGGTTTATGTCCTCCAGCCCTTGGTGGTGTGTTCTACTCTAGCTGTGGCTGTCTTTAATACAGCTGCATGCAACGTGCAGTCGAGCTGAAGTCCAAGTCGTCCTTTCCAGCAACCCTTTGTGTCAGGCAGTCACGGTGCTGGAAGATGTGATGATTTGTTACAAAATCCTTTGTTTCTTACTTTCCTTATGAGCCTCTCTGCTTTTTATTACTTTGCCAGTCCTCTGCTGATCTATGCTTCTTTTGGCCTTACTGAGAAATACTTCATAACCATGACTGAAGGGTAGTGTGATCTGCTTGTTCCATGCTCAGGTATAAAAGTATGAATAGCGTTAACAAAACAAGGATTTGAACTTAATTCTGCAGATACTCCACAGCTGCAGACAGACAGGTCAGAGTGAGGCTGAAAATCAGTCTGACAGGCTTTTTTATGGCTTGCCAACTGGACATGGCTATTTACAGGGAGGAGGATACTAGTGGAAAAACAGGTGCTTTGTGTTGTGCTGGGTTACCAAAAGGATCATCCTGAACAAACTCTCCCTTTTTTATCATTTATGATTCACGCCTGCTGGGGATGATTCTGTGCCTCACACCAACTTGTGTCCTCAGGGTGCAGTCCCAGGTTGATGAGGTTATTGACGTGATGCAGGAGAACATCTCCAAGGTGATTGAGAGGGGCGAACGTCTCGATGACCTGCAGGACAAGTCAGGTGGGTCACACGGGGACACCGAGAGCCTGTGTGTGTCCTCATGTACAAAGCATGTGTGTTTTGTTGATTTAGAAAGAAAAAATGAAGTGAACACAAACTCTGGCTGGAATGCTTTTATCAGCCTGATCACTTTGTTTCAATGTTTTGTTTCCACAGGTAGCTTACAGATGTTATGCACATGGCTCTGAGGATTGTTAGAATCCTGTGTATGGGAATACTTTGGGAATGCACTTATGTTAATGGGAAAATGTCTGCAGTCTTTATACAGTCCAATGTAAATATACTTTTAAAATCAAGCAAACTTTAGGTATGACCATGACTTTAATATTATTAAAAACCTCTGGTTAGATCTCAAACCTCAAACCATATGAGACATAGAAACATTGTGTAAGTAGAAGATTCCAAATTCAAGCATGACTAAAGAAATTGTAAACAACCTGCAGGAAAGCTGCCCAAAGAGGCAGTGGTGTGTTCTCGCTGTGTGGATGCACAAAATAAACAGCTTCTTTGTCAGTCTGTTAAGGTAATCACATAAAACTGTAAGGAACGCTGAAATGAATTTACCATATCCCGTGGCGATGTTGAAGATATTCAATTTGATAACATAAATTACTAAGAAAATAATAAAACTTGACATCTGAGATGGAGGAACAGCAAATGTTTGGCCTTTTTGCTTGTAAATGACTAAATGACCAACCTATTAAGTGGCTAGTCTTTGCTGCTCTACGTTAAACCTTGCAAAAATATTTGTCACACACACTTTGAATTTATAGTAGTGTGTGTGTGTGTGTATAAATACACTCAGTACCTTTTAAAAGTGAATGATATGCCCAAGTTTAGAGTTGTGCCCACTGCATATCTCAACCTCTAACTCACGTTTGTATCTAGCACGTGAGTCTGCTCCATAACACAACCTCCCGCACATATGAGGTTTTCAACAAGACACGTGCAGGTCTTCTTCTTGTCCTCCTGCCTATTAGTCCTCATCATAACATCTACCCAGATGTTACATAACTGCTTCTCTCTCATGTCCCACCAGCCAGTTAAGACAGTGACACACATCTGGAACATGCTTTTGTGTCTGCGTTTGCAGGCAAGTCTTTATTTTATGTGGACTATTGCCTCTACAGTGTGGGTTGTTCTTAATAGTTCTCCTTATGTGAGTCGTTTAATACCCTGTGTTGACACCTGCAGATTACTCTCTGACCCATTTGTAGGCATCCTCTTGCTAAATTCCACAAAGTTAACAAGCATTTTCTCGTAAGCCTCGTCTGGGCGCCTCCCTTTGTAGTAGCAGGTTGTTAACAGACACGTGGATGTGGAAACTGCAGGCACATGATGGATACAAATACTCTAAAAAGAGACGGGGGCTTGGACAAAGAAATCGCTGCACGCTAGAGAGCTGCAGCCTTCCTGTTAACAAAACATCAAGAACAGTATCCAAGTCACAGAACGACAGAGCGGAGTGGGTGAGCAGTTTGGAGAGATGATGAGGACAGAAGGGAGGAAGCTGGAGGAAGTCTGTTTTTCCTCCACTGTGTATAAATTTGGAAACTTGTTATTCAGCTTTTCATGCCATTAACAGTGGACTTTTGAAAAAAGCTGTTCATGGGAGTGATTTCACCAGCAGCAGTAAGACTTGCATAACTCTCAACACGTTACGGCTGCACATGCACAGCACAGAGCCAGGCAGTCTGGGTCACCATATCAAACATCAAAGTGAAACAATAGCCAGTTTATTGTTTATGATAAACAGATGTTTTGTTTCTCCAATTTATTTTTCTCCTCACGTGTTGTCCTCCTCTGCGCTACACTCATGTGATGCTCCAGAGAGCCTATCGGACAACGCTTCTGCCTTCAGCAGCCGAGCCAAACAGCTGCACAGGAGGATGTGGTGGAGAGATATGAAGGTGGGTTGTGTTTTAGTGTGTTTGTGTCCCAAAGTGTGTGTGATGCCTTAACCGTGTCTGTTGCTCATTTTGAGTTGTGTGTTTTTATATTGCGTTCTGAGATGTTTGTATTAAGGAGAATGTGTTTAATGTGTCTTGTTTCTTCTACAGATGAAGATGATTATTGCGTTGGTGGTGGTTGCTCTCCTGCTCATTATCATCAGTGAGTATCAGACTAAACACCAACCAGCATTGGTTAAATTTACGCTATGTGGCACACTTCACAATAAATATTTTTTCTCTTTCTCTCTTTCAGTTCCAGTGATCCTGCGATATCGCTAGTGTCTCGATGAGGACACGTCCGATATCCTCTCTCTTTCTCTCTGTCCACTGCACACAGTCCTCTACTCCAGCTAGAGGGCACCAGCCTCACACATCCTCCACAGTGTCAGCTTGTGTATCCTCAAGGATCTGGCCTCAACTTGCCCTTAGTACAGATCTTCTTGGCATTTCCACTGAAATCTGCTGAGAGATCAGTACTAAGGCTGGGTTTGATCCCTGGCTTTAAACTAAGCTACAGAAAGGGAATGCGAGGAAAAGAATTTTAATGCAGCTTGAGAGAGAGCGCTGACTCTGAGCCCTCTAGTCACTGTGAAGGAGTGCTTCATTTCATGATACATATCATGTGTAGGGCCCTGGCTTTGCCTTGACAACTTGGAAACTCCAGGTCCTGTGTATTGCATCATATAGATAGATACTGTAAAAACAGGGAATCCATGCCAACTGTCTCTATGTATAACTGGTCTGAATCTGCTGCAGCACTCTCATATAACAATGCTCTAACATCCACTCAATCAGCCTCAGTTGTCTACCCATGATTCCTTTGTGTGTGCTTTTGATCTGAAACAAGCAAGACAAAGACATTTTAAAGAACTCGAGTACGTTTCTCTGTCTGACTCAAGGTGAAGGAACATCTGAGGTTCATCCACACAGTCGAAGTACAGTACAGTTCCCCCATCACTACAGATGACTGGAAAGGTGATTAGAAAGGAACACCATCTGTTCAGAAAACATCTTTTTTCCACTGTCGTTCTACTTTATAAATTTCCATTTCCACCTGCATCATCTTAGCTGGTATTGAACAGCAGGTCCATGTCAAATTAAAACATCCAGGTTATGAACGTCTCCTCTTCACCCCTCTGCACTCTGGGCCCATCACCTTTCTCCTCGGTTGTGTTGATCTCTGGGCTGGTTTGATCATGGCTGTCCCACTTTACTGCTGGTGACGTTAAACTGTCTCTCATTCTGCAGATGGTTCTGTTCGGTTTTAACACTGCTTCTGTCCTTTCTACAATGTTTTTAAGTTTTATTTCCGCTTGCTGTTCAGTCTGATGCATCGTATGAATGCTGACATTTCCATCGCCACTGAACAGACGGTTTACATAATTATTCAGAGAGGTGATCTAAGTTTTAAATTGGAAGTTAAAAGTTGAACTTTGAAAGAAACAGTTGTCATTAGGTCTGATACATGAAACGTCATTTTGTTATTCTTAATGTAATTTATTTTAGCTGTAAATACTGATTCTGTAATGATGTACAATATTCTGGCATTGCATTGGAAGATACACTGATGCTCTTTCTGCTCTGAAATAAAGTGATTTTAAAGGCCAGCTGTCCTGATTTATCAGGTATTAACTGGACGACTAAATCTGAAGTCCAATAAGAAACTGAAACATGAGGGCTTGATGGAAGGAGAGATGCCTGGAGATGAAAACTGAAAGACTAATCGTAATGCCATCCCTCTTCGTGCTCTGAGAGCCAGAGCTTTCTTTTATCTCCTTTCATTAACCGACGGTTTTATTGCTCTGTGGCTTTACTGGCAGTGTGGAATCCCAAGGTGGCACTAAAGTTGGAGGGAATGGAGCCTGTGAAACGTGATTGTTCTGACAGACGCCACTGTGGTCTTTACAGGGCAACACATGCAAACCCACACCGTTCTGCCCTTTGCTCAGCCAGTACTGAACCACCCTTGTGTTGGAGTAGAAATTACATTGGCCCATTGGGAACTTTTCCTTCACTGATCTATGGCAGATGGCTTCAGCTCACGGTCGTAGCTGGTGAACACAGCAGGGGCTGGTGGCCATATTTCAGCTTTGAAGAGGCAGAGGTTTCATATATTCTTGCTTGCGGTGAAAAGGCCTGCGTGCCGCTGGTTGGTCCCTGAATCCTGCTCAGTCGGAGTCAAATCAAAAACAGTAAAGTCCTGGTTGATTAAGTGGTTATAAAATATTATTAGCTCCTCTCAGGTCTTGCAGGTGTATTGTTGGCAGACACGATTCACTTGCTTTTATTGCAAACTGGGGTTATAGGTTTTCCTCCAGCCAGAACTCTGTCCATCCACATATAAACGCTATACCGTGTGTTTGTGCATTAAGAGATATTTTTATCCTTTCAGCCTTTGTGGACACACCCACACTGGCAGCAGAGGATGTTTTGGACCTCTGTTAGGGGCTTACACGGGATGGCTCTGAATTCCGTGCATAGCAGCAGTTACGTGAGTCGTATGTAAGTGAATTAAACTCACAAGTGAGAAGTGTGGACTGTGTGCCAACTTGTATTAGTCAGTCACACAACCGTGCTGTCAGGTGGAGGCTGATGTGTTGGTGATGGATGTGGCAGTAGCCAAGGGAAGTGGACAATAAATCACCAGAAACTGAAATCCATCTATGTTCATTACTTTAATTCAACCAGGGTTCTAGTATATTTTATACTATACTATATTTTATGTATATTTCTACACACATCACTGCTTTTCTCTATTTTCCACTTTGTCTCAGTCCTACTTTACCAGGAGCTTCTTTACTCTTTTCCTTTTTCCTCATGTCTCATGTTTAGATGTAGTTTTCCTGAGCTTTTCCTCCTTCAGCGCTCCGTTTGCTCCTCTATTACACGTGACCCACCTTTTGCCCTCTCTTCAGTTTCTCATTAAGATATTTCCTGTTGGAGGATGTGCCCAAACCATGAACATTGCCATTCAGTGTTTTGAAAACACTCACATCATGTACTTTATTTGTCCTTCCAAAAAAAGTACTAACTGGAACAGGCAAGGCTGGGATCAATCTGCAAATGTGGTCTGTACACTTTGCCTCTGTCCCCTCTGACCCCCCCTGCAGTGAATCATCTGTGTCAGGTGGTGTTTTAGGGTTTGGGGTGGTCTGATAGCTCAGAAGATGGACAGAGATTCTGAACAAACACTGAAATATGGAGATGAGATCTAAGGAACCCATGGCGAGAGACCTGAAGTGAGACTAAGCTGAATAAGTAATCTAATTGTTGGGAAGTGTGTGTGCGTGTGCGTGCGTGTGTGTGCCTGCGCACCTGCTTGGTTGTGTGTCTCTCTTTCAAATCTTTCATCCTGCCTCTCTGAAAATAAACAAGAGATCATCCTCCATATCGCATGACTGTAGCAGGGATCCTGTCAGGCAGCGGTTCAATGTGCCTGTGATATTGTGTTAAAGTAAGACACAGTGAGACAGTGGTGGCAGGAAGTGAGCTCAAGGACCAATAGCTCCTGGCAGCTCACTCATGTTGTATTAAATATACATATTAAAAAACTTTCGTGACTGAATGATGTCAGCAGCATGAAAACACACACACGCTGCTGACAACTCCATGGTCAGCTGAAGGGACAACTGTACGTCAGGGTCAGCGCCAATATTCGGTCATCGATTGACCTGTAACCTTGGCTGCTTGTGTCATGTTGTGCCCCCTCACCAATATGAAAGGGGACACTGGCTCCTCCGGCGGTAACTGAATCCAACGAGGCCCAGCTTTCCCTGCCATGCTGGGGCCAGAGCGTCAGCTTGAACACATGGGACTGCAGCAGGCAGACGTGTCAGGAGATGTTTGTACAGCCAAGACATGAATAAATTAAGACGTTCTGTAGGATGAATGTTGAAAGGACGACACAGTTATGTCACACCGTGTCCTCTTTTCCCATTTCCCTGCTTCCCTCTAGAAAACAGCTGTCAGCAGGCTTTCAAAGAGACAGCCACGCTCAAACACGTGTGAAAATGGGACGTTTTTGTCCTCAAAACAAATGTTACTGTCCCTTTTTCTTCTTCCATCCCTGTCTCTGTCTCTCTCCCTGTGCCTCTGGTCCAACCTCCCTCCAGTCTTCGCCCTTTCTCTCTCCTCCCTTTCACCTCTCCTCTCTTCCCATGTTTCCCTCCTTCCTTCCCCTCCAGATTGTATAAATATCTGTGAGCTGTTGGGGAGAGCTCAGTGTTGCAGACCCGTCCACTGAGGAGGGAAGAACCCCTGATAAGGGCGAAAAAAACAGATACCCGAGAGAGCAAAGACAAAAAAAGAAAGAAAATCATCACCAGGAACTGGGAATAAGTACGTTCTGAGCTGAAAATTCAAGAAGACTGTACAGAAGTAAATTCTGGTCTATCCTTGTGCAAGGACTGTTCCCACTATGTTCCTCCTGCTCTTGCTGTGTTTGTGTGGTCTTCTGGTGCGAGGTGATGCCCAGGACCGAGCTGCTCTGTGGAGGGGGAACGACCGAAGTGGCCGATGCCAGTACACCTTCACTGTTCCTAGCCCCGTCGAGTCTAGCTGCCCACAGACCGGAGGCCCCGAGACGGAGGGCCTGAAGGCCAGACTCAACCTGCTCGAGGTAATGGTGTCCCGACTGACTGGAGGAGACACTGGGGGCTCCCAGGTGACCAGAGACAGAGCTCAGACTGACCTTCAGGAGGCTCTGAACCGCGCCACGGGGGAGAGGAACCTGCTGCAGGGGGAGAAAGAGCGTCTGGAGAGGGAGCTGGGGGCGCTCCAGCGTAGGATGGAGGAGATGAGGAGGGAGACAGAGCGGCTGAGGAACAAACCCTGTCCTCCTCAGACCCCAGTGGTGCCACCCAACCCCCCCTTGCTGAACAGTGGCCTGATGAGACCTGCTGGGGGTAAGACTCTCAAACCACCACACAGTTTAAAAAAATGCAAAAATGTGCAAAGCTTAATGAACATTTATTTTTATATGTATAGATTTTTGTAAGATGGCTGTTGAAATAGAAATTTGGTGAAATAAATGAGTTAACTGGAGCAGATGCAACACACACATAGACCCACACAAAATTCCAGTACCTTGCACATATATGGGGATCATGTTTCTGTACACTGATGTGGCTTGGAGCAGCGGAGGTAATAAAGCTCAGGTTTCTCCTGACACCATATCTGCCTGTGCAAAAAAAGAAAAGAAAAAGGGGGAGAATGTGTGTTTTTGTGTGGTTAATTACTTTGGTTGACACATTGGTCTGCAGAGACGCTGTCTCTGGCTTCCCTGCTCCTGCGTCCTGCCTACATTTAGGGCTGATGGTGGCAGGCCAGGGAGGTTCTGCTTAGTATTTCTGAGCGGATCCTGCTCTCTTTATGACCGGTGTTTCCCACTGCATGGCAAACAGGGTGTGAATAGCACTGCTGGGAAAGGGAGGGGTGGCTGAAATGTGATGCATGCTCTGGAAGCAAGGAGGGATTTACTGCTGTTGGCAGCCCACCATCTCCTGTTCGCCACCTCTCTGTCTTTTTTCAGTGAAGCCATCCCTCTGTTTACCCTCTCAGCGCTCTGATCTATAGCTTGTAAATCCTCCCTTACCAAACTCCCCATCCAACAGGCATCTCTACTCCCTCAGGAGGAGAGCTACAAACTATTTCCTGCGTACTCTGGCTATCTGCTGAGCTCCTCATGTTTGCACCTGCAGGCTGAAATTCACAGAGAGGGCCCCTCGGGCGAGAGGCGGAGGCAGAATAGATTATGGTGAGAGGAAAATGTGCAGGACCAGAGGAGCGAGGAGATAAAAGTCAAAGCATTTGGCCAAGCTCGTACTTAAAACTGAGAATATGATTTTGACAGGAAGTTACTTTTTTTGTTGTTTACAACCCAAGCAGAGGTTTTGACATTGAGTAAGGTTCGCCTCTCAAATTATATGAGCTAGAACTTCACATAAAATTTGCACTGGAAGTGACAACACAAGCCAGTAAGCCTGTACGCTAAATACGGCAACAGTATTTTTAGGATGACCTGGCCTGTGATGAAAGCAGAACTAAAACAAGTTTAGATGCTGTCGGTCGTCAACACTGCATGGAAGAAATGAATTTTAAAAAACACATTTACAATGAAATTTTTGCTGAACTGAAGGAATGCAGTACAGACCAACAGCTTCAGGGCAGATTTACATACAAAAACAAAACATTATTTTGCCTTAATTAAGTTTTTTTTTTTGGTTTTAGTTTCTGCAGGTTTGGACTGAAGATGGAGCCTTTAACCACAACACAGTCCAGTTCCAACATATTTTTCTTTCAGTGTTCTGATTGTGAAGCCAGCAGGACTCAATGCTCAGTGAACTCACCGTGCTCGTCCTGCAACAAGGAGAAAAGCTCATGACTAATGTGGAATAAATTCAAACTGCCTGTAAAGAAAATAGATGTCAAATACTAAATGTTTCGTAACAACATTCTGGAGGGAGGACATGAGAGCACATATGGCGCAGACACCAGAGAAAAAAAAAAAGTGTGTTTACCTGTGCTGGTAATGAATGGCTGTGTCCTGTGGGACAGAGCGGCTGAGAGTGAACCATTAAACACCCTGTAACCCTCAAAACATTCCTGTCCCTTTTGTTTTCCAAACTTTTAAAAGGCCTCAGCCCTTACCCTTACCCTTACCCTTACCATTTTTCTGATTAGAACACTGTTCCTGTAGTTTGTCATCTGCCCGTTTACCACCAGTCTGTTCCTTTTCATCGGTGCTGATTGCCCCCCCCCCCATGCTATAACTAATGCTCTCTGCATCATTAGAGCTCATTATGTGCCTGGAATCACTGCCAGAGCTGAGCACACACACACATGTTCACTCAAATACAAATAATATACACAAACAGTAGGGAAGAGTAACTAAGTACTTTTACTAAGTACAATTTTAAGTTACCTGTACTTGTCTATTTTGAATTTTCTGTTACTTCACCACATTTCAGAGGGAAATATACTTTTACTCCACTACATTCATTTTTTCACTTTTAGAATCAGTTAAGACCAAATATAGTATAATCGTAAAACTATCAATCCACATTAGGAAACTCAGAAACTACCCTGAAGTATGTAAAGTACTTCAAATTATAAGCCTATATGTTAATTAACATTAGCTCTGCATTGACACACACAATAATACATCAGTAATTATATGGCCCAATAATGTAAAATACATTAATATGAGATGTGCCATTGAGTACTTTTACATTTGGTACTTCAAGTATATTTGGCTGCTGATACTTACCTGAAGTTGAATTTTGAATGTAGATTTATAATAGTCTCACACTGTAGTATTTATACTTTTACTTCTCTCAGTACTTCTTCCACTGCTGTACACAAACACACAATAGAACCATTTTCATGAAACCATTTTTTAACAGTTCATTTATCTTCTGTAGACATCACAGAGTTTGTGTCATCACACCTCTGACGATCAGCTCACAGTTTCCTGACAATTCGTTTAGCTCAGTGATGGTTTCATGAAGGAGCCAAAGGGGAAAACAAAGATCTGGTTGGGTGTAAATGGTGAGAATCAGGAGGGATGGAGACCAGAGCTAAGTAGCAAGTGGCAGCTAAGGACAACCTCTGACAGTGATCCAGGGGAGCAGGGCCAAACCCCTGACTTGAAGCTCTAAAGAGGTGAAGCTGACAGTGCTGGGTGGGGACGGAGTGTTGAGGGAGTGTGTGTATGTGTGTGTATGCTATAGTCAGGTAATCTATCGACTGTCTGACTCCTGAGCAGCTGGGAATCTATTCAGGGGCGCTTGTTTCCTGCTTTCTGCATTCCCTGCTGTCAGTAGTGCTGGGTACACAAACTGCACGCTGCATTTGAAGCAAGAATCACTAAACTCTGTGTGTGTGTGTGTGTGTGTGTGTGTGTGTGTGTGTGTGTGTGTGTGGGTGTGTTTAGACTCCAGTCCACTGTCTCATCTGATGACCAGCAGGCAGGGAGACAGCAGCAGTTTGGGAGGTGAGAAACGTTTTCTGCAGAATCACCTCCACTTCACTGTTATTTCTTCAAGTCACTCCATTTCTCTCTGTGTCAGACCCGTCATGGCAGTATGGATCCCCGGGCTTCCAGGAGGTGAAGGCCGAGGTCACAGAGGTACCTGCTCCTGACGGCTCCGATGGCAGCACAGGTCTCTCTTCAGATCTTTAAATCTCCTATAAAGAACCACAAAGAGATTTGGCACATTTTGGCCAATTTTTTACACATTGCTTCAAATCCCACATCACCATTTTGCAAACCATGCTGCTGTGCTCTTTTAGACATTTTATTGTAGACTTTCTACTACTTCAGGCATCCATTGGTTTCCAGTCCTCTCTGTGCAATGCGAAGATGTAATTAGTCATTTTTATGCAACACAGGGTGGAAATTTGCTTTGCTAATGTTTTCTGAATAATGAAATACATTTAAGACATTTAACAGGCCTCAAGGAATCATACATTGTGGTAAAAAACCCAACGGGGCAGCTTTAAGATGACGATAATCTCTGAACTAGGCCCAAAGGCTGCGTTTAACAAGAAGGAAGAAATATAAGAAGAAATAAGAAATATTCATTTAGGCCTCGACGGCACCATCTCAGAAATAGTTGGATTATTTCATCATTTGGAGTTAAGTGGGTATAATTTGCAAACATGCTGGGATGGTGCTTTAAAATCTAGATCTGCCGGCTCATAGCTCTGACTCACTCCCTTATCCACTCCACTCATCTGACCTGGCAAACATGACACTCGTCCCCCCCTCGCTGACAGCCTCAAAGCAAATACTGCTATTAATACTGCAGCATTTTGGGTCGGGGGGGTGGTGGGTGTACCATGCCAATCCGTAGGTATGAGGGGCCCTCCATGTTTGTCTGTAAATGTAAAGTGAAAGCACATCTAATGTTGTGCACAAAGTTAATTCTTCCTCTTGTGGCTCTCCCCAAAGCTCAATGCACATCATGCCACTGAAGGGTTCAGCGTGTTTTATTGTTTGGGCCTTTGTAAAAGGACACATGCAGTCGCCACGTGCAGTCATATAATCTCTGATGAGGCCTCGCCACACAGAAGCTACATGGTAATAGGTGTATTTATAAAACATATTCCTATCTAACCCTAAATCCGGTGCTACGTCCTGAGCCTGAGAGCAAGGGTGTATTTATGTAAGGGGTAAATATACAGTCGGCCTTATCGTTTACCCAGTGAGAGAAGCACAGGAGAGCTTCTCCATGAGCTGCAGCTGCTGCTCTGATGATGGTGACAAACGCTAATAGAGGTGTCAGAGAGCATCTCTAGACCTGCCACCTGCCTCCATGATGAGAAACAACGACCTCATCACACCCCTGATCGGCTCTCGATTACCTTCATCATCCCTCAGCCGTGTACAAGTAGATCCCCTGCACTGACTGTGTAACACAGACAGACTAGACAGACTAGATTTGACTTGAGGAGCACTACCTTTTCAGCACTAACCCCCACCAGTCATGTCTTATAGTCACACAACACTCTGATCTCAACCACAGTGCATCAGAAGACCAGTCAGCAAACAACAGGGAAACCCACCAACACTGAGCACACATCATCTTGACACTTGTTGGGTCCTGGATTCAAAGCTCTTGCCTATAGACCAATTTAGACAGTCAATATCCTGTCAAATATTTGATTTTGACTGACGAGTGGTTAGAATGACTTGTCTTCTGGCATGATCCCACTATGAGATCATGACTTTTCTTTGAGTTTAGTTGCCTTCCCCCTCTCATATTCCCACTTCTTCCCGCTCACAGGTTGTGGGGACTTGGTTTGGGTTGCTGAGCCTGTCACACACAGGAGGGCTGACAACATAGCTGGTAAATATGGCGTTTGGATGCAGGACCCTGAGGCCGTCTCTCCCTATGGGCCCAACATGATCTGGCGCATCGACACCATTGGCGCTGAAGTCAGGCAGGTGTTTGGGTATGAGGATATGGAGCAGCTCTCTAAAGGCTTTCCATCCAAGGTAGGAGGATAGTATTCATTAATGGGAGTAAGCCAAAAAAAATCCTAGGTCATACTTAGCCACCATTCCATGTTTTTCTATGACAGGTCCTGCTGTTGCCAGAGCTGGTGGAGAGCACTGGTGCCACCATGTACCGCGGCTCTCTTTATTATCAGAGACGTCGTAGCCGCACTCTGATCCGCTACGACCTTGCCTCTGAGAGCATCGCGGCCCGTCGTGACCTCCCTCACGCAGGCTTCCACGGCCAGTATCCCTACTCCTGGGGAGGCTACACCGACATCGACCTGTCCGTGGATGAACAGGGGCTGTGGGCTGTCTACTCCACCAGTAAAGCAAAAGGAGCCATCGTGATCTCCCAGCTGGACCCACACAGTCTGCAGGTGAAGAAGAGCTGGGAGACCAACATCAGGAAGATCTCTGTGGCCAACTCCTTCATCATCTGCGGTAAGTTGTACACCGTGGCCAGCTACGCGGCACCAGACACCTTCATCAACTACATGTATGACACTGCGACCAGCCAGGGGAAAGCCATAGCCCTGCCCTTCAAGAACAAGTACCTCTACAACTGCATGATCGACTATAACATGGCACAGAAGAAGCTGTTTGCCTGGGACAACTACCACCTAGTGTCCTATGACCTCAGGCTGGGTCGCAGACAGGTCAACTGATCCAACACGAGTAACTGCTGAAAAGTGACATTTGTTCAGCTGATCCTGCTTCAAAGACTCAGAGCTTTAGAAAATTGTATGTGCGCTAAGTGCAGATAGAAAGCCAACAACATCAATGTGCAAGTGCAGAAGATCCTGACCACCAAACTCCAAAGCAAAATGAAGAATGAAGTTATGGAGCAGTGCTAACTGCAGCTCTGATATATATATATTTTTTTTCTTAATGGGAAGGCTTTTGTTGTGGCACAGCCCACAAATGTGTTTTCAGAAGAATTATTTTTGTACTGCCTTTAATTCAGATGTATGATTTTCTTGTTTTATGTCAAGCTATATAAAGTATATTTGAGATCTGTAAGATGAACAGTCAATGAGTGGGGTAATGGATGCATGCCAGTTACAACAAAATCCTGCAGTGTGTTACCAGTCAACATCTTTATGTATTGAATATTGCATGTACTTTACATTGTAGTCAACACTAATGTTCGAAATAATTAAATAAACATGTTCCTACAAGTTTTCTGTGGTTATTATGCATTACATGCCTCAGACTAGTGTTGGTGCACTCTGACAGCATTCTAATTAATGAGCTGTTGACATTGTCCAACTCCAACTTTACCATTTTATTTGGTAAGTTACTAAACAAAAAGTCACCAAGCTGAAGATCTTTTGGAGTCAAATAGAATCATGATATTTTACTATGGGTCAGTAATTTCCAATAAGCATTAGCAAGAGTTGATATGCAGTTACCCTATAAACAGACAAAAATCTAACAAGCCTGCAGGTGTAAATTTCAGTGAGTTGATTTAGTCTTTACAAAAGGATGAGCACCTGCCATAACGTTCAACTTTGGTCTTATTAATGGCTAATGACCTGTGAAGAATTGCCAGTTAAAAAAAACAAAACTCTTATTAGCTTTACTGATGGCAAAAACATTTTAATCCAAGCTGTTTGAAATGCTGCATTATGTTGGAAAGTTTTGTGGTGACACCTAGTGGCCAGACTGCAGAATTTGGTTTCCAGAGAGACAAAATTTCAAAGTGCAATTATGAAAAACAGATTCAAGTAAAAACAAAGCTTCACTAAAAACATCTTAACAGTATATTATTTTTTATTAGTTTCTGTAACCAAACCAGGAGAATGTAAATAAGACCGTACATCCTTTAATACAGCGATGAAATCCCTGTACAAGTACAACAAAATCACAAAAAAAAAAAAAAAAAAAAAAAAAAAAAAAAATATTGACCCCCACCTCCCCATTCATCCGTCAAAGCAGGGACTCTTCCCCCATTTAGGGTAGAGGTGAGGAGAACACCCTCCTCACCTCAGGGTGCATACTTCTGTACATTTCTGAAGGACCCTTGTCACCACAATCCCAAGATGAGAGCATTCTGGGTGAGACAGCCAGCGGAGGTGAGGCAGAGACAGAAAACAGCACTGATTGCTCTCATCAGTAAAGACAACAAAATAAGTGTCCTTCTGCCTAAATGCTTCATAACGTGAGGCTTCTCATTTCATCTTTCTGTGCTGTTCTTGTTCCCCTTTGTTGTGAGGGGTTGACAGACACGCTCAAGGTTTTCTACCGTTTCATTGATCGACTCAATTTCTATTCCTCTAAACAGCCCTATCCTGCTATCCTCTAGCTAAGGGCACTGAAATCAGTCAATAGCAGCAGCTCTGGATGCTTTACAGTGAAGTGTACATGTGGGTTTGTGTGACAGTATGCATGGGTGGGAAAGCAGTAAAAGGATGAGACAGGTGCCCCTAAACTCAAACATCTGTAAATTGTTGACTGTACATCATCCATGTAATCTTGTAAAGTTCACTCAAAACTCTGCTGCCATGGCAGCAGGGACCCTAAAAAGGCTGTGACATCATCTCTTCGCTACGTTAACCTTTGGTTAAATTTACAGAGGAGACCAGCTACAAGCACTGGCCTCCATATACACCAACACACACACTGAAACACACACCCACATCAAGCAAAGAGATGAGAGCGGAAGGCAGGAGAGCAAAGGCTCACAGGCAGACTGATCAATAAATCAAAGTCAATCAAATGCTGCAGTCACATTTCCGTTCTGGTAAAAAAAAAAAAAAAAAAAAAAAAAAAAAATCATCTGAATTTCTGGCGTCACATCTCTGCTGTAACTGTGGATTAAACTTGACTGCGTGCATGTGCACAAATCTGTGGATTAGTGATGATGGCAGACTGGGCAACAGAGTGTGTGCTTCACTACATGAATCTTACAATTGTTCTGACTACAAAAACTGAATTGATTCACTCTGTTAACAAGATAGGCTCCTCCTACAATATGCATGAGCCTATCTGGGGAAAAAAAAAAAAAAAAATTAAAAAACAAGACCTAACTCAGCAGCAAATCCAATTTTGTTTTTGTCTCTCCAACTTTCCTCTTATCTACTGTGACAGTAGAGCTCTATGGAGCAATGTGTGCAGCCATTTATCTGCATCGAAATATGATGGAAGAAGCCGAGTCAAACATCCCACCTACAGCGGGACAAGACAGGGGAAAAAGAAGAGGAAGAGGATTATGTAGACCCAGGACAGCATTAATTCTCAGTAACCACTACCATCCAGATATCTACCAAACTCATCCTCCTCCCCAACACTGTCCCCCAGGGCTGATATGTGATGGTGACAGTGAATGGGACTAGATCCTCTCTTCTATCCATTGGTGTCTTCTGAAGGGGGTCAGCAGCTCCTTATTTGCCCTCTTCCGGTTTGATTGCTTGGGGTTTTATGGGACCAGTCCGTATGGGCTTGGCTGTGGAGACTGGGGCTTTGTCAGAATCTGGCCTTTCACCTCCTGCCTGATGGTTTGGGGCGGATGTGTCAAGAGGTGGTTTTCCTCCTTGGTCATGCCGAGATGCTTTGCTGACTTGTGACGCCTTAAGTTGCTGTTGCTGCTCTGAGAAGAACTTGTGAGTGGACTGGAGCACCTCAGCCCTCTGCTTTGCCTGGAGGGGAATACAGACAAATATCAGTCAACCAAAGAGTTACTCAAAGATCATCTTGTCTGACTGGCCACTTAAAAGATACAAGAACCTTGTACCTTTAGGTCCTGTTCAGCCTTCAGAGACGCCTGCGTTCCTCTAGGTGCAAGGGAGGGACCAGATCCTCGTGCAGGGTGCTGGCTGTGTTGTGGGTGCTGGGGCCGTGGATGAGGCATCAGACCGCCACCCACATTAGGTGACATTGGAGGGCCCATGGCAGAACGCTGGACGCCTCCAGCAAATGAGTTAGCGTGAGGAGGTCGAACCAGAGGGGAGACAATGTTGGGCTGAGACATAATCTAAAGGAATTGGAACAAACAGCACAAGATAAAATGAGCACTGCATTATATTTAATAAAAATAAATAAATAAAAATGAAAAAGCAGGTTTGTGTTTCTCATTATTCTAACAATACCTGTGGATTGAACTGGCCAGGAAAGTGCTGCGTCATTCTCATGCCGGCAGAGTTGGGCTGAAACTGCTTCTGGTACATTATGCTGTTCATCTTACTGGACTGGCTGCTGGGAGAGGTGGAACTGGCCCTGCAGGCGGAGAAGAGGGAAACCATCAAATATCCATAAAGCACTTTAATATGATAAGTGATGGGTTGATTACACCTGATAAACTATTCATTTTTGTTTAGCACATTTTAGGAACAAGCATGCAGTGTTTGGTGGCATGTCTAGATCAACGAGTTCAGGTTGTGGTGCTGTTTGAAGTCATGCTTAGTGTGGTTTTTAAGTGTGTGAGTTGTGTTTTGGGTGGTACCTGTAAGGGCTGGAGGTGGGCGTGGTGCTCCTGGCGCTGACAGGAGGGGTTCCAGGCTTCACATCCATCCCACTGCCAAAGAGTTTCAGATCCATGTCCATCTGAAAGAAAAAAGTGGTTACAAAAAAAAAATAATATTTCTAATCTACCCTGATTATTCAGTCACACTACATTACCTTGCTGGTGGGAGGCTGCATCATGTTGTGGTTTGGGCCCATGATTCCTCGGTATGGCTGAGAGACTGGGGGCTGTCGGTTGATATTTGGAGGCTGGGCCTGTGGGGGCGTAGGAGGAAGCGCCAGGAGGGGCTGCCCTCCACCCGAGCCAAAGTTTGGCAGGGACAGCTGGGAACCAGGCAGAGGTACTGTCACCTGCAGAGACATTAGGAAACAAATGTTGAAACATAATCAACTTGCTGCAAATTGTGCTTCACAACACTGCAAACTAATAATTTGGCACTAATATAAACACACACATCATTATGATTTTTTACAAGTTTCATGTAAATAAATTATGTTTGCATGTCAGTTACCTGCTGCATTGCTGAACTGGGTGACTGAGTGTTACTGTAGTAGCTACTCTGGCCATGTTGCTGCACCTGCCCTGAGTACATGTTTGAATGCTGATTCATCCCCTGTCGGGCCTGGGTCGAACACACATCAGATGGAATACAGATTAAACCAAAATCAAGGATCTGTATGGAAAATCTCAGTAAATATCTTAAGAGTGAAATTTCCTGTGGGCACTGGTTACCTGCAGCAAGTGTGTGTCAATGAGCTGAGAGCCCCCCATACCAGATGGCTGGTTGAGCTGTGGCTCAAACAGAATGGGAATATGCTGGGTGGAAGAGGGCTGCTGATAGGCCAGGTTGGACTGAGGCTTGCCCAGTTCAGGTGCCTGCACACCAGGATAGCTGTGCAGTGACGGTCCTGACAGCATCATTGAGGGCTGCGACAGGCTGCTCTGCATGAACGCCTGCTGCGACCTGAGGGAGGACAGATCATGAAGATCAGATGATGGAACAACTGTACCTAAAAACAGACATGCTGACGCTTGCGTTTCAGAGCAGAAAACTAGATACTGGCTGTGTCATGTGTTACCTGTAAGGCTGCAGCGAGGAGCTAAACAGATCCTGTGGTTGAGAGACTGGAGGACCAGTACCAAGTCCTAGCTGAGCCTGATGTGTGTGCTGGTGCTGAGGCTGGCCTTGTAGTGGAGCGTAGATAGGGATAGGAATCTGCTGCACTGGTGTTGGCTGTAAGATGGACAAATGCAGAGAGGTGGCTTTATGGTCAACATTCAAACATTCCTACAGTGTTTCTAACCTTAACCATAAAATCTTACTTGTGAGAGTCCAGGCTGGAAGCCCTGCTGCTGTGCCAGAGAGGGAGGAGCCAAACGAGGGTGTGGGGAGCTGAAGAGGTGGCTAGTGTCCATGTAGAACGCTGGAATCTGAGCTGCAGAACCTGTACATACTTTGGTGATTAGCAACATGTGAACAGTTCAGATATCAGCTGAACATTCAAGGCTATAAAAAAATAAAATACAATCAGAAGTTGGTGTGTACATATGACACTTTTCCAACATCACCCATCAGTGCTGTGCTTCTCTCACCTGCTGCAGACTGAGAGACGTACACTTGTGGGGTCTGCTGCTGTTGGGGAAGGAGGGGAGGCACACAGCCGAGCTGAGAGAAAGTGCTGCTACTACTGCTACTGCTGGAGGAGGACAGACCTCCACCCTGCAGCTGCTGCGGCTTCACCTTGCAGATGTTAGGGGGATCAGAAGCTGTAGTGGTTTTCGTGCTGAGTGATGACGTTGTATAGGTACCAGAACCTAAAGGGTGGAGGTAAACACATTGGGAACAGAAGCAATCAGATGCCAGGATTCCCAGGTGTAGATTTCCAATAATCAATATTGCACACAGTAGATAACTGTAACTGAGGAGCATGTTACCTGACAGTGAGGTGCTGGGGGTAACAGAAGCAACAGGGATCTGTGGCATAGAGGCAGAGGAGAAGGAGTATGAGGACGCACAGGAGGTGATGGGAGAGGAAGAGGACGTGACTGGAGAATTCTTCTCCAGACTGGGTGAGTTCTCCCACGCTTTACGTGCTGATTCCATCTGAGCAGGGGATTTAAAAAAAACAAAAAACAAACAAAAAAAAAAAAAGTAAAAAAAAGTCATTAGACAATGTTTGAAACAGTCTCAGAAAATGTTATCCTGCCTGGTGTGTGCTGTATTTCTTTGTACCTTTAGCGTGAGGTCAACAGTTGCAGGGGAGACTGTGCTGAGGCTGGAGCTCTGCTGTAGGGTCTCTCTTCGAGGGAGGGGCAATGAGTGGGGTAGTGCCACCTGTGGGGTAAAAAAAAAAAAAAAACAATGAAATATGATTTCTTCAAATGAAAAATAATGTCACATGACTATGCAAAAACGTAAATATGTATACTCACATTGGCCACCAAACTCTCTTCGATTTTGTTTCCTCCTGTAGAAACACTGTCAGCCAGTGAGGAGGAGGGAGTGGTGTAGTCGGTGACAGACTCCTGAGACAAAAAAACACATTTTTTCTTCTGAGTGATGATGGTTCATACTAAACTTTTCTTGAGTTAGTTATTCCTGTTTGACATGAATGCAATGATTGCTTAAGCTCTATCCATCATGCAAATACAATATATATATAAAAAAAGGTTACAGGGTTACAGGGCAATACCTTTGAGTTACTGTTGTACTCTGCTGAGGGGACTGTAATCATGCCTTCAATGTCTCCTCCCAGTTCTGGCACAGTGGTGTCACTGGTGGGAGGACTGGAGTCTGTAGCTCTGCTGACTGCTCCGCCAGACACCCCTCCCTCCAGTCCTTCACCTTCTCCTCCACGTGCATCTTTGGCCTTGCGGTTCTTCAGAGAGCGCTCTTTCCCTATGGGACCTGGTTTGTACTCCTTGGTTTCTACCGGTTCCATTTCAGGAAGCTAAATTGGAGGGGTGATGAGATTTAGTTGAAGTGTTACAAAATTAACAATCTGTATTGTTCAAAGCTTAAAACATTCCTCCATAGGAGTTACCTTCTGTGTTTTGATTGGGCCAGCCCGAGGTTGTTTCTGTCTTTGTTCTTTGGGAGCAGGTAGTTTGTTTTCAGAGCCAGTTTCTAACAATGCTGGAACACCATCACTGTCAGTGCTCCCCGCGGAGGATGGTGCTCCAAACTGAATACTGTCTATGCCCAATTCTACACTGCCATCTGAGCCAGGCTTCACACCCTAAAACAAAGTGTTTTTCACGGTTCATCGAGTGGCAGAACCATCACACAGTCACAAAAGATGAGACAGGCTATACAATGTACCTCAGAAGTGACCGATCCAGTAAAGGAGGTAAGAGGTTTGTTCCAGGCACTCACAGAAGGTGGCTGGGGAGGGCTGATGGGACCAACTGGAAGACAAAGATTACATTTTTAGAAAGCCGTGTGACAATGTAACCCTGTGTAATGCGGCTCAGGAGCTCAGTCAAATGTAAGACATTGTTGGCAAGAACTGACTTATCCACTCACGCTTCTTGACGTCAGGAAGGACAGTGGAACCTGCTACCTTGTTCTCCCACAGTTCTGTACCCAGAGTGCTGTGTGTCTGTGCAGGTGCAGGGGGTAGGCTCTTTGAGGCAAAGTCCACAGTAGCAGGGGGTATGGAGGGCAAAGGAGCCACCGTTCCTTCAAGAGTCTGAGGGGAAGCAGCAGGCTGGGAGGGGGCAAGGTGAGGATGCTGAGGAGCAGAAATGGGGGGCTGCTGTTGGGCCTGGGGGGTGGAGGTAACAGAAGCCTGGGGCTGTGATGCCTGCTGCTGAGATGACTGCTTTTTAGCAAATCTTGGTGGCAGCTTTCCCCCGCCCCCTCTGCTCTTCTCACTGGAACCTTTTTTACCCCAGTTCTGTAGAAGCAGCATCAGTATCAACACTATGTTAGGAGGTGTGGCTAATTATGGCTGGAGTAATGCATTGCTATTTAATCACTTATAAATGACTGTACTAAGTGTCCCTCCTCCTACCTGAGTAGACTGTTCTTCCTTTTTCCGTTTTTCTTCATCCTGCAGCCGTTTTTGTTGCTTGCGAGAGACCACTTCTGTGAAGCCATCGTCATTTGTGCTGGATTGTGGGTCCTCTGTGGTGGTGACCTCTGGGTGGTCATCAATGATTACAACACCTACAGCAATTAAAGGGATCCATGCTTTTACATTCAGTTTCAGGTGACAATCATCCGAAGCCAGGTACAGGTTCCTGGTTTGTCGGTGAGAGAAACTGTCAGAGTAAAAATGTGTTTACTTACTAGCATAATTGTTAAGATCAAACTGTGACAGAGCATTCTCCTTGGGCTTCTTGGTGGTCTGTTTGGCCTCATCCTTGCGGCGAGCAGGCTGCTCTTTTGCAGATCTCTGACCTGCTCCTCCTCCTGCTGCTGTTGCCTCTGAGTTCTGCTGGGCTCCAGGACTGAGTGATGTGACCAAAAAAAAAAACAACTCTTTAACCTTGCAGAATACACTATATGACTTTTGAAGTTGTAGGGAACAACAGGGTGGGGGTAAACTGGGCCTGAGAAGGTAAGACTAACATTTTCAAACAAAGACCTATGCCTCTTGTATCTTTAGGTACAGCTGCATTCTAAAAATACCACCCACACAGTCTAATCTACTTTTAGACAAAATGTTTTGATGGCCAAACCCAGCACACTTGAGGACAGTAAGTGGAGAATGCTTAAACAGCCTTTTCTAATGTGAAAAGACTACTAACAGTTTACTGAGGCATATTCTCCAAGTTTTGCTCAGTGAAATCAGTTAACTGAAATACTTCAAAGGACTTCTATTGTGTGTTTCTTTAAGTGTTAATGTAAGCAAAGTAAATGACTGACATCAGACAAAGGCCTATTTGTTTTGAACTCACCCTTTGCGGCTGGCTTTGGCCCCTCCCCTCCTCTCCCCCTTGCCTCCTGCATAGCTCCGACCTGGTTTGGCTCCACTGTTGCCCCTACGATTCTGTCTTTCTATAGGCCTCTGACTTGAGAAACTCCTCTTGGCTGCAGGAACATCACGTTTTGGAGTCACCCCTCCCTCAGGAGGACTTTTACTGGGGGTCAAAGAGCCCTGTGGAGGTGCAGGTGCTGTAGTTGAGGCAGTTGCTGCCTCATTAGGAGCCTCCAGTGCTCCTTTCCTCTCTTCTCGCTCTCTCCTTTCATTAAAGTCACTACTCTCAGAAGCAGTTTCCCATTCCTCATTGGCTTGATCTGAAGAGTTCTGGTTGGACAGGTCAGGAGACTTGGTACCAACTGCAGTGATAGTAGGACTACTGTTCTCAGGCAAAGGTGCTTCTATAGCAGAGGGTGGCTCAGGTGCAGGCATAGTGGCTGCCACTTCTGCAGGCACAGTTACAGGAGTTCCTGGAGCTCTAGACAAGTTTGGGGAAAGGGAGACTGGGGCAGGGGCAGAGCTAGGGGCTGCAGACACTGGGGGTAATGGAACAGGAGGACTTGGGACTGTCTCTCCACTAGCTAAAACTGCAGCTTCTCGTTCCTTCAAGCGCCTGAAACGGGGCGGTTTATCTTGCCTAGGGGGCCGGGCTGGTCGAGATCTACGAGGTCTTTCTCTACTACTTTGAGGAGCCCCATCCACAAATTTCTTGCCTTCAGATTTAGGGGGCCGTCGGTCAGCTGGTGGATTGTCATATCTTGGTGTACACTCTGTGTCCTCAGGCCTGAATGTCTCCATAGGTTTAGAAGGCCACTGAGACGCTGACTCTCTGGCCATTGGCCGCCTAAGAGGGGCTGAGCGTGGGCCTCCACGTTCCCTTGCTCCACCTCGTCTACTGTATAGTCCCCCTCTTCCTCGTCGAGAAGGCTCCCCTTTAGGAAGGAATCCTGGCCTGGGTCTGCCTTCATCATCCCCTCCGCCGCCAACTTTTTCCCCAGTGTGTGGAGGCCCAAAGCCCGGTTTCTGGGGCCCCGAACGACCCTCACCAGGTAGTTCTCGTCTCAGAGGTCGACTAGGTTTGGTGCTAGGCTCACGGTCAGATGGTCCAGTATCACTGGCAGACTCCCTGCCACCTTCACTTTCAGAATCTGTGTCTGAACCACGGCGCCTTCTGCGTTTCGGTATAACCTCAAAGTCTGAGCTCTCACTGCGCGTCTCGCTTTCTTCCCTGTTGCGAAAGGCAGCAGCAGCTCCAGCAGAAGGCAAATCAGAACGTGATCGAGGCTCTCTGTAAGGGTACTCTGCCCGGCTTCGGCCACGACTCCCCCTGCCTCGGCCACTGTAGGTTCCCCGGTAGCTACGCCCTCTGGAGTAATACTCCCCTCGACCACGTCCTTTGAAGCTCGAGTCAGCAGGCCACTCTCTGTCTCTGTCCTTGTCCATTTCCCTATCCCTCTCACGGTCCCTCTCTCTCTCCTCCCGTCGGTAGGCACGTGGTGGGAGATTAGACTCTTTCCTGGAGGGCAGTTTGGGTTCTGGATGTTTGTCATTGCTGGGCAATTTTTCTGCTTTGTCCTCCTGAGAGGAAGAAGCAGGAGCCCCAGACAAAGGCTGAGTGTCTCTGGCTTTCTGATGGCTAGTCGGTGTTTCCTCACCCTCTGTCGATTCTCTCTTCCCCTCACCTTGAGGTCTAGAGCACTCAGAGACAACAGCAGATGCAGAAGGAGCTTTGGATGACTGATCCTTTTTGGATCTGTCCCCTCTTTCCCCTCTCTCCCCTCTCTCGTGACGCTTCTCTCTCTCTTCTCTTTGCTCCCTCTCTTCCTTCATGTCCCTTAGGACAGGTTTCTTTATAGGCCCAGACCTGCGGACTGGTCTCTCTCCTCCTGGTCCTTCTCTGCGGCCAGGTCCTGATCTCCCTCCCCAGCGCAGCTCAGCTTTCTGCTTGTTAGGGGCTGGAAGAGGCAGCTTGTCTTGTTTATGTAATACATCAGCAGGAGGTGTAGCCCTGTTGCTGGCCACTGTAGCCTGGGAATACAGTTCATTCTGGGACTTATCATCGGTCCTTTCCCCTGTGTCCTGTAACTCTAGTGATTTTGATCCCAGGGGAAGCCCATCAAACCTGGGCTCATCCAGCTTGAGGGAGTGGCTAGATCCCTGGGAAACAGTCCGCTGGAGCATTGCTTGACCAAGAGCCTCCACCTCTTCCCCACTCGGTAGGCCTGGCTCATCAGGATCAAAAGCTGAACCTACAGGGACCCTGTCTAAAGGCCCTGATGTGTCGTCTGAGCCTTGGGTAAATGCTGACAGGGACTCTGTCGGGTCCCGGAAAAAGTTACTTTTACGAGAGTCCAGTGCACTATGGTCCTGGGGGTATATAGCTGGGAGACCCCTGTCCAGATCCAAACCAGAGTCCATCCTATAAATAAACAAAAGTTATTCTGTCACATGTACCAGATAAGGCGTTTTTCCTGTGGTGCATTTATGTATTTATTACCTTGCCTCCTTGTTATCGTCTCGTCCTTTAGGAGGAGTTACAGAAGGTAATGGCTCTGACTGCGGATATGGTTCAGATCCCCATACCATCCGTGAGTCTGAGGGCAAGCCATGGTCACGAATTGGTCGGGTTAAGTGGTCAAAGGAGTCAGAACTGGAGCTGGAGTTGTCACCAGGCTCTCTGCGCACAATCTGCTTAGGTGGCATCCTCCCTGAAGAGGACAAAAGAGACTCCTTTGAACTGACTGTCATAGAATGTACATTAATCAAACACATACTTTGCTATTCTACATTTCTCGCTACCAGGATGAATGTTAGTCGGCATGTCCATGGGAGGACGTCCGGACATCATGCGGGGGTCCATGTAGGACTGCATCATGAGCCAGCGGGGATCAAACCCCATGGAAGCCAGGTGCTGGTGGTGGGGGCCAATGGGTTGATACATGGAGCGGTGTTGCTGCTGTTGGGTAGCTGGAACCCCGCCACCACTTGATGGGGACACAGAACCCCCACTTTGCTGTTGCTGCCATTGTTGCTGCTTCATTTGCTCCTGGAAGACCAAAGAGGAATAACAATATCACCTGTTTGAACCCAACACTCTCCAATTAGGTGTAAAGAAGATACTTGTAAAATTGCAGAAGATAAGAAGAACCTTATTTGTCAGCAGCATGAAACGTACAAGATATTTACAATAAAATATAATGAAAAAATAGAAAGTATTATATATTTTGTGTATTTACAGACATTTTACAGTCTAAGTGTGTGATGTCAGCTCGGGGGGAGCAGTGGTATGTTCTGAAGATATAGGTACTAATACTACCCTCTAGCCCCTGACGTACCCATATGTTATATAAGCAGCAACATCTCAGCTGTTAGTAACTCATGTCAGTTGTGGACAGCCTTACCTGTTGTCTGAGGAAACGGGGTGGCAAAGACTTTTGAAACTGTTTGGAATAGCCTGAGGTGAGAGAGGGACGTATAGCAGCTGCTGCTTCTCCTTCCAGCTGTTGGGGTGCCACGGAGACTTCCTCACCACTGGGGGTGTCCATTTGAGGCAGAGTCATGTGGGGCTCATCCACTGCAGGAAGACAAAACAGTACATACATCTATCACTGAAAAAATGTCAGATTATGTACAAGCAAACGGTGCAAGTAAGAATCTGAGCTGGCTTGCCTCCATTGTCTTCTATACTGAAATAGTCTCTGAGAGGCATTGTCGTCCTATCAGACTGGTTGTCATCTATCCGGGGGCCAATCTCAGCCAAGGAGCTCTCTCCCTCACTCAGGGGCTCGAGGGCTATGCCAACAGGTCTCTGAATGGGGGGACTGGGCTGACAAGGCAAATGAACCTCCTCCTCTGCACTTGGTTCTATTCTTTCTCGTTCTTGCTCCCCTCTCTCTCTGTCTCGATCAACCCTCTCAGGCAGAGGAGGTTGCATCACTGGGGCCTGCAATTGAGAGACTGTGACTGAAGGTACAGGGCTGGAAACAGGAGGAGGAGCTGATAAGGAGTCCTCCTCATGGAGAACTCCTGTCTCATCATTGGTGGTCTGAGCAGAAGGAGAGTTGCCATCGGTTGTATGGCGGTGTTTTTCATTGAGACGTTTAAGTTTTTCAGCACAAGCAGCAAGTCGCTGTTCTTCCATCCGTCGTTCCTCTTCCTCTCTCCTTCGTCTTGCTCGTTCTACGGCTTCAGAAACCTCTGAAGGTTTTTTACGCTTCTGCCGCCAGGCCTCAGAGTCATCATCAGTACCAGGTGCTGTCGTTGCCTGTGGTTTGCTCCCACGTGGAGTTGTGCCACCAACAGGGCGACTGGTACCCTGGAGGACAGAAATTAACACCAGTCATGCTGATGGCACAATTATCATTACACACAGAATGGGAGACCTATATAATGTAAATCCAGCTTTACCTGGTAGTCTTGTGGAGTGGTTGATTTATTATACTGCCCCATACTGCCAGGCGATGCCGCTCTAGGATCCATACTATCAGCCCATGATGTTTTGCTCCCACGGTCTTCAGATGTCTCTTTCCAGCCCTCCTGACTGTCTGATGGTCGAGTTCTCATACGCTCGACTTTGCCCATCCACTCCCTAAACGAATACAGTTAAACATCATAGGCTCTTCCAAATGGCAATCTCCACAGTTACCAAGTCCACCTCAAATGTCACTGCAAATGTTCTCATAGGACACACAAAATCAGTGTTGATTCAATTTTTACTACAATACATTTGCTATACACTAGTGATTTGGCTCTGAATGTATTTTGGTATGCTAAATCATTCATTAAGTGCTTTATGATTACAAGTGTAAGGATAATACTAAACATGCCATCAGCATTTGAACTATATCAAGAGCAATTTCCATGTGTCTGCTTACAAATCACATTCACATTACCCTCAGCCGAGTTTCAAGAAAAACCATAGCGATGTATTCGTAAAACACGTTTCCTATTTAGCTGGCAGCCACACCTTTCTATTCATTTGAGTACAGTATGAAAATCAACTTGCAAGGAGTTACATTTCTTTTGAAATAAGAAACCCAACATAGAAAGCATGTGAAGATTCACTTGTCAAAAGTGTAACATTACATGCTGTGTCAAAAACAACTCAACTATCAAAAGGTATGTACTGAATATCCATGCCATGGAAAAAAGGGCTTTTGCCAACATAAACACTAAAAATTCAAGACGTGCATTGAAACAAGACAAGTCAGTCACATTTTGCAAGTTATACAAATTCTGAATTATTTCGGCACGGTACAGAAAACACTCCGACGTGGTTCCGAAATAGAAAAGCACAAAACCTAACTCTTGAACACAAAACAATAGAAGTGTTGCAAAGACCAGAATGCTCACCAGTTTTCTCCTTTCTCTTTAGCAGCTTGGTTTTCCTCATCATCACTGAAGTTTAGTTTCTCAGTGTAGTCCACCTCCATCTGAGCCCCTGGATTGCAGAAGGGACAGGATTAATCGCAGCTATGACTACTGGGAAATTAACTACTTCTCCTGAGAAACACTTCATAGTTCATAGAAGAAATGCAGCTACTGACCTGCCCAGCCCTCATCAGCATCAGTGTCCAAGTTGTCCAGCTCCTTTAGTTCTGTAGCACTGATGATGGAGGGTCTATCTGGATCCTGGAGCCAGGATTGAGGGGGAGGCTGCTGCTGTCGTGCTGAACGGGAACCTCTGAAAACCCGACAGACGAAAGCAAAGGAAAAGTTCAATATAAATCCTAATGAATAAGTTAAGATATGCAAGCAGTATCATGCAGCTGAGAAATCTGTGCAGAGAAATGAACATGAAACTTTTTTACACTGATAAACACTGTGCTTCTGTCTTCTTATGACAACTTTTAATCATTTCTGAAACTGAGTAATTGTTTAATTATGAAGGAGAAATCCAGGATACATGTTTCTGCATTGATAAAACTGAACCCAAAACATTTCTTATTTTGCTTCTAGGGCTTAGAATGTGAACTCACTTTGCTCCATCTTGTGGCACAGGGTATCTGAAATTTCCTTGCCCTGGGCCAAAAGACATTTGAGGATAGGCGTGGAACATCTAAAACAAAGACACCAATCATCACACAGGGTCAAGAGATAAACACCACAATTAGACACATTAACTGTGAAATCCTCATGTGGTCACAGTATTTAACTGTCTCTTACATAAGGTGGCATCATGCTCCTAAAAGCAGGGTCAAAGTGAGATGGCACCCCTGAAGGAGGTTGCTGCCCCCCATTAAGTTTGGGCTGAGAAGGGCCAGCAGGGGGCAACCTCTCCCTTGAATCCCTCTTTTCTCTCTGGCCATCAGCATTCACATTTTGGCCAGACTCATCAGCTTCCGCAGGGGGTGTGGAGGAACCAAGGCTCGTGCTACCCTCCTCTGGAGCCCTGTTGTCCATCTCAGGTGGGCTGGGTGCAGTGTTCAAATTCCGGCCTCCACCCTCACGCCAACTGCCAACATCTAGCAGGACATAGAGAACACACATTTCTTGTTGTTTGACTTGACTTGTGAATGCGTGGTTCTTGAACATGATGCTTATGTGACAGAGTGTGGCCATACTTTGAGGTCTGAGGCTGGGGCCTGGTCCATAGGGCTCCTCCTCTTGAGCGTCCCCTTTCTCCACCTCACCAGCTGCCTGCAAGCTGGGAAACTCGCGATGAAAATGGCTGCTCACACGAGGAGCCCCTGCGCAACAAAAGAACATTATTATGACAGCATAGAAATCACAAGGTTGAATATAATACAGTTGCTGAAATGTCTAATCAGCAGTTAGTGCACAGCAACCTTCCCATCAGTATTTGATGAAACTGTCTGCACTGCACATAGACTGTAACGATCAAGTTCAGCAAATGAAGTGAGAATGTTACTTTGTTTGGTCACAAATAAGAACTGTTCTGACTAATAGTTACAACATCATACATACTATGCCTTACAAGTTGGTCTAATGCTTAGGGAGCAAGCGGAAAACATATTTACCGTCCAGCTGTGTCTGCTTGCTGTTAGCCCAGGAGCGGCTACCCCCAATTGAAAGCTCTTGTGACTGGAGAACTGCTGGTTTGTTTTGGGGTGGGGGCGTCTCCTGTTGCCTGTGGCACAAACAAAAAAAAAAAAAAAAAAAAAAAAAAAAGCATTCCCAACAATCATAATATCAAAAACGGATAGCAGACCTTTTAACCCTATCCATAGTGCAAATATCTTTATTTAAAGAAATGCTTTCACAAATGAGATGGATCTGAGTTTCAGTATCAGAATGTGTAAATACGCATATAAGTTATTAAATTTACCTCTCGTCCCCTGCGTCAGCTCGGGATGCCCAGCCACTACCGTCTTTGGGGACAATGTTGACGTTGGGGTCGTTTCCCTTGTTCTCTGCCTTCAGGCTGGGCAGGTTGGCCGGAGGGGGCATACGCCGGCTGACAGCAACTTTGCCCAAACTCTGGAGCCCATGTCTGGCAGCCACTGAAACATTTTCAGATGTGGAAGAAAGGTAAAGGTTTTTAGGAATATCAAAATAAGGTGGTGATCATTTCTAAAGCTTTTATTGCCTTGATCAAATAAACACAGATAAACCAACGTATGTAAATTTAATGCAATGAAACCTTAGTCCATTCACTAAATACTGTATAAAAAGTATGCAAGACTAAGAACAGCTTACCCGCAGTTTTCTGGGTTTCCAGAGATTTGCCCTTGTAGGTATTAAAGAGGCTAAGGGTTGCATACTTTGTTTTGCCATCCTTTGCCTTGGTGCTCTGCCCTGACTTCTCGGACATTTCGCTGGAAACTCATTGAGTCTGGTCCTTTGGCCTCGCCCCCAGAACCAGCCTCCTATAAAGCATGGAAGGAAAAAAAAACAAACAAGGCATAAGAACACAAAAGGTGCAAAGGTTCTGGACACCAGAACTTAACAGATATCCGAACCAACAAACACAGTGTTAACTACACCTGGGCCTGATGGTTGAAAGAAGAGTTTTAGAAAGAAAAACCAGAAACTAGATATTACACTTAGTGCAGCAGGTGTCACAGAAGAAAAGTTGTGGATGATTTAGGACACTGAGGGACATCAAGAAAGGCAAATGCCAAAAAGTGAATTAGAATTTAGACAGAGGCAAGAAGAGACAGCATGTTACAGGTTGCAGTGTCTTTCTGAAGTCACACGAAGGGCATTTATTAATAACAGAACAGTGGCAAAACAGCATCTGTACGTGAGCAAGTGAGTGTGTCTATGTGCTTTGAGGTGGGTGGGGAGAAGCCCTCAAAAATACCAAATACCATGCCAGCCCAAACCACGACAGACCCAGGAAGCAGCTTTACCCTTTGAACGGCAAAACATTTTATTCCAGTTTTATCTAACCTGAACACAGAACCCACTTATCTACTTCAGATGCTTGTTCAACAAACAATGTTCAAATCTGAAGAGGTGACATCACAGTCTAACACACTGGGTTACTAGCATGGGTGTTTGTCCCTGCTGACCGAAGTACTATCATAAACCTGTGCACCTTAGAATCACTGGCTTATCGATTTGTGTACACCAGGACCATAAAGAGACAAAAATGATATGGATGAAGCCGTTTTTAAAAACAGGGGCTGAATGCATCTTCTAAATCCAGCAGAACAGACTAATCACAAATCTGTAGGCCCAATTTATGATGAATGGTCAGAAGACATGGTTGCATTTATAATAAATCAGTTATTCTAGTCCCAATTTGTCAGGTGCAGCAGTGATGCTTGACAGGAGGTGTCAAGGGGGGGGGGGCTTTTTAAAATGTAGCATTTTAAAGTACATCAGTGCCATAGTTCTAGCCAAGCAGCACAAGACCTTAACATGTGGCTTCAAAGTTCTAAGACATCTACACACTGATTAAACATGACAGGTCCCTGTCTGAGGGTTTAGAAAAAAGTCCCCACTGGGTAAGGGACAGGTGTTGAGAGCAAAGTTTTAAATAGCCCTAATCAAGATTTATCAGAGAAAGCCCCTCTGAGAATCATCTGAGGTTGGGCAGAGGAGCTATGGTCAAGTGTCTGCATAAACAGCCTGTGCATAACCCTAACATCTGATGTATATGGATGTCTTCAAAAAAGGGAACAGAAGAGGGAACAATGATAAATGATTTAAGACCCACTTCCTCTGCATAAACCACTAATTATTCTACCTGGTGAGCTCTATTGAGACATCAGAACCCTTGGGAGGAAACCTCCACATAGAAATGGCCAATTCAGTGCACAATCCCCTGAACACTTGCTAAGCTAGCTCCATCTCTTCCACTATGTACATGCAGCACAGTCACCAAGGTCAGAGGGGAGGGACCCTGGACTTCCCTTTTCAAGTGTTTGCAGAAAGCTATATCAAGACATCACCAGAAACAGAACCAAGACTGTTAAAGCACAATTGCATCCAAACTCTCCAGCCTCAATCTGCTCAGCCCGTACTCCAGCATGACCAGGCACCCCTGCAACTAGTTTTGCATCACAATTCATCCACCAAGGTAAGCTCCCCACTCCACAACCAAACACTAACATTTGTGTGTTTTTTTTTTTTTAAATATAGACCAAAAAAAAAAAAAGTTTGTGTGTACATATGTGAGTTTTCCTATTCATCAAACCACATAGCTGGTAAAATGACTTCCCTGTATTGATGATGATATGCAATGAGAATTCAAGCATCCTGCTATATAATTACAATATCATTACTGCTCATTTTAATAGTGAGATGAACGTGACTTCAACAGAGGGTGTCCCATAGGGTCAGATTAACATATGTATGTTTAAATATGATCAATATCAGAGCTGGCCTGACTAAAGAAAACGCAACGAATAGCACAAATTTGTCATCAAATGAATAATCATTACTTTGATTAGGGTTGGTTCAAAGGATGCCTAACATTTCTATAACTGCTTACTTTTGGCCCAGTTATAGAGGAAAAAGAAAAGGCCTGGAAGCCATTTAGGATTATTGTGGTTCTCCACCACCAGGCCACCAATACCAATGAGATGGTCTCCCTTGGGAGAGGCTGATAATTTCATTAAGCACACAAGAAACTGAAGGGTGGCTATGCTTTTAATCAACTGGACACTGGTGACAATATATTAAAAAGCATAAATTAAACATTTGTTAACGCAAATGCCAATATGCAATATACACATAGGGAAAATATTTTTAAAAAAATTTGCAAAAGTGTTTTCCAAACCAAGTCTTCAGATGGAGACTCCCATCTTCAGATGTAGCTCTCTGATCAAGCCATGTCACTGGCTGGTCAATCAATAAGTACTACTCCAATCAATACATGTCTGAATGGTCTTCCTAAAACTAGTCAGATATTGGCCCATTTGTAATCAAGGATCCATATACAGGAAACAATACCATGTTGCAGACTAGTAATGTCGCGGGTGGGTTTCAACATCTGCAGTTAGACTTTATGAATCATTTTCATCCCAGTCCTTGCCAAGCCCCTGAAGTGCACACTCACTCAGCAGAAATGTGCAGATTTAACATCACATTTAGTTGGATGTTCCTGATACCGTGTTTGACAAAGAAAGCGCTGTGCTGCTCAATACATAAGATTTCCCACAATAAAACACATAAAATGCAAACCATCGCCACAACTTTTAGTACTATTTAAAGAAAAACAGATCTCCTTTTAATGTCGCACTGTTTCAGTAAATCACTGCAGGCCATCCCTGTCCGTGGTTCCAACTACGGGTGGGCTGGGTGGCTCGTACCGGCAGGGAGCACAGGCCCTCGTCGCCCGGAACTCAACCAGACCGGGCTCAATAACACTTTGATAACGTATAACTTGGACTCCGTAGTGATACAGCCACTAATAGAAATCCCGGAGTATACGGTGAGCCACAGTGCTGTTAGAGAACAGGCCCTGAGCTCGCAGCGTTTCGCACGGTTTCGTTTCGTTTCGTTAGTCGCCATCACATCCACCTCCAGCCGACGGTGGTCACGGCATGCTAACAGCTAACAGCTAAACATCAGCCTCTGGACCAAACTGCACATTTCACACCTGCACGACGCACAGACCCACCTGCCACCGCCGGTGCCTTCTTTCTCTTCTCGGCTGTTTAGCGGCCTCACTTAAAATTCGGTGTCGGTGCGGTTCGTGGTGGACGAGTCTCCGTATGGCCGGTGGATTACAAAAGCTGGCTAACCTGCTAACCCACCGCGGCTAATGGTGTTAGCTACTTGGGCTGCCAACAACCTGCTCTCCACATGCACGGCCTGGTTCAGGTCTCTGCGCCGTTTGTAGCCGCCGGTCTATCCTCGTCTGCTGGGACGTTAATGCGAGAACCGGTGTGTAATCGTCCCGTGGTTCCGTATCTCTCCCCGCCCGTTATCGCGTGCAGCACCGTTTTCTAGTGGACTAAGGCCCCGCTCGCACCGCGGCCTGTCGCACAATCAAAGATGGCAGACTGCAGTTGCCAGATTTTTCCTGTCCTATCCCCCTCTTAAAGCATCCAACCTGGTGTGCAGATTTCAGTCGCACATTCGTTACCATCCCCACTGCTCGTCCAGACAAGGCCTCTGATTCATTTTATTTTTCAGAAATACATTTATAAACTGTTGAAAATCTACAGCCATCTCCTAATCACTGATTGGAACCATAATTATACAGAAACACTAATTGGTATTCCACTTTATGTACAAGAACCAGGTTAAAAAGTTAAAAGGTTAAAAGTTGTTATTATTGTGTAAAACGTTGTTTGTTGCAAGTGTAAAGATTTTCTTGAATTTTCAATAATCTAAATAAATCAATATTCAAATAAAAAAAAATCTAATACAAGTACAATAAAAATATAATAGGAATGATAGTTGTGCCTTCCACCCGAGAGAGAGCTGGGATAGGCTCCAGCGGATCCCCGTGACCCTGAACAGGAAAAAGCGGGTATAGAAGATGGATGGATGGATGGATGGATGATAGTTGTTAAAAATAAATAATAAATAATGAAAACACAGCTGTATAGGCATGATGTAAAGTCAGTCACTGTGATTTTATATGGATAGACTTTATTATATTATATTGTATTTAAAACAAGTGCTTATGATATGTTTTGGGAATTTTTTGGATTTATTTAGACTAACTGAAGTTGTCCTAAATTGTATGTATAAGGTGGCCTACAGCCATAAAAACGCAGCTAAACTAATTATACAATCTTTTGACGTCCCTTGAATGACATTAATATCATGGGTTTCCTTAAACCTGGCAACCCAAACGTTAATGGGTCACGCGTGGACGATTCTTGTTCCGGGGTATAAAGGTAGTTCATGAGTGGCGGGTTGGTTTGAATCTGTCTATATCTGTATCTATCGATCTCTCTCTATATATATATTTATCTCTCTCTCTCTCTATATATATATATATATATGTTTGTATGTGTATGTGTGTGTGTGTGTAAAACACAGATGTACAACCTCGACTACAAATTAATGACAAAACCAAAAAAGCTCACAGCTTTCTAAATTTTTTTAATTAAAAAAAATATTGGTGAGCTTATTAATGATGACATTGATTATGCTGATCCTGACAATGATGATGATGATGATGCTGCTGATGATGATAACGATGTGAAAATTCGAAGATCAAGCATGCAGTATCAGTCTCTCCTTTGAGTCAACAACATAGAAAAATTGAAGCTGCCATTAGGTGGCATCATTGACCAATGTACATTATCTTAGTTAATGGTACAGTCTAGATAGGGAGAAATGACATGAGAATGAAAATCAGTATAGAAATGAATGTAGAAGTAACATATGTACAAAAGTAGAATTCTTGATTACACTGAGGTAGCCCAACTGCAGCAAAATTAGGGAAATATTGGGTATTGCATAGTGCATAGCTGTTGTTATGACATCTTTTCCTGGTAGAGATTTTACATGTATTCTTATGAAATGTACTAGTCAGTTTAAATGACCAAACACTGATCATTGTTAATTAAGTTGTAAATACCCCCAGCAAATCAGTCATGTATTAAACAGTCATAATCACATCAGACACACGTTACATATTCTGTGCACATCACTGTGCAGGCAGGTACATTTTTATCTTGCTCATCAGAGCCATAGGATCCTGTAGGAAAGCTGGAAGGTTGTTCCTGTGAATGTATAGAGCCAAACCCACAGCAGCAGCTGACAGAACCAGAGGCGACTTGAACGATCTCTTGGGTGTGGGGTCATCACAGGGCCTGGTCTGCATAGGTTGAGCCACTCTATTCCACTGAGTGAGGATGGCCTGACGGGCCCCGGCCCACTTTCCTGGCCCCTTAAGACGATACTGGTATGGGGTGCAGGGACCCAACATCACGTTCAGACCCACCCTGGGATCAGACAGCAGCAGCCTCAGGATTTTGGGTTGAACCCCCACCAGTTCTGCTATCTCATCCATGTAGTTGACATAGTCGACCTGGATGGTGTGTCTGTGACTTTTGACATACCTGAAAAAACAAACTTGAGCTCAACTTGGAGTGGGTAACAGGATTTGGCATTTTCATATCCAAAATATATAAGTAATCAACATGATAAATAAATACAATGTAGTACCTCATAGCCATTTTCTCCTCTTTGCACTGGATATCTTTTAGCATGCCAGCCTGTGAGGGAAGCTTGATACAGCCTGTTAGAAGAGACATTGTGACACAATGACTCTTTAAACAAAATAATTCTGGAAAGTACATAATGAGAAGAAAAGGCTGTATCATAACAACAAAAACAAACCAGTATTACCTTTAAAGACACGTGTGGCCCACCTGGCCTGCATCTCAGAGATGGGCATAATGGCTCCCAGTGGCTGCACTAAACCAATGATGGCCAGTGTGGGGTGGGCCAACTCAGGAGGAAACACATACTTGTACAGAGACGCTTTGTTCTCAGACACTGAGATCACATGTGAGGGCAGGAATGGAAAGCAAAACTTGTACCCCGTTGCAAATACCTGCAAAATAGGATGCTCATGTCAGTCACAAACTACGGGCTCACAGTACTGCTGACCAAGAATGCATAGGAATAGAGTTTATATGGGAGTGTGAACCCTTTTCGTAATTAAACCCACCACCAGGTCAACACTGTCCACTGTGCTTCCGTCCTCAAACTCCACAGAGGAACCATGAAATCTGCAGATGTTGGGTTTCACCATAACTGTTCCAGATAGGATGCGGTTGGGCAGCTCATCATTTACTGTGGGATGTTGGCTAAACAACCTGAGATTTATGTTCACACTGGTTAGTTATGTTACAATTATTAGATGAACATGCAGAGGTAGAGATATAAATCATATAATTGATAAAAAATACCTGTGCTTTGGCTTAAGGTTGTACAGACTGTGATTAAATCTATGGTTGAGTTGTGTCTCTCCCAGACTACACATAACATTAAAGGGGAGGACGTTCCATAGAAAATTCACCACCCTATTGAAAGACAAATCCAAGGGTATGCCATCGAGTCCAACTCTGTTCAGAATCCAGGCTCCCCTGCGAGTGCTCAGATAAAGCTGTGCAGAGAAGACATGGTAGCCAGTCAGTCTGCCAGTACATTATGAGTTCTTATTTCAGTTGTGATAGTTTACAGAAGTGTTATATTTTTAACACTAATGTGTAAATATGCTTACTTATCAAGTGTGCACAACATAAAAAGTTGTATCTAGTTTTTTATCTAGTCCAAAAATGTAAATAATAAAGTCGCAGCGTCCCTCGAGCTGTACAGAAATGTTGTGTTTAAGCTTATTGACGGTAGCTGTATGTGCATGCATTACAGAGCAGTAAAAGAATATATCGACTGCATTCATTTCAGTTTAACTTCCAAATAATTTGGTTTAAAATTTATTGGGCTGAAGGTTGCATTTGTTTGCAAGATGTCTGAAAGCTTGTGTTTTTTATCCTTCGAGACTCTGGTGTAAAATTATGACAATGATGTGTTATCTCCAAATCTTTATCAATAACATGGAGTGAGTGGCAGGAATGATAGGCAGTACAATGATAGTAAGACCAAAGAATTTTCCATGGAATATGTTGAATGGACAAATAATGCAGACACATTTGTGTCTGTTAGTCCAACCTGTTTGGTGACTCTGCTCAGCTCCACTGCTATGTCTCCTCCAGAGTTTCCTATTCCAATCACCACAACTGTTTTATCCCTCCACTCTTCAGGAGTCTTGTAGTCTCGGCTGTGGAAATACGTTCCCTTGAAAGTGTCAATGCCTGAAAAGAAGATGCAGTTATTCTATAGTTTTACTCTGTGAAATGTTTGACCTGTCATTTCATGAATGAGTTGAAGCAAACGTTACTAATTTACAAAGTTGACGGCATTATACTGCCAACAGTATTCCCTTTCTGTTGATACAGTATTACATAACGACATGCACAGGGTATCCATTAAATGCCTGCTTGTAATGGTCAAAGGTTTATTAGTACATAATACAACTTTCCCTTTTTATTCCTAGAACACTATCAGCTCTACCTGAAGTTGAGTAAAATGGGGGATATTTAAAGCCTGGAATTCTTACCTGGGAAGTCGTGGAGAGGCAGGTTTGGGTGGCAGTGATGTCCAATACAGATCATCACAGCATCAAAAATGTGTTTCTCCTTTTTGCCATCTTTGTTCTCTATTTCAACATCCCATTGGCCTGAATGGGTAAAATTTGACCTCTGCTTCACCTGCAGCACTTTCGTCTGGGCAACACAAAGACAGAAAGAGACGAAGATATATCAATATCTATACAGAGAGAGAGAGAGAGAGAGAGAGAGAGAGCAAATCCCCTATTGATTTAACTGTCTCTTGTGAAACTAAAGTGGAACTGATGCACCATTTCACATACAAAGAAATGCAATTCTATTCAGGACATGAGTGAGGAACCCTTACATTGAAGCGTATGTGCTTGGTGAGCTTGAAGTGGTCAGCGTACATCCGAAAGTAGTCCACGATGAGGGAGTTGTGCATGTAGTTAGGGAAGTGTGCAGGGACTGGAAAATCACTGAAACTCATCATCTCCTTGGAGGTGTTGATGATGACAGAGTGGTAGATGCTTGCCCTTTCTGACTCTGGATTCTCCTGCAATCAGCCAGGACAAGAAACAAATTCATCCTCACTCAGTAAATACAGAGTGAGTGAAAGAAAACCCAGACTGCACACAGCGACCCACCTTAAACCTCCACAGGCCACCAATGTCATTGCTGCTCTCATAGCAGACTGGCTCCAGCCCCTCATCCAGACAGCATTTGATGCAGGCCAGACCTGAGCTCCCTGCTCCGACCACTGCCACTCGACGGGTCATTGTGCGGCGCTGTGGGATGAAGCAGGAGGAAAGAGGAGAAAAACAGCTCAGAGTTACTTTCTGCAGGGACCTCATTAACACGCTGCTCTTGTTTGCGCCGCTGCTGTGTGAGCCGAAATGGCTCTGTGGCACAACATCACCATCATCATCATCATAATAAAACTTCAACACGCGTTGACTTAGATTTTATTGTAACGTTACTGTAACTGCTACGCAACAAACTTTAACTGTCGTTCAGTTTCAACACCGGCGTTGTCAACAATCTGAGCTGCGCTGCAGCTCAATCCTTTACCGATTTGCGACGGAGGATTATCAAATGCATGTACTTTTCCTTCCTTACCTTTAATTAAGGGTTTGAAGTAGGAAATGGCTTTACTTGGTGTTGCATGTACCTCGGCTGTGGGCGGAGTGAAGGTGTTGTATAATCAGGGAGCTCTTTAGTTAAACTGACCCTTGAATCCCATCGTCGTCAGAGTTAGTTACAGGGGGGAAGGCAGACACCGCCTATCTGCTGGAAAACAACATCTATGTATATAACCATCAGCCCTTTATCTTTCCATCTTGTGGGGGATGAAAGATCTGTTCCAGCAAAACATCGCCAGTCTTCCCATATGTCAGACATTACCCTATAGTGGATGATTTACACATGCAGCTATGTAAGGTGCAAAGTCTGAACCTATAAGTGTTTAACCCTCCTGTTGTCTTCGGTTCAATTTGACCCATTTTCCAAAAGCTAATATGTGATAATTTTGGTTTTCTTGCATATAATTAACTAAAAACGACATGGATGGTAATAATACGTGTAAAATATATATGAATATGTTGGGAACAAGTTCACTAAAAAGGTGAAACCAAAAAAATTGGTGATAATTTCATACCTCATGCTTTATAAGCAGTCAAACAGAATGGCTAAATTTGACCAGGGAGGATAAAATGTCTTCAAGTTTACTACACACGATTTGTATTTGCATAGCACCAAATCACAACACAATCATCTCAAGGCACTTTACAAAAAACAATAATCACAATAACTGGGAATCATAAAGGCAGGAGGGCCACCACAGACAGGGTTACTGCTGGATACTACTGGCAAACATTAATAAATGACATTGAAGAATGGGTGATGGCAGCAGTTTTGCATCCTATTAAGATGCTTACAGTACTTTTTTCATAGTTCTTTTTGGCTGTTGACCCTAGTAAATTGATTAGTCACTTGGACTTGCATTTTAACTTTTTCACATTGACATTGGTATTAATTGGATGCTATACATATACATGCATACACACATATATATATATAACAATATGATGAATACAATGAATTTACACATCTCACCAAATAAACAGGAAATGTGTCATAAATTTAAAATACATTCTTTGACAAACACTAAACTTCAGTGGTTACTGAGAATGACACTGACACATATGCAACACAGCAGACTGACATAGAGCCACTGTGTGGCAAGCTAGCAATTAGCGCTTCCTGTGTCTAAAGATAGATAAGTACTTTATTAATCCCAAAGGAAATTATAAAGCCAGCTGCTCACAGACACATCATAAAGATAAACATAACGGTTGTGACATTTGGCACACTCTCCTGAAAAACTGATAAGTACAAGTATTCCTACAGCAGCGGTAGTGTGTTTAACATGAAAATGAGTGTTGGCAAAGGCATTTCAAATTTAATTTTAAATGTAGTTTAAGCTTTATTATTAGTTAGTTATGTTTTTTTTCTGGTAAAATATGACATATGTTGATCACCTACTTAATAGAGGAATAACTGCTATGGAAACCTTTTCATTTCCAGTAACGTCTTCTATGCTTCAAAACGCTTTACAAATTAATGGAAACATTTTTCTGTCATTGTGGTAAAAAAAAAAAAATGCTGTGTGAAGTTTTACACATTTGTTTCTGTCTCAGCTCATATGGAGAGAAGTATTTGTCACAGAGCAATAAAACCTCTGACATACAGTGGGTACGGAAAGTATTCAGACCCCTTTAAATTTTTCACTCTTTGTGTCATTGCAGCCATTTTTTTAAAATCAAAAAAGTTCATTTTATTTCTCATTAATGTACACTCAGCACCCCATCTTGACAGAAAAAAAACAGAAATGTAGAAATTTTTGCAAATTTATTAAAAAAGAAAAACTGAAATATCACATGGTCATAAGTATTCAGACCCTGTGCTCAGTATTGAGTAGAAGCACCCTTTTGAGCTAGTACAGCCATGAGTCTTCTTGGGAATGATGCAATAAGTTTTTCACACCTGGATTTGGAGATCCTCTGCCATTCTTCCTTGCAGATCCTCTCCAGTTCTGTCAGGTTGGATGGTGAACGTTGGTGGACAGCCATTTTCAGGTCTCTCCAGAGATGCTCAATTGGGTTTAGGTCAGGGCTCTGGCTGGGCCAGTCAAGAACGGTCACAGAGTTGTTCCGAAGCCACTCCTTTGTTATTTTAGCTGTGTGCTTAGGGTCATTGTCCTGTTGAAAGGTGAACCTTCGGCCCAGTCTGAGGTCCTGAGCACTCTGGAAGAGGTTTTCTTCCAGGATATCTCTGTACTTGGCCACATTCATCTTTACTTCAATTGCAACCAGTCGTCCTGTCCCTGCAGCTGAAAAACACCCCCACAACATGACGCTCCCACCACCATGTTTCACTGTAGGGATTGTATTGGGCAAGTGATGAGCAGTGCCTGGTTTTCTCCACACATACCGCTTAGAATTAACGCCAAAGAGTTCAATCTTGGTCTCATCAGACCAGAGAATCTTATTTCTCATAGTCTGGGAGTCCTTCATGTGTTTTTTGGTAAACTCTATGCGGGCTTTCATGTGTCTTGCACTGAATAGAGGCTTCCGTCGGGCCACTCTGCCATAAAGCCCCGACTGGTGGAGGGCTGCAGTGATAGTTGACTTTGTGGAACTTTCTCCCATCTCCCTACTGCATCTCTGGAGCTCAGCCACAGTGATCTTTGGGTTCTTCTTTACCTCTCTCACCAAGGCTCTTCTTCCACGATCGCTCAGTTTGGCTGGGCGGCCAGATCTAGGAAGAGTTCTGGTCGTCCCAAACTTTTTCCATTTGAGGATTATGGAGGCCACTGTGCTCTTAGGAACCTTGAGTGCTGCAGAAATTCTTTTGTAACCTTGGCCAGATCTGTGCCTTGCCACAATTCTGTCTCTGAGCTCCTTGGGCAGTTCCTTCGACCTCATGATTCTCATTTGCTCTGACATGCACTGTGAGCTGTAAGGTCTTATATAGACAGGTGTGTGCCTTTCCTAATCAAGTCCAATCAGTTTAATTAAACACAGCTGGACTCCAATGAAGGAGCAGAACCATCTCAAGGAGGATCAGAAGAAATGGACAGCATGTGAGTTAAATATGAGTGTCACTGCAAAGGGTCTGAATACTTATGACCATGTGATATTTCAGTTTTTCTTTTTTAATAAATTTGCAAAAATTTCTACATTTCTGTTTTTTTCTGTCAAGATGGGGTGCTGAGTGTACATTAATGAGAAATAAAATGAACTTTTTTGATTTTAAAAAAATGGCTGCAATGACACAAAGAGTGAAAAATTTAAAGGGGTCTGAATACTTTCCGTACCCACTGTACATACATACACATACAATCTGCAGCTCACTGAGGAGATTTGAGAAATGAGGGGGCAGAGAGGATAGAGGAGAGGTCTTTTTTGTAGTAGAAGCAGCACAGCAGAGCAGCAGATGAGAGAATCAATATGATGGTTGATGTAGAAGAGCTTCTGCTGTCTGGTTCTGGTACCACTCTGGTCTTGAAAGGCTGAAACACCCGTTCCCACTGAGTAAGAATGGCATCACGGGCTCCGGCCCAATGGCCCGGTCCTGTCAGACGGTACTGGTAGGGAGTACAGGGGCCAAGCAAAACCTTAAAAGCAAGTCTGGTGTCCGTCAAAAACAGCCATGGTATGTTTGGCCGCACTCCCACTAGCTCTGCCACAGAGTCGATGTAAGGCGTGTAGTGCACCTGGATGGGGTTACGCTCTGAGGTAGCATAACTAACAGGGGAGAGCAAACAAAAAAAAATATTATAGCTAGAAAAACAGTTGCCAGAAGTGTCAGCTTTTTACAACTCATTCTATAATAATGATGTGTGTAGACTGCATTCACAACATTAGAGTGGATTATTTATGGGAATCTCAAAAGCTTGAAGGTATGAACAGCATAAGTTTAACTTTACAATCATTTCCCACCTCTGGCGCATCATTGCTGTGTCTTTCTCAATTTCCTTCATCATGGACTGTTGTGAGGGAAGAGTTATTAAACCTGCATGGAAAAAATGTCACGTTACTAGTGATTAAAAAATTCCTCTAACTAAACACATAATCATTCATTAATTCATTTTAATGAATCTCAATTTTTGTTGTGAAAGTATTTAAAATTATTTCAATCAGAATACATTTTGGCAGATGAAAGGGTCAATAAATAATAGACACTGAGACCAAAACCATTACAATGATGCATTGAGTCAAAAGGCACCACAGAGCACAATTAATCAGGGTTATTTTTTTTATGTGTTATTTTCTCTGTGATTGATTAATTGAAATTAACATATTATTTTGACAGCCCTAACTTAGATAAACAGAAGAAACCTGGAGGAAGCAGATTTATACTTATACTATATTTTGGCAAGGCTGTGAGCTATCTAGCCTCTGTGTCTAATGTTTCACCTCAAAAGTGAAACTATGTGAAAAAGAGCAATACTCATAAGCTTTATATACAGTATTACTATACCATCATTGAAAACTAAAGCCACTATGTAAAAAGAATTAGCAGTTCAAATCATGGCTGTCACAGAACAGCTTTTAAAAAGGCATCATCCATGCCTTCAGTTAATCTAGCTTGTTACCTCTATAAGTAACACAGTGATATGATCCTGTAAATGATCCTGTGTACTGATGAATGTCTTCAAGGAAATGCTCTCCTGAAAACTCAAACTTTCTGAGTTGTACTTTGAAAACTACCTTTAAAAACTCGTGTAACCCAGCGGGCCTGCATCTCAGCCATTGGGTTGATAGCCCCAAAGCCGTGGATGAATCCCACTATTGCCAGAGTGGGCTTCGTCAGCACAGGAGGGAACACTTGCTTATAGAGACGCAGCCTGTAATCACATTTAGCCTGCAGAGCAGGGGGCAGGAAGGGGAAGCTGTAGTTGTACCCTGTGGCAAACACCACCACATCCACCTGAATGACACACATTCAACTAGATGATTAGATTTATATAAGTGCTTATTTACCAAATTATTTCATTTTTGCAACCATTGTGATCCCCATTTGTAGAAACAAAAGAGGAGGGAGGGTCCAAAAAAGTTTCTTGTCAAATCAAGCTTTGCTCCACATTTCATTACATGGCTCAGATAGATACTTGATAGATGTAGATAGTACATGTATGTTAGTTCACAGTCCAGGAAACAGACAAAGACACACCTTGTCTATGCTGCTCCCATCGACAAAGACCACTCTGGACCCACAGAATTCCTTCACGTTTGGTTTCAACTGAACACGACCTGAGATGATCCGAGCTGGCAGGTCATCATTCACTACAGGAATCTGTGCAAAAAACCTGACAAAACAACACCATCCACTGTCATGATCCGCATTTTTGGACTTCCTGTCAGACTTTTATTTTTGCGGGTCATGACCGGATCTAGTTTTGTCTGTTTTAGTTCCACTTCACTTTGACCTGATTTCATAGATTGTTTTCACCCGTCCCTCGTTTTGTTTCTCCCCTTTATATACCTTTGTTCAGTCACTGTTTCTTTGCCAGGTTGTCTGCCTATCACTGCCCACAACTGCCACATACTTCCCCTCTCCTGTCTTGACTCCCCTATAGTCTGGTGTGTCTTCCTCAAGTGTGTGTGACCCAGACCCTCTTGTCTTGTTCCCCTGTTCTTGTAGACCTGTGTGACCCCGGTGTGTGTGTGCTCCAGGTCCAATGCCTTGTCCACTTTAGTTCATGTGGTCTTGTCCTTGTGTTCCTCTAGTTCCTGTGTTCTTGATTCTGGTTTGTCTTGCTTTGTTTTGGTTTCTTGTATAAAATAAAGTCCTTTGGTGAACCCTGAGTACCAGAGTGGGTGCATTTTTGGTCCTAAACCATTTTAAAACCCTGAATCGTGACATCCACAAATCAAACTATAAAACTTTGACACCACTGTAGGTAAGGGTGCACAGACTGCAAAATCAAACTGTTTGTTCTGCCGTCACTCTCATATGGTGGCGTGTCATGGAATTACTGTCTCAGGCACAGATAGACAAGTAGCAAACTTCATATAAGCTATTTAAAAACTAATCACTGAAAATTTCACCACATAAAAGACGCACAATAAAGACGTTTAACTACATTATCTCGTTACCGATGTTTTGGTCCCAGACCATACAGCCGGTGGTCAAGTGCTTTGTTCAGCATCTTCTCGAACTTTCTGTTAGTCCACGAGGGGAAAAGCATCTGTAGCATCACATCCAGTCGAGAGGACCCAACAAAGTCACCCGGTATCCCCCCTGGTCCCACACGACCAACAACCCATGCTCCTGTCCTGGTACTGAGATACACCTGTGGGTCAGGTTAAGGATTAAGATTTATGGCCTTATAACTTTTTACATTTACTGCATCAGAGGCAGCCGTTACCTGATATAAAACATTGGTCTAGCTGTAAGAGACCCAGGACAAGAGAGATCTAGTTTAACTGTGTACCTTCTCAGCAACTCTGCTGACCTCCACAGCAATATCACTTCCAGAATTTCCAATCCCAATCACCACCACTCTTTTCCCTTCCAGACCCTCAGCGCTGCGGTATTCCCAGCTGTGGAAATATCTGCCTTCAAAGCTCTCAATACCTCAAATGAAATAAGACAGAAGCGCAATACATACAAAACAAGCAATACATCTGTTTTTTAATATTTTGTTGTGAGCCTATTAGAGAGCACTTAGGGTCTGATTGTGGAAAAATGTACAGTAACTGTGTCCCTCGTGAGAATGAAATTAAATACTGTTAAATATGGTACCTGGAAAATCTTGCAGGGGCAGGTGGGGCCTGGTGTAGTGTCCGGTACACACTATCACTGCATCAAAAACATCAGTGTTCCTTTGGCCCCCTCTTCTCTCTGTTTCCACCTCCCATTGACCTGTTGCTGCAAAATCCGGTCTCTGTGTAACACCGACCACAGTAGTCTGAGACACACACACACGCACGCACACACACGCACGCACACACACCAGGCGTTGAATATATGAGTCTAACCTCCATATTCCACGGTATTTATAATATTATACTGCAAAAACTACCGTATTTTCCAGAATATAAGTCACACTGGAGTATAATTCGCTTTAGCAAAAACAACAAACATATATAAGCTGCTTCAGTGTAAGTCGCAAATTATAGTCTAAATTAGCCTATGAAGAACATAGACCAGGCATAACAACAAGCAGGATGCATTATAAAAGTTCATTCATCTGTGTCAAGTAACGTTAAACAACTGCACCAACATTGGGGTGGGGAGGACAATGTGTGTCTTATATGTGTAAATATATACATAGAAGTCGCTTCGCTGTATAATTCGCAGGACAATAAAAAACGTATAGTCCTGAAATTACGGTACACAAACATGTCTGCTTCACCAACAAATCTGTTCTAAATTAACCCTCCTATTATGTTGTGGGTCACATTGAGTTAAAAAATGAAAAAAAATAGTATTTTAGTATAAAAGTATTTTTTCAGTATGAAACTTCTGCTTGGCTTAATAACTGTAATCAACATATAAAATAAAATTGATTCATTTCACATATTTGCAACCCCCCCCCATATTACAAAGATACGGTGTTCGGGTCAATTTGACCTGGCAGTGAAAGTAGAGGCTAAAAGGGGTCAGAAGTGTCAAATACTATTTTTTTCTTTGCAACTGTGAGACATATTTCATCCCAGTCTCTCTCACACACACACACACACAAATCCCTAGTCTCTTGACCTGCGAGAATGCAGGTGTCGTTATGACTTTCGACGGGAACCTTTTCTGTGAGAGAGGTTAAAGAACACCACTGCACTAAATATTGATTGAAATGGTTAGTGATAATAATAATAATGAGATATAAACAATGTGTATAATGTAATGTAATGATTTTGACCAACATAATAGGAGGGTTAACTTAGAAAGTTGAAATTTGCATTATAAAAGGAATTGACAATAACATAACATTTACTGATTTTACTTTTAAGATCAGAAAAGGTAGAAAGGATCTTTCTCGTTCTTTCATTGTACTATGTAGTGTGTGTAATATATATTTTGGAATTCTGTTTTCATGTATTTTTTATTGAAGTAAATATTTACAAATTTTACTTTTCACTGTTTATTGACCTTACGTGGGACTGTAGCAATCCACTTTATCATTTTTATGATAAAGTGGATATACGTTTTTATATTTATGAAATGGACTCATTTCTATTTGGATGATCCATTGTACCTTTAAAACAAAGGTAAAAAACACAGTTCTAGTTCAGTGATTTCACATTCACCATGAATAAATATGCCAGATGCATATTGATTCATACATTATGTTAATTATGCATTATGTTATTTCTAATATTTGCTCCATGAAGAGAAAGTATCTGATCATATTATTAGTGTTACAAACAAACATGGCTACTAACCTGAAACTGTATGCGTTGCTGCAGTTTAAAGGTCTGGCTATAGAGGCGCAGATAGAGCATCACCTCAGAGTGGTGCATGTTGTTGGGGAGCTCAGCTGGAGGAGGGAAGTCGCTGTAAGCCATCATCTCCTTGGAGCTGTTAACTATCAAGGACTGGTAGATGTTGGCTCGGCCAGGCTCTGGTTTCTCCTAAGAATTACAGCCACATTTCACTTTTCTGCCTCACTCAGATCAAACTGTTGCAAAAACGTTATAATCATGCACGACTACACCAATAATACTATATAACTATAGTAGGAAATAAACTAGAAATAGTTAGATTATACTGTTCTACATTCTTTTATCTGGGTTATGACTCCATATTGATATGTTACATTGTTTAGCAGACTTTTGCTAAACACGTTTTTGCTGTCAGTAATGCCGTGGCTTGTAATACATGAAGAAAATTATAAAAGTACTATTGTAACTGGGTTATTTTGGCTCCTATATCAGGACGCATCCGTGCTATAGATTAAGTGAAAGTATGACTTTACTGTTAAAATAAAATAAATTAAAAAAAAAAAAAAAAAAAAAAAAAAAAATCAATGCTTGAATCACCTTAAATCTCCATAGACCTCCAATGTCATCGCTGCTCTCAAAGCAGGTTGGGTCTAGACCTTCATCCAAACAGCCCTTAATGCTGGTCAGACCAGAAGGTCCTGCACCGATCACCGCCACCTTCATGCTGCAGAGACCTCACACCTACTGTAACTACAGTAGGCTAACTACTCTGCTGGACTTGGAGCAACTTTGAAAATACACCTGTGTAACATGTATTTGCTGAGTACAGTGTTATACAAGAGAATATGACAGATTCCTTATATATCTACTGTCCACAGCTACTTCACATGTATTAAATTCTTAAAGCAGAAGTGGTCTGCTTCGAAAAGTTCCGAAATATGTGTATATAATATTTGTCGGTCTAGTACTGGTCTGGTCTGCACTTTGGTTTTCAAAGACCCATTTCAACAGGCTGTCTTAAACCCTTGATGACCATTTTGGTTGACCATTTTGCTGTGAATTGGCTAGTCCACTGTTTCTATGTTGACTTTGAAATTTTGCAATATTTTAAATATTTTGAATAATAAAGAGGAAAATAAGCCAAATGACATCATCTCTTCAGGAGTAAGAATCACCCACTGAGCAACCACATGATTTGTAATCAGCTTAAAATGTCACTAAAATCAAAAATATGATTTAACTAACAACCAAATGTCTGTTCCAGCCTTACCTCTTCTTCACAGGACAGAGGAATAATGGACTAAAATGCTCCAGTACCTTCCTGCTCTTCAGTTCCCTTTAAAATATTTAGTTATTCAGTCAGGTTCTAACATTCAGACAGTGCAGGTTAATGAATAATTATGGGGTGGGGTACTAAAAGTACGGTGGCCGACAAGGGCAAACGCGCTGCAAAAGAGAAACGCTGCAAAAGCGAAAACACAACGGAAGTGCGCCAGGCCGATAGGGGGACCCCGAACTGAGGGGTGCTATGAACAAAGAACTTTTACAGAGGCGAGAGAGACACACGTGGTGACATAAGTCACGTCTCATTTTGGAGGCTGCGTAATGACGCAGCTTATAGTGTTGAATTGAGCGTCCTCTGATGATTGTTCTCATGTGCTAATATGTGCTAACAATGTTCTATTACATTTGTTTACTTGATCATAATGTCATACAACGTTGGGAGACGTGGGGTGGGGGGGTCTGAAGGTGCTGTAATGACTATAGGTTGTCGTCTTGTTCAGGGTGTTCTTTGGGGAGTCGGTAGGGTGCGCTAGAGGGAGACGGGTCAGGGAGGAGAGAAGTGTGTGTGTGTCAACGTTGTATGACATTTTGATCAAGTAAACAAATGTAATAGAACATTGTTAGCACATATTAGCACATGAGAACAATCAGAGGACGCTCATTCTGTTGCAATTCAACACTATAAGCTGCGTCATTACGCAGCCTCCAAAATGAGACGTGACTTATGTCACTACATGTGTCTCTCTCGCCTCTGTAAAAGTTCTTTGTTCATAGCACCCCTCAGTTCGGGGTCCCCCTATCGGCCTGGCGCACTTCCGTTGTGTTTTCTCTTTTGCCCTTGTCGGCCACCGTATAAAAGAGATAGTTACTCACTGCAAACAGATACAGAATTAAAATATCACTTGTAATGATTAAAACAGTCACGTATTCCTGTTTAATATGTACTATAGTAACAGAGAACAAAGTGCAAACACACTACCTTACATGGGTTGGTCCATCACAAAAAGACTGTGTGTCAGGATTCGCAGGGGCGGGGGGTTATTATATGGACCAATGATTCACCCACTCTGGTACTTCAGGTTCAAAAAGGAAAGTTTATTTAAACAGAAATCAAGAAAGCCAGAACATGAAAAACAGGAAACTAAGGGACATAGGCACATAAGCAAAAGGGACAAGACACGAGGGTCTGGGTCAATCACACCTAGGACACACCAGACTGCAAGGGGGACAAACACCAAGGTACAAAGGTCTGGGGACACACACGGGAAACAAAACACCAAGGTACAAAGGTCTGGGGTCACACACACACACACACCGGGGACACACCAGACTCAAGGGAAACAAAGACATGAAACAAGGGAACTAGTTAACCAAGAACACAGAACATGGTGACAAGCACATAAACAAAGAACAAGCAGCTAGGTACTTAGCTTAACTTAACAGAGTAGTCCATGAACAGAAATCCAAAAGGGGAAAGCGAAGCAAGGTAACAAAACAAGGCAGGATCTGGTAGACAAAAGCAGTGGTCAAAAAGAGGCATCTAATCAGAGTCTGTAGGCAGTAGTGATGGGCAAATGATACCGAGGCTTTGGAGCTTGTGTCACTCTTCCTGAAACGGAGTAATTCGAAACGCTGTTTCGGAGCTTGTATCAAAACACCAGTGTCACGTGACTGATGATGTTCGATTGAGACCATGATTGCTGTCATGGGACTGAAACAGTGCCAGTGCTTCAGTCGTGTTCTTTAGAGGTTACTATGGCTTCAGTTGTCCAACACATGTCACCGTCACTGAAGTCTTGAAGCTTTGAATGTTTTTCGGCACAATTGTGCTTTCAGGCCCAGTGCTTCATGAGGCTTCACTTGCCCACCATTAGTAAGCAGAGGCTGTAGAACAGGTAATGTGGGCAGGTAACCGGGCAAAAAGCTGTGGCTGAACAAAAGTAAATAAAGGGGAAAAACACAACGAGGCATGGGTGAAAACAATTAAGTAATTGGGTCAACGTAAAGGGGAACAAGACACAACAAAACCAAATCCTAAATGAACCTTCAAAATAAAAGCACAAAACAGGAAACTCAAAATACAGATCCTGTCAGAGTAATGCATTACCAAAATGCATTACCAAAAATGCTCAAGAGTTTCCTCCCAAGCACGTGATTTCCCTCTCACACTACATATGCTGTTGGAGTTCCCTGCTTATGGTCCAGAATATTAGTGCCTTGGGATTCAAACCTGGTTTCCTCCAACTGTTGAAGTTTATTTGGTATCTTTTCAATATGAGATATATATCTCCCCAAAAATATGCGTGTGGGGCTACTGTCATGGAAATTAAAATAATAATATTAATATTCAGCAACATTAAAATGCATTAGTTTATCATCTACAAATAAGTCACATGTATTAGCATAAAAATATATACTACTACTATTTTCTCATAGGATTCTACATAATAGATATGTAATAATGTACTAAACTGTATTCTAATAGAATATTAAATTTTAATCATTTTTGGCAATCCTTTGAGCAGTTTTAAAAGTAATATGCAAATATGCAAAATATGGTCAGAAAACAGTTCATGAATTTTGTGACTTTGTGTGAACAGTTTTGAAAAAATGAAAACAGCACTGGGTAATATATTTTACCAAGAAAAAAAAAAAGTAATGCATTACTCTGAAGGCTGCAAGTGACAGACCAGTAAGAAGGTTGCAAACTACTTTTTCCAGCTATTGTTAACCAGTGAACCTTGTGTCCCTAAGAAAAATCCTGCTCTAGTCCACAGTCGGAGCCGCACCTTGCAGTACTGGTATGATCTTTTTTGACAGAAGCACAACAATCACTGCAGTTACTCCAAATGTCAGCAGCCAAGGGAAACAAATGACAAATGACCCTTTCTCTGGTTCTGGCACTGCTCTGGTTCTGAAAGGCTGAGCAACTCGCTCCCACTGACTGAAGATAGCGTGTCGTGCTCCAACCCACTTTCCAGGACCAGTGAGACGATACTGATAGGGAGTGCAGGGACCAAAGAACACCTTCACCCAGAGCACAGGATCTCTCAGAAAGAGTGTCAGGAGGTTTGGGCGAGCTCCGACCTGTGATTGGAAGTCTATCATTGTTGTGTCATTTATAGATAGTGTATGTGTAACAGATTTATAGAAAGCTGAACTGACCTCCCCAGCCATGAAATCCAGGTATGGGATGAAAACTACCTGGAGAGCAGCCTGTCGTGGACAGGGATAGCTAGAAATAATTGAAATTGCTTATTATAAATAGTATGTATTATTGAGTTGAACAATCTGAATAATACTGTATGTCTGGGCCATCTAAAGGATATATGAGGTTACCTTGTCATGTTCTTCTTCCTGTCAGACTCAATAACAGCCAGCATTTTCGCCTTAGATGGAAGACACCTCAAACCTTGAAATAAAAACACAACACTGTACACATCATGCTCATTAACCCCGTGTTCATGTTTGTGTGTGTGAAGCATTTACCTTTAAAAACCTTAACAGCCCACCGTGCCTGCATTTCCACTATGGGCATGATTGGTCCTTTTGTTTGGAAAAGACCCATGATGGCCAGTGTGTGGCGCTGTAGAGAAGGAGGAAACAGTCTCCTGAAATAAAAAATATATTGAATAAAATATATTAGAATAACAAAAGACTGCTGTTTTAACATAATCACTAATTTCATTAAAGGGTGAATGAAAATTGCAGTTTCTAATTGTGTAATGAGAAGTCTAAATCTTTTTTGTTGACATAAAAAAGTGAGTAGCCCCAGCTATACACTCTATTCCCCAGTAACTTACTTGTACAATGTCAGTTCTCCATGAAGACCCTCAGACAGAGCTGGGGGCAAGAATGGGAAGTGGCCCTTATAGCCTGTACAAAAGACCAGCATGTCAATATTCTCCTCCAGTGTGCCATCTTCAAATAAAACTCCAGAGTGCTTAAATCCTTTCAGATTTGGCTTCATTACTAGCGCCCCCTGGAGGATTCGACCAGGTAGATCATCATTGATTAAAGGCCTTCTGTCCAAAACTCTGTAAAAGCAGAAAAGCATAAGTTCAACTTATCCTCCTAAGAACATTATGTCACATTTTGTGCATCTGTTAGTTAACATGGCATGCTAGTAGTAACAGAACTCATAGATTAAAACTGCACAGAGACTCAAGAGAAGAAGTGATTTTTACACTGGAAACACTGGGTCTAGTGACCCAAAAACAAATACACACATACACAGTGGCATGACAGTATAACAGCAATTGTTTAAGTGTGTGTGTATGTGTGCACGAGCTAGCCAATTTATGCAGAAGTGGCAACGAGGTACACAATAATACACAGGGTTTTATTATTGAAAGGATTAATATGTACTATTTAAAGCAATCTATTAGAAGAAATGGAATATAACATTCATAAATATATTGCTATTAGTGTATAATCACTGGAAAATACCAAAACATTTCAATCTTAGAATGAGTCATTTAAATCTACATTGGGGGCAGGTCTCCTTTCAAGAAGGCAGCAATGATGTGCAGCCAAAATCTGTTTAATTGGAAACCAATATAAGTTTATAACAAACTCCCAGTGGCCTGGCATCATGAGAAGAACAGAAAATTTGTGACCTGTGTCTGGGCTTCAAGCCATACAGTCTGTGGTTGTATCTGTGGTTCAGTGCTCTCTCTGCTGCCCAGTTGACCAAAGTCTTAGGAAGGAGGAGGGTGAGGATGTTGTTGAACCTGGTGATAGTTGTCATGTCAAGGGGAAGACCATAACTGGACATCCTGCCAATCACCCAGACCCCCTCACGTGTGCTAAGAAATGTCTGTCAGACCAAATAAGATGACTAGGTGTAAATACATACTCTATAATTCTGTCAGTGAAGCATTTGTGTAAACATATGCAAAAAATCAGAGAAAGAGGAGCAAAGTTACATGCTCTTAAGTCACCCTTTGACAGGCAGATCAAACCATCAATAAGAATAAATACCAAAACAAGTATTAGACATTTTCTTTGCAAAAATCTGCTACTTTTTTCACACAGATGGACATGTTTATTCACATTGTTTAGCCTTATTGTTAATGTACTGGAAAAAGCACCTGGTGACCAGAGGACTTACATATATCATAATATATAGTTTTATTGTATGATATGTCAGAATTGTGATTCTGTGCATTTATCATTAGTTTTACTATAACGTGTCTTCCCTACCAATATTTTAACAAGCAATAAAAAGGAAAATAATGCAGGAGAATAAAAAATCACATCCTATAAGAAAACATTCAAATATGGGCAAAATTAATTACACATCAGGTTTGCTGTTTACTACTGCTAAGAAACACTGGCACAAAGCTTTTCCATTCTTTTTCTACTGTACCTTCTCTGCAGATCTGCTAATCTCTACAGCAATGTCGCCTCCAGAATTCCCAATGCCAACCACAACCACCCTCTTCCCTCTGCAAGCATCTGCATCTTTATATTCCCAGCTGTGAAAACACCTGCCAGAAAACATCTCATAACCTGGAGAGATACAGATGGTGTACCAGCATGGAGCAAGGTAAGAGATTGTGCAGATGAACATATTCTGCAAAATGTTTCGCAGATGATATAACTTTGTTTACTAACCTGGAAAGTCAGACAGGGGTAAGACTGGATGAGTGTAGTGGCCTGTACACACCAGAACTGCATCAAAGACATGTGTCTGTTCCTCTCCATCCCTGCTTATGGTCACTATGTCCCACTGACCAGACACAGAGAAATCTGATCTTTGTGTAACACTCCTCACTGTGGTCTGAAGCATGTACATTCACATGGACACAGACATTAAAAAAAAACGGCTCTGCATAATACTGTATGTTGTTGAAAGTGGTGAAAAGACTGACACTCTTGGCATGATGAAACAGAAAGAACCTGGAAATGAATGTATCTGAGTAGATCAAAGTGCTCAGCATAGAGCCTGAAGTACTGCAGGAGTTGGGAGTTGTGCATGTAATTTGGATAGTCGGCAGGCATAGGAAAGTCACTGAAACACATCATCTCTTTGGAGGTGTTGACCACCAAGGAGCGATAGATGCTGGATCGCTCTGGGTCAGGTGACTCCTGTGGACACAAAGACATCAGCAAAGACATTTTACTGTTTTATCTGGGGTGGTGGTAATTATTCACACAGGCTATACATTTTTTATTCATAAATCTCAAAAGCGAGGCTTAATTAAAAGATGTGGATGTTTGCTCAAACTGTGCCCTCACTCACCTTAAATCTCCACAGGCCACCAATGTCATCACTGCTTTCAAAGCAGACAGGTTCCAGGCCCTCGTCGACACAGCTCTTGATACAGGCTAGACCAGAACTGCCCGCTCCAACCACTGCCACACGTTGGACCATCACTCCTTTGTAGAAAAACCTCATTTATAATAATAATTTTATGAGGATTTTTGATTTTTTTTCCTTTACTTGACGTGATATTTAGCCAAGCTATTGATAATATAGACCATATCAGATCATTTTTTAGGACTATTATGAATAATGAGTGACATTTATCAAATGGTGTAATATGTTGAATATCTTTAGACTCATGAAGACAGAGGCTATTTTCCACCTCCTTGTTGTTTCTGCCACTGGATGATTTCTACAAAGTATCTTACATTGCAGTGGTAATTTTAAGTTTATTGAGTAGCCTATGTGTCTGTTTTTTTTAGCCCCCCTAAGGGTCATGTGGTGGAAGGAATACTGAAGTAAAGTGGTAGAAAGTGGTACCAAGAGGAGAGCAGGTGGGCCATCAGCTGCTATCCTTAAGGTAAAGGTTCTATCAAAGATCAGAAATTCTGGGACATGCAAAATTAGCCTCAAGACATTTGAATATTACAAGAGTAAATTATCAACATCCAACATAGTATGTACTTCATCCTTGTGGCTGCTTGAAAATGTTCATTTCATTTTACATCTGGTGGGTCTAAAGTCAGATTTGCCATCTATTTTTTTTTACCATGTCACCAAAATATTTTTTCTACTCCCTTTCTCTACCATATGACACATACAGGGCTTCATACAAGAGATAAGTGAATATCTCTTCACTTTTTCACTTCAGCACTGCGTTAAATAACTTAGTTTTTTCAGCAAAGCAGTTGTGTTTTAAGCGCTGCAATGCTAAATATCATTAACTAATCGTAACCTCTGAAGAAGCAGATCATATAATAGGTCAGAGTCTGTCCCTGCATGTCAAATGATCCATGTATTGCAGGGGGAAAGGGCTGTGAGGGTACAATCAGCACACAAACTGGTCTCTTTCATGTTGAATAACAATACTCTTATTGTTAAAGTCTTAGATGTATGTCAGCTGCTCTCACCTTCTTCAGTAAGCTGATCCAAAGTCCTGCGTACCACCGATCAGACGCTAAACAGAATATAAACTTACATAAGCTGAACCAATTCTTATCACGTCTTCAGTTACACAATACTCAGGGGGGGGACTTTAAACTTGTTAGGTGGAGTTGAAGTATGCTGTATTATTCAAACCAATGAAAGGAAATCAGAGAAAGAGGAGCCAAGTTATGTGCTCTTAAGTCACCTTTTGACAGGCATATCAAACCATCAAGAAGAATAAACACCAAAACAAGTATTTTTTTATAAAAGCTGACATTTATGCAAGTATTCACAAAGATGGAAACATATTCACAGTGTTAAGCCTTATTGTTAATCTGCTAGTTAAAAGAGCACTTAGGGAGCCAGAGGACTTATATCATAATATATACTGTTTTATGTTTTTCTCTGAGTGGCAGATCTCCATCCACATTTCAATATGGCCTCAAGGATATTCACTAAGAGCTACAAACTTGGAAACTTGGGACATTTATCCCACCACTTTTACAACCAGGACTTCAGCTTATTCTGCATTTCACGTATATGCTTGAAGTTACATCATAACATCCACAGCATATATTTTCTTCACATTTGGGCTTTAGGCATTTGTAGTGAAGACATGCCAATACACACCTGCAAATGCAATATAATTTTCAATAAATGGAATTAATTGAAAACCATCACATAGAAATTGATCATCAAATGCAGATGTGTTCAGTCACTCTGAAGCTGTGAGATACCAATTCACTTTGTCTTACCCTTGTCCTACACCTCATCTGTGATGGTACCTTCCAGCCTCTGACCAGCTAAACACATGACACCCATGTAATCAGCTGTGGGTAGGCAGTGAACAGCACAGTGGCGCTTCAGGACTGAAGTTGCCCACCCCTGATTAAATTGAACTGGAAAGTTAAGTGTCATCCAGCTTGAAACTAACTCTTAGCAATAACTACAGTTTGCACCACAAATGCATACATGGCATGAAAAAGCATTTAATCAGTTATATTTCAAAGACTAACCCATGTGTTCATACTGTACATTGCTTATTCTATTAAACTTTTTGTTACTTGACAGTGTTTTCTTACTGAACTGTAGTTCACAGAGTGAGTAATATGATACAAAATGTAACACTGGAAAATATTCATTTCTTTACCTCAATACCCCATATCTTATCTTAGAGTTGCATTAGGAAAAGATTTGTGCACAGAAAGGAGAAGTGAACACAGGAACCAAAACTCTTTCAGTGCACGTATTGGATGAGCATGTAAGTGTTATCTTAATAGTTTCTAATACTGTGAATATGTTCAATCGGATAATCTGTGAGACTGTATGGCAACTGAAAACATTATACATTTCTGAAATTTGGTAAGTAACAGTCCATCACAGTATGATACAATGAAGCCAGCTTATTATTCTAAATATGGGCAGAGCATGTTGTATATTGTATGTTCAGACTGATGGTAGATGCAGCTTGGACAGGAAGTTGGGGATGGTGGTTGGGTTGCGAGCATGGACGTAGTAGATGGCAGCTCCTATAGTCACGACGGTCAGGCTGAGCTTCATCAGGTGACCACTGGTCGAAGAATGTTGTGCATCCAGCTGACAGGAGAAGACAGGAGAAACAATTATGTTTTATATGTTCTTAGTCATGCTTCATATCTGGTTGATTTTCAGAACATTTGGGCCTTTGACAGATGTACTGTACATTTTGCATACATTTTTGCCAGCAGAATGTAGAAGAAACAACATTCATTTCAGACCTGTCTGGTTTTTAGGGGCTGGTACATGCGATCAAACTGGGTGAAGATTGCTCTGCGGGCTCCCTCCCATTTCCCTGGTCCAGTCAAGCGGTACTGGTAAGCTGTGATTGGTCCCCACAACACCCTCTTAAACAGTGGGAAGTCAGTGAAGAAGAGCCAGAGGAGATTTGGCCGCACCCCAATGTCCTTAGCTAAGTTGTCCATGTAGGAGACAAAGTCCACCTGTAGGGGTGTCAACTTTGACACGACAAAGCTGTTTGAAAGATACAGCAAAAATGAAGCATTTTACTCTAATATGGATGGAGTCGTGATTTGTCATATAAACAACATGTATCTATCCATGAGTGACATAGAAGACAAAAGACACTTTCATTAATGTGATAAGCAAATGAATAAAGAGAACCTTACTTTTTCTCAATGTCCCTTGTGTCCTTCTCAACAGCCTTGATCATGGCCTGGTTTGAGGGCAGCTTTTTATGGCCTGAAGAGCAAAAGACAAACAGCAAGATAAATGCAGACTTTCTGTTATGACCCAGGAAAGTTCAGTCCTCAATTGGAAAGTTCTCCATTTTTTATTAGGGGACCAGAGTGAGTGTTGTTTCCTCACCTTTGAAGACACGTGTGACCCAGCGGGCCTGCATTTCAGCCTGAGGCATAATGGCTCCATCAGAATGAATAAAACCCACAACAGCGAGAGTGGGATGTTCCAGGTTGGGGGGGAAAACGTGCTGGTACAGACCCAGACGATGCCCAGATTTGTAAATAGCATTGTTTGGCAAGTAGGGAAAGTCATAGTTGTACCCCGTGGCGAACACAATCATATCCACCTGTCACAAAGGAGAAATAACTAAACTGTGCTGAACACATCAAGAAGTTATGCCTGTAGTGATTATAAATTAATTAATTTAGCTTTAGTGGCAAAGTTCTCTGACGTTTTCTACCACGCTGCCATCATCAAACACAACGTTGGAGCCTTGGATCTCCTTCATGTTTGGTTTCACAATGACCCCACCAGACAGAATCCTAAAGGGCAGGTCGTCGTTGATCACTGGGATCTGACTGAAGAACCTGATGAGGTGAGAGCAGGGGGCAGCAGAGGACATCTGAGAGTTATTCTTGTTTCTGAATTTCCACAGGTACTGCAAATTATCTTCATATGAAACTACTAACTACTGCTGCATCCCTTGGCTAAAGTCAGTTCACCAGGTGACCAGAAGAGAGAATGAAAGATCATAACATACAGAAATAGCAGAAAATCAAGCTTTTATGCAAGACATTGCTTTAGACCAAACCACATTCTTAGAAATATCCTACCTGTGTTTAGGTTTGAGACCATACATGGTGTGATCATACATGGAGTTGAGTTTTTTCTCTCCAAGCCAGTTGAGAAAACTCATTGGCAGCAGGTTGAACAAGACATGGAAAAAGCGTGTATTGAACCTGTCCACTGGCAGGCCGTTGTCAGAAACCTGACGGATGACCCAGGCACCACTTCGAGTGCTCAGATACACCTGCAGAGAGACACCAACAGAACCAATGCATTTGTATTCATGAATGCCAGTTTCATATTTTCACCTCTACTTGTTCCAGCACTCATAATTGTGCCTGGGGAAGGAAGGATCAAGGAATGAGGAAACAGAACAAGAGCTTTTTATTGGATGGACACACGGAAATCTTTAAATAACTGGGGACAGCAGCTGATATACTGTAAACTGCTTTTTTAAAACATCTGCTCTTTGTTTTCTTTTCCCCAGACAGGCAGAAAGAACAACCTATAACATTGTTCTAATTTCCAGATGTGTATGTTTTGTTTTTCTGCTCCTCTTTCTAAGGAAAAATGCAAGTGAGGATATTGGGAGATGATAGAGACTATGGATATATACTGCAAGAAAATGACTTCCTAACCTGCTCTGCCACTCTGCTTCCCTCCACAGCGATGTCACCTCCCGAGTTACCGATGCCGATGACCACCACTCTCTTACCATACATGTCTTCAGGGCCCTTGTAGTCCCAGCTGTGGAAATATTTCCCTTCAAATGTCTCAATGCCTGCAACACATCAATATGTTTTCCAGCATTGTCCAGCTCTACCTTGTAAGTGCTTTGTACAAAGCACTATTCGCATCATATTTGTGTGTGCACTAAAACATGTCTTTACCTGGGAAGTCTTTGAATGGCAGGTTGGGGTAGTTGAAATGACCAGAGCAGCAGATAACGGCATCAAAGACGTGACGCTCTTCATGTCCGTCTCTGTTCTCAGTCACCACTTCCCACTGACCAGTGCGAGTGAAGTCTGGTCTCTGTCTGACACTCTTCACTAAGGTCTGGAACATGAAAAGGACAAATGATTGGTTAGTTTGTCTAGGGACATAAATAAAGATAAAAACAATAAAAAATGATGCTTTTTGGCATTGTGAATCATGTTACCTGGAAGCGGATGTGTTTCAGCAGTTTGAAGTGGTCTGCATACATCCTGAAGTACTTCAGGATTTTAGAGTGGTGCATGTAGTTGGGATAATCAGCAGGAATAGGGAAGTCACTGTAGCACATCATTTCCTTCCAGATGTTGATGGTGAGGGAACGATAGATACTGGCCCGGTTTGGCTCCGACACTTCCTGCAGCAAAGCCGATGTCAAAGGACAAGATAAACTTTATTAATCCCTGAGGACAGATGCAAGCAACAGTATGATTGACAGCATCATCCTATGTGGCAAATGCTATATGAAAAACCTAAAAAAGGGAGGAAATTCTTTTGGTTGCAGTTTTTCTGGATAAAAGTCTTGCCTTGAACTTCCACAGACCGCCCATGTCATCACTGCTCTCAAAACAGGTTGGCTCCATTCCCTCATCCAGACAGGCCTTCACACTGGTCAGGCCACAGGGGCCAGCCCCGATCACTGCTACTCTGTGCACCATGATGGAGCTGTAACAGGAGATAGGAAAGCAGTGGGATGATTAGGGTTAAAACAAAAGTGATAATTTGGGTTAACTTGCACACAGTATCTTCTGGTACAGGAGGAATATTGTATTCAAAATTAAAGGTCTGCTACTGTATTCCAGTTTACTATTAATATATAGTAATATATAGTATATTTTTTATTTTATACATAACATCACAAAGTACATGCGTTGTTAGCAGTAACATTGGTCTTCTGGTAAAACAGTCTAAGCTACAAATGGTGAGAGTGTAAGTAGATATATAGTTTTTCAGTCAACATGTGAGAATACTGGTTTGGGATTAGGCTACAAAATTAATTTCAGAAGAATTTCCCTCCAACACAGGACACAGAACAAGTCAGGCACTGTAGATCAGATATTCTGCAGCATCCTTGCAACAGCTTCCATCAAAAACTAGAAGTGATTTTAGGATGTTAAGTTATTCATTAAACAATGCAGCCCCTATTTATGTTATTGAGCTCTTATGCACACTCAGCCGTCCCTAATCACAGCTTCTGTCAGACCCTAGAATTAGAAAGAACAAAGGTTTTGTTATGAGTGCAGATATTTGGGAATGACCTCCTGGTTGAAAGTCACTTTTGTCTAATCTGTGCAGTCAGTCAGTCGAAACCTGGTTTTGCAAGCTTGCTCTTTGTGAAGGTCTGGGTTTATAATTTCACCTATTTGCACTTATGTTTTATCGTGCATGGCATATGATATAACATGTTTATTACATAAATCAGTATATGCAGCAGTTATAAGTACTTGTATTTGTATAAATCTGAGAACCTTGCACTTTCCAGGAGCATTTCCATTTTATGCAAATTATACTCTACTAAATTCCAGAGGCGAATATTGTATTTTTTACTGCACTACATCTGTCTGACAGCTGGAGGTACCAGTGTCTTGTCAAATTACAGTTGTACAGTGAACAATTCAATCATACTGTATATGTTGTAAAATATGATGCACTGCTGCAGATTAATTTACCCACAGTTATAATTGCTCCAATCTGTCACAACTACAGCAGGAAAATTCAACATATACATTAATGCAGCATTAATATTCATTCAAAACCTCATAAATAATAGTATTAACGCTCAGAGGAAAACAAAAACAAACAGATAGATAAGTGCCGGTTAGTACTGGTTACTGAGGTATCCGCTTATTTTCCTACCTTTATCCGCGTGTTTGTGTGTGTGTGTGTGTGTTGGCTCAGTGTGTCATGAAAGAGGGAAGGGAAACATCAGCGCTGACTTTTATACTGAAACGTGACTGCAGTTTTTTTTTTTTTTTACCACTACAGAGATGAGAAGAGACATGTTCTCCATGACAATATCAATAATTGGAAAATAAATTCACGCAAATTGCTTTAACTTGTTATTACATAGGCTACATATATGTATTAATACACTGAATCAGGCATTTGCAGACTATTAATGCTCCATGTGGGCTACTCTTAGTCGGGGCGGTGTTTGCGCTGAGGACTTGAAAAAAGCGCAGTTGCTAATTGCTGTGCGCAATTGGCGGCCAGTGACCTCAGCACTACTGCCATCTGAGGTGGCGCTTTAATCGACAATCATTGACTATGTCTTACTAAAACGTCTAAACATCTAGTTAATGTGGCAACTGGCAGTGAGACAAAGACATTTTTTAAACAGAGCATATTTACTTTTGCAGCCAATTTACTGTGCGTTCAAATTGTGAGAAAGTGAAATTTGTGAAAGTGTAGTCCTGCACTGAAATGCATGAGGGTAAAGTGAGGACATGCAACATTTGTATTAAATGTAATGAAATTCATTCTGGACTCCAGTTTGTAACTGGCCTTACAAACAGTAAATCAATTAGTTACAGAGTTTCGTGAACAGCAAATATCATCAGGTTTAGTTGTGTTTACTCAGTACAAAAGACCTGAACTTTGACTTTAGGGTAAGGGTGTGTCATCTAGTCTAAATTCAGTGGAGCAATAGAAGAGTCCTGATAAGTCCATGAGGAATGCAGCAGTTCACATCCAAGTGACTGAGCCAAGAAGTGGACTAGGAACAGGTCCCTTATCGCTGCAGACAACTGTACATACGCCTGTTATGACTATGTTTGTTATGACTATGTGTTTTAGTTGTGAGGTGATAACTCACTATTTATTTCTCTGCAGGTAATTCATAAAAATGACATTACCTTTATGGGACTACCCCACAATGTTTTCACCGTTTTTATATGGGTATTTGTCTCAGTGGAAACGCGCTCAGCAAAAGCTGCATGGATAATCTTCTAGTTAGTTTCTCCACCTGCTCATTTTCCATGAGAAACAACTCTACGTTCAGTGCAAAGGAGCAGCAGTTCTATTCTTGCAATCCTGACCATTACAGTTGAGCCTGCACAGCTTCCACTGTACAGGTGCAACTGTGAACATAAAGTTGATGATAATTTCGTTGAGCAAAGTTTTTTTAGCATAGATGTAGACAGAGCAGACTACATCAGAAGGATCAGTGAGGTCAAACAAAAATGGATCGAAGCGTGGAAGGGAAGGGTCAGATAATGGCAGGGGGAAAAAATGCATCAAGGACAGAAAGTAACATGGTCAGCATGCACCAGACTTTACCCAGGCTCATGGAAATTTCCACTGGTGTCTCGGTCACCAGGCTGAGTGTATAAATCAAACTGAATTTGAACTGTGTTTGATTCATGCAATATACAAAACCAAAACACCTGATGTGCAGTATGTGCAACAGTATTCATCAAAGTCTGCTGAGCCTAAATTATTGCTGTGACTTTAATGTTCTTTGAGTTATTTTACTGTACTGCTTTTTAAAGGTTCTGTTTGTTCAGACAGCTCATGGATTTTTTTAGATGTACATGTGACCAAAAAGTCATCAGCTCACACAAAGGACACTTTTTAAAGGAACACTTCATTTTACACGTATCGAGGGACAATTTCAGCTGCAGGTGAAATTTGCAGTTGTATTTCAGCTGTTTCTAAATTTCATGCATGGTTATGTACATGCATTTTAGTCTATCATGTGAAAATTTTAGCCAAAATGTATTAGTATCACCCACGCAATATCATGGGAACTATAAACATTAACCCTGAAGATACTGCAGCTACAGTTAATGCAAACAGGATGTGTTACTTTTCGTCTAAAACATATTACAACCTATTTTGTTTTGAATAAAAACACTTTAGAAAAATAAACTTTAACTTACAAACTTTAAAAGTTTAAATCGGCTGAATATAAAAGATATAGTTGATATCTCTATAGCATTAATTAGCTACTCAGGCAGTGACCCAGTAATCATCCTCAAAATCACAACCCAAACAGGACCATAGTGAACTAGATTTCTCAGTGTATCTAAAAACAGCAGATTTATTTTGTGTGTTTCAGAGATCCCATCTTATGATTTCATTTATGCACCATATTCAGACTGTTTGTGGATGGAACTTGGACATAAGGGTGGAGATAGCAGTCGGGTGGTGCACATGGACGTAATATGCAGCAGCTCCTCCGGCCATGATGGTCAGGCTCAGCTTAATCAGGAGCCCGGCATAGGATGTCTCTTGCTCCACCACCTGGAAGAATTGAAATGGTATGGTTACTTTTGCACCAAGCACTTTATATTAATTAAGATAATGTTGTACTGTATATTAAACATTACACACAAGACTTGTAGAACGTAGAAGAAACAACATTCATTTCAGACCTGTCTGGTTTTTAGGGGCTGGTACATGCGATCAAACTGGGTGAAGATTGCTCTGCGGGATCCCTCCCATTTCCCTGGTCCAGTCAAGCGGTACTGGTAAGCTGTCATTGGTCCCCACAACACCCTCTTAAACAGTGGGAAGTCAGTGAAGAAGAGCCAGAGGAGATTTGGCCGCACCCCAATGTCCCCTGCTAAGTCGTCCATGTAGGAAACAAAGTCCACTTCCAGGGGTGTCAACTTTGACACGAAGTAGCTGTGAAGAGGATAAACCAGAAATGTATATGAAATGCAGCATTTTTACAGGTCTTACTGACAGCTGCGTTTACTATCTTGAATGAAATAATTACATTTGAAGAATTTTTCTATTGCCAAAAAGGTGCCAGAGGAGTTTTGTTGGTTGTGATTTTATAACTTTAAAACTGCATGAATCAGTTCTTCTATATTAACAAAGCATCAAGTTCATATCTGTAATGGAAAAGTGTTTCTCATGGTGATGAAAGAGAATTATGACCTTGCTCTGCAGTTTCCCTTAGCTCTAGGGAATATTTTAGTGTCCCTGAGCTCATTGGTTTGGATATCCTACCTGCACCTCCAGTCCCATCAATTCCATACAGCTATGTTTGTTTTCAGCACCAAGTGGAAAAGTTCGCAAGTAGCAAGTGAAAATAGTGGGCCATTGCAAATAAAAAAATAATTATTTATGCAGCTTAAAAAGACAAGAGTGATCATCAATTTGCTCTGTAGGTATAGGAGAAAAAAAGCAACAATATAAATAAATAAATAAATAAATAAATAAATAAATAAATAAATAAATAAATACAGGTAAATGAATATAAAGAAGTTTACTTTTTCTCAATGTCCCGTGTGTCCTTCTCAACAGCCTTGATCATGGCCTGGTTTGAGGGCAGCTTTTTATATCCTGAAGAGCAAAAGATAGAAAACAGACAAAGATATAATGGCACATTTGAGAAATATCTGGGCTAATGGCATGTGATAACATGCAGCCTCACCCTTGAAGACACGTGTGGCCCAGCGGGCCTGCATTTCAGCCTGAGGCATGATGGCTCCAAAGGCATGAATAAAACCCACAATAGCTAGAGTGGGATGTTCCAGGTTGGGGGGAAAGACATGCTTGTACAGACCCACACGCTGTCCAGACTTGTGCATAACACTGCTTGGTAAGTAAGGAAAACCATAGTTGTACCCTGTGGCGAACACAATTGTATCCACCTTTAGAAAAGAGAAGTTAAATTAGAGATTGGTTTAAATGACGTTCTAAGTAAAGACACATTCTTGAGAGTATTCAGAGTCCTCTGACTTTTTCCACCATGCTGCCATCATCAAACACCACAGTAGAACCTCGGATCTCCTTCACGTTTGGTTTGACAATGACTGCGCCGGACAGAATCCTGAAAGGCAGGTCATCGTTGATCACTGGGATCTGACTGAAGAACCTGAAGAGGCAGCAAAATAAGGCAGAGCAGAGGACAATGGAGAAACCATAATATTCTGATGGTAGTAAAAAGTGCAGCGTGATTTAAGGTCCACACATATTACTACATTTTTATTTCATTACACCAGGCTGAATGCTTGAATGTAGTTTATTTTATTGTCTGCAAATGTCAGCTACAAAGTAAGAAAGTCAAATTTCATAGGAAATGGCAATAATGTATGTGATTCTCACAGCGTCTACCTGTGTGTGGGTTTGAGGGCATACATGGTGTGGTCATACATGGTGTTCAGCCTTTTCTCGACCATCCAGTTGAAGAAGTTTATCGGCAGCAACTGGAACAAAATGTGAACAATACGTGTGTTGTATTTCATGTCCAGAGGCAGGCCATTGTCAACAACCTGACGGACGACCCAGGCCCCACGACGGGTGCTCATATACACCTGCAGAATGAGGGAAAGACACGGAACCACATGCATGAATCACAACAAATACATATGATACTGTATATCAAAAAAAAAAACAAAGACAATCAGTATGACTTCCTAACCTGCTCTGCCACTCTGCTTCCCTCCACAGCGATGTCACCTCCCGAGTTACCGATGCCGATGACCACCACTCTCTTACCATACATGTCTTCAGGGCCCTTGTAGTCCCAGCTGTGGAAATATTTCCCTTCAAATGTCTCAATTCCTGCAACACAGCAGAATGATGTTTCCATGTACTGTGTTATTCTATCTGCTTCCAGTTTGATGCACTATAACTTGGATGAGATGCTGGAATATTGTGCCAAGCAAATCAAGTGAAAAGCAACAGGATCCCATAATGGCATACTTGTTTGTGTGGTATGTAAAAATCTCACTAGTGCAAGCCAGGACAAGGTTTGTAAAAAATGTGTCTTTACCTGGGAAGTCTTTGAGTGGCAGGTTGGGGTAGGTGTAGTGACCAGAGCAGCAGATAACGGCATCAAAGACATGACTCTCCTCATGTCCGTCTTTATCCTCAGTCACCACTTCCCACTGACCAGTGCGAGAGAAGTCTGGTCTCTGTCTGACACTCTTCACTACGGTCTGAAAGATTTTAAAATCTTTGCAGTTTTTACAGGTTATATGTATAATAGAAACGTCAGCAAATCTGAAGAACAGCATACTTCAGTCTGCTCATATGGGTCATGTTACCTGGAAGCGGATGTGTTTCAGCAGTTTGAAGTGGTCTGCATACATCCTAAAGTATTTCAGAATTTTAGAGTGGTGCATGTAGTTGGGATAATCAGCAGGAATAGGCAAGTCACTGAAGCACATCATCTCTTTGGAGATGTTGATGGTGAGGGAACGATAGATGCTGGCTCGGTTTGGCTCCGACACTTCCTGCAGCAAAGAAGTATCAAAAACGCAAAGAAGAAAATATTGGTAACACTGACAGCAATTTAAATCTTTCTAAGATGGTTTCACTAAATAGTAGCAAAAAAAAAGGGAACATGCCTTGAACTTCCACAGACCGCCCATGTCATTGCTGCTTTCAAAACAGGTTGGCACCATTCCCTCATCCAGACAGGCCTTCACACTGGTCAGGCCGGAGGGGCCGGCCCCGATCACTGCTACTCTGTGCACCATGATGGAGCTGTAACAGGAAATAGGAAAGCAGTGGGATGATGTTGTGGTAAAACCCGTTGGGTGAGCAATAAACAGAGTGCAGACAGACTGTCTTTTTTCAGAATATATTTCTTGCAAGAAAGGAGCAAACCAGAATAGAACACAGTCAATCAGTTTTCCCCAGTTGTTCCCCAGTTGCTCAGCTCCTGAGGCTGCTACTTCTAGAGACATGCAAATTAAATGCAAATAATCATTTACATAATCAGATAATTAAGTCTCTACTTCCCTATTGTTCTACAAAGTGATTCCCTAATAAGGCTATATTCTAAAACTCTATATTCTCATTCGACAGTTAACCCTCCATCCTGGACGTGCTCTGTTATACTTGTCCCTTCCTCACACCTAGTGTTCCTAAGGAACCTTTCTCCCAGATACTCCTCACCAACATCCTTGAGAACACTGTGTCCCTTAGTGTCAGACTATACTAGGTCAGGAAGAACATCAACATCAGATATGATTATGAAAAACACAAGACATCTATGAGCTCCTTGGTGAACTCTGTGATCTAACCTGTAAATGAAATCCCTGTGAATATGAATAAAAATCAGGAATACAGTAAGAAACAAGAAAAATCATAATCAGTCAGAATAATCAATCATTGAAAATCGCTTTTCCATTACAGATGATTAGGGTTAAAACAAAAGTGATAATTTGGGTTAACTTGCACACAGTATCTTCTGGTACAGGAAAATTATTGCACTCAAAATTAAAGGTCTGCTACTGTATTCCAGTTTAATATTAATATATAGTATATTTTTTTATTTTATACATAACATCACAAAGTACATGTGTTATTAGCAGTAACATTGGTCTTCTGGTAAAACAGTCTAAGCTACAAATGGTGAGAGTGTAAGTAGATATGTAGTTTTTCAGTCAATATGTGAAAATACTGGTTTGGGATTAGGCTACAAAATTAATTTCAGAAGAATTTCCCTCCAACACAGGACACAGAACAAGTCAGGCACTGTAGATCAGATATTCTGCAGCATCCTTGCACTGGCTTCCACAGCTTCTTCATTCAAAACCTCATAAATAATATTATTAAGATTCAGAGGAACAATTTTCCTCAATAGTTTGACACTTTAAGTATATTTTGCTAACGAGACTTTGCTCTATTGCAACTCTTGTGGAAAATTCAAACTCATGGGGGTCATCTTTACATCTCACACATTCCATCATTTGTTTCCACACCTGAAAACAAAAACAAACAAAGATAAATAGATAAGCACCGGTAAGTAAACCGGTTAATAACAACTCGCACAACACAGTCAGGTATGAATATTAGTTACTGAGGTATCCGCTTGTTTTCCTACCTTTATCCTCGTGTTTGTGTGTCCGTGTGTCCGTGTGTTGGCTCAGTGTGAAATGAAAGAGGGAAGGGAATCATCGGCGCTGACTTTTATACTGAGACGTGTCCGACGTCACGCTTTCTAGCTTTTTTTTCCACTACAGGGATGAGAAGACACGTGTTCTCCATGACAATATCAATAATTGGAAAATAAATTCACGCAAATTGCTTTAACTTGTTATTACATAGGCTACATATATGTATTAATACACCGAATCAGGCATTTGCAGACTATTAATGCTCCATGTGGGCTACTCTAAGTGCGCAATTGGCGGCCAGTGACCTCAGCACCACTGCCATCTGAGTTAGCGCTTTAATCGACAATCATTGACTATGTCTTACTAAAACGTCTGAAAATCTAGTTAATGTGGCAACTGGCAGTGAGACAAAGACATTTTTTAAACAGAGCATATTTACTTTTGCAGCCAATTTACTGTGCGCTCAAATTGTGAGAAAGTGAAATTTGTGAAAGTGTAGTCCTGCACTGAAATGCATCAGGGTAAAATGAGGACATGCAACATAAATATCAGCTGCAAGTAGCATCCGATATGAACATGCCCTGCAGAGCGACGCACTGAGCTCAAAAAGTGCCCTGTGCCTGGCATGCAGTTTTAAATGTAGTTTTATCGGGCTTTATTCTGTTGTACAGGTCTGATGAGCTCCATTATCAAGCTGACTAAAGTTGGAGCCCATGCATTATCTTTGTTTACATTGGACTGTAGAATGTTTTAAAGATATTTATTCTGACATTGTGTCTAATTTCAAGTACTGTTGTAAAACTCCCAGTTACTAGAAGTAAAGAGACCAAAGGGGAACCTTTCAGAGATCACAAAAAATGGAAAGGACCAGCTTAAGAAATGAAATCCTAAATTTCTTTTAGTCAAATTGCCATCCAATAATAATGCACATAAATAAGCCACAATAAAAAACTAACTATACATTGACATAAAACACAAGAGCTCTCTGCTGTAGAATCTAGAACTACAAGTGTATTCCCATCCCTCTTACCTTAGTCCTTGTGTGTTGGTTTTGTTCGTCAATTGGGACAAGAGCCAACAGCTCACAGGCTTTTATACTGAGATGGTAACGGAAGATGCATGTTTTTTTAATCCTGCCCATAAAAGGCAACCAATGTAAGATGTATTTACTCAAATCCAAGAGACTAAAGTTCAGATTAGGTTAGTTAAAGGAATGGGGGAATTTGGAAGACTGTTGAGTTGATATCATAGAAGATACAAGACAGATCCACATTTGCTTCCTATTTAATAAAAAAATCATAATCAATCATTCAGGAGTAACTCCTCAAGAAAAACTAAACTACACATTCAAATCCATTTAACAGAACACAGTGTAATCACATGACCTGACAGGCACAGCACAGTACAATAAACACAGTAACACCTACAGTATACAGCAGGCAAAGACACTAATGCTGGATTTTTGTTGACTGTGCAGGAATAGATGTTACATCAGGTCACAATCAAACAAACAAATGCATCTTTCCTCATAGGTGTTTTTTTTAAGCTGAACAGGTGGTGTGGACCTCAAAATCTATTCCCTACAGACAAACATTCTGAGCTTGTAATTAATGTAATAAACATTTTTTTTTATGTTCAGGACTTTTTTCGATATCAACATTTAAATCAACATAAAAACTCATAATATATATATATTATGAGTTTTGGCTGGCTGTTACATAAAGAAATCCTCACTCCAGCATTTACATGCCAACATAAAACTGTAGTTCAACCCGTGTGCCGACTCTGACTCGCATATAGCTACACATTCCCATTCATGTGTTGATAAATTATTACTAATGAATAATCCTGGTCCCTCTTTGTCTGTGAGGCAAGAGTCATTGCACTGGTTACAAACACCTGAGCAAAAACATGTGGGGGTGGGTACTGCTAGTTAAAACATGCAATGCAGAAAGTGTTTAGTTAGAGAAAAAGAGATGAAGTAATGTTACTCAGCAGGCAGGTTATGGTTGTTGTATTATTCCAACTCTAGTTTTTCCCCTTAAAATAAATTCTTTAACTTCTAAAAGCAAGTGAAAATAATTTCAAAGACCTATTTGTTTCTACATTTTTCAGTGCACCAAACCAGTTATTTGTATAGTAGATGGCTCGTTTTAATGGTGGTGTACAGATATTGCTTAAGACTACGACAGTTCTTTCAATATACAACCTATTATACTTAAATGGACATGTATTGGACAGTATGTCACTGATTGCCTTTAGGCTCTTTACATTACAGTATTTAAAACAGTCATTGTCTAGAGAAGAGGACCTGCACACACACTTCTGATGTATGATAGGAGAGAGCTGAGAGCTTTGGGTGATGGATCTGAGCAGGATCATGAAGTGTAAACTGCTGAGTGGGACAAAGCGTATGGCAAGTATCAAGCTCTCTACCTAGAAATCATCCTAAACAAAGAGGAGAGGTGAACACAGATGGACAAGTTGCTGCCATGGTACCTCCTTCAGTATGTGAAACTGGCCTCAGCTCAGAGAAATCACAGGAGGGGCCTAACAGCATTGTGTGTATTGTTTCTGAAACACCTGTGGACCAACAAGGTATATAAATTGCAGTTTGTGAGAATTTTTTCAACCGCAGCTGCTACTGGATACCGTGAGACTGAACCAAGATTTTCATCAAGGTTTCTAATTACATGCGCTGAGGAAACAGAGCTCAGTCTCCTGCTGCCATCCTCAGACCCTTTAGAAACCACAAACAACAACTTATTAGGCCTGTAGATGTGTAGCTGTGGCTGTCCTTGATTTCATGTCAGTGCAAAGAAGCTTAAAGTTGGAAGAACTTTGTTTTGTGAACTATGTGGTAACTGGTCTACTAAAATGGCTGCCAAACTCCGTGTTTCCCTTCTCATCTCCTCTACTTGACCTCTTCTCTGTAATGTATAACAGAACGTGTGTAATTAGACTGGCAAGCTATAAAATCCTAGTCAGAAATAAGCAGGTCCACTAGCAGGAGAAATAACTGCCACACTACATGGACATAACTTCATATTGTCCTTGATCCATTTATTACTGAAGGTGCAAATGAGGTGGATTTAGGACACAGTCTGTCTGTTTCTCTCCAATCTCTTCTAATTAAAAACCTGTAAATTACAGACAGGTTTGTAAGCGATACCTTACAGTGAGGACTGGAAGATTTAAGTGTAATAATAATAGAAGAAAACAGTGTGTGACAGCGTTCGATTCATTAGGACAATTTTTCTTATATGTCTGTGTAAAATACAAAAGGTGCGCTCATATCCAAACTTAATATTTAAATGGTTGCCGTCTTCTCCTCCCTCAGTGCTTAATTTGATGCTAACTGTCCCATTAGCCCTTGCAGGGTTTGAGGTGAAATCCACAGCATCTCTACCAAGTTGTATTGGCAATAGCCCATCCAGAACCCAAACATCACATCAGTCACATTGTGCCTGCCCAGCAGCACCCTGCTCAGCCCCACCAGGCCAGCCCACAGCAGCACCAGGACCCTCAGTGGGGCGGCCAGCACGAGGTGGGCCAGCAGGAACCGAACACACATGGCAGCACGGGTGGCATGCCCGGAAGGGAAGGAATAAGTGTCCACTGAGAAAGTGGCAAACATGTCCATACGGTTATGAGCCGGCCGACGCCGGCGCACCACTGCCTTAACAATGGCAACCAGGACCAGGTCCAACAGCAAGCCTGCAGGGGATTAAGGACATGAAAAGGACGATGATGTTATAACATACAACAAAACAATTAATGAAGAACTAATCTCATTAACACACTACATTGTAATGGCAGTATGAATAACTTCTTATCTATCCTCTGACAATATATGCTTCTTATTATAAAAATAAAGATACTGTTTATTCAGAAGAAGAGATGTATCCAGATTATTTTTTTGTTTAAAGCCATAAACAATCAGTTGGCAGTTTATTCGGTATGCCGAGCTGAAACTAACGTAGACTACCCCATTAATATCAATAAGGCTAAACTAAACCACACCTCTAAGGGGATGTACAGGATTAGAAAAGTCTTTGCCTTGGCACCATCTGGTGGTTGCAGCCACAATAAAACCTGGTAACAGTAACATATATAAGATTTATACCACATATATAGTAGATACTATATAGTATGTATTGCAAACAAATCATATTAGCATATCTTAGATAGTATAATATGATGACACAAAGAAATCTCCTTATAGCAACAGTGCTGAGTAAAGGAACTGTCACTATTATCTAATATTTAGCAGTCAGGACTGCAGCAGCTGGTGTGTGAGTAAAAGTGGTCAACTTTTACTCATGAGGAACAAGATGTTACCATGAATAAATGTGAGCAATATATAACAAAATGTCTGACAGTGGAGAGAAAAGGGGGATCACCGCCCTTCGCTAGAGCAAAATTCACATTATTATGTTGTGTCATTTCACTAAAGGGTCATTTAAGGTTTTTTTTGTTGTACGTATGCTCTCCAGTGCTGCAGTGCTGAAAAATGGATGCAGTAGTCAGGAGGCATTGAGCCAATCACTGCTGGGAGTCCAATGAAGGAACTGAAACTGTCACTTAATGTATTCAATTACCCACAGCTTTCACTGTGCCCTTTGAGCACGCTTCACACATATCCAGTATCTTCAACAACAATATGTTCCTGTTGTAAAAGCTGGATGCACTCATGACAAGCTAAAAAGCTGACAGGATCCTGCCTGCAAACACAATTTATTTTGTCTGTAGATCTTTACTTTTAACTGACGCAGGAAAAGCTGCATTACTGTTTGCAGATCAGCCCACAGTAAATCAGTCTTTGCCTTTTGCTCTTACTAGGCCACAAAGAACAACAGATAACACCTACAGGTGTAATCGTAAATAATGTGGGTGGGATCAACTCTTGTGTAGCTGAGGTTAGTTCTGTCAAATCAGCATGAGGGAGAAACGGGGGACTGTGACACAGATTCTGCGTCTCAGCAGCACCTATAAACCAGCTGCACAGGTACTGGCAAACCTTCCTGTGTGATACTGAGTGACAACACATGGAGCAATAGCAGAGTTGTGGTTTTACCCATGAGAAGGTTGAGCATGATTTCTTGTCCTGCAGCGCTGTCGCTCTTGTACAGGGAGTAGGCGGTACCGGCCAGCCACGGGATACCATGTCCCGATATCTCTAAGAGCTTCATCAAGGGCCGCATGCTGCCCCAGGACGAGTCCTCACAGGCGCACACCCCCAGCTGCTTGGACATCCACAGGTCGATGGCGAGCAGGGAGCTGAGCGCTACGCGGACGAAGGAGGGGTTGAGCCGGATACCGTCCTCCTCCGCGATCCCTTGACCGCTCGCCGAGCCCGTGGATGAGCTGGAGCCCCGGCGTCGAGTGGGGCTCTCCGAGGCTCGGAGCCGGGCTGCGGTGGGGTCGGAGGCCTGCCGCTGGACGAGGTGCGGCGGAGAGGACCGGTTCAGCGGCTTCGTCAGGGACATGAAGTCGTAGCGGCTGTTGGAGCTGCCGAACACCGGGCTGCCTCCGCTGCGAGCGGGGTTTTTAGCTTTAGGAGAAGGCATGCTGTCTGTCGGTGTACGGCAGAGACAGTTTTCTGCAGCGCTATCGCAACTTCAGCTCATCTGCTGCTCGTTTGACAATTCATATCACGTCTACTCATATCGGCCTGTGTCGCCATCTTTGTTATTCATACCGCAAAGCTACATGGGAAATAGACTTTTAGTAGACGTCATCAACACCACGTGGGTGACGCGGAAGCCCATTGCAATTATCCACAAATAAAATAAAATAAAAGCAAATTATATAAGAACTTTCCATTGATTTTATGGATTTGTTTTGATGGATGTTGCCATATTTCTCATATCATTGATGGTTCAAACGATGATAGGTACGAATAAAAACTAGTTAGTAGAATTAATTCATTGTTTGATTTTATTTTATTTATTCTATGGCTAATATCCCTGCAAGTAAGTCATATACAATTACCCAGAATCCATCCATCTATTATCTATACCCATTTATTCCTATTTAGGGTCACAGGGATCTGCTGGAGCCCATCCCAGCTCTCTTTGGGTGAAAGGCAGGGGTACACTCTGGACAGGTCTCCAGTCCATCACAGGGCCACATAGAGACAGACAACCTCACACACTCACACTCACTCCTATGGGCAATTTAGAGTCACCAATCAACCTAACATACATGTTTTTGGACTGTGGGAGGAAACCAGAGTACCTGGAGAAAACCCACACAAGGACAGGGAGAACATGCAAATTCCACACAAAAAGGCCCCTATTGAGTTTCAAACCAGGAACCTTCTTGTTGTGAGGCAACAGTGCTAACCATAAACTCACCGTGCTGCCAATTACCCAACATTTCCCCATTATTTGATTTCTCATTTATTTAATGTGAATTTAATTTAAGATGTGGTCTTATTTTATTATAATTTATTTTATACAAAGCATATGTCCCTTGGGAAAACATTAGATTGACCTAAATTTCAATTTCTTCAATATCTACCAAATATTCCGCAGTTTTACCTTGAACTGGGTCCAGCCTCTTTAACATCTCTTCAGAAAAAAGAAAAAGCTTAAGACATATCTGTGGACAAACTTGTCTAAGTTTATGATTTGGTAAATTGATTTTAAGTTTTGTATATTTATTATGTTTACATTTAGAAATGCCTTTGTAACGTTATCGTTTAATAAAGTTGTTTTTAAAAAAAGTCACTACTTGCTTGTGATTGGGCCAATCACAAGCAAGTAGTGACTTTTTTTTTTGTCGTAAGCCCCGCCCCTCATGTCCTCGTGGTACTGGTCCCGGACCTTCAGATCTCCACACGCCCACAGGCCTCTTCATTTCTCTCGTGTTTGAGTTGCTCAGTGGACGCGACCATGCCTGGACTTCTGCTGGGAGATGAGTTCCCCAACTTTGAGGCCGACACCACCATAGGTCGGATCAAATTTCACGACTTCCTGGGCAGCTCGTAAGTCCGCACTGTGCGTCTGATTTACCCTCCGTGCACGGCTGGCGAATATGCTCGTAGACCGTATTAGACTGAGCCCTGTTAGCTGCTCTGTGCAGGCCTGTTGTCTGACTGTTCACTGTGATTCTAACCCCAAGTGACTGAGTACATTTGAAATATAGATTTCCACACAGTTTTAATGATGGTTAATGATTAGTATGTTTGCAAACTGTAGTCTTGAATAGCTGCATACATTTTGTCAACCACATTTTTATTTTTATGTATTTGTTTTTTTTTGGCAGACACCACAGGACATCATGTTTTAAACCACATACTTTTGACATTAGTCTTTTTACTTAATCACAACAAGTAATGATCATAATCAAGTCATTTTATTCAATAATTGAACTCATAATCTCGTCTCCTGCAGGCTGACGCAGACAGGGTTACACAAGCAGGACTGGCTGGATTTCGTAAGGCTCAAAAATGAATCGGAGCCCTTCCACTGTTGCTGTAGAAAACAATTCCTGACACAGCTGTTTCTATTATGGTTGAGGGAAGGAACTAATGACACGCACAAGTATCAACCCAACATGTATTCAGCTTAGGTTGGCCTTAGGGAAAACAGACAAATCAACAACTTAATCCAGTTATTCTTTGAATGGTTCATATTCATTTACCCGCTCTGAACAATGCAGAAGTAAACCAGATCAGTCTATATTTGACAAAGTGCATCTTCTTGTATTTCTTGGTAGGTAATACCCCCCCCCCCGTTTCCTTATGTTGAATGTTGGAGGATGAGAAAAACATTTTAATACCCAAAGGGAAATTCAGGATAAACAATGACAAAGCATATGTGGTGTTACTGTACCTTGTTTCCAAACAGCCTGCTGCAGTTGTATCCGTATCCATGCAAGATTACTGTTAAGTTATGTTGATAACAAAACAACTTCCTTATTTTCTGAGTGCGAGGAGGTGTTGTACTTTGAGAGGCAACAATCTGTTGCACTAGTTTGTGTTTCTGCCAGGGTTAGCCAAGTGGAAAAGCAGTTGTAGCACAGCAAACAACACACTTTGTGCAGCCACTGCTGCAGCCTATAAGTAGCACAAAAACACATTGTAGTTGAAATGTTTCATACAGCCGTTTATACAAATTACAGCAGATCGTTCTGTGTTTTTCATCACTGCACAGTCAGATGATCACATGCTTGTGAATTGCTGTTCTGGTGCCTCTGCACCATGTGACAATACATTAAAAAAACAAAACAACTTGTGATTTTTGAGGTGAATTATCATCAACAGTTAACAGTTTCAAATGTTCAAATGTTATACACACCCAGGGATGATTTTGCAGGAAAACATCAGTCTTTCCCTTGACCCATCCGGGTCAGTTACACTGTCCATGCACAGTAGGACACAGCTGGACTTGATGTCTCGGGGTTTGAGTCTGCCAGATTCACAGACACCTGTTGGTTCAATCCACGGCTGGAATTTCTCTACTGAGACTTACATTTTTCTGTCTTTGTCCTATTTTATAGTAATTTCTTCTGCTTCTGTTGCCTCAGCTCCCACTCCTTATGCTCTTATTCCTGTCAGTACTATAAATCCTTTTGACTTTCTGGACTCTGTGTGTCCCTGATGAGAAATATGGATGTAGCAACACATAAATACAGAAAACATAAAATACAGAACAAATCATACTTTAAATAGCCTAAATGAGCTATGTGAAGTCCATTAAATACACATGCGATGGGTAGCATGGAAACTATTGTCTTACAGCTGTGCATTTTGACCTTTAGTCTGTTTTATATTGGATGATAACTTGAACTTGTGCCCAGGGCATAACATGACCAGTCTCTAGGAATACTTGACTAGACTACTCAATGCAGTAGCAGTAGTTATGCTCCTCTGTATTGATGTTTTATTTACCAGAAATTGTTACGGTAATGTCCTTTTCCTCTCTAGGTGGGGGATCCTGTTCTCCCACCCAAAGGACTTCACTCCTGTCTGCACCACTGAGCTCGCCCGTGCAGCCAAGATCAGCAGTGAGTTCAAGAAACGAGATGTGAAGATGATTGCCTTGTCCATTGACAGCGTAGAGGATCACCACAACTGGAGCAAGGTTGGACACCCACCACGCCCGCACACCCGCGCAGGCACACAGTATATACCACCTCTGTTTAACTAGCGTGTCAGAGGTAAAAGGATAACTCATTGACCTAGCCAGAGTACTTTAGAGGGTGGAGTGACTCTTAATGATGGTAATTAACGGTAATATACTTTTATTGTATACCATTTAAATGAATGTCACATTATGTAGGTGGCTCACAATATGAAACGTGTCATAATCATACGCTGTAATCACATTTAACTATCAAACGCTACCTGTTGTGGGCACGAGCTTTGTTTTGTGTACGTGCCTGCTGTCCTGTCATCTAAATCCTTCCAGTTTGATTAAATGCATTTTTTTTTTTTTTTTTTTTAAATGTGCAGGGGCCATATTCAGAAAACATTTTCATCTTTACTGGCTGAATATTTGAGAAATTCCTAAAATAGGGAGAATGTTATTTGCAACTTCAGGCCAAAGTCTGAGAGAAGTTAGGCAATTGCTCACAGTCACTAATGAATAATCCAGTAACATCAGTTTGTAGGGTTGTTGATCTTCAGCTGAAGTTGCACTCCAAATTCGATTCGACGTCATTACTCTGTTTTTAATGTAATAAAATGTTTTAGCTTGATGTAATGGATTTATTAAATTATCGTATTTTAACTTGACCTAAAAGTTTTTACTTATCAAAATTAAAAACTTTAATCACTTTTGTAATTGATATCATATAGTTGCTTGCTTCTAACAATAAGTATTATTGTCATTACATGTACTGCAAGTGGTGTTTGTCAGAAAGGACTCAGATATTCATGGGTTAATCCTTACGCTCAACACAGAATAGATTGGCTTTTAACTAGGTTGTCGAATTACAACAGGGCCTCCGCGAAAAGGCCAGTGATTAATCTTAGTGGATGTGGACTCCAGTTCACTGGGCCAGTGTCAGATGATCTGTGCCGCTTTGGTTCCTGCCAAAAATGTTTTCTCTCTCTCTGCCTCCCAGCTGTAAAGGCAGCTGTGTTGGCATAGCAGTCATGGTGCCTGAGCACGTAGTTCATGCCGCTCACGGTGACACTGCACTGTATCTGTTTTTGGTTCATCTAGAAATGCAAGATAAGAAGCTGGGGTTCAGTGGTCACTCGTTACAGCAGTGTTGCAAAAATTATTAACTTAGGATAATGAACTCCACCCAGTAGCAGAGGAATAGAGGCTGAAATCATGATTAATCATATCTCTTCTCTCTGTGTAGGATGTGATGGCATTTAACAGTGAGGCTGACAACGCTCTGCCCTTCCCCATAATTGCTGATGATAAGAGAGTGCTATCCGTTCAGCTGGGGATGTTGGACCCTGATGAGAAAGACAAAGATGGAATGCCCCTCACAGCTCGATGTGTAAGAAACGCCTTTTCTTTTTTTTAAGCAATCAGGAAATATGAATGTACACTATACTCTGTTGACCCTATGTCATCTCACCCAACATCAGGTCTTTGTGATTGGCCCTGATAAGAGGATGAAGCTGTCCATCCTCTACCCTGCTACTACAGGAAGGAACTTTGACGAGTTGCTCCGGGTTATCGACTCCCTGCAGCTCACTGCACAGAAGAAAGTTGCCACACCGGTTGACTGGAAGGTAAACAGTTAAACTGAGGATTCGCATCATTTAGACACTAATATGATGTTTGAGTGGGCAGATACAAAAAAGTATGCACAGCTTCCTCTAATCTATCACAAACTTTAATCTAACACAGGCAGATTTGTTGTTGATATCATTTAGTTTTGTACTCATGAACATGAATGAAGCTCAGTATTTCTGACTGCATGTTCTTATTATAAACATGCATTAACTCTTCTTGGGTAACTTGCTTGTAATATCTCGGTTACATATGAAGCTACACCCAGCAGCACGTTAGCACATTTGAAGTACAGGTTTTAGAGTTGTCTCAATCATTTAATCCGACTCTTAGATCTCTTTTGGATGGTTGGATCGAGGGAAAATAGTTAACCAAGTCAGCACTGGGCTTTTCAAATAGTTCCAGTATAGACCATTAACACAACAGTTCTAGTCTCACACTTCTCTCCACAGAATCAGTGAAATATTGGTGATACTCCACATACATAGTGAAACATTACATTTAATTCATTTAGCAGACAATTTTGTGCATAGTGACTTGTAAGTGTATTTGAGGCACAGGTCTTCTTTTAAGTTGATGAAAAAACAGGACCCTGCATCTAAAATACATGTCCCTGTTCATGCGTCTTTTTTTAGCCTGGTGAGAAAGTCATGGTCATTCCCTCACTGTCTGAGGCTGAAGCTGCTGCTCTCTTCCCCAGTGGTGTGACCACTAAAGAGATGCCTTCTGGGAAGAAATACTTGCGCTACACCAAGCTCTGAAGCGACACTAAAGACTACATCCTGCTCTAATTTACTGCTCTTTGACCTGACAATCCCTGAAAGATGTAAAACTGACCAAAAACATAGATGCACTTATCTTTTCAACTAAGTTTTTTTCCAGCCAGGCAACAATAAACCTGGGATAGTTGAGGTGTACAGTGCCTTATATACTCTCCCTCAGTAAATACACTTTTCCCATTCTCCTTGTGATTTTGACCTTTTTTATGAGGTTTATGGGTGGGGTAATGTGACAAGGTAAGAGGTAGTATGGTCACAGCTTCCTCTGCTCTGACTTGTTGTACCACTAGGTGTCTCTCTACAACCTAAAACTGAAATTATCACCATGCTTCTTTTGATGCATTACCACCTTCTCTCAATAGGTGGCAGTACAAGCACAACAACTGATGCTCTAATGGTGTCCTCAGAGAGCACCAACCTGTTCTTAAAGATTGCAGAGATAGGGAGTGGTACCACATGTACTGCAAGGACTTAGTGTATTTACATTCCCATTAATTAAAAAGAGGATTGGCCACATTAAGCTGGTGATCACATTCAGCCCTGTTGTTTAGGTGGATTTCTCAAAGTAAACAGTGAGGTCTTAAACTTTTCCCCTCTGCAATTTCAACCACTTTGCCAACTCAGCATTGCAAGCTAATGCTCTTGTCTTAATGTACCATAGTATTGACAGTATTGTTGGTTCTGTGCTCAGTGTTGAGGCTTTGCAGATGCAAACATGAAAATGAGTGAATCAGCTGCATGTTCCACGAGGACGCAGTGGAGAAAACTACTCAAGAACAGTACTTCAGTAACATAAAGATACTTAAGTACAATTTAATTTAATTAATTACAATTTAAGTAACAATTTAAGTATTTCAGGATACTCAAGATCAAGAATTTACCTAAAGTGCATATGATAAGGCATTCCAATGCAACACATTGCTAAAAGCTAAACTTGTAGTGTCTATGTCATGTTTCAGATGTGTGTCAGTAGTTCTTCCAAAAACATTTTCCCTCTCAATATCTTACATGGTTTCATTTCAATAATTGAGGCCCAAAATGAGCGATTATTTTACACACACAAAAGCAAAAAGATCAAAGTCCTCGGCTATATATTGGTATGAATTGTCCAGTTATTCTTCTTGTGACCCCTCAGATTAATCTTGTACCCCTTTGAAATGCCTTGTTGCCACTGTATTAAATTAGCCAATTATATAAAGTTGTTAAAAGAGCACCGTATCCATTGATAAATCAGTATCAACAATCTTGTCAAATATGTATGAAGATATATGAGCACTTTTGCCTGGAAAGGAGGCTGGACTCGACTGTGGAGAAGAAAACGAAGCCAGGACTGAGGTGTAGGTTTCCCCCTACAGTTATTCAACCTTCAGAAACTGCGTTGCTCAGGCTCGTATTAATTACTTTATGTATTCTGAAGGTGAACAATGATCTCACGCACACACGCATACGCACCTCAGCCTTGCATTCACTCTGAGTCTGAGGAATGCCGAGGTCAAAGAGAAAAGATGGGATTCCCTTTGAGCGAGGAGAGAGACATGATGTGAGCCGAGCCAGATAAAATATCTGTGTGCCCTCCCTCTTTTCACTCCCGCCATCCACACAATGTGAACTGGAATGTTATTCTTTTTTTTTTTTTTTTTTTTAATCAGTTGCTCACTTAACAGAAACTCCCCATAAGTCAATGAAAAGGTTTCTTTTCTCTCTCTTCACTCCATTACAGAATCTCTTACTATGTAGGAATAGGATCAGATTAATCAAACAGTGCCGACATTCAAAATGCTGGATGCTGAATGTGATGAAAGTACATGTGCCCATTCATTGGGTAACCCTTGCCCTCCACCTCCTCCATCTGTTCTCCCTTTCCCTTCTCTGGTGGCTGTTTGTCCCCAGGAGTTGTCCAAAATAACACCCACACAGAGACATCGTACCGATCAAATGCATTTCTCAAATTCCAGACGACAATAGCTTGTGCCAGAGCATGAGAAGTGCTTTGGGTGTCAGGCTCTGGCTTAATTGCCCAGTACCAACCCGCCTCCCTCCTTCTCCCCCGCCACTCTCCCTCCTGTTCATCTGTCAGCCCTCACTTCTTGGCCATTGAGCCAACTCACCCCTCCTCTCCCCAGCAACACTAGTACATGTAATACAACACCAGCCTGGGCCTGGTCTCACAGGGCAGAACACAAACTCAATACCAGCTGCTGGTTTCTTTCTCTACAACACACACACAGAGACACACACACACACCACAATACTGATCAAATACATAAACTCTGCAAGGAGTGACCTCCCATCAGAACAGACAAAAGTGCTCATCCCCAGACTTCAGTGGCAACCAGTAGAGGAGACACACCAGGTAAACAAGCTCTCAGCTAACTCCGATTCAGAAATTGACATTTGCAGAAATAAGTGCACTCGTATCCACATTCATGCCAGGAGTTAGATGGATAAATTGTTCCCCCTCTCACATATTCCCTTTCAATATGAAGCTATAGCCACCTACCTTATATTAGCATATGGCAGTTTATAAAATCCACCTAGCAGCACCTCTAAAACTAATTAATGCCTTACATTGTATTACATTATATTCCATTTGTTTATTTCCCACACAATCAAAATGTGCCGTTTTTTGGCACAGGAGCCTCATGATGATAACAAGACCTTAGGAAGTCACTGCGCCCGTCCAAGAAATAGTCAGGCACACTCATACACCACTTATACTGTACACAGGTTGTTTCTTTCACTCTGTTTCCAATCTTTATGGTAAGATAATCTAACTGGCTGCTGTTCAACCAGCTTCATACTTAGACTACAGACATGAGAGTGGTGTCAAGCGAATAAGCATATTCCCCAATATGTCAGACTTTTCTTTTAAAGGTGTTGCAGAACTTTAAAACTGAGGGTAAAAATACTGCAAACACACACTTGGTATGTTTCTGTGTATGTGCGTTTATTCACCAGCATGAGCTTGCTCTGGAGGTCATTATTCCCATGCTGTGTGCCAGGCATTGACTTCATCAACCAAAGCTGCCTGTGACCTGCAGGTTAACAAGCCAGAGACCAGAGGAGCTGCACAACACGCACATATGCATGTACTCACACATATGCCGAGCTATGGCTTGATGCTTTCCAGACGCACTCTCAATCTTTCTCCCTCCTACATTGCCTGGCACTCTCGCCTGCTCCACTCTCCACATCTCCCACACATCTGAACACACCCCAACTCACCCAACACTGCTTATCAAAGGTTTTGCTTCTTTAGCCTTCCTTTCCCATGCAGAGACAAAACACTGAATAGTCAAATCCCTCTGCTTCTTCCATATTCATTGTTTTTTTTTAATCCTCTCTATGATCCACAGTGGCTACAGTTTGAAACTGCTGTAAAATGGCATTTCTGAATACCAATTTACCAACAGTGACTAAGATAGAGGTACTGACAGTAAGACAGATGCACAGAATAAAGGTCAGACCGATAAACAGAAATATACTTGTTGACCTCAGGATTTGGCTGAACTTTAAGGAGCATTAACCGCCTCACAGTTGACACTCACTCTTGAGCTTTCTTCACTCCTGCTAAAGTATGGGTCAACAAATCTTCAACATGCTTGCACACACCGAAGCAAAGACATCATGATAAAAGTGATGAAAGTGTATGATCTGACTGTCTAGATAAATGCCATTGTTTTGATGGCACCTCGTAAGTACAGCAGGCTATTACTGCAGAGCAGGTTAGGGCCAGTTAGTGCTTTATACGAACATGGTGATGAATGTGAAGGCAAAAGTGCAATCACTCTCTGTGCTTATCTTTATCTCTCTCTATCAATATTGCTGTCTTTCTCTTGCTTTTTCCTCCCCCCGTTCTCTCTATTAGAGACACATTGATCACCAGCTGTTGGCGTATCACCTGAGTAATGGCTAAGGGTGTCTGGGCCCTAAAACAACTATAGTCCAGCGCCAAGAGCTTTATCATGGCGACAAGGCAAATGGCTGGACGCTTAATAAACTACGCCTCTGTGTGTGTGCACGATCATAATGCAGGGGACTATGCCATTAAGAGGATACATCAAACACAATCCCATAATAATCACAGACCACCAGCATGGCCACAAAATATAGTGGGACTAGACCACTTTAAGTCATTAATAATGTTTTCAGCGTGCGTATATGTGTGGTCTGGGTTCCTCAACACACACCCTGAATGCACTCAGTGGCTATACCTACATTATAACCCTTTCAAATACTGTCACCCCCAGACTGAAGTAATTGTTTGACATTTTGGAAAATACAGCTATTCATTTTCCTGGTGAGTTAGAAGAGCAGATCAATACCACTCTTACGTCTGTATACTAAAAATGAAGCTAAACATAGGTCTGAAGAAGGGCCAGAGCAGCTTCCTGAGCAAACAAACAGCACCTCTACATCTCACAAGGATTATATGATATTATATCTCTTTTCTCTTTGACTCCAGGAAGTTATTAGACCAAATGTGAAAAACCACGAAACAGGCTACCACATAATCCCCTGTAAAAACCACAGCTTGTTGTTTTTACATTCCAGTTTTTTATTTAAACAACCGAGACACTACATGTTATCTATCTTCTCAGCTAACTTTTGCCAAAGAAGCAAGCTTATCTCCCAAAATGCTGGCTGACAGTAGACTGCTCTTAAATAGAAGCCACATCATGTTTAAATGAGTAAAATGTACAAACCAAAGGCTCATTTGTAAATATTATTTCTCCACTATTCAATCAAAAAAGAAAGATTCTAATTTTCTTGTGCATGATTTTATACTGCATATATTTTCCCAAAGTTCAGTCATATTAGTATTGGTGGAAAATTTAGGGTATCCAATCTAATCTAGCAAAAATATTTTCCTGGTGAATACAAATGTTGAGAATCACTCACAGCAACTACGACTATTGTGACCTGGTAAAAATGGGATTTGAGATCTTCAACTACTCCTGCTGTTTATGCCCTACACCAAAAAAAACTGAATTGGAGGAAGGAGCAGGGCCAAAAACTTGTTAGGAACAAGAAACCTTGAACCAAAAAAAGCACAACAGAAAACAAAAGAGATCCTACTATTCCAAAACCCTGCTGCTGGCTTTTCATCCTCTGTGTTCTTTTCCACTGGTTTATTTTCTCTAACCAGAGGGCAGTCAGTGTGAGAGGGCAGAGGGAAGGTGGTTGTGAAACTCTGTCTCTGGGGGAACAGAGAGCGAGTGCCACGTTTGTGTGTGTGTGTCAGATCCTGAGTGCGTGGCAGCTAGTGCTTTTGTGTGTGCTGAGTGTGATGTGGTGAAGTGAGGAGGAGGAGGAGGAGGAGGAGGAACGGGCAAAGAATGGGTGGAGACCATGCAGGTGAGAAACGAGAAGAAATTGGAAGAGAAAGAGCAAGGAGCACGAGGGATGCTGAAAAAAGAGTGGTGACATGACGTTACCATAGCAACTGTTTAGAGTTTGGATGATTTTCTCAAACCATAATGGGCTAGTTTTGAGCATAATGAAACCAGTATGGCTTTCCTGGCTCTCACACCGTGGGTCATGTGCACACATACACACACATACATATGGAGCTGTGAGAATAACATGTGTTTTGTTTTAGTACTTGTTTATGTTCGTCCAACAGTGGGAGAGCAGAGCCATGGTTAACTATCAATTAAAGTGATGATCATAAAACAAGCACTTGTAAATAAACACTGCCAAACTGAAGAAGAGTGGCAGGAAGAGACAAAGAGAATAATGTAATAATAATCTAACTACAACAATGCAGATAAACCTGCTTGTCCCTAAATAAACATCCAGGTTCTTTAAGATAATAAAATTCTCCTAAACTCAAGCAAAAACATACAGATATAAGACACCAAATCTTTATTGCACATTTTAGCATCCTGGCAAAGCAGATGTATATTTCTCTCTCATGTTATAATGTCGCTTGCAGTCTTCACCAGGAACCAGTGGGTTTTCTTGGTTACTGCTTTCCTTAAGTACACTTATAAAACTTTGTGTATTAATGGGGCTGTGAGCCAGCATATGCTGCACATGGAGAATAATAAGTCTGTGTGTTTGTGTGTGTTAAGTTTGGAAGTGTGTGTATGTGAGTTCATGTCTCCTCAGTCAGATTATAATGAGCTCCCCTGGGCCTCCCGCACCTTTCACCCCTCCTTTCATTGCTCCCTCCCTTCTGCTCCTTTTCCCTAAACTTGGCCCTATTAACCCCTCGCTTCCCCCTGCATGTTTATTTAAGTAGGGGATGGAGGGAAGGAAAGGTGAGTCGACCGCCTGTACACATGTTTATTTATACATTAGGTAGGTCTGAGGATTTGAGGAGGTGGAAATGGGTATGGGGGGTCAAGAATGAGTTTGTGAGACTTTGAATGATGTCTGGCTGCTGACAAATGCCCATGTTTTATCTGCTGGGAACAAAAAAAGACAGAGACAGGAGCTTAGATGTTGGGTCAGTGGCTTCACACCTTGGACTGACCCTATGGCCATGATGCTGAGGGTGGCTTTATCGCTAACATGCTCAGAAATCTCACTGAACATTATGCTGCTGAGGGTTACTGAGGGATACTAATTTCCTCCAGCCTGACCTGAAACTATAGGGGGTCAAGGGTCAGGAGCTGCCCTTTACTGCTGTCTGTGTGAGTGTAGCTCACCTGAGGATGCAGCTGTTTACAAACTTGCAGCAAACAAAATATGCGAACTAACATACACAAATTTCTTCAGAAAGTTTACTGTTCTCACTGTGGGGTATTTTACTTCACATTCAGCTGACGTAAGATTGCAATTACCATGTAAAATGATTCCTGACATGATTCTGACAGCAAGAACTACAGCCACTAAGCCCCAGTAAACATTTCATGTTTTAAAGAACTGGAATAGAGTACATTTATTTGTGGATGGTTATTGTTACCAGAGCCAAGCTGACGTTAGCTGTTTCCTCTTGATTCTAGTGTTTATGGTTAAGGTAAGCTAACCTTCCTCTGGTAGGAATGAGAGTTGCATCCACCTTCCTACTGAATTCTTTTCAAGAAAGCAAAAGAGCACCCATCCCAAAATGTCAAAAATAAAAAATCTACAATGGCTTTAATGTATAAAAGCTTCCTCCATCCCTGGAGGTGGGGTCTTTATTTCAGGGCACCACAGACAAGAATTACCACACTTTCTGGCATCTGATCTTATCTGAGACTTTGAGTAACAAACTGAAAGTTAAATATTTGCTGTTTGTCCTTGGATTATGAACAATCGTCCCAGATTTGGAGGCAAGAATGTAGCCAAAACCTGGCTTGTTTGATTAACCCTGGATATTTATAGCTCTCTCAAAGGCCCCAGTGGTAATAATTCTTGTTGCAGTGCTGTATTTGCATTAGGGTGTTTGGGGCAGCACCACTGCGGTCACCAACTGGGATAAAGTGATTAGACCCAAATATCAGCCCAAGACATTCTCTGGCACTCTGGGTTGCTCCTGAATTGCAAAACTGAAATACAGTATCACAAATTCTGTTGAAGGTCACCAAAAGCTTAGGGTTACATGTTTTTTTTACAAAAAGGGAAATGTGATTTCACATAAAACCTTGTGGTCTGAGTGTTTTCTGCGCCCATGATCTGGTATTTATTTTGTAATACAGACACTTCAGAGTCTGAGGCTGCAGATGTACATAATGTGGGATAAGTGAAGTGGGTTGCATCAGGTAGCACTGGCGCTCTGAGAGCTCTTTAGTGGGCAGAATAGGAGTGTGACCTCAGCAGGGATTTCCCCGCTGCCTGACTCTGTTATCACCTGCACCCGACACTTTATCTCTCCTCCCCACTGCTAGTTAGTGGGTGCCATTCAGGCCTCTTATAGCAGGATTAGTGCCATGCTTCCACGTCGGTGCACCTGATCTCAGTCCAGCCATCTGACATCACACTGTTGTTGTTGATGGATTTGATGCAAGAACTGCAAACAGGGAAGGAAAATCTCTAAGTCTCTCTTTCCCTAATCTTTTGAAAAACAATGCCGCCAATGGATTAGTGGTGAAAGGGCAAGCTATTTTGGAAATGACAATCCTAGTAGTACTCTGCAGTAGCTGTCATGATGAATACCAGTCCTGAATTTACAGATACTGAAAGAGAGAGAGAAATGAAAATAGAAATAAATAGAAGGGGAAAGAGAAACAAAACAAGCAAAATGTCGTCGTGAGTCATTGAACTTATCAAAGACCTCCACCTGAAATTATATATTGCAGACAAACAAGGACACTGACACGCCAACAGACAGACAGCAAAGCTGAGACAGTGCAGCAGGAACTTGACCAAGGTTGATGAAGTGAAAGGCAAACAGAAAAATCTGAGGGTTTTTTTTAAGTGTTGCCCAGTGCTGGTTAAATCTCAGAACTACTGCCAGGGTGCAGCAGTGCCACTCTCGCACAGTGGGCACTTTGTAGCTCTGGTTCTCGGAGGAGCTCAGGTCCGCTCCAGCTGGCCCATATCCAGTTAGGTTTTCTCATGTCTTATTCTGAGAATGTTTCTTATTTTAACTCTCCCAAACAGCAACTAAAATCTGCTTGATACCATTTACAGAACAAGCTGGGCAAAAGTTACAGATTACTGCTCCAGCATTTTAACAGCAAACAGAGCCCTTTCTTAAACAGAGGTCTTTGTGTTATGGCATTTACTGCGGTTACTACCCTTCTGGGAGCCCTAAATACAGCAGAAACAATACTTATACTGTATCGCATTGAACAGCGTTATATACCAACAATATCACACTGTGTTGAAAGGCTCATGTTTGGCAACTCAAAGCACTTAACTTTTCAACCCATATAGAAAGCAACAACTCCCTCATTAGCATAAAGCATTTAAAGCTGCTGTAATTTATATATATTTAACATATATTTGTATATGGCATGTGATGAAAAAACAAGTGAATATTGGGCAATCTCACAGGACTGCAGAAGAGTAAAGACATACCCTTATTTAAATCCTCATCAAACCACTCAGCGTTCACTGTGCTTCTTCACTTGTTTATTTTTTTTCTTTAATTTGGAAAATAGAAAGAAGCAGAAAGAGAAACAAGACAACAAGCAAAAAGTAGTTGTGAGTCATTGAACTTATCAAAGACCTCCACCTGAAATTGTATGTTGCAGACAAACAAGGACGCTGACACGCCAACAGACAGACAGCAAAGCTGAGACAGTGCAGCACCAGCAGGAACCTGAACAAGGTTGATGTTATTTTTTACGTGTTGCCCAGTGTTGGTTAAATCTCTGAATTCTGCCAGGGTGCCACTCTAGCACAGTGGGCCTTTGTAGCTCATTCTGACTGACCAGAATGAAACCAAAAAAGTGAAGTTATATTGATGTCTGACATGACCCCACCTTTTCCATCAAGAACAACATTCATTATTCAGAAACATACTGTTTTGTCAGAGGGAGGTACTGTGGAGTAAAACTACAACCCTGCATCTCCTCCCGCTCTGTTCTTCTCTTTCTGCACAGATAAGAGCAGACAATACACTTCTTTGAACACAGGCAGGGAGGAGAGGAGTTTTGAGTGATGAACGTGCTTAAAAACACACACACACACACACACATTAGCAGCCTTGTGGAGAAGCTTGCGACAGGCACATCTCCATGAGTGTGTTATCATCTCTCTTTATGAGTCTCTGACAGGAAGTAAGCCTGCACTCTAAATTATACGTCTCTGTGTCCCCAGTCCTGTCTGCTGAACAAAACAGTCACTTCTTCTGCGAAACAAAGCCTTTCACATTTTATGGTCAAAGGAACAAGTTATTGCAGGTACACATGCACGTACACACAGATTCACTGACTCTCGTCCTCAGCGATGAGATGTTTGTGATGAAGGAGTGTGTATAAAACAAGCAGACAGCTGAAAGGGCACTTTGCCACTTGGCACACGGCCATTTTCCATTTAACGTCCCCTCCTTTTCCCTCCATTTCACCCTGCATGCATCAACTTGGCGTTATTTCCACCTTGTGTCTGTCTTCATTGGAATGTGCACTTTTAGATTTCATGACATATCAACCACAAAGAGAAGTGTCTTTGTGCATGGCGGTACCCTTATGTTAGTGTGTGGCCAGATTTTCGAAAGCTTCTCTGTTTTGGCGATCAGATCGTAATCAGAGGAGAGAAGAGGAATGAGGACAGATGTGGAGGGGGAACGAGTTGTGGGAAAGATTACCAGGACAGCTGCAGGCGGAGCGGTTACTCTTACAATAGTTTGGCACGAGTTCAAATTTCAGCTTTGTACCACCCTTCTCTTCAGCTCCTCTCCTTCCCCTCAGTTGTACTTTTCCCTGCCTGCCTATATCTGCATGACTGCTGTTGAACGGAGCATTTTTATCCACGACTTTTGTTTTTAACCCCCCCTATTGCCATGTGCAAAACCACAACACACATTTAAAGAGGGTCTACAGTCAGTTTCTAAAGGTCAGGTTTGGTGTGACAGCAAATGGTAAGCAGGAAAGTGAAAAGACAGAGGGAACTGTTTAAGCTGGCCATGAGCCACATATCCTCCATAACACAATGTTATGATGAAAGAAAGAGTTGGAGCGAGGTCAGTGAGACGCTATTATCATGATGTAAACATGATCACAGGCCCCACAGATGTGGTTACCTGACACAGAGAAAAACGAACACTTTTGTCTTTCACCTCTCCTGCCAACTTGTGAGTCAGTGTATGGTATGATTCACTCTGAGCGCGTGTCTCATGCCAGCCTATGGGAGGCTGCAGCTTTGATGGTCAAGACTGTCCTCTTTCTCATAATGCATTAGGAGGGTTTCTGAGCTTGTAGTTTTACACTTGAGGCACTTTCTTCCCCACAGAAACAATAAAAGGCAAAATGTATACACAGTGCAATAGCATATAAATGCAATTGTTAAATTTCTATCTAGCTGTAGCACAAATCTCCACGTTTCTTGTGCAAAATGAAGCGGAAATTGTCTTCATTGACGTAACATTACAGTCTTTGCATGTTTGCAGACAGATGTGATGTTTTCACCAGTTTGAGGTGCTGTCACTGACGTTTGATCCAATCAGACCCTGGTCAGCGCTGTGTTTAATTCCTAAACATTTTGCATGTTTTATTGTGATTTTTCAAATCTTACTTTTTCACTCTTGATGTTATTAAACCTTTTTTGATCAACCTTATATGACAAAAGGAAAAAAAAAAAAAAAAGACTTTACTGCAAATACTGTAAAATGTCCTCCTCTCCAAACCTCGCCATGTGTGTTTAAAGCATCTGTCTGTCCACAGAGAAGTCTCACAAAGGACGAGAAACCTCCATTTAGCACATGCACAAACACACCACACACACACACACACACACACACACTAATTTCCCGACTGGAAACCTGATCCTGTTCATATTTCCAGTTCAAACGCTGAGAGAAATGCCTGAGAAATGCAAGTTGATGGAGAGGCTTGGCAATTCAAACAACAATGGCAGCAAAACCTAATGAACTTTGTGGGAAAAGATGAAAAGAAATTTGCTTCGTGGCAGATATAATGTATGTGTGTGAGTCTGAATGAAGACAGGTTCCCATAGTGTGGTTTCACTTAGAGTGAGCCGTGCTGCTACGACTATTTAAGGAAAAGTGTGCACAGCACAGCACAGCAGTCTTAAAGTACTGAAGCTGTGTGTACTGAGTACTGAGTGTGTGTGTCTCCACAGACAAGCAGGAGCTTATCTTAAAAATGCAATGACCATGGCTGTTAGTACGAAGCATAATGATTGATGGTGAAAGTTAAACTGGGACTCTACCTTTTGCAAATGTCTTCTGTGCAGGTCACCAGTGCACAGCTAGTGAAGCATATTCAGGTTGGAGAGAGGCTCAGCTGAAATCAGCAGTGTTTGTTTGTTCGGCATAAACCTTTAATTGTCCAAAAATTCCTGGAGGAAGCAATGATGGGTAGGACAGGGGACAAAGAAATGTAGTAAAGAAAAGACACAATGCGAAGGACAATCTCTTTTCATGGTGGAGGATGTTGGTGTTTTGTAATATTCCAAATGTAGGATAAATGTTAAGGACATTATTCATGTTTATTCATCTCAATCAGCTGAATGGCTATGCACTGGCAGGTAGGCAGGCACTCTTTCACTGGAGCAGTGTGAGCTTGCCAAGCTGTAAAAGCAGCTATAAAAATCACCTCCAGAACCAGCTCAGATGCTGGCCATATGGCCGCGAGTTTAACAAGGACAAACTGCACCTCCTAACAGCTGCCTGCTCTCTTGGGCTCAATCCTTCCCTGTTTTTTTTTTCTCCTTCTTCTTCTTAAATTCGCTTCCCATACAGGATTTGAGTTCTTTGTCCCCTATTCTGACTGGTCCATCGCTCATCCAGTTACTGATAGTCTCTGTAGGTCAGTAAATTATATATTTCGTTTGTTACCTTTACCTTTACCTTTTAGTATGTTTTATAACTGACAGCAGTGATAGCACAAAGAGTTGCACTTCTTGCTGCAGCCTAAAATGCAGATGTTCTGACTTGCTTTTTGCTGTGAGACACACACACACACACACACACACACACACACACACACACACACACACACACACACACACACACACACACACACACACACACAATGTTTGAACACTACTGATATATTTAAATAAAATTCTAAAAACCTCTCCATTCTTTCCTTCCATTCACGTCATCTCTGGCTGCTCTGTTGCTCTCTGCTCTCCTGCTTCAACACTCTTGATCACATTTGAGAAATACACTGATGAGCAGTTTTGATGCCAACCATACCTTTAATTAAACTTCTATTTAGTCTTGCTTTTGTGTATTGACAGCATAATTGAATCCAAGACAGAGGAAAAACCAACAAGCGTTCTTCTTTCTTCACCAGATTAGTTTTCAACAATGAGGATTTTAGGCTACAAGCAAATTCATGTCGGCAATAATCCATCCCCTGGGCCCCTTCTTCTTTTCAGCCAGGCTTCAGGTCTGCAGCCCTGTCATTAGCTCTGAGCTTTAATTAACAGACACACCTGTCACCCAATGCAGCAGGTCATGCTGGGGACGCTGGGGAATTCCTGCTAAAACTATGTTGCACATCAGATTAGGGAGCCCTGTATACACTCTAGTTGTTGATCCACTCCATAGAATGCAGTGCCATGAAAAACCTTCCCCCACAGGTGCTGCAGCTGAGGTAGGACTCGACTCATGCTGCATGTTTGTGTATGTTTGTTCATGAAGTGCAGAGACATGGATGAGTGGGTGGGTGGAGAGCAATGCTAATGGGCAAATCTGTGACTGGGTGAGCAGAAAGCCTGGTTTGTTGGGTGTCTGCCATGCTAACAAGCAGAGTTAAAAGCCCAGAGTGACAGCCCTATTAGAGACTAATGGAGGCTGAGACAGCTGAGACCCTGACACACTCACACACACACACACACACACAGAACCATGCACAATACACATCCACCAAGAACAGCTATGCGACTCCCCCCTGAACTCCACCTCCCGTCTTTGCCTTCCTCCTGCCTGTCCTCTATCCCTCTAGTTAAAGATCTTTATGGGTGAGGGAGTGGCACAGGGATGGGGCGATTGGATGGGCTCTCATGCTATCAACCATCCCTGGAGGTAACAAAAGGTCAAGGACTCTCATTTTTCATCTCAGCCAATTACCCTCCCATTCCAGCCCAGCTTTCCTTCCATCTCGCTCTGTTACACTGCTGCGTTCCTTCCAGTCCTCTAATCGTATCCATCCTGCACCACACGTGTCAAACAGACCCACACTGTCCTGTCCACCGTCAAATGTTAATTATCATGATTGTTCAAATCTCAAGACTCAAGCCTGAAATGAAAAAAGAAGAAAATTCCACTCCAATTTACATTCTTCTTTCTACAGATATCCTCCTCCAAGCTGGCATTGTTCCTGTGTGTTCTGTGTGGAAAACAGACTACTACGCTGCGCTAGTCCCAAGAGCATGCCTGAGTGTCTGAGTCTATGGTGTGCTTGTGTGTTTGAGTGACCCAAGGATACAGTCCAGATCAAGTCCCAGGGGGAAAGGCTTAGGCAAGGCCTGACCTTCTAGTGTTCTGTGGTATGCTAAATATGTAGCAGGAAACAAGTTGAACATCTATCTGTCTACATGAAAAGGGGGACTGTTTGCCTGCAGGCTGGGATATGAAGGGACGCTGCAGTGGACAGAGAGCTGGGCTGCTACTGTAGCTGTCAAATGTGTGTATGGGAGCTTGGAGGCATTTGGGGGGGGGGGGGGGGGGGGGTTGCTAGGCGTGGGTGATGTCGGCGATTACTTCTAAGAGGGACCACAATTAACCCTTGGCTTATCTGTGACCTTCTCATTCCCATACTCACCCCTTCCCAGAGGTCAGGGGGCAACAATCTCTAAGTGGCCTGTGGGTCTCTAACAGGGCAATTCACAAAATGAATCTGTAGCAGTGAGAAAACAGAAGCTCACAGAGGAGAAGAAACCATTTTGTACCATGTTAGCATTCATAGTAAATAAAGTGCCAGATACTCCTACTTTATTACTACACTGCCTGTTGTAGTGTATGTTGCACAGAGAGCTTGGAGTTGACAATTTCAAAAATAAAATCCTGTCAGTGTTTCAGCTGCTGCATTTTTGGGTAGTCCATCCATCCTAAAGTGTAGCTCTAAAATGAATATATGTTTATACAAGTGAACTTCTTGAACCAGACTGTACATATACTCTGATATACAGTAGGCTAGTGTAGCTAAAAGTAATGATAGAGATAGTGTGAGAGAACATATTTGATCTACTTTTCATTCAGAAATGGTAAACAGTTTAATGAAATCTTTGCAGACTTTTGGTGTTAGTGATGTTGGTTAGTGATAAGTCCAGAAGGTGCCAGAAAGTTCAGATGAGGTGTTTTTCACAGGAGACCATGTTTTTCTAGAGATATATTAGCGGCAGAAAGAGTGCACATAGACAATGAGTGAGTGGGAAAAGAATGGAAAGAGACTTTTTTCTCCTCCTTCTCTACAATAACTTTCCTGCCTAAATTTCCACTAAAGAAGACAGAATGTCAGCCAAGATAAGGGATTTACTGTGACTCATTAACTGAGCTCGTACTGTTTATGACCATATGTGACCCTCCCTGACTGCGCTCGCTGTAATTCCAGGGTGATGAGTGTACCTGTGCCCCCAGGGGGGAATCACCGTTTGGGTATGCCCTCCACAGAGACCCCCCTGGCTCTCAGTGCAGAATACTGGAGCCGGGCTGCCTGTAGTGACTCCCCCGAGAGGCCGAAGAGAGGGCTGTGTAGAGGTCTAGTGTTTAAGGTGTGGGGTGGTGCTGGGGGGATGATTTGTCAAGCAGATATGCAGCAGTTGACAGTAGGTTTTGATCCAGTCTGGACACATCTGCACAATACGTTTTGCTCAACTTGTCACACAACATTGTTTATTTTACATAGTATACACACAGACTAGAGCAAAGAATGAAGTGTAGCTGGATTCTTTGCAGAAAGTCTTTAATACATTGTCTTGACATAAGGGCTTTGACCCTGTCAACACTTATTCTGAAATGAAAAGAAAGACAGAAAATGAGGAAAATACAACAAAAACACAGCTGCTAGTATGAGATGAGAGGAAAAAGTCTCAGGTTTGAGTTGTGAAAACACACTCTCAGTCTACTTTGAATACCCCAGTCCCCCTTTATAAGGGGAACTACAGCCAGACATTGCTTCAGTGCATTTACACTGGCAGTTTTACTCCCACATTGATTTGAAAGTAAATATGTGGAGCAAAGTTCAGTGTGGATTTTGTTTCTTATAGATTTAGCGCTGATTTAACTTACTGATTCTACAGCTCATATGTTGAATAATGTATCCGGTGAATACACATTTTTTTGTGTGTGTGAAGCATTGAAGCCCACGCACTTTTTCCAGTAAGTCCACTGACACTGACAGTGATTCACATGAACAGCACCTGGTTCACCAACAACTGCACAGATATTTGTTTTATGGGTATTTTGTACAGTCATTCCTACTTCACACTAACATCAATGATTCTCCCAATCCCTGTGATTTGGTTTCTTTTTCTGAACTCTGCCTCCTTCCCCTGCAGGACAAAAATGTCTCACTGAAGAAAAAACATTTTCACTGAATTCCTCTGCCAGCACCACCACAGACTTTGTCAGTTTGAGCATGATTCGTTTCCTAGTCATTCCATAGGTTTTGATTCCTGCTGGCACTGAAGGGCTGCTGACAGAGACAAATACACTGCTGTCACAGAGCTGACACTCCCGTCACAGGAAGACTTTTAAAATTTTCCACACTCAGTGCACATAGAGATGACTTTTTTATTTATAGACCTTCAAAATTAAATCAATATAAATGTGTTTAAATAGATCAACAAATAGATATATTTGATTGAGTTTGGGCTCTTATTCAAAGCCTCAGATGCCCTGTTAAAAAAAAAGGTTTTCATCTTATTAAAAAAGAGCCTAGTTAGATGACAGGTTGCTCTTTTCTTCTGTGCAAATGTGAGGGGTGTGATTACAGAGAAGATACCCAGCTTGGCAGGATCAGCGAGTCCACAGCAGATTATTGTTTAAATTACATGAACATAAGAACAGTCTTTATCTCTGCAGGTCTGTCATTTGCCTGACATGCAGCTCTGCTGGTGGGTCATTAAGTTGTACACCGCCACATGCACACGTTTGTACGTGTGCACAGAGAGACGCGAACATGTCCAGGATGCAGCCACATATGCACACACATTTTTTCTCTTTACCTCTAAATTCAAGTCATTCCATTACGTCTCGACCCATACGCTCACATTTTTAGCATAAGGAGAGAGAAATGAAGATGAGACAGATATTAAGCATATTCCTACTAAATATTGCTCTTTATTTGTATAAGTTTAGCACCTGCATCTAGTCTGTTTGGTCTTTCATTATAAAAAGGAGGGAATCTAGTTAACATTAACTGTTTCTCTTTCATGGGTCCACTTTTCATCACAGCAAGTGACCAGACTGTCAAAATGCACTTCAATAGTTTTGTAACCACAGCGTTCTGTTTATTACTTCCCAAAATAACTTCTGGGATGCTTTAGTCACAGATGGTAAAAAATATGTGGCTAACATTGACCATGAAAGTTAAGACCTTAATGCTTGTTCAGCTAAAGCAGAACCACAAAATATTGTCATGATTTCTGAGCATTTAACGTGCAGAATGTTAACCTTCTTACTGAAGTGCTGCCATGTCATGACTATTAGCTTGAGACTTCCATACACATAAATAAGTAATCCACCACAGATCCTGCTGTCAGAACTGAAGAAAAGTAATCTACCAGATTCATTTTTGCTCATTTAAGTGCCCCTCATCCCCCGCCCCCCTAGCTGTCTGTCTTTCATCCCGTGGCTAAGGTCCAGTTTCATCAGCTTAAATTGAATCAAGAAAATCAACTTTGTCTTCATCCTCATCTTTAATGAGAGAGCTGGAATGATTTCCAAGGTGCTGCTCTGCCCTATTTTCTTTAGAAAGGTCTCGCTGTTCTGGGAAGGAAGCCTAGAGAAGTGGATTAGCTAAAACCCAAAAGAAGGAAGAAACAGATATGCTGGACCACATCACACTACACACACACAACCTTCCAGCTCAGAATCAAACAAGAGAGGAGAGGGCAGGAGGAAAATCTAAAACACATTTTCACCCTTCGCCCTGACATGTGGAACCTGTACTCAGCGTGTTTTCTTTTCATCTGACTGTAATGGGGCTCAGGGGTTTCTACAGTGTCCCCACTACCCTATCCTCCCAGGAGGGCTGTGCTGACCTCCCAGCAGTCACCCGCTTGCTGAGAACAACAGCAACTTCACAGCTCTAAGCTGAGACTAGCTAATATATGGCATCTTTCTATGAGACCATAGCTTTCACTTGAATTTCATTATGTAGAGCATTTCCATCTTAAAGGTCTCAGCTGTGTGGGAGAGGGGAACCTGTCATTGAGACAAAACCCAGCTGAACATCACAGATGCACAGCTCTAGCGTGGACTCCAGCAGTGTGTAGGCAGAGTGCAGCTTGTCACCTTCTCGGCTGTCGGGGGACTCTGAAACTGCCGGGGAAAAAGGAAAACCCTCATTTCAGTTTGTGTGAGCGAGCAATGGCAGTTGACAACAGAGTTGAGGTTGCAGGTACATACATGGCATACTGGAGCGAGTTTGAGGTTGGTGGTCTTTATCACACCCACACATCCTCTTTCTCAGGGCTTCTTCCAAATGCAGAGGTTTCGTTAGCAAGAATAACTATTGTAGCAACAGCATTATGATCACTCTGCAGTTTCCCACCTGCAAATAAAGCTAACAATGCTGTTGCACTGAAATCATTTCTGTCTGCACTATACTCCAACACAAAGAGTGAGGTCAAAAGCTAACTTACAACTTCATTCAGAGAGTACAGGCTGAGCACCATAGTACACAGGGCCTGTTAACAGGTCACATTTTAAATGTTCACTTTGTTTGAAATCCTGCAAAATAATGACATTTTCATCGGCCTTAGCTGTACTTTGTGTTTTGTGTTAGCCAATGTAGCACACTGACCTAAGATGGTGAACATGGTAAGCATTATATCTGCTAAACCGTATCAGCAATCTGGTGTTTGCTCAAAGCACTGTTGTTTCCAAAGTACAGCCTCAGAGAGCTGCTAGCATGGCTTCAGGCTTCTAGTCCCTATAAAGCAATGTTTCTGATGTTTATTATTATTGTTGGGAGTTCCCTTCTTATTATTCTGTGGTGATTTATCATCTGTTGGTTTTGTCTTCATTGATTAACCAATGGGTTAGCTAGAGAAGGAACCACATTGCTACATGATAAATATGTAATAGCTGTAAAAATAAACTATGCCACTTTGCTTATTTTCACTTCTTCAAAAATGAGAGATTACGAATATTTTACATCTCTTAGTGCGTCTTCATGTGGTTATCATGGGGGTCTCCTTCTTATGGATTCTCATCAGTGTGACCATAAAGATCAACTAACCACAACATGTCTCTACAATAGTGTGTAAGTGACTCATGAGCAGTGACAGGCTCACCACAGTGTAGGCAGGACAAACCACAGGCGAGGTGGGAGGTGACAGCAATACATGTCGTAAACTAACCATGAACTAGCTGGGAATCCCTCTGAGCCTGATCAGAAGAGGTGTGGTGAGTTAGAGGGGATACAGATGAATGCACAAGGTGAGTCTTAGCAGATGTAGCTGCAGAGATTCAAAGCTCCACAGCTGGTGCAGAGGATGGCAGAAAGTGCAGACCCAAAGGTCAAAGGTTTCTCCACGTTTACACTTCTCAATAGTAAACTACAGCAAAAATCCCAAGTGAGAGTTAGCCAGAGGCCTAGTGGAATTTTTTAAAATTTTTAATTTGGAAAAACATTTCATTACCCATAACCATACCAAGAAACTTTAGTATGATGGGTGTTTGTATGTGAATATGTGAGTAACATGTGAGTAATATTTAAGTATGCAACAGGAAAATTACTCGAAGAGCTCAGATTTTTTTCTTTTTGTACTGTAACATATCTTTGCTGGTCAATTTTAAGTTGAAGATAAAAACAAACACCATGTAAACAAAGGCTAGTAATGTTGGGTCTAACAGTTTCAGTAAGAGGAGTCATAATGAAAATACAATTTTACCCCTTTTTCTTCCAGTAAAACTCAGTTTGGCAAACAACTTGGTGACCTTGTGGTAAGCAAATGGCTATTTTGACTGTTTGTTTGTCTTCTGGGAAAACAAACTCTTCCCTTATTGAATGCGTGGGCCTTATCTTCACAACATTTGCTTGATTAAAGCAGGAGTATGTAGCGTGTTTGGAAATGACACGTTACAATTGTGGAAAGTCAGAACGAAAATATGTAGATCTATATAAAGCTTCAAAGAGATGCTGAAATTACAATATTTTCACAATTTTCATATTGCAAATGGGATGCACAGTGTTGCACACGGCACCATATGTATGAGTCTTACCGGTTTTTTTTTTGTTTTGTTTTGTTTTTTTACATGTCTCCTAGTGTGAGTGGTGACAGGCAAGGTAGTGGTGTTGTATGTCTGTGTTATGACCTGGGGGTGCCTCTAAACTGCAAAAATGAGGTGAAATGAGTAAAAGGCAGCATGGGGTGACCCTGAGAAGCCTTTCTGAAGCAGCAGCCTGAGTGCTAATGTGTTTGGGTAGAAAATGACATTGACGGGGGACTGGGTAGCTAACTGAAACTCAGTTTCTGAAAACAGAGCTCCGTGCTGACAAGTGAAACCTGAAGTGCCAATTCAGTTTAGTCACAATCACATGACCACGTTCACAGACAGAAAGAAGAGAGTTAGCGTGAGTCAACCAGGCTGTTAAAATTTACACACAGCTCCTCCAGTTAGTGTTGTGTACCTGTGTTGTTGCACAGTATGTGCATTTGGAGCAAACTCCTTCCTGATAAAGCTTGCACAGACGTCTGGGTTTCAGCGATCCCGTGGAAAATCCTGAAGCCTGTACCACAGGCTCTCTTTCTTCACAGCCCTGGAGCTCCTCCCAGGTGTGCTCCACCTGACGATTTTTCCTCCTCCTCAGTGTCCAGACGGACCACGCCAAGACCCAGACAAGAGCACAAACACAGGCAGGAGAGTAAAAGGCTGGCAGGTGTATAAAGAGACAGTAAGGTGGAGGGAAGTGAAGGGCGGACAGGTTCAGTTGGAGCTGAATTGAATTACATTTGAGGGCAGCATCGGGTGAGATAGGTAGGGAAAAAAGGCAAAAATGGAGAGGGGTGTGGTAGAAAACCTGAAGTTGCTTGCTGTTGTAGGTATGAGGGGAAAAGAGAGAGTGGAAAACCCAGACACAAACATAAACACTGGCTCATACTTCAGTGATTCTGCTCTCTGGCTCCCTGCCTGCCTCCTCGCTAGCCAAGCATAAACAAATAGTCTATAAGACGGAAAGCATCAGACAGGCCCCATACATCTTAAAGAAACAGCAGTCTGAATGTTAATGAGAAATAGGAAAATTGTCATGGTGAATTTTGTTGTTTCTATTCTATAAAAAGTCCAAGTGAATTAAACAGTCAGACTGTCACTGTCTCTCCCCCAACATCCAAATCACATCAGCTGTGAAGTGAAGTGGCCACAGAGAAATGTCACCCACTCAGACGTCTGTCTGTCCCCCTAAAGTCATAAACCTGAAATAGAAAAATGAAAACAGCCTCATATTTCACTCCATAAAAGAGCGAGAGACACTCAGAAACACTGATGCACTTTCTGAAATTCTGAAAAAAAAAAGGGATCATCATTTGATGACCAGAGGCTGACACACACTGGGCACAGACAACTGACAATAACCACACACACACACACACACACACACGCACACACACACACACACACACCCATAAACTGCTTAGAAATGATGTTAACACACAAACACCCACACTGGGTGCTTGTCTTTCTCCTTCGAAGACACAATGTCACAGATTACTGCGGCTCCTTGGTCTGGCTGGTAATGACATCATGCCTGGGTCTGCTCCCAGATATCCCTGCTTATGGCACATGGCCAAGCATCTGCAAAGTGCCCTGTGCACACTCACACACACACATACACACACACACACACACACACACACACACACACACACAGGCACACAAACCCTGATGTTAAGAATCAGCCTTTCTCTCTCTTCCGTGACATTGTCTCTCTCTGTAAGAATAAAGTGAAGATGCGCGGCTGATACCAGCCACAGAATACAAGTGTACGGCACACTCATCCACTCGTGAGAAACTAAAGTGAACGTTTGCTGTTTTATCATTTTGACTGTAGAGCTATAGTGAAAACCCTTTCTTCTGTGAATGTTTTTCTTTATCAGCACTTTCAGGTCTCAAGTAAAGACTCACTCAACTCTCTCACATAGACATTTTTCATTTGTCTGTTGTTGGGGTTTGCCTTGACTTATCTCTGACAAGAGCATTAATCAATAAATTTGTGTGAAACCATATGAATGCAAAGATCTCTGTGTAAACTGTTAGTAGAGAAATAATTAGTTATTATTATTGTTATTAGTTTAGACATTAGTTAGTTAGACATTAGTTTATTATTATTAGTTATTAGAGAATATTTGCATATTCTGCCAACATTAGATAAGAAGATTGCTATATGTGTGTCTGTACAGTCGATTGTAAGGTGGATCCAGCAGTCAGTTGGCTTTAACAGGCATATATGAAACTAGCTCTGTCCAGGAAAACAAACTGCTAGCGCCTCTAAAACTCATTACCATTTAGATTTCACTCTTCTCAACTAGTCATTTGAGGTCAAGCCTTTGAACACATCATTTAAAATGTGTTGGACTCTAATGACTTTATAGCGTTTACTGTTGTAAATTCCCTTTTTTTCTGTGTTGGTCTACATTGTCTTACACATGACAAGACAAAACACATTTTATTTACATGCTTGAAGACTCACAACCACACTTTGGCATGCTGACAAGCCACTCTATGGTTTAAAATGTGGCCAGCTTCCAAAAATCAGCAGTCTCTGCCAGTTTTAACTGCTGCCTTAAAAGTCCATAGTGCTTATGATAGTGATCAGTAATGCTGTAAACATGCAACAAAGCCAATGTTAGCTTTTAGAAACAGGCTGGACATAAGAGCTGGTAAAAAAAAAAGTAGTAATGTGTGCTAGAAAAGAGAGATCACTGCTAGCAGAGTTTATAATCCTGTCTTCTTGATCTTCAATATGTCTCGTGCATCTTTCAGGAAATTTTTCCATGTAATCATTGGGTGTCCATGTGTTCTTTGTCTGCAAAAGTACAGCAGAGAACCACACAGCTACGTAGTTCACACACAGTGGAAGTGTATCAGCCACTCGGTATGGGACCTGATTCACACATACCAGTCAGCCAAACATAAACATTTAGTGGGTACATGTCTCGTGCACACCTGTGTGTGTGTGTGTGTGTGTGTGTGTGTGTGTGTGTGTGTTCTAGTCTGTTCAAAACTGTCACTACTTTGTTGTGCAAGTGTATAATAATATATTTATGTGAGTGGGCATGCATGTTGGTGCTGGTGTGAGTGGCAACGTGAGACAGCTGCCTGGAGCTGATGGAGTGAGCCACACACATGCTGAACTGTGACCTTCAGACAGGCCAGAGGAGAGGGAATTAGGGAGTGAGGGAAGGAAGGAGTGAGGGAAGGAGGGAGGAAGATACAAAAGGTAGAAGAGCAGTACAGTGACTTTCCCCTTCTAAAGGTCAGTTTGATGTTAAGCTGCTGCAGAGACCTGTAAACTACTCTGAAGGTTCAGGACTGAGATTTACTCTATAATATTGAAGACTTTCTTTCATTTTTACCTAATTTCACTCAGTGTATATCATAAAAAGTGCAGATCTTCCCATATGAATTTTATTCCACATGAAAAATGGACACAAAACACAAATGAACTTCTTGTCATTAGTCAATGTGGTGTCCAAACCATAATGAGGCCATAGAGTTTCCAAAAATATGATAGTACAAGTCACCTTTTCACCAGTTTTTAGAAATCAAACAATACAAATACTATAATTGGCCATATTATATGTACATCTTAATGTTTTTCTTGGAATATTTCATCTTTGGTATCATACCACATTTACTTGATGGCAATCATTTGTGTGACTGCAATCATTTCTCTGCCTTGAATATCTTGACTATGCTAATTGAGTTTATAGAGCTTTTAAATGTATACACTATATTTTTACTTCATGAGAACTGTGGTGTTCCAGCTTCTAAAATCTGTAAAGGCCTCATACTGAGACACACACACACACTCACACTGTTTCACTCGCCCACTGCTCAGTGTTTTGTTTAATATGACATTTCACGAGAATGAAAACAGTATATACTGCTCTCGTCTTTATAAGGGAACAGCTAATGTAATACTGAGACAACTCTCCCCCCAGTACGCAATTACACTCACACTTCTCCTTCTCACACACACACACACACACACACACACACACACACACACACACACACACACACACACACACACACACACACACATTTGTTAGTCCAGTGCCAACCACTGCTGCCTCTTGGCACATCCCAGAGGTAATGTTGCCATAACTGAGAAACAGCATCTGCTTCATCTCTTTTCAACCAACCTCATCTCCACTGAGGTCACTAATACCCTCCTACTCTTGTCCAAAAGTGCAACCATGCTGACACAGACACTTACACAGATGCATGTGCACACAGCTATTAAACACACACGCATTTGTTAGTCAGGTTGGCATCAGTGCATGAATTTTGTCTCTGCATTGGAGAGACATGCTAAAAGAACAGATTTAGATTTTGGGGTTGTTGCTGAAAGTAGGCCAACTCTTTGAAAGATGAACACATTCTTAAGGTTGGCCTGGCTTGGTCATTGTGGAGGTAATAAACACTGAAGAATCAAACTGGGGGAGGAGTGGTGTGACTGTTATCTGCTGGAAATCCTTGTATAGGCAGTTCACTTTGGCCCTGGGTCATTTTTCAAATAATCCTGAGCTGCTGCTAAATTCAACTCATAAACAAATTGTGTCAGGCAAAGATATGTAGGGCTGATATTCTTTGCAGACATTAAGATGTGACCGTTGGCAGCAGATGTGTACTATATTTGGTAGACGCCGGATTTTAAAAGGAGGGAGAGAGAAGTTTGTCTTACTTTTACAAACACACTTTTTAGGCATGTTAACAGCACAGCTCTAGGAATAGTAATGGTCTCTCAGTCAGACGGCTCTTTTGGTCCCAACTGAAATATCTCAACGACTATTTGAGTGATTACCATGAATATTTGTACTGTCATAACCTGTGCCCAGAGGATGAATCCTAATGACTTTTCTGAGGGAGTGAATATATATACTTGTCTTAAATATCTAACATAAATTGACTGTTGAGCTAATGACATGTCTTTACTGGCTGCTGCTAATTTGCAGGTAGCAAGCTAACATGCTAAACAGCATTTAGCGTAAAGCCTAGTGGGTCTCCAGCCTCACAAAGCTGCTAACGTGGCGTCAGACCCTTGTTTTAATCATGGGTCTGGAAAATAAACAATGCTAATGTTAACCATGCTAATGTTTACGGGAAGCAGTAAGCACATTTTGTGTTTATTTAGTTGTAGTTTTATCAAGTTTCATAGCATCATGAAATTATTGTCTTTACTGATCCTATATTTTCAAGATTTCTGGGAAGAACAATTGTCTATTTTTGGAATAAAGGTGAATTTTATACTGTCCAGATTTAAGCTAAATTCAAAATTAAAAAGTTGATACATTCTCATCCCATCTCATCAAGTCTCTCATATGAGCACTAAGGATACCTTTGTTCTGTTTGGGACTAAGGGTTTTTGATAGAGAACAGTGTAACTCATGGGCATCAGTATGCAGCAAGGGTTAACTTGTCTTTGGGCACAAAAACTATTTGGTTAGTTTTTGGCACTAATCTACTTGGTTGCATTTAGGAAAAGATTATGGTTTTAGGCAAAAGAACTTGGCGATTAAAAAGCACAGTGTTTCACACAGACTTTGAACATGCAGCCATCCTCCCCAAACTACGCAGACTTTCACCCTTCGTTTACTATGTCACTATGTCAAAGTCCACAACCGGAGCTGTTGCTCTCAGCGTCAGTTGCTGATGTGTGTTGGATGATACTTTTTTCTACTGAAAAACCTGTGGGTCTCCTGCAGAAGCCAAAGGGAAACTTTGAGATGCAAAAGGTAATTGACAAAGCGTCAATGTTTGATGCTCTTGGAAGAAGAACAGGCTGAACTAGGACAGTAGTTGCCTGTTGAGTGCAGTCACAAGCAGTTAATAGGAATCAGGCAGCAGGCTTTCATGAGCTCATGATTGAAAAAGGGAAGTAAACAATGCTGCAGTGTTCATCTGGCTCAGAAACATGTCAAGCTAGGATGCTGAACTTTATTTAAAATAAAAACAAAACCTTAACTAGCTTTCCTGATAGATTTATTATTGAAAGTATGAAATATTATAGAGAATGTTAAATATGTACATGGCAACTGTGACTGCTTTGTGTCTCCAGTTAACCTAAAAACAACATGAAAAAACAATGAAGATCGCTTTGTGGAAGTGAGTCCTGAAACAATGTTAGCTGTGCAGTTAAACGTTTTTGGTTGTATTTTCATGTGTCAGGGCTGCTGCATTTGGCTGTTCTCCTGTTGCATCCTGCGCAGTGTACACAGTCTGAACACACAGAAAAAGAAAACACATTCAGTGTGAGGCACACGAGGGCAGACGGGATGTCTGAAGCTGAATTAAGACAGTTTTGAGGAAAAGAGAGTGAATAAAAAGAGAAACTTTCACAGTGAGAGGAGCCAGACAGAAAGCAAATGTGCACTGAAGCATACAAAAGCAATGTTTCTGGTTTTGCACATGGAAGTGAAATACAGCTAATCTCAGACACTGAGGAACAGGAAAATACTGTATATAGAGCTGAAGACGCTGCTGTTCCTTCTTTTCACAGTTACACTTACTGGCTTTAAGAGGCAATAAAGATAGAAGGGGGTAACCCAGCACGAAACAGCGTGGAGAGGGAAGAACACATTGTTGGTGCTTTGGTTTCTACAGAAGTCTATGGTCATGCCTGAAAGACCTCTGGTCATTTACGGACTTGGTGGAAACACCTGGAAACAGATGTGACCCTAAAAAATAACACAGATTTCTGTTAAAGCCAACAGAGGAAACTGCAAACAGATTTCTGAGTGTAGAATACCCATTCAGCTGATTTACTGGAGTTAACAATTGTATGAAAAGCCCTCATTGTACATCAGCAGCTTTCAAAAAATGAACTAAATACAAAACTGAAAGGGCATCCCAAAAGCTTAGCGATTATGACGCTTTATTGAGACTCTCTGACAAGTCATAAGTAATCCAAGATTACAGCCGATTAGTCTAAAGCAATGGCAGGCTATTTTACCCTAAGGTCCCACAAACACTGGCAAGGACTTTCCTGTTCTCCAGGCATTGTAGTGGGACAAATGCTCTAACTATGCGACACATCACAAGACTCAGCAGACTAAGCCACATTTCCAGGATATTATAAGTCAATCAATATAAACTCCTGCTGGCAAGATGTTTGCTAAACCTATGTTAACGAGCAGTGAGGGACCGATCTTTGTTTACGTCACGTTGTATAATCCCCCTTGCTTTGGGGGCTTTCTTGTGGCCAAATCCGTCTAGCCAAAATTGTTGTCTTTAAAATCTCCCATTTAGACAGAACATGTTGGAAAAACCTGCTGTAGACCTTCCAATTTCTCTAAAACTACAGCCACATCAATCCAGAAATATTTATTTTGCAAGATAGCTAGTTTTTTATATAACTTAACACTGTATAATTCCCTTGGGTGCAATCAGTGTCATTTCTAAGCAATAGAAATATACAGCCACATTATTGTTACATTGTATGTCCAGAGAATGAGGGCTTTGAGTTCTGTCTTATACAGATTAATATCAGATGAAACTAATGTAAAGTGGATTACTTGCACTACAATTATAATAGCTCTTTTAATCCAAGCTGCCATGTACAGCAATGCTCAGTTAAGCCTTTCAGTCCAGTCCAGATTCAAATAGAAATCCTGGAGATATTAGTGAAGTACCACCATACGTCATATGATAAGGATCATGTTCGTTTTGCTCAGATTTTCTTCTAAAACCTCTATTTGTGTATAATAACCCATCCATGTGATGTATTCAGGTCGCTAAACCCTTCAGTTCTGTGTCTTTGGGGCTAAATGGGGTAATTTGTTTAGTTTTAATAAAGCAGGTGTTTTTCTTGGGTCAGATTGCCAAGGAGCAAATTGCTTAGTAATCACATCACACATGGAAAATCCAGATGATGGCGTACAGAGCGCAGCGCTGCATCATTGCTGACCCAGCATGCAGCGTGAACCACTGCTCAGAGACTCATACAACTCCATCTGCAAGTATTAACACAGCTCTGTTTTCATTGCAAAGCAAAACATGTCACTTAATTTGCCCCAGTTTAGCCCCCAATCACCGTGACAGGCAAGAGAGACAGAGGCCCTGTGACGGCAGGCAGCATGAACCAAACTGCAAGATGAGAAATGAACATGCTTCACTCTTGTATTTTTTTGGTCTGGGATTGCAAATAAACTGGTACACATCCAACACACGCCGATAGAAGCAGACATTATTTATTGAGTATTGAGTAGTTCAGAGTACCACACAGCAGAGTAGAAGGTTCCAAAAATAAAGACAGAGAATAACATAAAAAAAATGAACATGTTGTGCCCATTATGTTGAACAATGCTCCACAAACGTGCCTTCACATACGAGCGCAAACAGTAAAAGCAGTCTTCAGGAAAGGGGCAGGCAGTAGAAGGGGGCCTGCGTGGCCATTCAAACAAGCAGCGTGTGGCTGTGGGCCTAGAACAGCCACCAGTACATTTCCATAACAGGAAAGGTCAATGTTGTGGCTCCAGGGACTTCAGACGCTAACACAATCCATTCTGGGAGCTCTCCAGTCTGCTGCTCTACCTGTTAACTGGTCTCCATGTCCATTTAAGTCTAATATGACACATTCTTTTCTATATTATTACTCTAAGCCAGACTTAAATTTGTACTACATTATATATAGCACAACTACCTCTTTAAGGATTTTGTCTTCTAAGAGTTATATTCTAAAATTTTAGGAATATGTGAAGTAAGAAATGGTTTGTAACATAACATCCTACAACGGCAAGCTGCAGCCTTCTGCAGGGTTGTCATTTTGAAGAAAAACAGCACAGCTGAAACTAAAAACATACTTTTTTATCTTCTGTGATAAGGATGGAGAGAGAGAAAACTTGGCCTAACTAAAGTATTTACACAAGTGTGGGATTTTACTGAGAGTTTATCAAATTTTGCTGCCAAAGCTAAGAAATGCAGATATAGTGTTGATACAACTGTGTACAACTGGAGACCTTTCTCCCTCTACTCTACATTTCAGTCAATAATTGTAATAGCAATAACAATAATAATAATAATAATAGTAATAACATTAATAATAATAGTAATAACAATACTATTTTACACAATTCCAATTTTACGTACAAAACAAAGGATCATGTCCTAAAATATGATTATAGACAAATCTGCTTTTGTAGTTTAAGATTTGCAGGTTTTTACTTGTAATAATAATAAACACTTCCACCTCCATCCTAACAAACCATCTCAAACCCATTTTCACAAACAAACACTTTAACAACCATTGCAGAGCTATATTTGAATCATATAAACCAGCATCATTTACAGAACTGTAAGCAATCCCCAGGCGTCTCCTCCCTCTTTAACCTGCTAGAATAATCTGTATTTCTGTTTTTATTTTAGAAAGTTTCACAGAAATCGTTTTCCATTCTGTGGCTGGGTTTATGTAATAAAAAGAAAGAGAAACGTGCAATATGTGTGGTGTGTGTGGTGAGGTGTGTGCTCTGACGTACGCTGTTTGAAGTTGTGTTCCATGCAAAACAACAGTAGGGGAAGTTGAAACAGCTTCTGGTCTTTCTCTTGGAGCAGGCCTCAGGTCCTCAGGAGGCCCATAGGAATAAAACGCTCCTTAGCACAGCCTCGTATACCTCAACACCTGCAGCACACAGAAGCACCTCTGTATTCCAACAAAACTGTGTCTTTCTGGCATGTGATGTAAGCATATCATCGGTTTACTTTAGTGTATTTGTTTTGACTATTAATAAATATCAATTAGTGCTTTCAGATATTTCTCAGTGCTTTTTTTGGTAATAAATTCTAATCCTGCTTTTTATTTTTCACTCAGGATTGTCACTAAATATCCTGCTAACTGCTAATCAAATACAAATATGTTTTTCTAATATTATTATTGTTATAGCCTTAACACAGAGTTAAATGAAATCCATACATGTCTTCTACACTGTGATCCTTTAACACCCCTCCTTAGTATTTTCCCATGGGGCTAGAGCTCTCAGGAGTGAGAATGAAATAATATTGACATTGGAGTGGCTGAAAAGACACAGCATAGCTAATAGATATAATTATCTGACACAATTATCTCCAATAACAACAACAGATAATACCCCAGTCTGAGTGTATGTTTGTTGTTGCGTCTGAAGGGATCCTCCCTGGAAAGATGGGCAATACACCACCCACTGAACCCAGCCAGGCTTCACCTCCTGTGGGTGTGGGAGAGTCAGATTGCAGCCTGTCCTGACCAGGTAAGGCTCAGGTTTGAGACTGCTCGCTGTGTGGGTGAATTCCCTCTTTGGCATGAGCATCTGTTGACTCTGCTGTTTGAAAACTGTGCAGCGTTCACCTTGTCAAAGGCTGAGAGCAAACCCAAGAAAACAGCAGTGGATAAAAGTACACATAATCCACGGCACAGCAAAATTTTAATAACATTTAGTTGAACCTCATTAATTTAAGAAATCCTTATGACAGCACTGGAGTCCAGAGAGTGATTTCTCTGTCTGGTCCAGCAGACCCAAGTCCATTTAACTAATTAAAAAAACAAACCAGCAGTCTCTGTGGCTCTTGTGCTTACTGCTGTGTCATGGAGGGCATAAAACAGAAGCAGCAGTAGAAATGCAAATAGAAGGCAGGGTGACATAGAAAAGCTGGAGAAAAAGAGACAGAGGACAACGAAAGGAGAATTAAAGTTATAATGGGCTTGTGGGCAAAAGACAGAGACCTGAGAAGAAACTGAACTAAACAACTAACATTTATTCATTAACATATCATTTTGTATTTGGTGTTAACGCAATCATTGTGCATTTTTAGAAATATTCTTTTTCACTTTCTAGAGCCAGAACCCTGTTAGCTCAGCTTCACATAAGGACTGGATATATATGGGGAAACTAATCAGTGGCTCAGTGGGGTTTTGTACAAGCTAAACAAACAAGATATGACATGTTCAATGAGCTTTAGAGGTACTGGTAGGTAGATTCTGTTACTGTTGGAAAGACCTAAGCCTGGTGTTCTCCACCCTGCTTCTAGTGTTAATGCTACCTGGCTGCCCCTGAAAGGCATCGATCTTCTTATAAAACTTGAAGGAAAAAGGTGAAAGAAAGTGAGAATTTCCCAAAACATGAGGCAAAATTTTAATCTGCTTGAAACTAGTTTTTTTAGCCTAACTTTTATTAAGTCATGTGTAAGTTTTTGGCTTAATCTAAGGTAAGCTCACAACCATGTTAAAGCACAATTGTGTCATTCTTTTTTGACTGCGTTCATTAGATGCTTATATGTTATGTTGTGTTACTTAACATCTTAAAAAGGCTCAGACAAAGATAAGTTAAAAAACAAAGAGAAAAGTCATGATAAAGATGGAGAAACAGCAACTGAGTACAGGAAAGTTAGGAAAGTGATGAAAGTGTAATGGGAGTGGAAGGTGGCAGAGGCAAAGTGAGACGTGGCGAAGAGGCAGATGAAGGAGGGAGGAGATGATGCAGCAGTTAAGTACACCGGTGGATAAAAGCTGCAGGGGAGATGATCTTAGCAGGTCTCTATTCCAGTAAGTGGCCCACAGCATCGCCTGATGACTCACCTGCCGTAAGACTGCATCACCCACAGTATGAGATCATCAGATTAATCACACCCCCAGCAGAAACAGCAGCACAGGCACATAATACAGGAGAACAAACATTATCATTGTAATATGTATATCCACTATCTCATTACTACAAAATCATCCATACTAAACATCAGCTGCCAAGAGCTTTAAGTAAAAGATCAATAATTAATGAATAACAACCTCACCTGATTGACTTGAATATGTTTATATCCATTAATATATAGATGAATATATAAAAGAGCAGAGATTTTTAAGACTTGTCTCAGCCTTGAGAGCATTTGCTGCACTTTGTGCCAAAATGAACACTATTATACTATCAATGACATAATCTATAAAACACACCTGCACATACATATAGACTGTCTCAAAGCACACAGAGAGAGAGAGAGAGAGAGAGAGAGTAAGAGACAGCAATGAGAAATAAGAAGTGATCAATAATCTATATTTATTATGTATATAAACATATATAAACATATATACACATATCAACAATAATCTGCTTAATACTTTGCACTAGCACACATTTTAAAGAGCTTTATACTGCTGTACTTGGTCACAGCATGATCCTCAGGTCATTACAGTGAGTCTAATAGGATTTATGATTGTCTTTTACCACAAATTGCATTTAAAGCACTAAACTGAATTATTCATTTGTCTAATCTGGGCTTCTGCTGATCTGTAAGAGTTAGAGCACAGCACAGAGCATGCTGTGTACTTAAGCTGAGGCCCAAACGACACTTTAGTGCTGTGGGACAAGCATTGTGTTACATAGGAGAGGATAAGCTCACTTCAATTATGTTAGAGCGAGAGAAAGCAGGAGACAGATGAAGGAAGATGGAGAAGTAGATAGAGGGAGAGGAAAGTAGGTATAAAACTGAAACACGCTGCAGTTTAATAAAATGAATCACTGCCAGATGTTGCCAGATGTCTATCTGATTGATTATGGATACAACAGAGCTGTTCTGTATTTTATTAGGCTCACTGCAGGGATGTTGGCCCACATTTGTTCTTGGCAGGCCAGTGTTTTAGGCGTCCGCATCTGTAGAGTTTACTCTTCATTACAGATGCTCTGAAACAAGAGTGGGAGCTCTGAAACCAAAACTGGTTAGGTGTATTTCAGTAAACCTCAAAGAACTGTTACCTCATCTACATTTACCTAGAGCCAGGTGATACTTTTTTAGAACTGTCTTTCTTTTACAGAAATGGTTTGGAGATGACAACAACAGCTACAAAGCTTCCTTTTAAAAAGACAGAAGTTCCTGCCTGTTTCTGTAGCTACTGGCCTGAAAACACCGACCCACAAACCCAGAGCACAAACCACCCAGAACTAAAGCAAACACCACTTTCCCACCGGGGACATATAAACTAACGTGCGGACGTCCTCCAGGGAACACAAACCAACGTGTGCGCATGGAAAGTATTTAACGTCTTTTCATGCTGAGTGCATTTTTCATCCCACTCTACAAAGCCTGCAGGCACTGTGCTCTGAGAAGGGTCATAAAGTCCATCAACGAACTGTGCAGTTATGGTTGCAATGTGTTTGTTTAGTCACACTCCCAGAATGCACAGGGCTTTGAATGCTGCTCAACCAGCCTTAGCATGAACTGCATCGACTTGGTATGAGCAAGACTTGGGGCAGAACATGTAACTTCCCATGAAGCAGAGGAAAAGTTCATGTCTCTGCTACCATCAAACCTCTATTACTAATGTCTTAGTCACCATTCTACTTCATGTGAAAAAGACAAATGACCTAAGATAGGGCATATTTACTGTAAAAGTCTATTTACATTTGTATTTGTTATCGTAATTTATAGTCAACGGCACTATGAGGAGGGTGTCACATCTGCTTGATCTTCCTCCAGCATGATTGCTGATTTTAAGCTTTTAATCTCCTGTGAATGTTAAATCATTTTCTTTCTAAATGGTAAAATGTTTTTGTTTAACAGATATCCTAATCTCACATTAAAATTGGCAATGTTGGAGTTTTTGTAGGGGAGAAGCCATCTCCTCAACCACAAAACACAACTAAAACACTTGAAACTGGCCTGATCGAACTATCTTGATCCCACAGCCACTGGATGGTTAGTCCCTCACCACAGGGGCCTCAGTTTACTTAGAAGGAACCAAGAATGTAGTCAAGTAAAACAAGTTTGAGCTGAAAGCACAATTTATTAGAGTTTAAATTAATTAAAAATGTTTTTCTAAGAAAGACAACACATCAAATCCCCCTGACTTTCTGAACTGCAAGCGTGCTGATATGTAAATGAGGTTCTGGCTGATTTGGTCTGTGAAATTGTGCGTTTGTGTGTGACTGAGTAGGCGTGAAACAGCTGGGCCAAAAGTCCAGCAGCAGCAGAAAAAGAAAAAGGAGAATTATTTCGGTTTAGATTGTGATAAGCCACATTGTCTCTACACTTGCTGCACTACTGATGAATCACCCAGCTTTGTTTCACCAAAACCCTTTTGTCATCTCCTCTGCCAAACCTGGACACCACATGGACACCTGTATATAGACCTATATAGATTGACTGAATGTTTTATATAGGTTTTTTTATTTTTATTTTTATAGGATAAGTGTTATTTATCTTAAGTCTATGTATACAACAATAGTTTTTGAATGTAAAGGAGTCATACCTATAGCAGCAGTGTCACATATAGTGTCACTGCTGCTATACTCCATAATTGGCTTAAAGGACAAGGACAATTTTACACACAGACGTAACTTCTGGGAATCGTTCTCAGGCAGCAGCTTGCATTTCCAGTCAGTCAGGTGACCAGATCTGCTCAGGGATCTCCTGATCGTCATGTGACGCGCTACCCACTCACTCACTCTCTCCTCCCTTTCTCTTTCACTTGACACTGGCAGTGTCCCCTTCTTTTCACACTGGCACCCTGCTGATTTAAAGCTGCTGCCTCGGCCGTGAAGTTCCCTTACGATCATCATGTTTAATGGACTAAATTCCCCCTCACCCCCTCCTCGTCGTCCCTCTACACTCTCCTCCGCCTCCTCTATAAAGACTTAATCCACTGTCTGTCCCTGCTGATTCTTTGAATTATTCATCGGTGGCTGCTGCTCACTACAAAGACCCATCTCTGAGGCACTGAGACAGAAAGAGGGAAAATCTCAAACAGATAGAGAGACTGGATGATGGCAGAGTGGGAAGGAAGTGCTGAGAGTGTGAGAGAGTGATGGCAGCAGATGTCTGGCCTGGGAGCTTCCCAGGAAACCCCACACTCATCTTCCTCATCCTCATCTTCCTCCATCCTGGCAGTCCAAACCGCATAACACGGGTATATAACTGGCTGTCATGGCAGGTCAACTGGAAATAGATGGCATTCTTGATGGGGGGCTTGACCTGATACAGAAACCAACACTGCTGTGGATGGGATCATGTGTCCTGAGCAGCCATCATGACAAAGCAAATCCGCCCACAGCCTCGTGCTGAACTGAACGCCAGCTTATGGTGGCAATAACAGGAACACCACACATTTCTTTTAAGCTGTTCACAGGGCTGTCAGCATTACGTACACAGGGACATGTCTTCTGTATGACAGAAAATATGGCACCTGCTGAGGTTTCTGCAAAGATGTTGGCTCTGGTGCAGCATGCTTTGTTTAATATTACTTTCTAATGTCACCCTTCTTTAATGTCATGCAGCTTCACCAAAGTTTGAAATTCACTTCTTTTGCTATTTTGCCCATAGTTAAATGAGAAGATTGATACCACTGTCCTGTCTGCACTGTAAATGCCAGCAGAAAGTTGGCCTGGGATAATGTAAAAACTGGAAGCAGGAGGAAGCAGCTGACCTCTCTCTAATTATAACAAAATATATGATTATATTTCAGTTGTGCAATTCATAGAAAAAACAAAACTTTTTTTTAGGTTTTGGTCAAACAATGTGTTTGTGTACTTTTTTCACTTCACAATTTGTACTGATTAAATAAATGAGAACACATTATTTAGTTATATTTTGTTAACTTTAGTCAGTTTTCTCAGTTCCAGTCTTTATGCTAAGCTAACATATCTGGCTGCTTATTACACATTTACAGTAAAGAAAGAAGGATTTTATCTCTAATTAAAAAAAAAGAAAGTATGAGTACATCCTAAAATATTAAACTATTACATTCCCAGCTTGTTTTTATCTACAAAACATATGTGATGATTAATTTTCTTTTCATCATCCAATATCAAGTGAACACACGGCAGTTTCATTGCTGCTGACACAACACAGCTTTATGAAAAACTCTTTAATGCTTGAGTAACCGTGTACTGATCGAAACCACTGAATCATCATCTAATGAGGTCAATTCAGTGTGTTTTGTAAATGACTTAGCATCAGTAGTTATTCAGATTAGATTTAGCACACATTCATATCTAACAACATCTTATCTTATACATTACCTCAATGTATATGTAGGTTAAAGACCAAATCTAGATAGTATAGGAAATGTTTTTTTAAAGAATATGAAATGAGTTTGGCCACATTCTTAGAAAAGCCCAGCAGTGGCCACTTGGATACAGCAGAGGCCTTAATTATTAGTTATAATTCGGATTTTTAGGGCGTTAGAGGACCTTTTTATTATTTTAATTCTGTTGAAGTTTTGATTCCTAAACCTGAGAATATGCTCTTAGAAAATTCCTGCAGGTGTTTTCCCAAATTACCTCTACCATCTCCCCCTGTTCTCTGAGAAGAAGCTCAGGGCCTCCATATGTTTAGACTGTTTAAATGTAGTTCTCCTATTTCAAGCTTTGAGAAAGAGAGCTCACATTTACAAATAAGGAAGTGTCTGCATGCAATGATCGAAAGACTCTATAGAGATATAAGTCAAGAACATATGTGTCCCCTGTGTGCCTGTTATGTGCTTTCAGTGTGTGAGGAAAAACCCTAAATGTAGGTGCCATGATAATACTGAGGGGAAAGAGCGGAAGAAAGCCCCTCCTTGGTGGTGTGGTGCTTCACTGAGCACTGAGGGGAACCAAAGCACGTCGACTCTGCTGTGGGAGGTGATGCACTGTCAGGAACTAGAGGCTGAGGAACTCCTGACCTTTCCTTTCATCTGCACTTTCTGTCACGCAAATGTCTGTGCATCACTTAGTGTCACTGTGAAATGTGAAAGGGCTGGCAGAATGTAAACTGATAAGCACTGAGAATTGTGCATTAATGGAAATGAGTGAGAGAGAGTGAAAGAGAAATTAAAAGAGAGCAGGAAGAAAGTGGCATGAGGCTCATTTGACAAAACCAGAGTGGAGGCTGGAAAAGATGAAATAAACATGATTCAGTTGCAAATATATCAGGGTGATCAGCTTGATGTCTTACATGCACCATAACAACTTGTTTATTTTCATGTACACACACTGACTTGTCAATTGTGCTACTGTGTGACAGCTGACATCCCTCTCTGTTTAAAGACATACACAGGCTCCATTCTGGTTGCTCATTTTTTCTTTAAAAATATCTGCATGTGGTAAACCCATTGAGTGCAACAGGGTGATATGTTTTTGGGCAGATAATGTGTATGGTAATACCCCAGACTGGGGTTATTTCTGTACTGTCTGTAAGTGTGTGCACAGATGCATTTGTGTATTCCAGTCCCCAAGTGTGTGTGTATGTGTGTGTGTGTGTGTGTGAGATGTAGACCATGCAGAGTCAGTCAGTCTGTTGTGGGACTGTGGGGGATTCCTGTTTAGTCCTTCAGTGAATGTCTGGGGGCTCGCTGCAGGGTGATGGGTGGGGGACGATCAGCTGCTCTCGATGATGTGTCCAATGTGTCTGTTTACTGAAATTCTCTACTCTTCTCCCCTCTCAACTCTCCTCATAATGAAAGCACACACACCACACCAAAAGCTCTGATAGAAAAAAAGCACATAAGCTAATTTGATTATTTAGAAAATGATTTTTTATTAACTTCTGTATGTGTCCCTGTAAATAAAACGGCACATGTCTTCAGTAGGTCTGTCATTCAGGAGGACTTGCGCTAGTTGGTTTTCTAGAGAGCCTTAAAGAGTAACAGTGGCATTACTTGGTTGTGGCCACTGCTCCTCTCTTTAGCTTTACTGTCAGTGCACGTCAACTTCTGAAATTAGTGACAAGGTTTATGGTGTCACCAGTCTGCGTTATGCTACCACTCAGCATTTTGATGTCTGCTAATGCACATTACAGAACATCCAAGTTCCACTGTGTTATTTGGGTTCTGCGCTTCACTGTGGGTCTATGTCAATGTAGCAAATTTCTGATTCTTTTTTTCTTATTTTCAGTATGTGTCAATTCATTTTACAGTTTACGATTACTGTTCTTCAGTCACATCTTTTACCCTGTACTTTGTTCTTGTAAGCAAACATCTGTTTCTGTATCTTTATTTGCTTTTTATCTCTGCTGCAGACACTCCAACCTTTGCAAACACACTCTAACCCTTTCTACATTGATCTCTGCCTACCTCTGTCTGAACTGAAATCTCAGATACACATTGTGTGTGTGTGAAGTCCGCATGACCTCGAGGAATGGCAATCAGTGTCAGAGGTGAGGCAGCGACTTCTGCTCTTCACAACCTGCCACTCCAGAAACATGATGCCACGATGTGTGTACGTGCACATATGTACAATATATGTGTTTAAAACCAATAAGCCTTTGTATGTTCTGTGTCGGGCAGCATGGTGGTTTGGTGGTTACCACTGCTGCCTCACAGCAAGAAGGATCCTGGTTTGAAACCCAGCAAGGGCCTTTCTGTGTGGAGTTTTCATGTTCTCCTCGTGCTTGTGTGGGTTTTCTCCGGGTACTCTGGTTTCCTCCCACAGTCCAAAAACATGTATATCTCAGGTTGTGACACAGGTATATGTGGCCCTGTGATGGACTGGGGACCTGTCCAGGGTGTACCCCTGCCTTTCAGCATATCCCCATGACCCTAATTAGGACTGAGTGGGTATAGATAATGGATGGATGCGTGGATGTTCTGTGTTTATTTAAAATTAGGCTGGCTGGTCTATGAACGTGTGTGTGTGTGTGTGTGTGTGTGTGTGTGTGTAATGTGAGTGTGATGTTGTGTATAAAAGAGCAGACAAAATAAGTGACAATTTGACAGAAGGCAGGGTGTCTCTGTGAACATGGCAACTTCTTCACAGTCCCCAACATGCAATGTGTGGAGTGTTTCTATCTGTCAGTTTGCTACACACACACACACACACACACACACACACAAAGAAGCCCTGCTGTCAATCAGTTTTCAGAAAGAGGCAGGAAACAGACAGGCTATTCTGTCCCTTGGCACTGGTCCCTAAACTGTGGCCTGGCTGCTGCAGAGAGAGCACTGTGTGTCACACGCTACAGATACAGGCTATCCTCTGTCACACACAAACAATCTCTCTCTCTCTCTCTCTCTCTCTCTCTGCCAGCATTCTGCATGCATGCACGTATGCACAACACCCATTCATACACATTGTACAGGAATAAGCTGGAAACCCACATCGGAGCCAAACAGAGTGGATGACCCAGCTACTGACAGGTGACCTGATCTAGAAAGGTTGGTCAAGTTACTCAAGAACTGTAATAAATTACTTTTCTGTTATTGCTCCTTTAAAAAGTCATAATATTACCTTGCTCATTACTTTATTATTAGAGTATGGACAGAAATACAGTACTTTACTCATTACATTGATAGAAATCATGGACATCATATTTTAATCTACAACAGCTACATGAAATTTGAAACATTATTTTAATGACAAAAAAGTTGATTTTGCACTGGGTGCCAATGGGACCCCAGACAATAAGAAAGCTGTCATATAAACACAGGAATGAATGAGGTTGGACACTGACTCAGTTAATCCCAAAGGTTTTAAAATCAGTTTAGATCACAACTGTGTGCAGTCCAGTCAAGTTTTTCCACACCACATTGGTAAGACTGTTACTTTGCTGGCTGAGGCTACACTCACATTCAGACACTGCAGGATCCAATCCTCCACCTGTTACCCCAAATTAGGAAGCACACATACAGCGTTCTGAAAAAGTATTTGCCCCCTCCTGATTTTTTACTTTTTTGCATATTTGTCACACTTATATGAATCAGATCATCACAACATTTTTATATTACACAAATATAACCTAAGTAAATACAAAAAGAAGTTTTTAAATGATTGTTTAATTTATTAACAGAAAACAATTTATCCAAACATGACTGGCCCTATGCGAAAAAGTAATTGCCCCCTTGCTAAATCATGAATGAACTGTGATAAACATGGAAAGATTTTTGGATTAGATTAGATTTTTGGAAAGCTGAGTTAACTTTCACTTGCCACACCCAGGCCTGATTACTGCCAGACCTGTTGAATCAGGTAATCACTTTATTAGAACCTGTTGGGTAAAGTGAAACACACTAAAAGATCTAAAAAAGCAACACATCATGCTGCGATCTGAAGAACTTCAAGAACAGATTAGAAAAAGTAATTGACATAATTAGTCTAAGTCTTGGGGACTCCAGAGAACCACAGTGAGATCCATTATTCACAAATGGAACCATGAATTCTGCTCTCTACCAGAAAATCATGAGGGAGAATGGAAGAATGTCCAACCGTCAGTTCATGACCTCAAGCTCAAGTGCACTTGGGTTATTCAGCAGGACAATGATCCAAAACACACCAGCAAGTCCTTCCCTGAATGGCTCAAAATATTAAGGTTTTGAAGTGGCCTAGTTAGAGTCCAGACTTAAATCCAATCGAGATACTGTGGCATCACCTTAAACCCTCCAGTGTGGCTGAATTTACAGAATTCTGCAAAGAAGAGCAGGCCAAAATAACAGTGATGTGAGAGACTCATTGCCAGTTATCCCAAACACTTGATTGCAGTTGCTGCCACCAAGAGCAGCACAACCAGTTATTAGATGGCACTGTACATTTCATCATGTGCTTCATTAAAATTGACCTTAATTTCCACTGTAACTAAGAAACCTAACCAAAATCACAAAAAAATGCTTGTAGTATATGAAGATTCAGACTCTTCTCTGGCCCAGTGTTCCTCTATCTCACACTCTGCCTCTTGTCCTTATAATGCTCCAGTTTCTTGATTCACACTGTCCATGAAATTTGCATCAGTTGAGGTCATCCTCTGTGTATTTCTGGAGCAGTGGTGCTCTGGCACCGAGCGTAGTGGCTCCTTCAGACATTACATCATATTCAAAAACACACATTTACACATAGAAACTTACAAGCAGACTCAGGCACCTGCATGAGGATGGACACGCACACTGGAAAACACTGTTAAGTGAACGAAAGCTGACAAGTGAATGCTTTCACACGAATAAAAAAATGTGTGTTCAGGGTGATGAGGCACAACATTCAGTCTCATTTTGAGATTTTTTGGATAGAACCAACTCCATAACTCTGCATGCACATGGCTGTGGAAAACTGAAGCTGAACTCATCAGAAGGGACACGGATTAGAAAGGAGCTGGAAAAGGACTGTAGATGGATGGATCCCTTATTCTTTAACACACTTAAACTAACAATTTTATTTAAGGAAAAATAATAACTATAATGAGTAATGAACATATGATTTAATTAACAAATCACCCACATGATGAAAGAGATTTTACTGGTGAGGTCTAAAGAGGCACAACAGATTGGGTTTTGCTCTTATATCACCATCTCATCCATCCACTTTGTCTCATGTAGGGAAACTACAGTGGTGAGCCTGGCACTGACCTTCATGCCAAATCATGTTTCAACTCATACTGGAGCCATAATGAGACTTTTCCTTCTAGAGGCTTCACAACAGTTACTCCCCGAACGACCGCAGGAAATGGAATTTTCTGAAAGGATCAAAACAAGTCGAGAGTTGTAAATGGTTTGAGTTTCCGACAAAGACAATGTGCCAGATTCCAGCGCCTTGAGGGACACAACCATATCACAATGAATCCTCTGTCTGCTTAAAACGTGTGCACAGGAACACACCCACTTGTTCACACATATATACACACATATATTATGTACCCTTACAGAGCCACACAGCTTTGGGCACACACAACACCACAGTGTTTATTAATAGCTGGGAGATCCTGGGAAACAGTGCAGTATTTCAGTGGTTTTCCAGTGGAATCTTATTCATACCTATGTGTCAGGGCTTAGTGTGGTGCATGCCTCTGCATATCCTGCACTGACTGAGTGTGTTTAGTCCTCTGAGCCTAAAGGCAGCTATATATTTAACAGTACCCTGCTTTTGTTTGGGACAAAGTACAGCCAAGTAATGGGGAAATTCAGCTCTTGCTTATGTGAAGGTGTGTGTGTCTGGGGTCAGCCAGCCCATTAGCAAGACATCCCCCGAACTAATTGCCTCCTTCCAGCAGCCAGTTAGACAGCTCGGTAATCTAGAGTTGCTCTCACACTCACTATGGCGGGTCTGTTTGTGTATCTGCATGGATGAGTGTGCGTGCACATGTGCTTGCGCATGTATGCGTGTTTATTGGCTAGCATGGCAAGTTACAGATTAACCACCACACTTCCTTTAAAACATACCTGCAGTTTCTCTTTGGTCATAAATATGTGCAGTAGCTGAGTGAGTTACACAGATAGACATACTTCTGTTACACACACTTACACACTCTCTCCTTTGCTTTTAGAGTAGCATTCAACTATGACACAAATAAGCTGTGAAGGCTTCAGAATAAAACATGATGATGTTCAGCTGCACAACTTCAAGCTGTCACCATGTCGGGTTGGATGTTTCAGTTCAAGACACTGGCAAACTTTTCATCATATATGATGGTTTATATATTTAATCTTTAAAATGACGAGTAATCTGGAAGGGCCTTTAAATGAGTGTTAATATACCTGACATGACATACAAGTTGAGTGTAAAGCAAATACTTTTCAATACAATTTCTCAACGCTTTCAGGTCGCTCATGTAATCTTTCTCTCTCCTAAACACAATTACAGCAAGACAGAATGAAAAAGAAACAGAAAGAGAAGTCAGCCTTAAAGAGAATGCTTTCATCTTTCCAACAGGCAGGCTGAGAGTCGCCTTATCTCTAAGGCTTGGGCCAGCTATCTAGAATAAACCACAGTGTCGGCAGAAAGAGTGAAAATTGATGGTGCAGTCCAGTTTCTCCCTGTTAAACATTAGTCCCAGGAATCCCCCTTGGCTTTATGTGTGTGGTGTGAGTGAGTGCTTATAGCCATCAGGAGATTTCCAGGAAGATAGCACCTGTTCTGGAGAACAGGGAAATAAACATTCCTGCAGACCTTCTGTCTCATGAGGGTTAGAATGCACTGATCTCAAAGGAACAGTGTACGTGCATGGATTTAACAGCCGTGAAAGTCACACAGCTGAAGCCAAAGAGGCCAAAATACCAAAGATACTGGGAGAACTGGATGACAAAATACAAAATAAATAGGATAGACACCCTTGTATCACTTATTCTCTCTCTCTGTGTCTGACATACACAGATATACACTACACTCCCATTCTCCTTCTCTCTGCATCAGGAAGACAGCAGACCTTTGGCTATGATAAGCATCCTAGACAACAGTTCAATCAGTAAGAGATTTCCTCTGTTAAACATTGAACACAACACACACACACCTGCATGTACCAGCAAGCCTGAACTCCTCAAGCAACTCCAACACACGCACACACGCACACACACACACACACACACACACACACACACACACACAGACTCCCAAATTCAGAGTCATCCTATAGAGTAACATAATCCACAACAGACTGCCAAATCCAACATTTTGCATCTTTTTACTTGATTGTGTACAAGATCAAGTTGAACAAGAAACACAAGAACAAGAAATCTGACACAACACATTTTATGAGAAGTTTACGGGTCCAACCCATCAGTTTTTCCCAAGACTCTCTCAAAACATGGTTTTCCAGTTTTGACAGTTCGCAGTATGTGCGTGTGCATGAAGCAAACCGCCTGTTTCAGCTACAGGCTGCAGCTCTCTGAGTCTGTTTTATTTTGACTGTATCTTAGGAACAGAGCTGTTTCTGCTTACTTCTCTCTCTCTCCACCCTCTGGCTCAAAATGCTCTAGGCTGCTCTTCCACGTGTGTGTGTGTTGATATGTGTGCATGTGTGTGTTTATGTCACACATCTGCTTTGCATTGTGGGAGATCTTGGCACTGAATGCTCTCTAAGCCCCTGATTCTGTTACAGCGAGACGGCAAGGCAGCGTGCGGTGGAGGCTGTGGTGGAGTGGGTGTGAGGGGTGAAGATGGAGGAAGAGAAAGCAAAGACACAGAAAGAGAAAGAGAGGAAAATAAAAATGAGATAGTGATCACAGTCCTACAGTATAGTTAGAACAGCTGGAGCACATGCTGAAAGAACAAAAACCACTTCATAAGAAAAAAGGGAGAGATTTTAATATCATGGAGCTATAAAAGTTTTGCCTCCTGCAGGGTTGGGTGAGTGATCAGGCTTTTGCTGCTCTGCTGGACTGACCATGATTTTCTACACTAGGTGAGGCTCGGAGAGGATGGGCAGGGCCGAGCTTGGATGTCTTGCTGCTGCCAAAAGAGGAGAACATCAGAGAGGGAAAGCGAAGAGAGGGGTCACTGGGTTTGTTTGGTTGCTCTGGTGGATGCCATTTCTGCACTAGTCCTCTTAATTTTTTACTCTCCTGTATACCCTTATACACTCCACTCCTTCCCTCTGCATCACCTCATTCCTGTGGGCATATCCTCATCTTGATAGCCTTTTCACACCCATGCCAGATAATTACTGGGCTTCACTTTGCGATTATTTATTGCATGGAGCGGAGGGAGAGTCGACAGAAAAGTGGAGAAGAGGTGAGAGAAACAATGAGTTTACATGAGAAATGGCTGCAGTCAGTTCCCCATTGCAGTGAAACATTTGGCAAGGTCAGTGAACAATCAAAGCGTTGGGGTTGTGTACAAGTGTGTATGTGTGTGTTAAGAGAGCGAGAGAGTGCAATGAATAAGTTTGGCATTCACGTAACATATCAACTACAGGGTGCTTGAACTTTGAGGAGCCAAGACAGTGCCAAGAAAGCACCAAGTGCTCATAAAAAATATCATTCAATAGCTGGGGTGTGTGCTTGCATGTGTGTTTTGTGCACGTGCATGCTCATATTTGTGTCTGTGTATGGGTTTCAGCTAAACCGTGCTGGAAACTGTGACTGCTTACTAGTCTTTTCAATCAAACTAAAGTGGAGAGGGGAACGCCAAGAGAGCACTTTAGCTTTCAGATGAAGAGTGATGAGAATAGACCCATAATTACTAGTGAATCCGCAACCTTCAGCCAAAAACACTGACTGTGTGTGTGTATGTGTGCCTGAGTCACATCTTAAAACCTATGTACATGCTCTACAAATGTCATGTCACGTTTCACCCATGACTGCTGCCTTCATGTGCATGACACACACTGAAACAAACCTCAGCGCCTCAAAAGCTGTTTGGTTTTAGAGAAAGATGTATCTTTTCTCCAAACTTCTAATCATTATGCATCTGTACAACACACGCACACACACATTAAAGTCGGTTTCTCTATTCTGATGCACCGTTATACAAGCCATACCGGTTTATGTGGCCACAGCCGGGTCATCAAAAACATTACTGGAGAGTCTGTCTGCATTCCCCATCCCATTCCCCCAACCCATAAACCGTCTGAATGTGCGTGCGTGTCCAACTGTTACTATCCATCTGACTTTAACTAATTTCAATGACAAAAAACGGTCTGGAGATATTTTTAAACAATAAATATGGCAATGTGACTTGTTGAAAGTATGTACACACACGTACACAGGCTTGTGATCACACATACACATGGATCCTGTTAATTTCCAGGTGGGGGTGTGCTTTCACAAGGTCAAATTCAAGACAAAAATCTGGTCCTTGTCCCTTTCTGACCTCTATACACATGCAGACACACACACAGGCACACACACACACATTGGCAGGCTAAAGGCCTGTGGCAGTAATATCAGATTCCCTTACCACAACAACATCCAATCACCTGTCAGCTCCTGAACTCTGACCCCTGCTACAGAGACAGGGATAGAGGCAGATAGAGTGCATACCAGTGAGGGGTAGGGTGGTCCACAAGCCACAAAGTTGAAAGGCTTTGGCCTGGGAGACCTCAACAAAGCCTGAAACCTCAGTGCAAACACAAGTGATTAGAGAGAGGGAGAGGGAGAGAGGCTGCTAGCTGTTCATCGATACACTACATTAGGTGGGTACATGGATGGCTATCTTTTCATTACATATGTGGACAAATGAACCTCCCAGAGGGATTTCCCCTCCCTTCACTCCTCCATCTCTGAATCTCACTCTGCTCCTCATCATCCCATTTCACCCCTCCTCCAGCTCTGATCTGAAACACACCCCACGGTTTTTTATCCATCCATCTTCTCTCACTTTTTTGTATCTCCTCCCACTTTCAACTCAGCAGTTTCATCAGCTCGAGCCAGACTGGGTATAAATCATGTCCAAAAGTATTTCTTAGTATTTTCCCCTGCTTGTGGGCCAAACAAGCATGCTACCAAGTCTGAGAAAATCTCATTTCTAGTAATTAAGCTGCCAGTTATGCAAGTGACTAAACTTTCTAGAACTCTCTGGTGACTTATAACAAATAAATGTGACCCAGCATGCTCTTTCATAATTTGTCCATCTGAACCTTTCTTTACTCTTTTCTCTTTAATCCTTAGACATTATCCTTCTATCCCTCTCCACCCCAGCCATTTAAAACAATAAGCTAAATGGAAGCTAGCCAATTTATGGGATGGGACTTGTACTGTAAGCAATTACCATGAAATAAGCCTTTTTATTTCATTACTGATATACCCAAGGGCCCACACACACACACACACACACACAAAGACACAAACACCCGTGGCCAACATGCACTCAGGCTTTGCGTTTTATATGAGTGGTAAAGAAGTACATCGGTTAGCGGGCACGTAAATTCATTAGCCACTAAAGAGCACTGGATAATAGTGATGTGATGATGGGAAAATGCACTGTGCATGTATGTGTGTGTATGTGTGTGTCTGATGGGAATCAAGCTCAGGGACCAGAGGGAAAACAATGATTGAATTCTGGGCCATACTCATGACTCAGTGCTTTATGGGGAACGTTGCTCCTTCTCAGAACCGCTAAGTGGTGTGGATAAGTGTGTTCCAGTGTGTGCATATGTGTGCACATCTTTTTTACACATGCACAAAGACACACTGTGCTGTTTACTAGCACTGATGTTTTATCAGCTACAAGCACTGTTTCACAATCTCGGGTAGCCTACATTTCTTCCAAAGCATTTAGGCGAAACTCCTTGTTATTTCCTGTCATATACAATCAGATGTAAAGTAATTCTCAGCACCATTGTAAATGTGTTTCCAGTCACTCAGCAGAAAAAGGCTCATGCAGAGCTCCACCACCAATTTCAAAATAATGTGCCAAGTACAACTGCTGGCACAGAGGAAAACATTCCCACTGTCTGTGACTTATAATTTGTTTTTATTGTTGCTTCATCTACAGACTAAGTGTGCTGCTACTGTTCTGGTTGGGTCTGTGTGGAGATTAACTTACAGAAAAATATGTAACTGCAGCAGAGGTTACACACCCAGCTTTTAAGTCCTGATTATCTCCTGTCCCTCACCCTTTTGCGCCTTTGTTAACATTAAAAATACTGTAGGTGTTTGTGTGAGGGAGGGTATAGACAGAGTTTGGACTGTCACCTCAGACCAGCAGCAGCTGTCTGTCTGTCTGATGGTCTCACTGCTTGGCTCCATGTCCCCCGCCCACTGAGACAGAGGGGCTAACAGGGGCTAAATGGATATAAGTGAAGGATTAAGCACCTGGACACCACACAGAGCAGCCTATCCGCTTCAACATGACATGGATGTCATCACCTGGATAAGTGATGCCAGAGGTGACAGACAGAGGGGGAGGAGAGCTGACAGCAACAATCCTGCAGACTGAAAAAGGTAAAATACAATAGTGGTGGTCATCTCCAAGCCAAGAGGAGGAAGGCAGTGAATGTAAGAGGAGGAGGTTAGTGTGTCCATGTCCAAAAATCCTGAAGAAGTAATAAACTCTGGTCTGCAGACGTTCATCAGTCAGCCAGATATAAATCAGAACATGCCGTACAAGACAAAAGTGAAAGAGATGGAAAGAGGAGGAAATGGGAGGGAGGGAATCCCCATCCCCATCCCCAAACTGGCAGCATGGTGCCATGTCGTCAAGCTGAGGGTCGCACCTCTCTGTCAGAGTCTGGGCCTGCGGTCAAGTTCAGCAACCTGAAGTTCAGCATTGTCACTCACTGCTATATCAGCAATAAACTGCCACGCCTTCATACTACACTGAACTGTCTGCCCTATAGTCCATGTTTGTTTTCAATGTGTTTTACTGTGTTCATGTATTTTGAATGTAAGCCACCACATTTTCTGATATCTTCTACATTACATAGACAAAAGACTGAATATTTTCACCATGCTGATCAGCAAGAAAACATCTGCCTGCACCTTCCAAAAGGATTATCAATGACTGAAAAATGAAATGTTTTATGACATGACAGCTGCAAAAGACTGACGACCTGTCCAGGGTGTACCCCTGCCTTTCGTCTGAAGAGAGCTGGGATAGACTCCAGCAGCTCCCTGTAACCCTAAAAAGGAATAAGTGTGTATAGATAATGGATGGATGGATGATGTGACAGTGCTTTGGCTATGGTTTGGTTAGGTTTAGACACAAACACAACTTAGGGTCAGGAAAAGATCATGGTTTGGGTTAAAGTGAATACTAAAATCAGAGAAACAAACAATAAGAGCTAGTTTAAAACGACACAGGAACAGCAGTCGCCTGTGTTTTAGTGTGATATTGTGATAACGTGTCCGTCCACCCTGCTTGCATGAACTTTCTCACTCACACTCTTGGTTTCCTCCTTCCTTGTTAATTACATATCAAATAAAATCTTGTCAAGTGCTGTTGGTGATTTAGAAAGAAAAACAAAAATCAAAGTAAAAAAAAAAGAAAGGTAGGGTTTGTCTGTATGTTTCTAGGCTGGTATGTACTCTTGTCTTTGTGCCTGCTCTATCAAAACGCTAATCAGGAACAAGCCAGGTGAACTGCAGAAAAAAACATTTATGGCCTTGTTATTGGAATCTCACTATGGAGTTGCTCAATATTAACAGCCACTGCTTCCCATCATGCCTGCATGTGAGATAGCAGCAAGGACAGTCAAAATTCAATGCATCTCAGTGAAATGTAAAATATAAATCACTAAAAGAAACCCTCCCACTGTCATTTCTGTGGAAGACAGAGCTATTAAACAACAGACAGGTCATGTGAATCAGTGTGGAGAGAAGAGCCTACAGATTGGCTGGTAAAAAAAAAAAAGAAGAAAGAAATACAGCTATGTAAGCAAGACTGAGTGATTTCTGGAGTGAGTGCAAAAGCAGATCTGAGACTTCCTTTCCACATTCAACCCTGGCTTTTTCACAACGCTGTCTTTGTCGTTAACACCGCCAGTAGGGAAGATGTTGTACTCAAACTGGTACAGAAACTATGAAGTGCATGCAGAAACTATGAAGTGCATGAGTTTATAGATATGTGTGTGTGCACGCCAGTGTGTTTATCTTATAAACAGGAGAGAACAAGGACAGCTGTCGCTCTAGGCATTAAACATGCAGTGTAGGTGGCATTGGATTTCTCTCTTTTAAACTCTGCTTCTCTCTCCCTGCCTTTCTTCAGCTCACCCTCTGTATAATGTCAGCTTTTCTCTTCTTGTGCCTGTTGTCGTGGAAGCAGAGGAGAGGAGACGCCTCTGTAAATGTTTAGTGTATGAGAGTTTGTTAGAGATGTGACTGGAGAGTGATAAACATAAAACATCTGGACACAGACCCAACATCTGCTGCCTGGAGGGAGGTGGACGGAGAGAGCAAGGCCACAGGAGAAAAACCCAGAGAGAAGAGTGAGAGGGAAAGAAAGAGGGAGAGCAAAAATAAAAAAAGTGAGAACAAAAAAAAACGTCAATCCTAGTCCCCTGACATCAAGATAAAAACATTTTCTTTACTCAAAATGGCTGTGCATAATTTCTGCCTCTTCCTTACTCTATCTTTGTCTTCTCTTTTTCTAGCTAGATAAACAGGAGAAGAGCTTGGGAGTCCAGCACCCAATGCAAGGGTGGGCCATGTAGAGGAGGGAAAACAAAACCAATGAGGAGCAGATGTTCAAACACACGCACACACACACGCACACACTGACACGAGCATACACATTTGGAGTATAGTTCCTGTGTTGTTGAGCCCAAGACCACACCCCTCCCACACACACACACACACACACACACACACACACACACACACACATGCACACACATACAGACATACACACACAAACTCATACTGTTAAAATAAAAGAAGTGAGGTAACAGATCAGATGCAGAAAAGCATCCTCTCAGCAAGAAAGGAAATAGCAGCTTTGCAGAAAGTTAACTATCCTTCCAGAAGCTTTTACGTTTTTTTGGGGGGGGGGGCTTCCTGAAATCCCACAGCATGTGTGCATATATGTGTGTTTTTCAGTCAGATCCATAATCATCAGAGGAAACAGCTGCATGGACCTGTGTGGGCTGAAAAGTGCGGGCTTCATAGATAACCTCTGACTTCTCAGACAGGAAGCTTGGAGAAAACCTCAGGAAGTTGCTCTCAGGACCAATGTACAAAACAGAGCTTGCATGTACAGCAGTGGGGAAAACAAACACAGCTTTCAGGTGCATAAGCACATTGACTCGAGTGTATGTATCAGCATCTTCCCTTATGGGGCACTGTGCATGCAACTGATTTGTGCATTGGGAATACGACAGAAAAGCTGCATAATAATGTGGTGTATTTTTAATATGTGCTAAAGTAACACTGGAACAGCTTCTGCAAAACCTTGACAGGCCAAGTTGTCAATCAGTCACTCAACAGCCCACCAAACTATCTGCTCTGTATGTTCCTAAATTCTTGAGCAGTTTTCTATTAAAAAAAACACACCTCAGGCAAAAGGAGGAGAAACTGGCACTGCGCCACCATTTCAGAGCCTCTGCAGAGAAAGGAAGCAGCCTGAGTAGTTTCATTGTAAGTTCTTCCTGCTGCTCTTGAAAGGTCCCATGCTCTACTGAGGCCTCTTCTTGTGAGATTTCTTCATGTCAGTCACCTGCAGTATACGTCCAGCACGGCACAGTCACGGCTGAAAATATGTTGGCATAATTGCCTCCAAAACTGCCATGTAGCTGTACAACGCTGCTGTGATGTTGCTGTTGCTACAAAATAAAGCGCATTCATCAACAGGAACAGTGGGTCTTTGAGGTGGCTGTACGTGACAGAGCCCTTTCGATCTGTGAATTTCATGTTCTGGTTGAAAGAGAGAGCATGGCGCCGTCTCTGAGGCTAACACTGGTTTCACTTCTCAGCTCTGCAAAACCACACATACAAAAATGTGTCCTCTCGCACAACCAAATCGACAGACAAATGCACACACACGCAGGCGGACGCACGTCAAAAGCAAACAGTGGAATCCTACTCCACTATAACGTCATGCGCCCACCGCTACCCGGCATGGCACCCAGATAGATAAAGACAGCAGGGCGTTTGTGATGAGCTGAATGAAAGTGTGTGAGTGTCTGAGTGCTCCTACATCAACTGACAGTGACGTCTGTCCATTCTCTACACCTCCATCTGGGTCTCCATTGCGCCATCCCACACGTTAGACAGAAAGAGCAAAATGTGTGCAATGCGAGCAGAAATGAAGCTGAAATTTAACACAAATATATAAAAGAAATGAGGAAAGCAATAATAAAAAGGCAGTCATTCAGTGCCAGTATAATTACTCCCAGGCCCAGGGGAATAAGACACAGCTGTGCTATCACTGGTGTCCATACCCTGCCTGTAAAAGACTCACACTCTGACACACATACATACACAATGGATAATTACTGCCAGTTAGCCAACTCACTTATCGCCATTACACCAAAACGACTTCCTCCACTGTCTGTTTGAATGCACATCAGTCTGGAAATGTCATTTAGATATGTGGGCTTGATAGTCAAGGCACAATTTCGCAATTAAAGTAAATTTATCAACCAGGTGCATTTTACATACCACTAGCTTTATCTTTCACAAATAAAGGTAGAAAGGTTTGACTTATAAATACAGCTGTGTACACCTGCAAACGCAATAGCTCATGATAATCTGCTCACAGGAAGTGGCTATAGTATGCCAATTTTGCCACTAATTTTATCCATCTGGTGTCTGCTTTTAATCAGTTACCCAGAGAATCAGTATCAGTTCTCTACAACTTAACATGAGGCCTGAAATGTGCCCCTTAAACTCAAATTAAAGCAGCCTGGGATCAAGATGTTTCATCTCTGATGACCTTTGGGATCTTTGAGCAGGTCTACTTGTTTCTCTGTGATTGTCACTCATGAAGAGCCCACATTTCTAGAGAGAAACTGTGTCACATGTATCTTAAAGTCAACCCAAGCTGTACTAAATGGCTGTGTGGTAAGGCCTCATTGATACATATGCACTGGCTCAGAAAAGCATGGAAAAAAAAGCATCTGAAACATTGCATTTGAAACACTTTCCCAGACTCAGACCTGTATACTGGAGTTTATGAAGGGAATGCACATAATGTTCTGATTTTTGCAACTCTTTCAGTTAGAGAAGCATGATCAATACCAATTTTTATACCTGAACAGTAAATATAAGGATATGGCCAATAAGTAGCTAGGTGTAAATCACCTTTGGAGATCCCCTTAGACTGTTGGGACACCAAAAACTAAGACTTTTATGTCTCCACAATTATCTTCGCGTGCAGAGCCAGTGAGTCAAACCCAAGATTTACATGCTCGTTGACCTGAATTTAGACAGAGAAACAAACAGAGACCTTTGTACATTCATTATTAAAAACAGCTTGCTAAAGTCTATGATTTAACCTGCAAGAAAGACAGAGATGATACTGAAGATGAAGGAGAAGCAGGATACTCCTGCTGTATGATGACCTCAGGTAACCTGTTTATTAGGGGCTACAGAGTTGTTCTAGAGATGACTTTCTGCTGGCTGCCAAGCACAGATACCTATCAGTCTTGAGTTAAACTGGGCTTGGTATTTCAATGTGACTGAAGAGTTTCTATTAATAGTATTAGTAATGTGTCAGAATTGATATTAGTATTACTACTAGCATAGGTTTTATTTGTAGTAGTACTTTTGACTGGATGAATGCTTCCTGGTTGGTATATTAAATAAATTTGTCATTCACTCTGTCATTCAGTTATTACTGTTTGTGATTAATACAGTGGTTTTACATAAACCATTTGTCGATTTAATATGTAAGAGTGATGGTCCAATTACTCCACTTCTAAACAGCAGACAGTATGGCTGCTCAAGACAATACCAGCTTGCAGCTTAAGAAGAAAAGCAGGATAGTTTTGAGACAATGTGTGATGGGTCTATAGTTTAATTGTAATCACAGGTTGCTCAAGGATATTTTGTTTCAGCATGTAGAAAGTCATCCAACAAACAAACTGAGGAACTAAGAAAGTGCAAATTCCCAGAATCAGATTCATCAGGAGTGCATGCCTAATTCAGACATACAAATATATCTGGGCCTTCTGGCCTGATCACCTGACCTTCGACACCATCATAATGGTCTGTCTGACAGAGCCAAAACACACAGCCTGAGCAGTCCCATGGGCTAGTCTGTATTTTCTCAAACACATGCACACACACAAGCATGGCAATGCGTGTACACAGACAGTTCCAGTATGTGATAAGAGCCATAGCCCTTCACCTTCTAAGGCAGAGGCAGGACGTTAAGTGCAGACAGGATTCCAACTGCTCACTCAATCATTTGTGTTTGCATGTGAAGCACAGGCAGCACAATGCGTATGTGTGCATGCACTGGAGTCAGTTTCGGCTAAGACTTTTTCTAGTCCTCTGTAGCAAACCAGTCTGATTGTAATTGTACACACACACACACACACAAGTAAGCGAGGTAAAGTAGAGAGGTGATTTGGGAAAGATTTCCCATGGCCTGAGTGCCCCAAGCTAGACTGAGCAAATACAGATTAATGATTGACCGAGAGGGCGGAAGTGCATTCCACAAAGTTAGCCACTGTACTCACTGACTGTGAACCTCAAGTTCAAATAATGTACATACACCCAGCTGCAGCTGCTTAAAACATAAAAATATATGTAATATATTGAATATTTAGAAAACATATAGCTACAAACACATTTGTCAACACCTAAGATGAACTGGGGCAGTTGAGCTTGATGCCGCACAGAGCTGCAGTGCTCCTGGTTTCCATCACCCTGCAGACATGCTGCAGGAATGCACAACAGCTTCAATGCTTCAATGCATGCAAATAATAGCACCTATTTCTCAAACTGATCTGATTTGTGTATGTGCATGGTGTGTGTGTGTGTGTGTGTGTGTGTGTGTGTATAACCTTGTGCATAGTTTCTTAGGCAGGCGCACTTCCCAGCACTGCTTGTATATCACTTGTGAGACGTTTCAGATTTCACAATAAAAAAATTGACCACTTTTTAGCATCCTGCTAATAACTCAGCCGAGTCGTAAGTTTATGTAATGATGGACCGATAATTCACCCCTCATTGATTCAGGTTTATAAAGCACAGCAACAGGAAAGAAAACCTAAAAAGAAATACGGCATATCAACTGGGGGAAGTTCTTATCTGTGATTTCAGTTGTATGGCTGTAAAACTACATTTCCCTGTGTTTATCACAGTAGATAAAAGGGTGCACCCAATAGCAATATGTATATCTTAGTCCATGTAAAAAAAAAAAAATTCAACAATTTAGAAGTTTTTTATGACCAGTTTGACCGTGTCACAGTATTTCTATCCTTCAGTATATATTACAAAATACTAAAAAATACAAATAAATGTGTTGAAATCCAATTTTACCCAACTTCTGTGATAAGCAAAATATATTATCTCCAAAAAGAATATGCATAATAAAATTTCTTATTATCTAAGTGGTCCATCAAAGTGATATTATTGCTATTATATTATTGTATTACACTGTTATTACTTATTAACTAATTTCAGCCACTGAATATACACTTTTATATATTTTACCACAAGGGGCCACATGAAGATGTTTTATTTTGTTCGAATCATATCCAACCTGTGACCATGTGACCACTGTTAGAAGCGACGCCAGTTCTCCAGAGCTGCATTAGTGCCCAGTTGTGGTGTGTATGCTTCTGTTGTTCCCCAAAACCACTTGTCTCGGTTACTGTTTTCAAGTTAATTTTACCAGGAGACAAAGAGTCCGTTTATCTAGACAAGGCGGCACTGAGGAGGGGAGAGACAGAGGGAAGGGTGACAGAGTGAGAGGTAGACAGAGAGCTAAAAGTTGGATGGAGAAGGAAGGAAGGAGGGGAGAAAGACGGCTGACAGGAGAACTTTCCAAATCAGCAGATCCTGGAATGTTGGTGGAAGGTGCCACATAGCTTGAAATATTTGTTTCTCTGTCGGCACGGCAACAGGACAACCAACATGTTTATTAGCAAACCCCTACAACGATACCAGAGAGCCAGTGAGAGAAAACACCCAAGCACAAGAATGAAAGCGATCATACAGGACAGAAATATTTTTTCAAAAAAGCATTAAAAAAATGGAGGGAAAGAGTCAGATAAGAGGAAGACAAGGAAACGGTAAAGTGGTTTGTAAGTTTTACTGTTGACTTTACATTGTGAAATGAAGATACCCTTGCCAACATACACATAAACATGCATGTACTGACAGTTACAGGTAGACAGTAACTGGGCTAACACTGGTTAACAGAGCAAACTGCTGTCACTTAACTATGTACCGCTGCTTTCTCCAGTCAGCCTCGCCCAACCTAGCCCCAAACAATCACGCACACACACACACAGACACACACACACACACACACACACACATAAACAGTCTCCCATGGATGTCTCTGCTGTCAGGATATAATATATAAAGTGTCCCAATAAGGAAAAATAACGGGTGATGTAGTGTCCTGCCCACTATGTCCAATATTTTCCTCTATTAGGACACACCATGGTAACATACCAAAGCAGAAACAAAGCTATTTCACTGTCAAGTTGCTGAATTCATTATTAATCTCTACCTGTGCTACACTGTGTTTTATTATTTAACATTATTCAGTAACTGTCACTTGTGGACACAGTGGTAGCTGATTATTGAACTGCCTTCAGGCATGCTGGCATTGAAACAAGTATTTTCCAAGGTCTTAGTATGCTATAAAGTAGCAACATCCCTCATCTCATCAACATCTGAGCCCCCTCCTCTACAACCATAACACCACCCAATATTGATCTGCGATCAGGTTTCATGGCTGTCTCAGAAGAGGGTGCTGAGAATGATCTGTGTGTAAGTGTGTACATGCTTTGGCGAGCACACACGTGTGCATGAGAGAGAGAGAGAGAGAGGTGGAGAGAACAATAAAGAGAAGAGCAGAGGGAGAGGAGCCAGGAGATTTGCTTTTTGCAATTGCATGTCTCTTGTTTCATAGGACGGCATCCTGCCAGATCAAGTTCACTTTTACTCATATCATATGTCATATACCGAATAAAACATGAATGTAATATAAGCAAAATATTCACCTCATCATGAGTAATGCTTTATTTGTAAAAGCCTTGTGCTTTGTCTTTCTGAAATGCCCATATTGATGTTCTCTCCTCTTCAGTAAGTGCGAAAGGACAAACTTCCATTCTTCCTTCTTTTGGTTTTTCTGAACCACAGACTGAAACTGTTGCTTGACTTAAAACAATCCCTCAGTCCTGTCACTCTCCTCCGCCCTCCTCCTTCTCTTTACTTTTTTATTACCTCTGAAAAGCAAGGCTAGAATAACCAGCAAGCCCAAACACACACTGACAACCTCGGAGTCACACTTTCACACACATCATCAACACACACACAAATAGCACAAGCACACAAATGCAGTCCAAGACATACTAAAACAAAAACACACACCTTGTGCGGTTAGCAAGGTTCCCCAGCTTGCAGAGGTAAATGGAGTGGAACAGGTTAGCATTGCTGCCATATAGTGTCCCACCTGTACAAACACAGCGCTTGATCATGGCTGAACACACACACACACACACACACACACACACACACACACACAGTCCTCCATCTGGACTGAGGCACTGGTGGGTTTTAATAGCTATCGATCATTTTCCCTGGTGACACACTCACACACTCACCTCCCTGTTACAGGCAGCACAGAGCCAGTTGAGGACTTATACAGGTCTCTGAGTATACACAGTCACACACACACATGCAATCACACACTGCACATGTGCACACTACCTACTATGCAGTGTGAAAAAGGCCATTTACTTTGCCCGCATAACAGTGTGTGTGTGCTACTGCTTCTGTGTGCCTCTAAAGGTTCACTTACTCTGTGTGTGTGTGTGTGTGTGTGTGTGGTAGAGAGAGAGAGAGAGAGAGAGAGAGAGAGAGGGAGTGTGTCCTGTTTTGGCTCACTCTGCCTTTCGTTTTAGTTGAGGTTATTTAATTTACATAATGAGGCCCAGACTCACTCTCAAAGATTAAATTACTCGGAGGCAACAAATAAAAACACATGCTGACATGCACTCCCACAAATACACAACTCTGACTCTACGCTGTCCTTTAACTGAAAATGTTCCTTTGCCTTAGTGATGAATAAAAATGGTTTTAAAAGCCTAAAAAGGAAAAGGTAGCATCAAACAACCTGCAATGTGGCCACCCTTACACAATGATGTCATAGTACATGGAATGAGTTACGGTGCACTGAAAGGGTCAAAATGAGAGAGAGCCAATCGATATTCCATATGATTCAGGCCAATAAATCTAACATGCGATTAGTCTGGGTAGCAACGATTAATTGTCAAAGCTAATAAAGTCGTTTTTGTGGCTGAGGCTGCCAGAGAGGCTGCTGGGAATCATGGTTCATTTTATGGGCAAATTAATTAAAGCAGCACCTAAAAAAAACCCTGTCAAAGACAGGCATCAAACACTCATTCTACACTTAGTGAAGGGCGAAACTATGACAAATCACTCACAGAGATTCAGTGTGTGTGTGTGTGTGTGTCCAACACAATGATTCCTGCCTTTACACTATATCATAAATCCTGGCATAAAGGAACTAGGGATATTTGTCATTTACCTGTGTCTTTCCTTTTTCATTATAAAAATGGCTGCCGCAGTATCTTATTAATGTGAATGCAGGTTTGTGTGTGCTACACATAATTCAGGTAAAGATGATAAAAGGAATCACTTAAGGAGTGTGAAAGGTGTGATGTAGGATGAGGACAAGAGGTGAAGAGGAAAGATATGTGGAATAGCATGCTGTTAACAGAAGACAGTGACACAAAAGTGTTAATGACAGATGCACTACATATAATTGCTTCTGTCCTGGAGGTTATATCCCTTTACAGGCTACTTATATTCTCCTTTCATCTCACAGTCTGGGTCCTGTTCCTTTTCTTTTATCTACAGTAGATTCCTGGTTCTCAGCCTTTTGTCACATAAGCATGTTCCAAATATGTTTATTTATAGTATTGTTTTACTTTTACCAGTAATTCTATACATGTATATATTAAAATTAATGTTACAGTAATTATTGTTTCACACAGTTGAACTGTTTGGTTAAGTCTGTATTTGTCCTAGGCTTTGTCCTTTTAGGTGTCTATTTTAAGCAGCTACTCTGCTTTCTTCAATCACATGATGTTCAACTGTTATAGTTGAGTCAAGATGTAAAAACTATATATGTAATAGTTGATTATTAATGCATTTACAAATTCATGCAGTTACAGTGAAGTCAGACGCAGATGTTATCATACATGGAGAGATGAGTGTGTGAGCTTTGCTCTCATGCTTTCAGGCCTGTCTGACACATAATCTTATGCAGTCAAGTGCTTTTTTCCCTTCACATAGCAGCTGAAACAACAAAAGGTCTCAGAGGGTAAGACCATTGTGAGGTTGCACTGTCTCAAAGGCTTCAACAGTCTGCCTCCCTGTCTCTCACCCAGCCTGCAAATTTTAAGGATGCTCAGTGTGACGCAAAGACTAAAAGTTTTTTTTTTTTATGTTTCAGTGACTTGTGCCTGTTCTTTGTACTGTGCAGTGCTTTGGTCGACGCTCCGGTTTAACATTTCACGTTACCAACACAAACACAGAGAGCAGTCTGAGATTTTACTGAAACGAACTGCTCAAACAATACAATTGAGCCACAGCCTGTTTCCATCACAGGGGAAATCCTGCTGCCTGGACGGACACTGATAGGAGTAAGATGAGAGGGAGTGGGACGAGAGAGAGAGAAAGGAGGAGGACAGAGATAAGAGAAAGTGTGTGTATGTGTGTTGGAGAGGGGGGGCTAAGTGGAGGACATCTAGGATTCAGTCCAGAGAGAAAAATAGTGGAGAGGTAACATCAAGAGCAAGGGAGTAAAAGAAATGAAAGCCAAGGGAAAGGGGGAGGTTATGAAAAAGCGAGAAGCAGAGGCTGTTGGGAGGAAATTCAACTAAAGATGACACAACTCAGAAGCCTGGTTGTATCATCTCAGGTCACGATGCAGATGAGCAGCAGCATAGTACATAAACAAATGTTTGTGTGAGTAAGCATATTGATTTGTAATCTTGAAAAAAAAAAAAGCAGGCATCCGTACATTTACTTACTTGCAATATATCGATAGACATATATATATAGCTGTATAGATAGAATTGTAGGACTGATGTAAGAATATTCAGCATCTAGACACTTATAAATTCTACTGGAGCCATATTATTATTAACTATTGCCAAATTCTCCAGAGAAGGACAGTAATAAAGTACATTTCCTGGAGCACTACATATTGCTACGCTAAATTATCATAATACTTAGTCAAATCTTGCTACAAACTGATGTTCCCAGCAGTGGCAGATGGAATATTCAGATAACAAGTAAAATACTGCACTGTAGGGAAGCACCTTAAATGTGTACTTAAAAATAGTGATCTACAGTGATGGAATACTTACTTGCATTTCACCACAGTTGGCCATAATATTGCTTGTCAGAGTCTCAATATGTATTTTATTATCAAAATTACTCACAAACAGCCCCAGTTTTTCTGATGGAAACAAATCAGTTAAATATTGTCTGCAAATCATTTAGCTTTCTTGTAACAATGAGCACAAATAAGTTAATTTAGGGGTAATCATGGTCAGGATTCATTTTCTGAAGCATTATATATTTTTAAATTGGACATGGCTACACCTTTCCTCACATTATTTATTTGGTTTCAACTGCATGTCCCACTCCTAGGCCTCTGTCTCAATCTTACAACATCGGGAGGCAATATTGAATAAGTACTGTATGTGGCCACAGTTAGCCAAATGTTCAAGCCCTGAACCAAGGAAGCAGCGGGGTATCCCAACCTCATGTTGAATAGTCACTTAAACAGCGGGGTTCCTCCATGCTAATCGTCCCATACATTCCTACACAGAAAATCACTTTGGCAAATTACAGTGCTGTGGTTAACCCTCCATAACTTTACACATGGGGACCAGAGAAGAAAAGTAGATCAAATTCATGTAACTTTCCACCATATTGAAACATTTAAGGGTTTTGTATTTGAAAGTATATAAAACTGAATTTACCAAGGTCTGACTTTTGCCATGAGACTTGACTCTGAAAACAGCTTTAAAGTAAATGACATAACTTTAAATGACATCATGTGTTTAGCCTTAACTTCATTCGTTTATTTGGAACAATGAGTGAAGTCACACATGAGGATCCCTGCTGTGAGTCAGTGGGCACTAGACCTACTTATGATTCTTTAATGTGATATAATTCAGACAAAACTCAGTCAAGAATAGATGAATAAGGCAAAGTTGATACATATTTTACAATTTGCCAGCAAAACACTGAGTGTAAGCAAATGTCTAAACAACATGTCCTTATTCTGTTCCCTCATATTTTATCCATAGTGTTATTAAACTACAAAAAGTGAATGCAATGGAAACTTGAATACTATTGCATATGTTTGCCCTTTTCCCTTGTGTGCAAATTGAAGATGAAGCAAGTATTTAAATGAAAAAGACACTCCACAGAATCAGTAAAGTCAACCGGTTAGATCATATTTAGCATTATTGGTTGCCATAGTTTGGCATTTACAACAGAGCATAAAGGGCCATCCATTATCTATAATTGCTTATTCCTATTTAGGGTCATAGGGATCTGCTGGAGCCTATCCCAGCTCTCTCTGTGTGAAAGGCAGAGAGGTGGTACACCCTGGACAGGTCACCAGTCCATCACAGGGCCACACAGAGACAAACAACCTCACACACTCACACTCACTCCTATGGACAATTTAGAGTCACCAGTCAACCTGACATACATGTTTTTGGACTGTGGGAGGAAACCAGAGTGCCCATAGAAAACCCACACAAGCACAGGGAGAACATGCACAGAAAGGCCCTTGCCGGGTCAAACCATGAACCTTCTTGCTGTGAGGCAACAGTGCTAACCACCAAGCCACTGTGCTGCCCGTACATAAAGGTAATATTAGCAGCAATAAAAAGTCAGACTGTGGTGGTGTTTTATGATCTGGTTCATTCTCCTTAGGTGGCTCTCAGAGCCAGCCAGCGCCAGGGGACTGATTTACTTGTCACACAAGGGAGACATATTTAGACGTGATGTGCTGGAGATAGTGGGCAGTAAAGCTGGCAGGGCAGAAGATGACCCAGACAGTGGGAGTGTGGAGAACTAGAGGGGGACACGTGAGACACACCAGTTAACCTCCTGTCATTAAAGCATCAGTGATTTCTGACCAAGGGCCAGGGGACAATGGACTGCACTCCACTAATACACACCATGACAATGATAATAGGAAATGTACAGTACTTCGATCTAGAAATAGAAGTATGTAGATTTGTCTTTAGCCATTTGTTTGCTGTAGCAGAAATAAAAGGTAGCTTTGCAGGTGTGTGGTCCTTACTATAATAAAATCAAAAGATCCTAGTAAATCTGACTTCTATGACTGAATTAATGTGTAGATGACTCAGTGGGATGGACCTGGTGAGAACTTCACGTAAACAACAGAGCTTTAATGCATGTCTACATTTACATTAACTTGTAGGTGTCAAATTTTAGCTTCATCAGCATACACAGTTTAGTCATCCTTAAATATAGTGTGTGTGTGAGTGCTATAAGACAATTTATATGGGACCACCAACCAGAGACCACCATGACTTCCTAAACTAAGAAATACAGTGACATTTAAAACACGAAGCCTTTCCACTGAGTAGATTAGAATTTTCCACATACATGTGGAAAATATATGATTTGTTTTTACATAACGGCTTTCATTGACTTTTTCCAGGGTTTTTGAGCTCACAACCTTCTCCAGCTCTAACCCACAGAAACAACAGCTTTGATTTAGTTGCAACATAGACATCTTGCAAAAAAACACAACAAAACAACAAAAATCAAAAACAAAAAAAAAAGAGTTTTTGGGGGATAATTTTTATTTTAATCACATATTTTGTATAAAATAGCTACTTTGAAGTGAGATAAATATGAATAAAATTAAGTTTTATAATAGAAAAGCTTGGAAGACAACCCCCTCCCAACCCATCAGCCTCACAAAATGCTACTATAAAGTCAAATTTAAGGAGTAAAAATGAAATTACTGAATAAAACAGTCGTGTTCAGTTACTGTTAATATAAAACTAGATAATTGTATAAATATATAGCAAGAAAAAAGAGAATGATGACTGTCACTTTCATTTACTGTAAACATAAGGATAAACAGAATAGACAATTACATTAATTCGTTGGTTATTAGATCTTTTCCAACTGTACTTTCTGTAGGATCAATTAAAATACTTTGATGTGCACAAAAAGTTTAACTAAATAGCAAAATTAAGAGTGTAGTTCAAACACCGTAGTGTTAAAATAAGAGTATGACAGAAAATAGACGTACAATGAACAGATCCGTTAGAGAAGACTTGTAGAGCAAAAGCTGCAGTCCTGACCACGGTCTGTCCCGCAACTGACAGTAAAGCGGGTAACCAGATATTCAAAAACAATACGTCATCCCACAATGCACCGCGCTACGTTCTCCTTGCAGCATTACCTCATCCCACAATCCACCGCGAGATTAAGAATCTTCTGGGTCTACTGGTCGTCTAGGCAACGCGCCTTATCTGAAGACTAAGACCCCGCCCAGCGACACGCCCCTCAGCCAATAGGAGAGCCCCGTCATGACATCATGGCTATTTTTAGAGAGGCAGCGGCAGCAGATAAGGTTTGGCTGCACGCTGTACGGCTCAGAGTATATACACATCCAGGCGGAGGAAGCAGCACACACACGCTGCTGGTGCCTGAAGACTAAACTTTGAGCCACTGGACTCGATACAAGTCTGGATACTTTACCCAAAGCTTTGTGAACTCAGCACCGAACAATCAACCATCGCTGGCTGAAAGAAGTAAGTCCTGATTCCTGTGTCAGCAAAGTGCACACTCAGTTGGGAAGTTTTTACGCACAGAGACGACGTTTGGAAACCAGTGCTTTTCCTCACCTGATAAACCAGGAAGAAGAGAAGGGGGGACGAAAAGTTGTTCAGTAGAAGACTAGAGCTACATTTGTTTTTGCTTTCTCTTCTATGTATACCAAGATGGAAACTACTTTCTATGACGACTCACTCAACGCTTTCTCCCAGCACGACAACACCGGCTACGGATACAGCAACCCCAAAGCGCTGAAACACAACATGACACTGAACCTCTCCGACCCGACGGGCACTATGAAACCTCACCTCCGGGCCAAAGCCGGTGACATCCTCACCTCACCGGACGTGGGCTTGCTGAAGCTGGCCTCCCCGGAGCTGGAGAGGCTCATCATCCAGTCCAGCAATGGGCTCATCACTACTACGCCGACCCCGACCCAGTTCCTGTGCCCCAAGAATGTCACGGACGAGCAGGAGGGCTTCGCAGAGGGGTTTGTTCGGGCGCTGGCCGAGCTCCACCACCAACACATGCCAGCCACTAATAATGTGAGTGTGACCTCAGCTCCTCAGCCCAACGCTGCCCTGCCGCCGGTTTCATCTGTTGCCGACTCGCCGGTTTACGAGGACTTGAACACTTTCAACCCGGCCATCAGCACCGTCTCGGCACCGAATTACACCTCCTCAGCCCCAACCATGTCCTTCCCTGCTGCCCCGCCTCAGCTTCCCATGTACGGCCAGCCCCCCTCCGCCCAGCTTCCTCGACTCACGGCGCTCAAAGAGGAACCCCAAACCGTGCCTGAGATGCCGGGGGAAACCCCTCCTCTCTCTCCGATCGACATGGAGAGTCAGGAGCGCATCAAGGCCGAGAGGAAGAGGATGAGGAACCGCATCGCTGCCTCCAAATGCCGGAAGAGGAAGCTGGAGCGGATCTCGAGGCTGGAGGAGAAAGTGAAGACCCTAAAGTCCCAAAACTCGGAGCTCGCGTCCACCGCAAACATGTTGCGCGAGCAGGTGGCGCAGCTGAAGCAGAAGGTGATGAACCACGTCAACAGTGGCTGTCAGCTAATGTTGACGCAGCAGCTCCAGACCTTCTGAGGTGGTGTCAGCGGCGACGGAGAGAGAAAAGACTGTAGTTGAGCAAAACGGACGCTTCCTGTGATAGTGAGTGGCTGTATCTCCCGAAATCGTACGGAATTTGGGATGATGTGGCGCGACACTGGCAGGACCGGGGCCGCACTAATGTTCCTGAGTGCCAGGCGCTCCCCGGTGGCGCGTCCCAGAGAGAGGCTCGGGACAGTGACAGCAGCCATGAACCAGGGAGGGCATGGCAACAAGCAGGATACCTTACTGTTTCTGTTTCGTGCTGTTTTGTTTTGTTTTTACAGAACTGGACAAGACTGAACTTTTCTTGATTTAGAGCCAGCTCTACATGGACTTTCTCATGACCACCAAATGAGAATCAGTATTAAAGGATTTAACGACCTGCAATAGACTTTTCTTGCTGTAGCCATAATGGCCTCAAACTTGGGCGTGTTGGCCAACTCTAAACGGCCAAAAAGTTGTAACAAAATCTGCCTGACTTCTGAGTTACAGTACAATGTACTTTTTTCTTAATTGTAAGAAATCAAGTTAGAAAAGCTTCAAGATTTACTTGTTTTTTTCTAAAGTTGTCTAATGGGGTTTCACTCATTGTTATATGTATATAAGATCAACTTGGAATACTTATGTTTACCGTTTGTAATAAGAATACTGTATAATTTTTTATGTTTTGTTTTCTGAGCACTTCAAAAACTAATCAATATTTAAGGAAATAAACCAGATAAAATGAAGCAACACTGCCTCTGTGTTCTTGTGTGTGACTGAGGAAAGTGGGTGTGCCCTGTCAGGAGCTCAAACAATAAAACATGTTGCAACATGTTGCAAGAACTCCTAGTTCCCAGTACTGCAAGGTAAATTCCATTAGTGCTAATATTGATCCTGGCTAAGTGACTGTGTTACAGCTGTCAGATCAGGCTCTCTTACTGATGGAGGCTGATACTGCAAATTGGGATGTACAGCTTGGGATCTCTACCTTTATTTCGCAGCGCACACACACACACACAGGTCTACCAGTATATATACATATATAATATTACACAAAACGCCCATTGATAGTTTGTAGTTTACACTATCTGACACTGTAGATATAACACTGCAGAGCTATATCAAAGTTACAGCAGGTTAATGGGAGCAGGTAGACAATCACTGCTTCAACACATAAGAGTAAAGTCACATGAGGCCATGCTCTGTGATATTGCACCATAATTCCTGTGCTACTGTAAGTAAAGAAAACCCAAGCATGTGAAAGACACCGTCAAAACACTTTCTGTAATTATGGATGACACGTTACTGAGTAGCCTATTATCTCAATAAAATGTAAAAGTGCCAGTGTGGTTTTGTGGGAGAATATTTGGTAATTACTACACAGTTATCATATAGCTCACTTTCTGTGACAATATTGTCATTTAACATTCTAACCAGTTTAGTTTAAAACACTGAGATTTATTTGTTAAACTCTAAATATAAATGATATCTATAAATATCTATAAATATGGAGCTGATGGACAATCTGAATTTCCCCCATGGGGGATGAAGTATCTATCTATCTATCTATCTATCTATCTATCTATCTATCTATCTATCTATCTATCTATCTATCTATCTATCTATCTATCTATCTATCTATCTGTCTATCTCATATCTCTGAATTCACAAACAGCTGGTGGCTGTATACAATTAACAGTAACTTTTTCTTTACCGCCAGGAAAAGCAACAAATACTATAAGCCCCATTCAGATTCCAGCATAGAGTAATTAGAGCAGTTACATGTGGCAGGACATAGATTTGTCTTAAGGGTTTTATACCCAGCATGTTTTGCTCACAAAGAAACACCAGAGGGCGACACAGACTGGGCTACGTGACAGGTGAAACATAATGTGGTTTACTTCATAACTCCGCTGTAGTTTAGGTTGACTCATCGATTAAATTGTTACAGACTAGATTGATTTTAAAGGATGAGAGCAGGTTAAATATTACAGATGCTTGAAAACAGGACTATAGTCTAATAGCTAGACAGTAAAGGTGAAACAAATGTTTCTTTTCTGAGGAAAACTGGTTTCATATTTTTCTTTCTCCTTTGCACTCCTCCTTTGATTTTCTTTATAAGGACCTATTTCTTTTTAATCTTTCTATCTACTTTTTTCTTATATAATATTGTTTGACGCACACGTTTAAACACAATCACTCAATGTGATCACTAAAGAGATAAACCAGTTATAAAAGTTGACCATATGGCTGTGGGAGGGGGGGTGGTCTGATTGGTTTGTTAATCCAAGCAGTATTTCCCGTGTTCATAATTATAACGGGAATTCTTCTCCCAGTATAAATCTACTTTAACCTGCTCTGATTTCTCAGCCGTGCGGCCGCATGACATCATTCCGGAAAGTGGCATCCTTCCTCACCATATAAGGAGCGGGAACGCTCGGAAGATCTACGTCACCGCGGAGGAGGCGTGTGTTACGGGAAGTGGATAGACGCTGTAATCTCTGCATAAAATGAATCCAGACTCCTGAGAAGTTGTCCCAAGGCTACCCATGAAAACATTACAGCGGCCAAAAACAAGGCGACAAAGAAAGAGTGATAGAGATGAAGGGACAGTGCGATATAAACCTGGTTTATTCTGTAGTGTATTCAAATAAACTCTGACATATTAGTGAGATAATAGCTACCTGCAGCCTCAAGACTGAGTGCATTTACAATCATAGGCTTATACATTCAAAATACATCATACATTATCGTTTGAAACGTGTGTGTGTATTGTGTTTGTATTGATTTTTATTATTATCTATGTGAAGATTAAACTATCCCCAATATTTAATTCTCTAACCTTATTAGCTTCTGTATTAACATGTGCTGAGATGTTAAGATGTTAATCGGCGCAATGCTACAGATGAAATTACCTGGCAGTAGTTACAACTATACTTTAGTAGTTACTTTAGCTGTAATGCTAAAATGCTGTTTACATTTTAATGCATAAGTAGTAATATTTCCATAATGAGATGTAACAGTGAGGTTATTCTGCTACATTATCTAGTTTCTTTTAGGCTTTCCTCCACCACTTAGAGGAAAATATTTTGCTGGTGGGTGGTGTAAAATGGCACCATCACCATTTGTGACTTTTTAACATAGGCAAGGAGTTATCCAGATATTGAGTAGAAAGGGGTTACCCAGGGAAACCATCACACCTGCACCTACACATTCTCAGTCAGCCACACAAACATCTTAAAACGCCAGTTTCAAACCCTGTTATTGTCGTCACCTTTTATAATGAGTTTAACACTAATTAGGCTCAGAAAAGAACATTAGATTTCCATGTCAACAATGTATGATGCTGTTAGAGCTATTTCTGCATCTGACATAAAGTAACAATATAAGGTGGTCACATAATCTTACAAAGGGCAGGTTGAGCTGGGCAGATCTGTATGTTGTATGGTGTCTGTCTGTATTTAGTTGCTAGGATCACATATTTTACTTAGCGATAAAGTATAAACACACACACCCGGCCAGAACCACCAGTTAGAGCGATGACTTGTTCAGTGTAAAGACCTAGATTTAAGATGTTCAATACATTCAAGGATTTTGATGCTCAGTCATCATCAAACTATGTCAACCCCTATGCGGTGGATGTGATCAGGGCAAAGAGAAGAGATCTGGTTTATGGGATCTCACATACTGAATATCTACTGGATCTTCTTGTCACAGAGGGGGCTATGCCATCAACCAAGAGGTCGATCATTTTGACCATCAGGACACAGATTGATCAGAACTCCAGGGTCCTGGACATCCTGGAGGCCAAAGGTGAAAGAGCATGTCGTAAGTTTTTCCATCCCTGTCTTATGCTGGCAGAACCTGACCTTTATCAGCGAATCAAGACCTATGTAGGTAGTGTAAATGAACACATTCGAGACACAAGGAGACAGTTGATTGGATATTTGTTGGAGAGGGAAAAAGAGGGAATGGATAAAATTAGCCATCCAACAGTCACTCAGACTCCAAAATCAAATCAAAATCTTTACAGTTCACTCCCCATTGAAGAAACAAAAGTATTTAGCCACCAAAAAGAAGAAAGAAGCACTGTGCCACTTGAAAAGGTTGAGGATAAACCTGCACAAAGCAAACCAGAAAATCTGATTCACATGGCTGCAACAGATGGAGAACCAGCACTGCTGGAGGAGCTGTTAGAAGACACTGACATCAACACTGGCTTCTCCAATGAGACTCTTTTACATGTAGCTGCCGAGCACGGCCACCTGTCCATCACTCAGCTCTTGATCCGTAAAGGAGCCAGACTGGATGTACAGGATAGTAAGGGCTACACAGCTCTTCACAGAGCAGCCAGCAAGGGTCACACTGAGATAGTCAGGGCCCTTATAAATGCTGGGGCATCCATTTACACTCTGGATCTGCAAGGCAAAACACCCATTCACCTGGCTGCAGAAAATAAACATCTGGATTGTGTGAAAGTCATGGTAAAGGAGGAGGCCAAGCAGTCCAAGAGCCACGCACAGGACATGTTTCTCCACATGGCAGCCATGGAAGACAACTGGAGGCTGGCTGAGTTGCTGCTTCAGAGTGGGGCTGCTGTTGATGGCAGAAACAAACATGATCAAACAGCTTTGTTTTATGCAGTTACCAGGAACAATGAAAAAACTTTGAATGTCCTTCTAAATGCAGGGGCCAGTGTCACAAAGGATGTTCTAAATGAAACAATTAAGCTCAGTCAAGAATCAATTCTACATCTGCTGCTTGGTGAGTCTTTTCACCAAAGACTGTAATACTGAAATCTATTTAACATATTGAGGTTTTGATTGTTCATAAATAAAAAAATTAAGCTTCAGACATGTAATATGACAATATGCTTTGATCAAACCACAGCTGGTGCCAGAGGGGCTCTGAGTGGAGATGCACTGGCCTCTGCTCTCTTCTCAGCTGTTAAACTTAACCTCAGTGGAGCAGTGACTGCTCTGATTGACAGCGGCGCATATGTGAATGTGTGTGACAAGCAGGGGTACACTCCTCTCCTACTATCAGCTGAGCTGGGACACACTGAAGTCTTCAGGTAACAGTCCTGGGACTGAATGTTTCTAAAACACACTCTTACATATTCAAATGCTTAAAGAAAGTGGTATGGAGGGTTGTAGAAGTACAAATTTAATAAAATGAGTGACCACTTATATTTGATCTGTTGTACAACCTGCCTTTTTATCAGTCTGATCAACAGCAGTGGCAGTACTGTGATCCTTAACTGAAGTAAAAGCAAAAAGCATTAATACAAATGTAACAGTACTCTGTTACAAGTAAATTTACTGTAATTTGGAATATATAATTGATTCCAAAAAGTAACTAGTAACTAGATACTAGATTGGTTCATACTATATAGATGATCAATTAAGGAATTCTAATTTGCATTTAATTCATATATTTATTGATATGCCACCAAATTAGCTACGCTCCAGTTACACAAAGGTTCATGACGTGTTTGATCAGCCTCTCAATAAGCACAAAAGAGCCTGAGTATGGCACTTTTTTCCACACAACTTTTATATGCTGCTTTATATGCTGCTGGATGACACTTGTGTAATTATGCCACATTTACATAATAGCATATGGATAAAGGTCAAGTGTAATAAACCAAAATCACTTTTGTGATTGTGAAATTTAAAACTTTACAACAGAATATTTGAATCAATAAAGTGACAAAAAAAAGTTTAAAAAAGGGCCTTCTTTGAGCCACTTATATCAGGTGAATGTGAATAAATATTATATGGCTTTCTGTATTTTGTTTTTTTTTTTCAGTGTTCTGGTAGAAAATCAGGCTAAACTGGATGCTACTTTATCTGACCTCTCAGCATTGCACCTGGCTGTCCACAGTGGCAGTGTTCCCATAGTGGAGACATTATTGGAAAAGGGACTGGACCCAAACATTACTGGACCTAAAGATCGAACCCCTCTCCATCTGGCAGCTCAGTGTAATAGACCTGAGATAGTTGATCTGTTATTAAAAGCTGGAGCGCAGGTAAACGTCAAACCACTTAGTGTCATACTGACTGTATGTTTGTGGAGACTAAGAGATATGCATAATTTCTTTAGGTCAATGTAGCAGCCCAGGATGGACTGACCCCGCTGCATTTAGCCAGTCAACATGGCCATGCAGACACAGTGATACGGCTTCTTAAAAACAAGGCAGATCCTGAAGTCAAAGACAAACTGGGGAGGACAGCCTTGCATTGGGCAGCTTCTTCTCAGGTAGAAAGCTGTGTGGTGGACTTGCTCTTGTCAGCCAAAGCCAACCCAAACACCACTGATAACAACAAAAAACTTGCCCTCCACCTGGCTGCTATGGAGGGGAAATTGGATGCTGTTACTTCACTGTTGTCCTACAAGGCCAAGGGAGGAGCTAAAGACATGGATGGCTCCATACCTCTCCATTATGCAGCAGCTGCTGGGCATGCCAGCGTTGTTTCAGCTCTTCTACAGTCACTCAACAACAAGGGGATAGAGGAGAGAAACACATGGAGGAAAACGCCACTTCATGTCGCGGCTGAGAAAGGCCATGATAATGTGACTGTGCTGCTCCTGGAGGCTGGGGCAAAGATCAATGCTACAGATCACAGCAAAGACACTCCTCTGCACTGTGCTGTGCGCAGTGGACACCAGGAGGTAGTTAAGAGGCTTGTCAACTGGGGCCAAGGCAAGCATATGGGACGGAAAAAAAAGGTGAATCTGCAGGCTACAAATAATGTGGGGAAAACACCGCTGCAGGTGGCACAGAGTGGACACACGCCAGAACATGACAGCATTGCAACTTTACTCAAGAGAAAGATGTTTCTCATCAAATAGATGGAATGAACTTAAAAAAAATGCACATGACGGGAAGTTAAAATGCAAAGTCACTTTTACATATTTCAGGTTAGAAATGTGTCCTCCTAACATAAATTAGCCATGGTCCTTAGAGCAAAAAAATAATGATAATAATAATGTGTCCACACCAGAAATTATCATATAGATTTTCAGCTCCGTTTTTGGGTCTGTCTGTTCACCTTGTTATTGGATGGATTTCATGGGGACATTTATACCCCTGACTTTATCTTGTGCCAGTAATGTCAGCGTTTCAGTCACAGCTCTGTCTGCAGCCTCACATTGAGGCTGAACATTAGACTTTTACTTTTAGTAAAGTGTGGTACGTTTTTCTTGTATCGCTTTCCTGAAATCTGTTTTTTAATATAATTTGTAATCTTGATTGATCTGGTTGATTTTCCTGTGGTTGCTGTGTGGTCTGTGCTCAGTTGTTTACCAGAAAACTGCAGTGTAAGGTGCATTATGCATTTCAGCTACGCTTTATTGAGAGAAGAGCAGTGGTGCAAACTATACTGGATTGTTATAATCTGATAAACACAAATGTTGGTAGACTTTCCTGTGAAGTTTCTTTTCCTGTTACATTGTTAAAACAAGACTAAAATAGCAAGTGACTAACAGCACAACCAGTGGAGAAATGTAAAGGTCATGGTGGGATTTTTTTATCTGTCTATCTGACAATAACCAACCTTCACACTTCTTTGTAATTTGTGTGTGTGTGTGTGTGTGTGTGTGTGTGTGTGTGTGTGACCCTAACATCTCTTTTCTGTTATCTCACTCTTGTATTATGTAAAACAAAGAATGCAAAAAAATATCGCAAAGAAACACCCCCAAGGGGAGGTGAGACTGTTGAGCACCGGACCCCCAACTGCTCCCCAGGTGCCGCAGCACAGGCTGCCCACTGCTCCGGGTGTGTGTTCACGGTTGTGTGTGTTCACTGCTGTGTGTGTGCACTTTGGGTGGTAATGGAATTTCCCCATTTTGGGACTAATAAGGGTATATTACCTATGTCACTGGTTGTTTAATATGCAAAAAATAAATATATAAAAAGTCAGATTGAATCAGACCAGCGTAACTGATAAAACTTTCTCAAGGACTTTATAGGCATTTTTTCATGTTTGCCCTAAAACATGTTAATCCTGTATGTAGCGTGAAAATGTTATTGGTCGCTGATATTTGTTCATGGTGTAATATCCATTCTGGACCCTTAAAGAATTTTCACTCAACAATTTCACTGTAAGAGATCAGAGACGAAATCCACTGCTCTGTTCTGTGAAAAATAGAATGCAATGTTGTGGTAAGGCAGATTGTTTATAGAGCTGCACTATGCTCAGTTCAGGGTATGAGGTGCTGACCATGTCTCTCAATTTCCCAGTTTATTAGTTAATGCTTGGAACTTTTTAGAAAGAAAAAAAATAAAGCCAGGGATTTTGCTCTTAAACAGTCTCCTTGGTTGCTCTCATCACCGTTGTGATGTTGTTGTATGGTAACCTGTGTGGCACACAGTACTTCCACTACATGTAGTTTGTGGAACTGATGACCTAACTACATTGTGGTGTGCTTTGCTGTACAAATCTGGGATTGTGGTAAACCTAGTTTTTGGACATCTTTTGCCACTGACATGATTACAGGTCATAAAACAATCTAAGTGTCTGTACAGAAAACAGATTACAGTGTAATGATAATCCATGTGAGGAACAAACAGACGTGGGTAAGGCACCTTTTCACTGGATGTTTTTATTATTTACTTTTTTTCATTTCATTTTCATGGTACATCAACATGGCTTCTGTGCTTAAAGAAGAAAAAGGCCAGGGAGGGAAAAACAACTCAGCTCGCAAACATTATGGCATTACAAGTGTAATCTGTCATCATTCAAACCATATTTTGATTTCACTCAGGGTAAAACAGGAGAGAACAGGAGGTACCATGAAGTGAAAAATACAGAAATGAAGACGAAATAAATAAATGCAACGCATAAATTAGATAAACGAAATAGAAACGTGGTTATAATAAGCACGTATCAGTGCAAAGGAACACATTCACTGACGTTGGGAGTTAATCTCGCGGTATGTTATGATCACGTGAGGGCGACTTGGTGTCACGTGACGTTGTTTTTCCTGAACGCCGTGGTCTGAGCAGCTGCTAACTTGTCCCCCCGAGGGAAGTTCAAATGGCAAGAAACGAAGAAAAACAACAAGGGAGACTGAACCGTCTGTGGCTTCAGAAAGAGAGGGAGGGTAAGCGGCCAGTACACACAGTCAACACCAGCATTTTAGGAATACATGGCCGATAAATCACCCCTTTGTGCGAGAGCTAGCTTGACCTGTTAGCTGTGTTGGTGTTTAATACTAGTTGCTAATTAAGTTTTTCTACACTTCCTGTTTAGAGGGACGCCTCAAAGATGTCCGGGATCGGCGACCCAAGCTGGTAATGAGCAAGAAACACAGGCACTAGTTTTTAACACTTTGCCCCAATTCACCTTTAACTGTACAGCCTTTTTCTTCCACAGTCTGCTCTTAATTCAGCTTCTTCTGTGAAAAAATGGATCCCTAGCATCAAGAATGAAATAGAGTATTATTTGCAGGTAAGGTGTGAAATACATAGTGGTGTAATTAGAGGAGGTTTCTGATGACTTGAATCTGTTTTGGTCTCTTCCCTGTCAGCAATCCCAGCTTTCACATTATCCAGAGAGGAAGATAGCTGAGTTCCAGCTGCACATCGAGGCCTTGGAAAAAGAGTACAAAAGGTTCATCACCAAACTGCGAGCACTTGACCCTTCCTGTAAACATAAGCCATGGACTCCCCGTGCATACTGCAAAAGGAGGGCAGACGCGCAAGGCTCTCCATGCGTCGGTCAGTGTGTCAAAAGTTATGACTCATTGGGGTGTAACGGTTCTGAAATTGAAACTGCGACCTACAAATGTACTCAGTTTTGTGCAGTGCCACGCTCACTCCCCCCCGCCCTCTAACATTGCAAGCACAGCCTGTGAGCATTATGTTGGTAATGTTCGCCTTATGTTAAACCTCACAGTTATTAACACTACGACACATGTAAATCACTTATTTTATAACAGGCCTTTACCTGATAATTTGTATTTATGAAGAAAAACTTCAAACCTTTTTCTGAATGTAACAGCTACTGTGTTTTTCTCTTCCTGACTGGTCTTCAGCTTTTTTGTCTTTAAAATAGTTAACCATTTTTGGTTCACTTAGACCGATTTCTGATTCAATAAAATACAGAGAAATGTTCCCCACTTTTGCCTACCCCCACCCCGAAATTCTTCATAATGCCTGTCCTGTTTTGCCTGTCATATAACAAGATCCACAGTATATTTTATCATAAAAACTATATAGCATACATGTTTGCAATATGTCCATGCCATGTCTACTCATGTTTCTCCTGAGTTCTGACGTCTGTCCCACAGGATATGTATTGTACTTCCTGCAGTGTCTAGTAGCGAACATTTGTCTTGACCGTTCCTTTCTCTCTGTCATTTACAGTAAAAAACCCTCAACTTGGTCACTCAAATGAGGGCAGCAGTCAGATTGGTGTATGTGAGATTGACTTTACCAGCAACCAGGCAGGAAGTCACAAACCCTCAGCTACTGAGAGGCAGCCACCTATCAGCACTGAGACCAGATTTCACAATCCTGTTCCCACCAACCCAATCTTAGAAACCTCACGGACCATCTGTGCAGACCAGAACCGGCCCCTCTCCTTTGACCGTACACGACTTGCAGTTGCTGCTGCTGCGTTCAGAGGACCGTCATTTCAAAAGAGATTATCTCAAACTCAGAGCCTAGCCAGGGTGCTGCAGTCTAGCCTGCCAAACCTAAATAACTCTCTGTCAGGGCAAACATTTTCACTGCAGAGCAGAAGCACAGAGAAGAATGATGGGACAACAGTGATTTCGGTTGTTGGACAGGAAAGAGATATCCAGGAATATAAGTCAAACTGTGAAGCAACAAGGAGGGACATTGAACAATCAATGAACACTAGCACAACAGAGGAGAGGACAGGAAATGTCCTGGGATTAGACTGTTACTCTTCTTCTGATGAGGACAGTCACACATGATACAGTGAACTATTACAGTGAGAAATATTGTGTCCTGTGTTTAGTTAAATGCTTTGTGAACTCTTTTATATAAAAATTTATTACAGTAGCAGTTTTTACCTAGTAGAAAATATATATATTTTTAACTATAATTGAATCCTTCGTTTTTTTGTTATGTTTTGTTTTTTTGTCATGCAGTGTAATTTTGGTTAAATTCAATGAGTGACATTGATGCAAATGGTATTTTTGCAAAAGAGGAATGAGTAATGTCATTTAGAAATTAATTGTCATTTTCAGGCATTACTCTTTTGCAGTCAGCAGTCAGTCATCATGACCACAGTTACCTCCATTGTGTAACAGAAATGAGAGAGACTGTGAGAAACTGTAATTGACAGAAATACTTGCTGATTCAGTGATTCATTTTAGTTTCCTTGTCTGCTTCTATCAACTGGAGCAGCAACTCTAAACACGACCTGGTTAGACCCTAAAACCGACCCACCCACCTAACCAACTCTGTGCTGCCACTGCTGCTGCAAGGACCGCTTTCAGCATGACACTTCTGGGAAACAGACACATCAGCTTTAGACTGCAGACACTCTGTGAAATTTATGGTTAAGTTTGACGTACTTACCCTTTTAGTTAAAGCTTTGTATGCATCTTGTACACTGCAAAATGGGTTTCCCTTTGTCTCTGCAGGGCCCTGGGGAAACTAAACAAATTTTTCAACAGTGGACAGACCTAAGGTCCAAGACTTTCCTTTGCAGTTACCAAAATATACATAAAAAAATCGAAATAAAAATGTTACACGATATGACGGTGGACTAACTTTTCACAAATGATGTAACTCTTAATAGTAGAAGCAGTTTGCCAAAGTTTCAATGTAGACCTGTGTGAAGAAGCGTTGCTGCAAACATCTACAAGGCTAAGTTTTTTTCTTGTATTGCAAGTTCCCACCCATGAGGTTGGAAAGATGCCCTTTACCAAAAACCACAGAAAGCCCACCAATGATAGCTAAGCAATTTTTTAGCAACAAATTTTCTTAATAAAGCAAAGATAAGAGCTGATGTTTTATGGAAACCGATTCCACCGCAATGAAAAAGCAGCACTGATGCGTATCCTTGGAAACGAACCCTAAAGTGACAGAAAGACCACAATGGTATTTAGTCCTCATTGAGTGGGGAGGAAGCTGGTATGTGTTCAGCTTTCCTGTAAACCCATATCTGAGGTATTGGTTGGGGTTAATTGTCACCTCTAAAGGATCGCTTTATATTCTTGCTTGTTATAAGCTCTTCACAAGCAGCCGGCACGAAAGCCAATGCAGAGAAATATAGCCTTTTCATGTGGCAGCAATGTCTTCCCACCAAGAATACGCTGTGTGCTACTGAAACTGCTGTATCACTGTTTACTAACACACTGTGCCCCATAAAATAGATTTGCCAAAATAATGCATCTTTATTGTAAGGCTTTTTTGAATTGTTTGACTGCATAAGATAAGGTCATGGTTCAAAACTCCTGAAAATCATGTGTTGAGTTGCTTTGCAGGTGACTGTGTTTGTGGTTACTAAATCTTTCCTTTCGTGGAATATGTGAAAAGGTCTGTTCTGCTGCAGTGGTGGTGGTTAGTGAAGTGAGGGTCAGCTGTAACCTCTAGCTTCCTTTCTCTAAGCTACAGATCTATGTGCATGCTGTGCAGTGCAAACACAAATTTAAAATAGTACCCACAACAGCTAAACAGCTAAATTTACCATATGCACAAAAACAAACCAGAGAAGAGGCATAGATTGATAGTTTCATGTCTTTTGAACATCAAGTTCATTTGCACTTGTATTCAGCTAATGATGTGTGTGGGAGGGCCTTGTGGGTTGTAAATGCCTTGACAGCTGAAGCTTGGTCTTTTAAGACGGGTGTTCAGATCAAAGTACACACCTCCTTTGTGCAGAGGTGATAGAAGCACACAAAGTTTGTTTCACAGTAGGACCTGCATCATGAGCTGTGACCAGACCTATCCATTACCACAGGTGTTCCTCGTTGATGGAGGTGGAGATCCACAGTTCTCCACCCAGCCTCCGAATCTTGTACCATGTTGGTCATTCCCGCCTGCCCATCAGAGGATAAGGAGTCGTGGGAAGAGTCAGGGCTGTATGGGAGTCAGCCCTGGTCTGGCCATGCTCGTGCTGTTGCTCTTCCTGCTTGTGTTTGCAGGCCTGGGGTTCGAAGCTTACCAGATTCACAACATGCAGACAGAACTGAGAGATATGAGACAGGTAAGGAACAACTGGGTGTGATGCATATAGAAGTCAACATGTAAAAGGCAAGCAGATAGACATAGACATCTTACTGACTACTCTTACTACTGACCATTTATGACTAACTACAAGACTACTACTACTTCCTTTTGGGGATGAATAAAGTTTATCTCATCTCATCTCACAGTACATTTTAAAGTCAGTTTTTCTGAATTAAAAAAGCTAATGTTGATGACAAAAATCAGGAAATATGATGATCCAAAGTAAGCAGTGAAGCAATTGTTGGGCAGTGAAACAAAGCATTTCAGTATTTATATTACATTTAGTTTTCTTTTGTATGTAATATTAATTCTTTAGATTTGATGGCTGTAAAGCTGTAAAAATGTAAAAGCTGTGGCTTCTCTCACCTTTGCATGGAGTAGGGGTGATAGGTAGGTGTAAGGTGGGGGCATGGAAACGTGGCTGGAAAGTTAACAGAGACTAATAATTAATTCACTTTTGAGTTTACAGTCATTTGAACAGGTAATATATACCACAACTCTGCTCTGACATTTAAAGATGCAAACCAGGGATGCAGTCGTTCCATCTGTGGTCACCGGTCCAGTGAGACAGGATATCCTCTCTCACAAATGCTGAGAGCAATTTCAAAAGAAAGCGCTGAGGCACCACAGTCTGTGTGAAGTGGTATTCAGATTTCTCTCTCTTTCTTTCATTTCACTATAGGATAAACCTGTGACCGAGTTTCATGTAGCAGAGAAGCAAATTGGTAAGTATAAACACGTCTTACCAAAGATAAATCATCCCCAACAAAAAATGTCCCCAAAGAAAGAAAAAGAACAAGTGATGTGACTAATCTGATGGTTGTTTCAGGTCTCCATGAACCTGAGTTGAATGGAGAAGACAAAGACAACAGACCTGCCGGACATGTGATAGGTAACATATTACACCAAATTTAAGCTATATACTGTATATATATACACATATATGTGTATATATATACAGTATATAGCTTATACTTATGTATATATATATATATATATACATATGTTTGGTAAGATCATTTCTCCCCTCTTGCAGGGCGGATTGAAACAGTGCTATTCCCCAACACTTTACGGTGGGAGCAAAAGGCAGGTCGAGCATTCACATCTGGAGGAGTGGCTTACAGGGCTGGAGAAGGAGCTCTGCAGGTCAACGAGAGTGGACTCTACCACATTTATTCACGAGTGGAGTTGATCTTTAAGAAATGTGACCCCACATCCTCGTTTGTTCATTCTGTGTTTGTGAGGAGCACAGGACTTCCCTCATCTCTGACCCTGATGGAGGCCCACAGAGCAGGTTTCTGCGCTCAGCAGCCAAAGCACTCCTGGACCACAGAGAGTTACCTGGGCTCCGCCCTGAAGCTGCAGAAATATGACAGAGTCTTTGTGAATGTATCCCACCCCCGTCTCCTTAGTCACACACATTATGCCAACTTCTTTGGTCTCTACAAGATCTGAAGATGTCATTGTTTTACTCAGATGAAAGAATGTAAACTGCTCAGAATGTCTCATCAATTCCTTTTCACCTACTCATCACTTAACTCAAATGCTTTCTATTTTGAATGTGATTCCTGTGCTATATAACAAGTGCACTGAATATCATGACAATTTTTGTGATGTTAAAACCCAAGGAAAATACATTGTGTTTTATTGCAGCTATAAAATTGGTGGTTAATTGAAGAAATTTCTACACATGCACATAAACAAATTTCTTGTTACAAATGCTAAGAGGGTCAGTTAACACTAAGATGCTGGTTTAGTTGTAACTTTGTTCTAAATATTTATTTTGGTGTGGATCTGACACTTATGATGTCTACATGTGTGTTTTATGATAAAGGAAAACATGTTATACTATTGTGTAAATTAAATAAAGAGGTCACTTAAGTTAATGTCCATTTGCTGAAAAACTCAGTGTCGACAACTGAAGTGTCTATCATTTAAATCTGAAAGTGTTTCATGTTTGAGCTCCTACACCTACATGAGGTTTGCTCATGACCACTGGAAAGTATTTAGATCAGGACACAGTTTTACCTCTGATAATGAAGATGATTTCCATATTCTCCACTCAGAAACTGAAGCAGCTAAAATGTGGATAAAAGCACTTTTTCTGGTTAATTGAAAGCTTTGCAGACCACGGTGAAGTGCATTTGCATTACCACAGTGCTTTTTTTCAGTTTGACACCTTCATTGTGTTGTTCTTTCTCAGTATACCACAACATGTTAGTGGAATGCATGAAGAGGTGCATGCTGGGCACAGATGAGGGGACAGAACAGTAGCGAGTTTGACGTGCGTTTCCTTCCTGTGTGAATATGTTGAGGGTCTTGCATGTGTGCAGGTTGACTGTGGTGAAAGACATTCTGCTTCCTTTAAATCAAATGGTATAATACTGAAGACAATTATATATGGTTTTTATATGTTATATATGAGCAAAACAGGATCTGAAGAATCTGAACAAGAATATGAACAAACCGTATTTTAGTCATTTCTGGCTCAACCACGTTACTCACAGAATCTTACCGGTTACTAAATCAGTGGAAACAAAAATGGATTTGTGTTTAACAGGTCAGACATAGATGACACATTTTTGTGTGGTGTAATGTTTCCTATGAGCATGTTATTCCTTTTTATTTTTTTCTTTCTGTCAGAGATTGTATAATTAAGTGTGAGAACCACACACATTTCATCTTTGTGCACTGGTAAAATAATGATCAGATCTTAGTCTGGACAACACCCAGTGTGCCATAATGTCTGCAGCTGCACACTTGTGGTTGCATCTTGTTCCAATAATCACATTTACTCATTACAATACTGGCGGTTCAGGGTGATACCCTGCCTGCCCTAAATCCTTTTTTTTTGTTTCTATCTCTCTTTCAACAGCAACGTATTTGCCCAGTGACCCTCCACACAAAGCCCTTTGATTAATAAATTCATTTGACCTAATATATGGACATAAAATTCTATCTGAAGGCCAGAGCAAATGATTGAAGGTAGAAATGAAGTGTTTATCACGAAATAAAATTTGCGATAACTGCCACGGCTTTGTGTAGGACCAAATAGAAAGTGACATGCTCTGCAGAGCAAATCATGTAGAGCAACGTGCCAGAGCTCATGCAGCCTTTGTGAAAAAATTGCAGAAAGTTGGCTCACTGAAAACCTATGGGGCTACTGACATGCCCATACAGAGCAAATGTTCTTTCAGTCCACAGTGGCAGTGAAGCAGTGTCTTGCTGTTCCAAATTCAGTGTAAACGATCAAGGACAAAAATCTGCAATTTTTTTCCGTGCCAAAGTCAGAAGGCTGATATGATGACATTCAGTTTTGATTTATCTAACCTTTGGTATATAACCTTTGGTAGAACTGAAATATATACCCCACCCTCTCACACTGGAATTGCCTTAGATCCCTTCACAGCAAGTGTGGACAGGAGAAATAGTTCAGTGACTACAAAAAGTTTTTATGTACACATGACATGTGAGCATTTTTGTAACTTGTAGACTTGAATGGGTTATATTTAAATCATCAAACTGACTGTGCTTATAGAGATAAAAGGTCACACAGGCTTCAGTTTCTCTGTGGTAGTGGAAGTGGATTCCCTGTCTTCATACTTTTTTGTACTCCTGATTTTGATCTGGGTCAGGTCTCAGTTTCAGTTTAAAATAGTATTTGGGCATCAAAGTCAGAAAGGTAAAAAAAACCAATATTTGGTATTATTTATTAGTTTAACATTCAAACTAGCTAATCTGTTCCACTAGGACTGTGTAGGTTTTCCTGGATTTGATTGGGAGTGACTAAACAATTCATTAGTCACCTGATCCTAATTCAAATGGTCCCATAATCCTGATTTCTGTGCTGAAGTATAGGATGTTCACTTGACACCAGTTTGGAGAGCTCAATCAGAAGTGCATAACATTTCTAAAAACTGTGGTTTTAGGGGAATGTTAGCGAAATTAAGAAAATGTTTTACCCTCAAGTGGGTAATCTAATCCACTTTGTTTAATCGAAACACTGCTGAATAAGGCCTATTGTGTAGACATAACTTTGTTTTCAGTGAGAACAGTTTGCTCTAACCTTGACTTTTTGATAAGGACTCCTGGTAACGAAATCCAGATGTCTTGCAGTGGGAAAGAGCCTCGTCTTTCTGGTCACATGACCTCATTCTGTATCTTACCATTAAAATAATGTGCTTTGCTGCTACCAGCCAGTGACTCTCATGCTGTACCAAGGTGCTGTATGACCACTACGCCTTGCAAGTAAAACTCCTATATAATCAACTGAAGTTCGTTCTCTGAGTCTATTTGTTAAAGAATTTACCTAACAAACTTAGGGGCTCTTCTGGGATTACAGTATCTCTTCTTTCTTCCAGGCTTGGACCCGATACCGTGCACAGGGGATTCTAAGGAGTCCTGATTTGAAGACCTGGTGGTGAGTTGAGAGGCCGGTAAATTTGCTGAAAGGGAGAGGAGAGACGCAAGGGACCAGAGACGAACTCCTGTAAGGTAAGAGGAATCTTATGAGATCTTATGGGACTTAAAACAAAACAGAGTAAAATTAGAGATCATTGTCTGAATGGAGTCTGGGGGAGTTTCTGATTCAAACAAGATTCAAATTCAAACCTGAGTGCAGTTCCAAAAGAATCTCTGGTTCAAACTGAGGCCATGCAAAACTAAAGAGAATCTCAGAGAATCGCTTACTCACATCAGGGCCATGTGAATGAGTTTCTGAAACCTTAAGCATGCAGCATCGAAAGTGCTTTTGAGGATTAGGTCAAGAAGAGTGTAGGTACCAAGGATAAAAAAATAAAAAATACAAAAAAGGAAAAAAAAAATAATTAATTTTTAAAAAGGGAGAAGGAGATTGTTAAAATAATAAGGTATAATGATATATAATAATAATAATAATAATAATAATAATGATAATGATAATAATAATAATAAGAAGAAGGAATACTAAGAAATAATAGTTAATAATAAAAGATAAATAAATAATGGTGAGTATAAAACAACAAATAATTAAATAAAAAAATAAAATGGGCAATAAGAATTCAAAATTACAAGAAAAGTCATCAGTGATGCAAAATTGATGCATCAAAAGGATCCTAAAAACATACAAAAATTAGAAAAATGGACAAATATATTGGATTTTCAGGGAAGATAAACTGTGATGACTGTAGAAACAGTGAAGAACATAAAAAGTATGACTAAGGGAAATCAGAAGGGTCAGAAAAAGGAAGGGCTGTTTGCAGCACAAGAATGGTTAAAGGAGGCAGAGAGTTGACAGAGAGGGAGGGAGAGACAGGAAGAAAAAAAAAAAACAGAAGGAAAGAGAAGAGTCAAAAATTTCTGCGCAAACAATATATTTAGGGCAAATTGTTACATTTACAAATGATCAAGCAATGTCATACTGTAAACCACCTCCTCACGCTGATGATCCACCACCAGCTGGTGGAGCAAGGTCACCTCCCACAGCGCCTTCCGATTCTGTGCCTCAGCCTCAGTCTCTTTATGCAGAAGACATTGCTGGCTTGTTTTAACAGACTGAAAGATGTGTTTAACACTCACAGTGGAATACCAGTACCTGAAGGTGCTGCACAGAATGGGGATGGGCTGTATGTGCAGCAGTTAAAGAATGCCTTTTTGAATGGTCTCAAACCTGAAATTTCAGAATTTATTCATTGGCTGGCAAACTAAAGATTATGCTGTGCATGCGTCTACTGTCCTCCAACAAAGGGCAAAAGCACAAAAGAAAGTTAGGAAACAGCTGAAATGTTTTTCAATGATAATGAATATAAATCATGACTATGATAATGAAATGGTTTCTGAGTGTTATTTTTCAGGGTGACAAGCCATGGCTTGAGGGCTGAGGCAGAGGCCCGGCAGACGACAGATAGTTGATCATGACTGCTGCTATGTCTGTGGAAAAACAGGCCACTGGACTTAGAACTGCCCACAGAGAAAGACACCCCCTGAGCAGCAAGAGGGAGGAGTGGGCTTCTCTGCATGACTCGTCAACGAAAAAGGTCAGATGCGTAATACACACTCTGAACAGCAGAAAGAGATACAAGACACACATCTGACTGAAGCAAACATTTTGAGCTTAGAAGGAGTAACTGAACTTATGCTTTATGAAGAAACACCTAAAGTAACATTAATGGTGCAAGGAGTAAAAATAAAGTTTCTGTGTGACAGAGGAGCTTGTAGGTCAGTTCTTAGTAATCCACCAGTCAAACTCAGACAAACTCAAACTTGCTACAAAAGAACACATTTTGGTAAAAGCATCAAATGGAGGATGGTGCATGATGTACAAACTGTAAATAGAGCAGCGATACCTAGAGCTCCACTGGTACCAGACACACACACACCCTGCTGAATGATGTCAAGCCCAGTTCAAAGTGCTTTACTGTCATTGATGTGGCAAATGCAATTTTCTCTGTTGAAGTTGACATACAATGCCACTTTTGGTTTGCATTTGAGTTTTGGGGCAAAAGATGGACTTGGACACGGATCCCACAGGGTTATTGTGGCTCTCCTACCATCTTTTCTCAAATAATGTCTGCTAACTTAGCTAAGTTTTCACCTCCTGCAGGAAGTCAAATACTTTTGTATGTAGATGATATTTTGATATACTCTGAAACACAAGAACAATGTAAAACAGACAACATAACTCTGCTTAAGCTTCTAGTGGAACAGGGACACAAAGGGAAGATGAACAAACTGAAACTGTGGAAAAAGTTAAATATCTTGGTTACAACCTCCTACAGCAAGGGAGAGCTCTAGACTCACATAGAAAAGAAGCTATACTTAAAGTACCAAGACCACAAACTAAAAGACGGATGATGTCTTTCCTAAGTATGACAAACTTCTGCAGAGCATGGATACCTTTTAAACAAACTGGTGATTGTAAAAAGTGGTCACATGACTTCAGTGTTGACTCACCCTTGTGGGGACAAAAGCAGGCCTATTGCTTATTATTCTACCTAATTGAGTCCAATAGCAAGAGCAATGCCCGTGTGCATCCAAGCTGTTATTGCTGCCTTTGTCAACACCTTATTTACACAGCAATTAACAAACAAATACATCAGTCCATTTCACAGGCTGACCAGGACCCTGAAACTCCTCCAGAGCCAATCAAGGAAGACATGACTGTGACCTTCACCAACTATGATAAATTTGTCTTAACTTCTGGACTGGAAGGCACAATGACGCCAACTTGAAAATATTGGAGACAAACAGCTTTGACAATAGTGATATTGTGATGACTGTTTGCCCACAAACAGAAAGTTATGACATTTGTTTCTACATATTATATTTCAGTACATTAATCATCTTAGATTTGTGACCTTGCCTTGTTTGTCTTATCATAGTAGTTATGACTTGTGGTCTCACTTCATGTGTTATCATAATAGTAATTGATCTTACTTTGTGTTTTACCATAACAGTTTTGATTTGTGATCTTGCTAAATATTTTCATATAGTAGTTATGCTAAGCATAAATAGGAAGGACGTGTTAGAGAAATTAAGAAAATGTTTTACACTCGTGACCTAATCCACTTTACTCTAGTATAATCGAAACACTGCTCAATAGGACCTGTTTTGTGGACATAACTTTTGTTTTCAGTGAGAACAGCTTGTTCTAACTTTGACGTTTTGATGAAGACACTTAGTATCAAAACCCAGATGTCTCGCAGTCTCGTCTTTCTGTTCTGTCTTCCTGCCTTGCTTCCCATTGTTATTCCTACCGGCATGGACAGATTACTGGACAGTCTATGGGGCACAAGCCCCGGGGGGGCCCAAGAGGTCTGGACGCCCCCAGACCCAAGAAACCATGCAGGGACTGTTAATCTTTCTGTTGGAAAGTCAAACTAATGACTACAAAAAGCCATAAAATAAGAAACAAATAGATGCAAATCTATACAAAATGACTAAAAAGAAACAACTGAAGAAATATGCAAAAGTAAGAAATCTGTCTTGCTCAGAGGTGTGTAGGATTGATGGGGGCCTTTTCCATATCTGTGCCCAGGGGTCCATTGTCTCCTAATGTGTCCATGCCTGCTGGGCTGAGTACTTTGTCTCTGGCCTTCCCTGACCATAAACTCAGACTCACCTACCAGTCTCTCTGCTCCCTGTCCTGTTTGCTCAAGTTCAGGATCCAATCTTCAAGGAAAATAGCATCTCAGGTGAAGGTGGAAGCCAAATTGATTTGGTATCTTCCAGCTTCTGATTGGCTGAACAACCTGATTCAAGTATACATGGCAGTGATCTTGAGGACCAACGCTGCCGTTCCCTGACCTATATGATGCACAGTAACTAAGGAGGTCCAGAGGAACCTGATCTTTACTTTGCCTTTAGCTCCATCTAGCAAATGTTTAATGAATCGCAATTAATGCCACAGCAAGTCAAGAACTGCAAAAAATAAACTTAAAAAAAGAACAATTAAATAGACCACTGCTCTGAAAAGTCAAGTTCTAATATCTTTTTTCTGACAAAGCCCAGATAGTCATAGTTATATGTTTTGCTAATATTTAGAAAGAGACTTATATCCTAATCATTGGTTGACAGCCACTGAAATTAAAATCACTGGTTCCATTTGTGTGGGTAAACCCTAATGTGACAATGGAAAAACAGTGAAATTATAATAGCTCTGCCTAATCATGCTTAATAATAATGTTTTTCTCTTGCTTTCATTAATCTACATAATGACACTCTTAGATAGTTTTAAATGTCAGTTATGTCAAAAGAGCTTGAACTTTAGTGAACCGGAACAAGGATATTTGATTAAGTGCTAAATGACAGGATTTTTTTTTGTCTGCTTTCCTACTGGTGGGCCTGGGTGGCCCTGGGCTCATCTAAATTGAACGGCAAGCCACCCAGTCACTTAGGTTCTGTCACACGTGGAATTGTCCCAGTAATGCTGTGGCTTATAATAAATGTGGAAAATGATGCCAGTACGATTGTAATGGTGTTATTTTGGCTCCTATGACCAAATGGAAGAGGCTCACCTTATTTTTTGTAGGCCCACCCACACTCTGTTTTCTTGCTACTCTTACAACCTGTTGTTTCAGGGAAGACACAGTGAAACAGACAGTCCCTGAAAATTCTGATCTTAGGCTGCCCCCACTGGTCATATCAAAAAAAGACACTTTGGCAGATAATAATTCAACTTCAGCCTGAGGTGGGCAGAACTAGGCTGAAAACTACATTAGGCTTGGAGCAGTGCAACAAAGCTTAAGTAAATTTTAAATAAAAAACAAAATACTAGCACAATCAGTACTCTGTTAGGAACCATGCATGTACTTACTATAGGGATACATCAAGTCAGATGTCTCCTTTTATCTTTACACCACCAGAGAGCGCTAAAATTTTATCTATTCTAATAACACATACATTTAGGAAGTAGCAGTGGTATATATTTAAAATGATTCCATATATTCTCAGAAATGACATTAAAATATTAGTACTGCAGTTGGTAATTTAACAGGCACATTTGTACATTTCTTATTGATGTAAGTGACAAACTATAAGTAAACACAATTGCTATATATAACACCAGTCCCATTCAGAGCTGTTATAACAGTAAAGCGCTACCAGTATTAATGTGGTATGACTTACTGTTTAATTGGGAGCCTCCAACCTGCTAAAGATAAGCTACAACTGTCTGAAATGATTCACATGACCATGAAAGATAGACTCTACTCTGTTGGCAGCCATACACACGTGTCCACTGTATCTTTAGAATTACAAATGCAAAAATATAAAATATATTCAAATATTGTGTTGCATACTGCTAACATAACATTACTGCTTACATAAACACATACAGTTTGACATACACATAGAGGATTTTTTTTTGGCCAATTTATATCACAAATAAGATATATTTTATTATTTCATTGTTTACTTTGTGCTCTTGAAATTTTTTCAATAAATTGTTTTATCCCTTTAATTTTATCTTTAGGTACATTTTCTATGTGAGATCACTGATAATGTATGAAGATGTGAGCAGTTATCAGCCTATGTGAATAAATATAGTCTGATCATGAAAAAAACATCTGGCTTCCACATGACAGTTTTTGGGAAGAGGATTGTGAAATTTACTAAAAAATAAGATGGAACTAAAAAAAAAAGCTCATATTATCAATCATCAAATATGGTACTGTACAAATTATTAATCAGCAATTCACAGTCTGCTCTGTTCCTGCCAAAATTCAAGAGCATGGGTCGTTAAACAGATATACTGGCTGCATCTAAATTAATACATACTCCCATATTTATAGAATAAGTAAATATTTGTACAATTATAGTAAATTGAGGGGAAACACTCACTCCTATGGCCAATTTAAAGTCACCAATCAACCTGACATACAGCTTTGTGGACTGTGGGAGGAAACCATAGTACCTGGAGAAAACCCACACAAGTATGAAGAGAACATGCAGACTCCACACAGGAAGGCCCTTGCTGGGTTTCAAACCAGGAACCTTCTTGCTGTGAGGCAGCAGTGCTAATCAACAATCTATAATAATCCTGGATTTATTTAGCGCCCACAAAGTAAAGCCATGGGGGATAAAATAGGCGTAACTGTACATATGAGCATGTGTGTTGGAATGGTTCACATTGCCAGACTGTGTGTGTGTGTGTGTGTGTGTGTGTGTGTGTGTGTGTGTAGAAAAAATAAATAAACTTAAAATTGGCATATATAACACACTGGTAATCTGTGTGTGTGTGTGTGTGTGTGTTTATAAAAATAATGAGTTTCACTTAAGTGTGTGAAAACTTGACAATGATGAGACATGTCTCCAACCGCAGACGTTCAGAAGCCACATATGGAGCGAGTCAGCACTGTGACCTACGAGAATTTTTGGTCTTCTCTTCTTTGACAATTAGTTAGAACCCAAGAAGTGCTTAGGTCTGAAAATTCAGCACTACTGTTACACTGTGGGTTATAGGCAAGTATTGCAGGGATGATATTGTATGGTAATATGGTATCATGTTTTTTCACCACATTGATTTTCATTAGGGGCAAATGTTTATGTTTAATAATTATGTTTACCTGGGAAGCATGGTGGCTGAGTGGTTAGCACTGTTGCCTCACACCAAGAAGGTTCGCAACCCGGCCTTTCTGTGTGGAGTTTGCATGTTCTCCCTGTGCTTGTGTGGATTTTCTCCAGGTACTCTGGTTTCCTCCCACAGTCCAAAAACATGTATGTCAGGTTGATTGGTGACTCTAAATTGCCCATAGGAGTGAGTGTGAGTGTGTGAGGTTGTTTGTCTCTATGTGGCCCTGTGATGGACTGGTGACCTGTCCAGGGTGGACCCCTGCCTTTCACCCAAAGAGAGCTGGGATAGGCTCCAGCAGATCCCTGTGATCCTGGTTAAGGAATAAGCAGGTATAGGAAATGGATGGATGGAACTATGTTTACCTCATAAGCACTGTGACTCTTAGATTATTTTTCACCTGCAGCAAAAAATCCATCCAAACCAGATAACTGACCAAAGCTCAACACTGAATACAGCACTGGAGGTGGATAATGAATAAGCTGTCAGTGTTAATGGAAAGAGCATAAAGGCAATAAAAAAACAAATGTAATGTGTGAGCATATAAAAATGCAGAGAGCCACTTTGCTACAGTACTATTGTATTTTGTTTCAAAATGAAATGCTATGTACTGTATTTGTTTTTTTTTATTTCTCATATCCTGTTGTGTGCTGTTACCAATATATCACACAGGGGTCACTGAACCTCTATTGTTTCATTTTGTGTAATCTAACCAGATTCCTTCAAACTCTGTTTTGTTCTTTATCAAGTTAACGCTCACAGACAGAACTGAACTGTTTGTCTGAAACTGAGACTATAACTTTCTCCCAAATAATAGGCACAGAGGGTTATCCAGTTGTTCAAGGGGGACTGCACCTTTTTTCTGACAGCGTACCAATAACACTAAGGGGGTCCACCAGTGTTTATTGTTTTAGTCAGCAGAAGGGTTCCTGGAATCGTACAGTATGCATTTAACTTCTATAAATTGCTCACAAATACCTATAAGATGTCTATGAAGCTCAATGTAGCAGGAGAAGTTCACAGATACTGGCAGAGAGCTGCATGGGGGATTTCCCATGCCATGTTAAAGCTCTGTGAGCCTGTTTAGGGAAGGTGACGCTAAACACAGAAAGCTGCAGACAAACAGCTTTGACTAAAGCCCACTCATGATGCAAGATAAAGCCTATCGCCCATGTGGAGGTGGGGCGATTAAGCCCTGCCATATAGCTGAGCCTGGGGGACTCCCCTGTCAATATATTGGGAAATCTATCTTTCTCTTTGTCTGATTCTCTTTCTGTTTATGTCTGTTTTTTTTCTCTGTCTGTGTTTCTTCCTCCCCTCTCCCTGCCTTTCTCACTCAATTTCGATCTGTGCCTTTGGTAGCATCCTTTCTCAGTTTCATCTTACACTTGCCACATGCACACGCAACATTTTTTGATTTTCCATTGAAAGGTGCAAGATGTTTATCTAGGTCTCTCTCTCCTTTAGTGTCCCTCTGACACTGTCCTCTCTGATGCATAAACGGATTCATAATGACTCAGCCACCAGTAGAAACCTGTTCCACACTGCTCTCCACTCCCCACAGCCATCACACTTGCTGTTTTGGGAGCACAGTACCAAAAAGTGTGGGTGTATTGTCCAAGAAATGTGCCCATCTACTTCCCTGTGTGAATGAAATGGAAAGTATGAATTTACCAGAAATGTAGGTTGCAGATCATTAGATTATGTAAACAAAATTTTCTGCAAATAACTAAGCAGTTTTTAATTTCTGGTCAAGCTTGTAAAGCAGGAGCACTCTTCCAGTGTGATATCAAAGCATTATAGATGTCTCATTCAGCATTTCAACATCAAAAGCCCATAACCACGCATAGTGACTGCTTACTTAACACAGAAAACCAGAGAATGCCACACACAGACTGTTGTCTTGTCATAAAAATGTTCTGCAAAGCAGGCTGCTTTTTAAAAATTATAATAAAAAAGATAGGACTGCACCTTTTCAAGGGCAGATGGTCACCTGCTTAATGCAAGTCTATTTATTTTCAACCTATTTTAGTTCTATTTTTGGTCTCTACCATCTCCTGAGGGAAATATCTGGCACTCAAGCTGCTAAATGTTGCACTATGCTCACCAGGTAGTTGCTAAACGTGATCAAGAGTGTTGTGGGTTTTAAAGCTGCAAATCAAAAGTTGGCAAAGGAAGCTGCAGATTCTGGAGAAAATCAGCCAGTTCACCTAAATAACATCAAGATAAGAAAGTGTTTTTTTTAAATCTGTTATTCATTGATTTGGTTAAGAGAAAAGAACTGAGGTGATGCTGAACAAGTCAAGAAAACAGGATGCTTATGTCTAACAGGGTTTAGTGTCTGAGTGGCATCCACCAGCTAACATTTCCTATTATAGCTTTCATCCCCTGAACTGTCAGTTGTACTTGATCAAGGGTGTCAGGCATTCAGCCTCACTGTGGTATGTGTATCACTAACAGCATGAGAAGATTCAGACACTGTAAAACATTGTTCTCAACCATTGGAGCTCTTTTGGACAACATTACACATTTTGTGATGAAAAAACCAGACATGAAACTTATTCTTGGCTTTAATCTCTCCCTATGGGACCTGTGGAAAAAAACCAAAAAAAAAAAAAAAAAAAAGACGAACCTTTAAAATTGGAGCTGAGTTTTTTGTCACCCCCAGTGTTTCAACTTAACAGTTTTCTCACTAGATCTGCTGACTTTTCAAATACCTTTAGCAATTTCCTTTCCCAAAAAAGTTACTAGCAACATTTTGTCCAGAACAGCTTCTGCAGGAGGTCTAGCTCAAACCCTGGCTCAGGTGAGAAAAGATGTCAATGCTCAGGTTCACTTGGTTGTCAAAGGCCTCACCTGATTGGAAGAGCACTTGCATACATCTTATCTTGTGTGGCTGGATTCTGAATCTATGACACCTGTCCTTGAAGTGACTCAGAGCTGTGTGCAGTTGTGGTGACAGCAAAGACTTCAAATGGTAACATAAGCAGCCAAACAGGAAACACAAGTATAGTTAACATGAAAATCCATGTTCAGTGTTGTGTAGGTTGGTTAGCAAACCTACAGAAATTGGCAGCAGCTGAACCTTTGACTTTATTTCTTTGGAATTTTGTTTTGACACTGTTCATTGTTGTTGTTGTTCATTGTTGTGCTGTTGTTATTTGTATTAACACATATGCAGATATTATCGAAAGCCTGAGCTATGATGAAATTATCACATATGCATTCCTGCAAACAAAGAGTGGATGAAGATAAGAGCAGTGAGTGGAAAGTACATTGTGAAAAACATACATTTGATCTATAGCACTGTTGAAAGGTAGCAGGCTTTGGGGAAATACAGATATATTGTTACCTGTTTATTTTATTCTGTGATCTGACATCCATATACGTCCACGTGTGTGAATTAACAGAGTATGAATGGACAACATGTTTACCTGCTCTCATTAGCAGGCAGTTACACAGGAAGTCAGCTGACCTGAGTGGTATGATCTCAGCTCTCATAAAGGGGATGTTTATGCGTCACAGTGGAAATAGAGACCACTGGTATTGGTAGACCCATGCTGTGTTCCAACTTAACCTCTGCCGGTAGATCAAAAGTAGAGGAAATGGACGATGGGCAGACTGTAGGCGCGAGAGACACATGCACAGTGGGGGGGTGTGCAGAACTGATCAGATGGGAAGACTGGTGGACTGTGGCATACATGGAAAAAGAAGCTGTTTTGTGACGTACAACAACACACCACAGACTTTCCCCGAATTCACAAGAAAATCAGGTCTTCCCTCCTACTTATACATTGGACTGTACTCTATTTTAACTCATTCTCAAGAAGTGATTATTTTTGTGTGTAGCCAGCAAACTGAGATTTCTCTACCAGTATAGACTATGGGTGCGTAATCACACTGTGTATCTACAGTTTATGCATTGTATGACTGAAGAATTAAAATCATTCTAAGAGTAAAGAATAAGGGGGAATGATGAACTTGTCTCACAGGAAATCCAAACATGTAAACACAAGAAATAGGAGAAAAGACACATGTCCAGTGTTTAAATCTTATGTGAACCCTCTAACCAGGATTGAGTAGATACCACTTGCCAGGAAAACTCCCCATAGTTTCCTTGGGTTTTGAAATGTGCCTTAGATAGTCCACAAGAACCCAGCAGCAACAACACCACAATTCTTTCCAGTACATTTAAAGGGTTAGTGAAACTTGTGTTTCCAGGGGCTTGTATGGGCTATGGGCTATGGGCTATGGGCTATGGGCAAATGTGGTTAACATTTGATCCAGAAGTCTGTTATCCACTGAATTATAAGTATCCTTTTCTTTTTCACAAAGGACATGTCAAACAGCTTTGGACCATTATTTTTCATGGACTAAAAAAAACAGCATGGGCCATTCCATTTTTTCGCTTGCTGTTGGGGCAAACAGAAAGACAGTGTGTGAGCGCACTAATCTCTATTTTGGAAGAATCTTGCTGAAACCTGGAGAAATATGGTTTCTGTGAGGTATTTTGATCTGTTCACACACACTGGTATGTTTGAAATTTGACCATGCCACTTCCCATGTTTCATGAGATAATGTATCTGAGCAGGACTATGCTTTAAACACTGCATTTCCTATCAAATCTACCACTTCCTCCAAACATAGATCCACTTTCATTGTTCATACCCCGCCTACCCTTTCCCCGTTCTCTATTTTTTCTCCTCTCTCTCGCATGATCTATCTCAATTATCTGAGGCTGCATGAGAGTGGCAGTGGCTTTCTCAGAAGCCTTCCCCACACCACATATACTAACTAACCTTCCTTTATCTATCAAACATCACTCAGTCCATCCTATTTTCTACAGACTAAAACTGTCGGTCTGATTTGTATGAAGGCTCCTTGCTTGTGAACATTGGGATTGATTTATCTAATTATTTTATCCACGTGTGTGGAACAGGCACAGTACGCCACAGGCCACAGGCGCAGTACTTGTATTTGTATGGACCTTGAGAACATAGAACTAACTGACAGGTTTGTCTCCATTTGCTGACAACATTCACTGGGTTAAGATTGGCCTTTACAGATGTCATTGGTACTGATGCTTAAAAAAAAAAGTCTAATGTGTTAGTATCTGAAAAAGTCATGCTTAGGAATATTGTACTGTTGTTGTATTGTCTATGATCTGCTCAACGGACACCAGAAGGACCTTCGAAGTGTAAGTCGTTTAAGAAGAAAGCCCTTTAATGCCCCATACTTCCAATCCAGTATATAGCTTACTGGATTGGAAGTCAGGATTTTTGCATATTGGAGTAAACACTTCAATTGTGCATTTTCTATGTCGCCAAATAAAGTTTGGGTCTTTGCAAATCCACTGTACAACTGAGAAAAGATCTGGTATTTTGTAGATAATTTCTTTTAAGTCTTTTCTTGGCCCAAAATAAAACAGCTGAATCAGCTTTCTGTTCTCCTTTTGAATATTATGAGAAGTATTTCTTATAGAGTACAAAAGTCTGGGAAAGACATTGATTTTTAAAAGTGCTATGCAGCCTCAGCAGGAAATTGAAAGCAACCCGTTCCACCTTTCAAGTAGTCCAGAAGGGGAGTTCAAAACTGGCCTTAAATAACTGGCTAAAATTGCATGAGAAAAATATGTTTGGGTCTGTATCCGGACAATCGAAAAGGAAGAGGAAGTTCTCTACATATTTGTGGTCTCTGTCACATGCTTTCTTCATAAGCAGTTTTTGTTTCAAAATTTAATTCTCAGGAAAAGTCTATTTGTTAGACACAAATTGTACCAATAAAGCAGGTGATTTGTCTCTGACGCATTTCATTGTCTCATATGAGGATTTTTTAAAATTGCCACCCCAACACATAGCAAACTTTATACAGCAGAAAGCCTGTACCACTTGAACCACAAATGTTAGGGTCAAATGTGCAAGCTCTGCATAACCTTCCACCCCATCCCACAAAAGACATTCTGTGGTCTTAAAACACACCATGCTGCTTCCACATTACCAACTGAGACAGGGTGAGTATGGGGTATAAGACGATGGCTGTTTAGGCTGAAAACTGAATAAAAATAAGTGATCAACTTCTGCATTCAGTTCTGTAAATGAAAGCATTTAGTTTAAGCATATATTTAAGCCTATTTACATGAATGCAGAAAACTTCACTGCCCACAGAAAATGCAACAGACTCTAGACACATGGTTTTAGCAAAATATGCAATAAACTAGAATTAGAGCTGCTGGTGGTGCTTTATTTCCTCAGGTCAGTCTAATTTCATAGGTTTATTGCTTTAACATTTTGTGTCATCTGTAGCAGTGACGTCTTCCTCGATCAAGTTTGGTAAGTTGCAGGGCGAGTCTAAGCTGTCGCTACTTTTAACTTTTTAATTCCATTGAAATTTCCAAATATTGTTTTCCCTGGAGAGTCAGAATACTTTTTAGGGCTTATTGAGTTTTGAGTTTATTACAGGGAGTTTTCAGTTTTGCTGATTAAATGCAATAATATTAGTAACATTACTTCTAGCATGTAAATAAAATCTAGGACAGTTAAGTTACCTAATAATGAAAACACTGTTTATTGTAGTGAGCTTCTTACATACTGTGGATAGTGTAGCTGCCTCAGTGCAAACATAATATTTTTTAATGCTTTAATGCTTTCATTTATTCATTGATTTGTCATTAATAAAAAAATGAATAACAATAAATCTACCAGTGGCAGTGTATTCGAGCATAGGCCTGTGTTGTGTTATTGTCTTTTGGGACTTCAGAGTGCTTCATCAGTATTAGCTTTTCCCCCTAAATGCATTTAAAGGTATAAAATGCTGTGTCTACAACACAACAACACAACAACATACACAAATTAAAGAAAAAAACTAAAGTAATAAAGAGACTAAGTTTCCTAAAGTAAATGTGTTTGTGTCTTCCTGGGAGGCGTTTTCTGAGTTTATCACCTACTAAACATGACCACATTCTAAACTTTACCAAAGATTTTTAGCTTAACAGACATGGGGGTGATATTCTACATTAATCATTTTGGTACCACACCTGGAAATGAAACCCCTGGATAGTGGAAAAAAAGCCCACACGACAGACTGATATATATTCACATCAAGACAACTTTAAAATAACTGAAGGGGCAGATACAGTCATCCGGTTATGAGTCACTTCATTGGTAATGTGCTGATTAAGGCATATGGCTGCTTGTACCAAATGATTGCTGAAGAAGTTATAGTTTATAAACATGATTCAAAAACGTAAATAGTAGCTGAAGTTATAAAATGAATGTAGTGAAGTCAAAGTATGAAGTAGTAGAAAATGGAAAGGGGAGTGGAGATGAGAGGAGTGGAGAGGAGAGGAGAGGAGAAGAGAGGAGAGGAGAGGAGAGGAGGAGAGAGAGGAGAGGAGAGGAGAGGAGGAGAGAGAGGAGAGGAGAGGAGGGAGAGGAGAGGAGAGGAGAGGAGAGGAGAGGAGAGGAGAGAGAGAGAGAGAGAGGAGGGGGGGGGGAGGGGAGAGGAGAGGAGAGGAGAGGAGAGGGAGGAGAGGAGAGGAGAGGAGGGAGAGAGAGGAGAGGAGGAGAGGAGAGGAGAGGGAGGGGAGGAGGAGAGAGGAGGGAGGGGGAGAGGAGAGGAGAGGAGAGGAGAGGAGAGGAGAGGAGGGGAGGAGGGAGAGGAGAGGAGAGGAGAGGGGAGGAGGAGAGAGGAGAGGAGAGGAGAGGAGAGGAGAGAGAGGAGGGGAGAGGGAGAGGAGAGGAGGAGAGGAGAGGAGAGGAGGAGAGAGAGAGGAGAGGAGAGGAGAGGCGAGGAGAGGAGAGGAGGCGAGGAGGAGGGAGAGGAGGAGAGGAGGGAGAGGAGAGGAGAGGAGGAGGAGAGGAGAGGAGAGGAGAGGAGAGGAGAGGAGAGGAGAGGAGAGGAGAGGAGAGTAGAGAAGGATAGAAAGAGGAGCAGAGAGGGGGAGAGAGAAGAGGAGCTCAGTGCACCCATGGGGAGTCCTCAGGCAGTCTAGGCCTACAGCAGCATAACTAAAGGAGGTTTGAGGGTCAAAGCTGTGCTCTTTCATTGTTATTTCAAAAGAATTTTCTGAAGTCTGTTCTGATCAATAATTTTATTTGCACAGCAGGTTAAATGACAGAGTGTTTTCACTCTGCACCATTGCAACAAGTTTGACCACTAAACTGTTTTGAGCCCATATATCATCTGTACAGTTGTAAAGTACTATCAGCTGACATGCCAGCTGTGTGTGTGTGTGTGTGTGTGTGTGTGTGGGAGTGTGTGTGTTTTGCCCAACCGCTGACTGAGCTCAGAGCTCACCTGAAACTCTGGTTTCTCCTGTTTCCTCTCTCCAGTCTCTTCTTTGTCATCTCAACAAGCATATGTGCCTAATTTTAAACAATAGACAAATCTGGTGGAATAACATGATCTTTCTGTGGACTACGCTATTGTAGAGTCCTGTTTGTGTGAAAAGAGTCGCAACATTACAGTTTTGGATCATTCCCAAAGCGCTCATAAAGAAGTGATTTTTTTTTTGTACAAGATGAATGCAAACTTCAAAGAATGCACTCCTGCTCTGTGAATTGTCACTGTTTCCATTAGTCTACTGCAAGTGCAATAACAACTAAAATAAAGATTCTTTGTAGTCCATTTGTGCACACAGTGACAATAGGAAACTTCCCTCTAAGTTATAGAAAAGAAAATGTGAAAAGTCAGACCAAAAAAAACTGTGTTTACAACTGTGAAAAAAACTGTGTTTTCAAAAGAAACATGTTTTTCTTTCTGAGCAACCTGGCAGGTATCGTCAGTTAATTTATGGAAACAGCCACCATGTGCGTGGGTGGAAAGGGAGGGCCATTCACATCCACAACTTATTTTCTACTGTAACACTGAATTAGTGAGGTGAGGTTGTAATTTACAGTTCATTTTACGCTGTGTAGTCATGTAGTCTTGTACTGTAATGGATGATGTTTTTACTAGCTCTGCTGGGGAATGATAGGCCATACTTTTCCAAATCAATGAAGGGCTATGAAAAGGAAAAATTAAAGACTATATCTGTAGCACCGTCTCACATATATCACAGGTGATTTAAACATATGGATGTTGTTCTTTTGGATTTTGGTCATAATGTGTTTTTTTTTTTCTGTTTCCAACCTAATTTGTAAGAGGTGTTGGAAGGTTGACATGAGAATTAAATGGGATGTTTAATTGTGTCTTCATCGTATAAACTTAACTGCACTCTGTTAGTAATGCTGTTGCACTGTTGCACTGCTTTCTGACAGCATGGTAGAGAAAATACCGTACACATCCAATACACTTGTCAGTGGAAGAAGAAATGGGGGTTAGGTTGACTTTCTTTTATTAAGTAGCAGGAACTGACGGCAGCAATTTTGAATATTTATTACTTATCACCTATTACTGCTTGTGTCTTCTAATACCTTTTCACATCTTCTGAGAAAAGCTAATAAACTTTTGGCCCAGAAAGACATTCAGTATAGCAATATATAACAGTTGGTTTTACTCTTTGCAGTAAACTGCTTCTACATCAACCCCTTTAGTGTAAGATGTGACCCACAGATATCTTTTAACCTCAATGATTCAGTGAACCTGTAGCCAAACTAAAATCACCTGGGTCAAAAATAAATACAAATTCTTGAGGTTTAAAGGGGTAAGACACACTGTCCCTGTGTGTCTTCAACGTACTGCAGTCCTCTTATCTGCTGTCATGTTGATGCACCTATGTTTTTGTCAATCACCACTGTTCTTTTTATTCTGTCCTTATCCAAAAGTAAGTGTGTATATAGCATAATATAAACAGCTGAATGATTGCATTCTAAAATTTAGCAACATATAGTAACAGAAAGCTACATATAGTAAAAAGTTCTGGTATATAGAGATGTGTATAGTTTTATTAATAATGCAACCACCGGGGGGCACAATCCAGTGTTTTCAGGTGCTGGTTCCATGTCTGGGTAAATGCAGAGGGTTGTGTCAGGAAGGGCATCCGATGTTAAATTTAAGCCAAATCAAACATGCGAATCACAAATATGACGTCGATACCGGATCGGTCACAGCCCAGGTTAACAACGAACACCGCTGGTGCTGTTGACTTACAGGGTGCCAGTGGAAATTAGACTACTGTTGGTTGAAGGAGAGGAGGAAGGCGTGTTCGTAGGCAAAGAGAGAAGAGGAAGGGCAGGAGTGTAGGACTTAGAGTAGGGACTTTGTCTGGGAAAACTTGTGTTCAGGTGAAAAGGTAGCAAGGCCAATAGATTAGGAGCAGGATTGAAGCTGTTTTATCAAGGTGTGGATGGAAAGAGGAATGGAGTAGGAGTTATCCTGAAGGAGGATTTTCCTAGGAATGTTCTGGAGGTGAAGAGAGTGTCAGATAGGATGATGAGTCTGAAGCTGGAAGTTGAAGGTGTGATGTTGAATGTTGTCAGTGGTTATGCCCCACAGGTAGGATGTGAGTTAGAAGAGAAGGAGAAATTCTGGAGGGAGATTGATGAGGTGATTCAGGGTATCCTTAGTGGTGAGAGAGTGGTGATTGGGGCAGACTTCAACGGACATGTTGGTGAGGGAAACAGAGGTGACGAGGAAGTGATGGGTAAGTTTTGGTAAAAATCTCAGAAATAACTTTTCTAAAATTATAGCTACTCTAGATGGCATAGCCCTGGCCTCCAGCACTACTGTAAAAAACCTTGGAGTTATTTTTGACCAGGACATGTCCTTTAACTCACACATAAAACAAATTTCTAGAACTGCATTCTTTCACCTGCGCAACATTTCCAAAATTAGGAACATCCTGTCTCAAAATGATGCAGAAAAACTAGTCCATGCGTTTGTTTCCTCAAGGCTAGATTACTGTAACTCATTACTATCTGGATGTCCTAATATCTTAATAAAAAGCCTCCAATTAATCCAGAATGCCGCAGCCAGAGTCCTGACAGGAACTAGCAAGAGAGATCATATTTCTCCTATATTGGCTTCTCTTCATTGGCTCCCTGTAAAATATAGAATAGAATTTAAAATCCTTCTTCTCACATACAAATCCCTTCATAATCAAGCTCCTTCATACCTTAAAGACCTCATAGTACCATATTATCCCAATAGACCACTTCGCTCTCAGAGTGCAGGCCTACTTGTGGTTCCCAGAGTTCTCAAAAGCAGAATGGGAGGCAGAGCCTTTAGCTATCAAGCTCCTCTCCTGTGGAACCAGCTCTCAGCCTGGGTTCAGGAGGCAGACACTCTCTGTACTTTTAAGGCTAGACTTAAAACCTTCCTCTTTGACAAAGCATATAGTTAGGGCTGGCTTCAGGCAACCCTGAACCATCCCTTAGTTAGTTATGCTGCTATAGGCCTAGACTGCCCGAGGACCATTGGTGCACTGAGCTCCCCTACCCTACCCGCCCCCCCCCTCCCCCTTCTCTCCGACCTCATGTATATTCCACCATTGAATGTTACTAACCTTGTGCTCTCTCTCTCCCCTAGTTTGTGCTCTCTCCCTCCCTCTCTCTCTCTCTCTCTCTCTGTACCTTCTGCAGGTGTCCCTGGTCCTGGAGCTGTTTATCGCTGATGTGCAGTTACTGGCCCCACCAACTTGCAGTGTCTATTTGTTGTTTATTGTTGCTGTTCTTTTCTCTCTGCTCTATCCACTCACCCCAACCGGTCGAGGCAGATGGCCGCCCAAACTGAGCCCGGTTCTGCTGGAGGTTTTTTTCTTCCGTTAAAGGGAGTTTTTTCCTCTCCACTGTCGCCAAGTGCTTGCTCATAAGGGAATTGTTGGGTTTTTAGTTTTAGTTTTTGTAAAGTGCCTTGAGATGATTTGTATTGTGATTTGGCGCTATACAAATAAAATTGAATTGAATTGAATAGAACAGGAATGCAGAAGGACAGATGGTGGTAGACTTCGCAAAAAGGATGGAAATGGCTGTAGTGAACAGATTTTTCCAGAAAAGGGAGGAACATAGGGTGACATATAAGAGTGGAGGCAGGAGCACACAAGTTGATTACATCTTGTGCAGACGTTTCAACCTGAAAGAGATCAGTGACTCCAAAGTAGTGGCTGGGGAGAGTGTAGCCAGACAGCATAGGATGGTGGTGTGTAGGATGACTCTGGTGGTGAGGAAGATGAAGAGGACAAGGGCAGAGCAGAGGACCAAGGGGTGGAAGTTGAAAAAGGAAGAGTTGTGTGGCTTTCAGGGAGGAGCTGAAACAGGCTCTGGGAGGTCAGGAGGTTCTTCCAGATGACTGGACAGCTACAGCTAAAGTGATCAGGGAGACAGGTAGGAGGGTACTTGGTGTGTCATCTGGAAAGAGGAAAGCAGATAAGGAGATTTGGTGGTGGAATGAGGAAGTTCAGGAGTGTGTTAAGAGATAAAGGTTAGCTAAGAAGAAGTGGGACACAGATGAGAACAGACAGGAGTACAGAGAGATGCAGCGTAAGGTGAAGGTAGAAGTGGCAAAGGCCAAACAAAGGGCCTATGAGGATTTGTATGATAGGTTGGACACTAAGGAGGGAGAGGTGGATTTGTACAGGTTGGCGAGGCAGAGAGACATAGATGGGAAGGATGTGCAGCAGGTTGGGGTGATCAACGACACAGATGGAAATGTGTTGACAAGTGGAAAGATGGAAGGAATATTTTGAAGAGTTGATGAAGGAGGAAAATGTTAGAGAGCACAGAGTAGAAGAGGTGACTCTTGTGGAGTAGGAAGGCGTTGAAGAAGATGAAGAATGGAAAGGCATTTGGTGTCCATACTTCCATACCTGTGGAAGTATGGAAGTGTTTAGGAGAGGTGGCAGTAGAGTTTTTGACTGGGCTACTTAACAAGAGCTTGGAGAGTGAGAGGATGCCTGAGGAATGGAGGAGAAGTGTACTGGTGCCCATCTTTAAGAACAAGGGAGACATGCAGAGTTGTGGAAACTACAGAAGAATAAAGCTGATGAGACACACAATGAAGTTATGGGAAAGAGTAGTGGAGGCTAGGCTGAGGTCAGAAGTGAGCATTTTTGAGCAGCAGTATGGTTTCATGCCAAGAAAGAGAACCACAGATGCAGATTTGGAAAAAGCATATGACAGGGTGCCGAGAGAGGAGCTGTGGTTTTGTATGAGGAAGTCTGGAGTGGCAGAGAAGTATGTTCGAGTGGTGCAGGACATGTATGAGAGCTGTAAGACAGTGGTGAGGTGAGCTGTAGGTGTGACAGAGGAGTTCAAGGTGGAGGTGGGACTGCACCAAGGATCAGCTTTGAGCCCCTTCTTGTTTGCTGTGTTGATGGACAGGCTGACAGATGAGGTTAGACAGGAATCTCCATGGACCATGATGTTTGCAGATGACATTGTCATCTGTAGTGAGAGCAGGGAGCAGGTGGAGGAAAATCTAGAGAGGTGGAGATTTGCTCTGAAAAGGCAAGGAATGAAGGAGACCAGCAGTGTTGTCTAGTTTAGAGACAGTGGCACTGAGAAAAAGACAGGAGGCAGAGCTGGAGGTAGCAGAGCTGAAGATGTTGAGGTTCTCTCTGGGAGTGACGAGGATGGATAGGATCAGGAATGAGGACGTCAGAGGGACAGCTCATGTTAGATGTTTTGGAGAAAAAGCCGGGGAAGCCAGATTGAGATGGTTTGGACATGTTCAGAGGAGGGACAGTGAATACACTGGTAAAAGGATGCTGAGGTTGGAGCTGCCAGGAAGGAGGCCTAGAGGAAGACCAAAGAGGAGGTTCTTGGATGTAGTGAAGGAGGACATGAGGATAGTTGGTGTGGCTGAGGAGGATACAGAGGATAGGGTTAAATGGAGGCAGATGATTCGCTGTGGCGACCCCTGAAGGGGGCTGGACGTATTTTTCAGGACCAGTCGTATTTTCCTGAGACCATTTGTATTTTATTGGACCAATTGTATTTTATTTGACCAGCCGTATTTTATTGGACCAGTCATATTTTATTCGACCAGACATATTTTTCTGAGACCAGTCGTATTATATTGGACCAGTCATATTTTTCAGGACCAGATGTATTTTAAAGTTTTGATGCTTCTTCACCCATGAAGGGTGCCAGCATCCAAACGCGCAGAATAAGGAAGTAAATTCTATAATGAAGCTTGACGATTTGTGTGATTTTTTTGTGGGCGTACAGATAATTTGTCTCACCTCAGATTATTTCCATATGAACAGTGTGCTCAGTGCGAGGCATCACATTAACGATAATGAAGTGAGACAGGAGAAACTACTGCTCCTTACTTTCATATAGATTACATAAAGAGATTATTTGTTTTCAACTTCAGTTGTTTCATTTATAAGACAACATTTCAAGCTTTCTATGGATATATTTCTCGTGTCTTTGATGCAAGTATTTGCTGAGATTCAGGTTGTTTTATTTACATCTGTGAAGAAAGATGGCAGACAGAAAAGACAGAGAGCGCACCATGCCTGCTGTCTTTATTTTACAAAAGCACAGCATTTTGTTTTTGTGAGTGTATACAAATAAAACTAGAGCCTTTACAGATTCAAATGATATATTGCTGTTATCTGTATGATCAAAACTGACTAATTAACTAACTGAATAATTTAAGTTCGTTTTGGCGTCTTCAGGAGAAGATGCCACAAAATGGTCCTTGACCCGAGGATTAATGAAAGGTGTTTCTAATGCACTATTTGGTCAAACTATAGAATCAAAACCATCATTGAATCTTTAACTGAACTGTGTAAATAACAAACCAAATGATACAATTTATGTAAAGGTATTTGTATGTCCTAGTTTTTTTTTTAATACAAAAAAACTTCCTATAACGTCTCATATATTTTTGTTTTTAAATGGTCGAGTATCCCAGTTATGATTGCGTTTTTGAAATACACATTGCATTTGATCAAACTGATCAAATTCAGTGATTATTAAATCTTTTAAATTGGTTTAATTTTGTTTTTTTCCTGTTTTCTTAGGACCCTCAAAGAGGAGGAGCGGGTCCCATGAAGAAGTTCAGGCTGTGGAAAAGACACTGTCTGTGTTTATAGAGTCTGGCAAAGTATCAGGAAAGTCACACTGTGTTGTCTGTATCAAAGCTTCTTCAAGGGCACTGAGAAACAGAACTTGGCAAGCCATTAAGTTCTGTATTAAAATTCCTAAAAATTCACTGCTGTTCGCCACGAAAAAGCAAGGAGGACATGAACACACACTTAATTATGTTATGACATATTGTACTTTCCACTTTCCATTTGTTTGAAGCCTTACTGTTAAAATGTTAATGGCATTTGGCTTTTTTTTCAGGGTTCAGAAACAAAGAATGTGGACAACATTCAGATTTTTGTTACAAACAATTGCATACAAATGTTTATACTGCGGCCTTGTGTCAGAAATGTGGCTAAAGTTGGAGTGGTTTCCAATTTTTCCACTGTCCATGTCCAAATAATTAAAGGTCTTTGCTTTATCAGGTGCTTTTTGTTTCTAAAAAATTGTATTTTGGAAACACTTTCTGATGTATTGGAAATACTGTACTGTAGTTGGTAGAAAAGGCCTCAATTTTTTTCTGACACGTTAAGAGACCATTTGATAAACCAGTATTCAATTTTGAAGTAATTTCATTTCAAATATACATACAATCAAATTAAGAATATAAAAGTATAAAAGTGAAGCAACAGCAAATAAATATGCAAAATAAAAATTACAAATTACATTTTGGAAATAATGTTAAACATGTCTCAACTAAGAATCTTAACTAGTACAGAGGCCAGAGAAGTCAACCATTATTTTAATTACCTATTTAATTTTGTTTGCCCTACATTAATGGAATACTATCCATCCATCCATTATCTATACCCACTTATTCCTTAACCAGGGTCACGGAGGTCTGCTGGAGCTTATCCCAGCTCTCTTTCGGGTGGAAGTCAGGGGTACACCATGGACCATGGGCCATGGTTCACCAGTCCATCGCAGGGCCACATAAAGACACACAGAGACAAACAACCACACACACTCACACTCACTCCTTTGGGGAATTTAGAGACACCGATCAACCTGACATACATGTTTTGGACTGTAAATCCACGTAAGCAGAGGGAGAACATGAAAGGCCAGGTTTGAACTCAGGACTAATGTAATACTATATAGAAACAATTGTATTTTGGACAAGATTAATGCTGGCAGTTTAGATCATGTGACTCAGTGCTAATACAATGCATTATTAACCTTTCAATCCAACATAGGTTATGTAGATGCTTGTCATGAGAAATGTGGTCCAGAATACATACCTACATACATAACATGCCTGGTCCCCTGCAGGGGCCAAACGTCAGGTATGGTACCCATGGGGCAGTAGGTCAGGTCAAAAATTTGTGGTGAGTGTTTCCACTTTTTAAGTCATTTTCATCATGGAAAAAAATTTAACAAGAATTTAGCAGTTAAAAGAACATTTCTAAACCATTCAGAAAAGGTCAATCCCACAAGGACTTTCCCAGTCATGGGATCAAGAATGGGTATTTGTGTGTGTGTGTGTGTGTGTGTGTGTGTGTGTGTGCGTGCGTGCGTGCGTGCGTGCGTGTGCTGACATTTTGTCTCTCTGCTGCTCTATTTACCATTTAGAACCTTGCTATAAACAGCTAACCCAGTCATATTTTAATGATATTTGAGTATTAGGTCCAACACATACAGCGTTTTGTGCCTACTGAGTCATTTCTCTAGTGTAAAGGTTTTGGGCCATTTGTGACATGATCACAGGGACACAATCTGACCCTGGTTATATTACTAAAAAAGCCCCTTCAAATACTGTTATTTGCGTTTGGTTATGAATGATTGATGCAACACTTCAGTATGAGTTGATGTTTGGTGTATGATAGCCAGAAGTGTTACTTCAGACATTGCATCATGATGATGACACACGGCATCGCAACTCTAACCGATTGCCTGCCTTAAACTTTCACTTCCTCTTTAACCAAAAGATTTACAGCACGCAAAAGCAGTCTGCAGGAAGTTTGCCGCATATGTGGGAGTGAAACAGTGACATGTTATGCTGAAACAGGTCATTCTTTACAGGTAACTCTTTCAGCTGTTCTATCTCTCTGAGATACTTACCTGTAAAAGACATCTGTGCTTTGTCCTGCGTCTACCTGTTTACGTAATAATAACAATGAGAAGAAGAAGAAGCAGAAGCAGAAGAAGAAGAAGAAGAAGAAGAAGAAGAAGAAGAAGAAGAAGAATCACATAAAAAAACCCTGTAGATTATTAGCCTGAAAAATGCAGCGTGTTCTTTTCTGCCACGTCTACTTACTGTCTTGATCATGCACTCGTCATACTGGGCAATACTATGAAATAGTTGATGGAACATATTGCTGGTGCACTCCCTCAAAGCCACAAACTACTTTCCAGAAGTATTTATATTTAGCTTCCCTTCATGTATTATGTTTGTGCCTATCAATGTTTGCCCACATGTTCTTTTTTCTCTCTTCCAGCTCCTACACCTTCCAGCTGCAGATCTTTCCACTCTTGTATTCTGTTACTCACGTGGCAGCAACGGCTTATTCAACCTGGTTGTTGTAGCTGTCAGAGATTCACACCTTTTTCTGTTGAGCTTGAAAATCCACAGTCCTCAGTTTATGCAAAAATGCATTCAGACATTGACCCGAAGAAAATGTAACACTTTAAGACTCCTGAGTTTGTCAAATCAACCTTTTTTTAGTGATTGTATTGTATATATGAGGTTGTGTGTATTATAATAAACTGCACTAGAAGATGTGTGAATTACCTTTCAAATCCCAGTGAAAGAACAGAGAACCACATTACAAATTAACAGTCACAATTACAAATGTAGGAGGTCAATACATTTTTATTAATAGTCATGTTTAGTTACAGTGTATAGCAGAAAATAACACATTTATTTCAAGGGCTTTACAATCTGTACATTAGATACAACAGCCACTGTCCACAATATTAGAGTGAGCGTCACTGGTTATTGTAAGTTTTTATCCATTTGTTGATGAACTCAAAAACAAGAACATTTTGTAATTCAACCCACCATTCACAGAAATCAGAGTGGACTGAGGTCTTCAGTAGCAATTTCTTGTCAATAATGTATTTCAAATGAACAGCTCCATTTTATGGGGGTTTCCTTCATTTAGACAGATTCATTATGAGCTGGAGCAAACTGAGTTTTCCTACTATCAAACTTGGAAAGTAGAAAGGAAATATCTGCGACTGTACTCTACTCGGGAGGAGAATCGTATCCTTCTACACGTGACTTTAAAGGAATCACACCCACTCCTTTCAGCGCAATGCACGCCAAGAAACTGCTTGCTTTTCATGAAACTGCTTTCTGATAGGTGTACACTCGTGTATCCAGAGAAATTGCGTAATATCTGGATATTACAGCAACAGGTATTGACATGTTACATCAGCAGCATAAACATGAAGTTTTTGTTGCAGTTTTTGATGCCTACAATCTCATGTCATCCAGGTCAGAGTTCATAGATATGGAACAAGCTGTCTGCACAATAAGAGTTGAAGTAAATACTCATTCTGGCATTATTGACCAATTTAATTTCTTGGAAAAAGAAAATCACAGGCTTGCTGTGTTTTTTCTCAATGGACATGCTGTCCTGGTTGAACATGTTACGGAGAATAACCTCCTCGCTGATGATATCTGAGAGCTTCACCCATCCATAGATGAAGTACTTTGCACCTTTCTCTGCAGTGAAGATGTCATATCTTCCCTTTTCCTCACTCTCTGTGGAAGAAGAAGAAAAGTTGTCCATCAACGCTTAGATCTGATCTAAAATTGGAATAGAGGTGTTGAAAGCGAGTAAAATACAAGCGATGGGTTACCTTTAAGTTTACAGCTGATGTTGACTTTTGTTGTGCCACAGAATGGTGGCGACTCCTGTAGATAGACAGCACCATTAATTATAAACAGACAAGCATGGACATATAAAGGAGGGAAAATAGTTCCGATTTTCTATGAGTGCTATGAGGTCTTTCTTACCTGGCTGTATGTGGGCATGAATATAAAATATTGACAGAGGAAGGCCACCATCAGAGCCACAGTGATCAAGCCCATCACTATCAAAGCTATCACAAACTTGACAGAGCCACAACGGTGTGCAAGCACAACTCTGGGTGGATGAATGACTTCTAAACTGTCCATCTCCATCCTGACCTCCACCAGTTTCTCCTCCTGTCCTGCTTGGTGTCTCTCCATAATGAAGTCAGACTGTGATGCTTACAGTGGAGGCTGACTCTTATTAATATACACTGCCTTCCCACACAGTAACGGAGAAAGTGGGAATCCCAGTTAAACCCCGCCCCTGTACAATAAAACACGTCAACTGAGAGCAAGGGAATCCCTCTTCAGCTAAACTGGTTTAATAATTACACTGTTCTTTATTTGTTACTGCCAAGTGTTGTGATTCGGCCTTTTACAGCGCGAATCAGGATCTGAAAAACATTATACGGTAAGTCTACCTCCTGTAACTGTAATAGAAAATAAGATGTGTAAATATAGATACTGTGGAATGAAAGTGACCCTCTTACTTCCTTCTACGTCTGAATCACTGAGCAAGGGGATGATTCTAAAGCAGAATACATATCTGATGAAGGATCTGCTTGCATTGTAGATATATTTACTAGCTGCTGTGAGTTAGTCGTTGTCCTGGCATGTAAAGACAAGCTCAGCTGCTCTACTCCTTCTCTATTAATCCTCACTTCTGGAGAAGAGGGCTGGAGATAGACTGATAATTACACAGACATGCATTAATATTCCCACATTCACTCCCATACACATTTGAAACAGGACTCAATAATACTGTTCAAACCCCTAACCCCAAGCCTACTATTTATTTGAACCCCCAATAAACATTTTAAATATAATAAATGTTTTCACTTTCTGTTATATCAAACTGAACTGGTGGTCATGATTGAACACCTGAAGTCAGTGCATTGTCATTTCTGGCGTGTGTCATGATTTGCTGCGTTTTCATTCTTCCCACTCGTAGAAACTGTAAGCAAAGTGCGGTATAAACAGCCATGTCAGCATGGAGGCGCACGTGAGGCTGCACAGTCTTATACATAACAACGTGAAAGTGCATGCCATTTCACATGCTTATCTTTTATGTGTGAGCTGTTTGAAACAAATGTAGGGGTGGCAAAACACTGAGAACTTCACTGAAACACAAGAACATCCTCTCTCACTCGGCGTCTCTGTTTCACTTTACCCATTTACCTTGACCTGTTAAAGCGCAAGAGAAACTGCCTGCTCTTGCATCATTATTATTGCCCCACCTACACTTAAAGACCAGAGGAGCAGCACTTGCATCACCATTCTTCTACAGGCTGCAAGCTTATCTGCTGGCTGCTTTGATGACACATTTAAACTTGAATGAACACACACACACACACACACACACAAAATGGTCAAACCCTGCTTATCTGTGTGGTTGTTGACACAGTCCAGTGCAGTGAATTCCTTATATCGTGTTTGTGTGTGCTATTAGTTTCATTATTTGTGGGGAGAGAACCTGTAGCCAGTTTCACAAAGTCTAACTATAAACTTCCATGGTTGTATTTCGCTTCCCTGATTCACTGTTGTTGTTTCGAAAACAAAATCTGTGTGACTGTAATTATCGTAGTATTTTAGGAAAATCCCACGTCACAAATTGCAGGCCTAATGGCAGAGAGAGAGAGAAAGAAACAAGGAAGATGATTACAGCCATATTTCTCTTTGGTTTTAATTCTGCCCAATTTCCACTCATATCTGAAGGCCGGCGGTCAACCTCCATTTCTGTGATCATTACCCTCATGTTTATCTGTCTACAACATACAGTTAATATTATGCTGTTCTTGGCTTACCCGAAATAATGGACTGCAATAACTGAGAACATTTTATAGAGTGGCTTTTCTAAAATAATAACATAAATCACAATTAACGGTTCAGTCAGCAGTGAGCAGCCATCATTCAAGTATCAAAACAGGGATGTGCAGTCCCACTAATAGTTTACCGTGCACTTTTAGCTTCTAGACAATACTACGGAATATAAACTTCTTTCTGCTTGCACGCTGCCGCGGAAGCAGATGAAGCTGAAACTGCTGTTTACCTAAAACCACAGGGGAGTTATTCAAACCCACAGGGATTTACCCTGAACCCTCACTGAAGGCCCTGTCTTGATCGCACAGTCAAAAGGTTTCATCACCTTACAAATAAACAAAATCAAAACCATTCACCTATACTTTAGGATTTCAAATAATGTCTGTACAGTTATGCAGATTTACACTGTCCCACACACACTCTCTCGGTGAGGTGAAATACCTCACTGTTATTTTGGTCCCTTTCATGTGCTTCCGTTTCTTAATTTTGCTTTTACATAAATAGTCACGTGTCCACCCAAATGCTTCAACAGGTTCACAAGCTTGTATTTTACGTAGGTCTTTAGATCTAGATTATTTAAGAGATAGTTAGCAACAGCAGTCAAAAATTTGTTTTGCTTAAGGCATCTATTTGTGCTTTGGTGTCAGCTAACAAGACTAAGAGCTAAATGCTACTGACAGCATGCAGGTATAATGGGTACCAGCCCAGTGTATTACTTTAGTTGCATGCTCACGTTTGCATTAATCATAAAGACGGAAATATCATTAGTTTTGAATCATTAACCACAGTACAGCCCAATCTGAAATGTTGATCTGGTAACATTATTATATGAAAAGCCAAGGGTTCACACGTACTCATCCAGTAACAGGCATGTTAATTGGTTACAGTTTCTTTCCATTTACACATCTAGTGCATATACGTATGCAAAGCTTACTGTAGAGGGAACGACTGACCTTTGAGCTTCTTGTAATAATTTACCTGAGTCAGACTTTATGATGACAGAAAATCATACCTGAAGCTTCACCTAAAGGTGAAGCATTATTGTGCTACTTACTACTTCGAACCACAAAAAACTAACTAACTAAAGGCCTGCAGTTCATTCATTTATGAAGTTTCTTGAATTTCTTTATTTATGTTTTTTCAAATAATTCCAGTCATAAACCTCATCATGGTTTTTAAGACTTTTCTTGTTTTGCAGTTTCTTATTACATGATTTTACTGTGATGGACTGGTGACCTGTCCAGGCTCCAGCAGATCCCTGTGACCCTACAAAGGATTTAGCATGTATAGATAATGGATGGATGGATGGATTACATTATTTTAAATAGAGTGCATTCATCTTAAATTGCCAAACAATTTATTGTGCAGACATTTCTTGCTCAACAGCGTTTACTGGCTTAGAAGCTAAGTAAGTTTGAGAATTTCATGTGTGTTTCTTTTCTTCAGCTATAAGTGATAACTGGATATCTCTCACCTGCACCTGTAACCAAAATCTATGAATATGTAGTGTACTGCACTTAAAGAGTACAACCAACAGCTACCGTGTTTATGAAGTACACTTTGGAGTGCACATGACAACCTGCACAAATTCACCTCTGACACTGCCAGAATCATTTACAGTGAACAGCAACAATACTTGGAACTCCAAACATGCTCATGAAATCTTAACCGCTCTTCAGTCAACAACAAATTCCTACCTGTGCACTGACGTACATCTCTGAGGGTTAAAAATAGCTGTTTGAGAAGTATTTACTATTGCTTTATTCATGTTGGTGCTAAAAATAAACCTGTGGATGTGGCAGGGATTGTCAGGTTTAAACTTGTTTGCAGTCCTTGTTCCTGATACCAAACTATCAGACAAACGGTCACACTGTATTATACACTGTGAAGCCTCAGTGGAGGAATTTTCCACAGACCTAGGGAAGTTTTCTCTGCCCAAACTGGCTTTGCATGGCAAAACGTCTTTGAAAACCTGTTTTTCTATTGTTAGCCATGTCAAGAGCCAATCAAAAGTTACAGATGAAGTTCAGATACATTGCTTTTTATTAAGAAAACAGCAACGAAGCAAGACTGAGCAGTCTTAAGATCTTTAAGTACGCAAATGGACTAATTCCTTAATACTAGTGTCACAGCAGGTCACTGTGTGAGTTGACAGTGCTCCTTCTTCAATTCACTTTCACTTTTAGTTAAACAGTGGGCAACAAGCCATGTAATGATGATGAAACTGCTGACTCTCACAGGAACCAGACACAGAGAGAGAGTGAGCGACACAATAGTGAAATTAGAGAGAAGCTTATTGCAAAATAGAAACTTATTTTATTAAAGTTTCATACCAAGGGGTGATCAGTGCCAAAGAAACTGTCACACAGTACATCCCCTGGATTTAGTATACATTATATTTCATGATACATCTTTATTCATCGTTCATATGAAACTACTGTTGCTCCTATGAGGTTTTCATTTTGCAACCTGACATACATTCATCGTTTAATTGGAAAATTCAAATGCAAGGTTGTTCCTTTCAAAGAATGTTCCAGTATATATAAAATATTTTCTATTGATTTTAAGCTTATTTTATAATATAACAGAAGTAAAACCAAGCAATTTAAAAAGTTTAAAGTTGTATAGTTTTTACAATATAATATACCTCACTAGATATGTCAAAGGTATTATTTCATCATGAATACAACATTGTTTTTTCATTGAAAATATCGTAGCTTAACTATTAGAGTATATATAAAAATATAACAGGGATTCACCAACACTTAGCTTTTGCTTTATAACTATAGGCATAATTTAGGAAACGCACAAATACATCACAAATAGATAAAATACAGTTTAACATCATTACAAAATCATGTGAGCACCTTAAGTGCAGATACAATCAAAACAGTGAAAACATCCTTGTGATTCAGCTCCTCTCTGGTCTTTCTGCTCTGTTTAACTCTCACATGACCTTAGCTCAGTAAACACCTCATGGTCATGTGTTAGACAAAGAAAAAAAGCTGATGAATTTCAAGGCTAACACATGTCCTGGAAATCCTTGTGAGTGTTGGAACTGTGTTTGGTGGCCTCACAGCGCAGAGAAGATTTCTGAGACTCAGACTGGAGCTTCACAGGACAATAAATGCACCAACAAAAAAATACATTCATTATGTACTAAGTAATTTGGTGTTGTTGAAGTAAAATAAAATACTAAAAATTACAGTATATTATCTATATGTTTATTAAAACTAGAAGGCACCTGAAGATTCCATAGTCTCCAAAATCCCATAATCCAGGTAAGTGAAGGTCTGAATGCAGACCTGGAGATGGTTTAGTGAGATTATTTGGGACTGATCCAGTTGACACAGCTTTCACGGCCTCTACACAGCTCACAAGTACAAAGCCTTGTGATTTGATCTGTGTAAGACAATTCAGTGCCATAGAGACAATAGCTGTTTATTGTATAGCTTTTAAGGCAGGATGGTACATTAAAAAAGTAAAAGTGTATCTTTACTGTTCAGAGGTAAGACTCATAACTGGAATCAAAAGTTGAGCTGAAAGCATCAGCTCATTATTTCATCCATTTTTCATTAAAAAATGCCACATGTTTATTTGCTGTTTTTGTTTGGCAAATCTTTGCTTGCCTTGGACTATTGGTTCAGCGTTAAAAGAAATTTGAATATTTCACCTTGTGCTCAATGAAATGTTGTTTGTTTCATTTAAAAGGTGTTAAAGAGATAAGTCCTTTATCTATTTCATCAATCACCAACACCAAACTGCAATCACCTGGTCTTACCCACGACTGTTAACAAGTTGCTGAAATTTCTCACTGACAGTCAAACCAGCAGAGACAGAGCTCACGTGGTTGAGGTAATATATATAAAATAAAAGCGTCTGCCACGCCATCAGTGTCCTGCTTAGTGTGTCTGTCCTCACAGCTGCAAGTGAACACGAATGCTGAGCTCCCTTCATCAATCCATTCAGCTTTGGTTTTCCCATCTTCCTTTGGAGAGCGTTTCAGTGGCCCTCATCAGAAGTAACACCGCCTTCCCAACAAACTGCTCAAGCCCACAGTCATGTTGATAATCCTGAACTCGTTGTCAGCGTACTGGTGCAGAGTGGCCACCTCCTTGGCCCTCAGGTAGACTGTACGGTGGAGCCCCCTGCAGACCTTACTTGAGGTTTGCAGTTTGAAGGATTGGATAGGAGTTTTACTCCCCGCCACCTGCAGCTGCAAGATCCCACTGGCGTTCTTTGCATTTAGGCTCTCGTAACACACATCCATATACAAAATATAGGGTCCTGAGCATTTGATGTAAATCTTATTCTTCTCTTCTGACAGACTCATCTCATTTATGCTGAATATGCGAGTGAACTTCTGCGTTGCATTGCCTGAGTGGCCTGGAGGATGACAAGGAGATGTGTTAGAAAGTCCAAAAACACACAAACTTAAAAAGTTTTTTTTTTAAAAATATGATTGTTGAAGGTAAACATAAAAAAGGAAAAGTAAACAGTCTTTTGAGTTACTCACCTGGAGATGGCTCAAATTGTACATGCACATCTTCAGCAGGCTGCTAAGAAGAGAGAAAAACTAACATTAGAGACTTTTCAACTGTTTATCGACCTTCCAGCTTTACTTCACTGGCATTGAGACTATTATATTATAAATTGCAGCTCAGTGTCACTGTCTTCTGAAAGGTCAGCATTGCCCTCTGATCCCTTGATGTTTGGCCCTGGGAAGCAAGAGGCTTGTGTGTTTGACTGTGGTTAAGTGACAAGGTGTGAAAACAAGCAGGCTTACAGAAACCAGGGAAAGTCTCGCAGTGGGATGATTAATAGCTGTAGTGCGAGCAACATTGCAGCAATAAATACCACAGCCTAAATGTAGAACAAATGTTAGTCATTAAAATGTTCATCATACACTAACTGTGCAGACAGCTCTATATAGATTATCAGTCATCCAGGTCATAGAATATCAGGAGAACCTCTATACACCCTCTGACTTTTACGCGGTGTCATTTCTGTAGCTCTCTATCATACTAAAACAAACTCTTAATGCTTTCAAATACAACATTGAGACTGAAAACCACAGAAATAGCAAACAGTTTGCAAACAGTTATATGATCAGAGATAGAGAGGACCAGTGTGGCACCCTGAGCTCACTATTCTCACCAATCAGTGGACAAAGCCTTGTCAGTGAAAGTAGAATAGTTGTTTCCCATTAAAAGGAGAAGAAGAAACAGCTTTTTACAGTAAGAAGATGATATTTTATGATAACTCTCCCGCCTTGACATCAAGCAGTAACTGTGAATGGTTACCAAGGCAATGCTGCGCGTCAGCTTTTCAAAACACAGCCCTCGGCTTCTGTAGTCTTAACTTTAAAAAGGCATAGGTGTTTTCTGCAGACTGCACGCTCCTGCTGTGAGTGTGTCTGACTGACATTTCCTCACAGAATGAATGAAACAAAGATGCACTGAGGGGGAAGTTTCCATACTTGCTAAAGGAAAATAAAAATGCGTGTGTGAGAAATATTTACCATCTTAAATGCTTATTACTCCCACAAAAGCAGCTTAAAAGAGTTCAGAAACTGAGCTGCTTCATTTGTGATATCTGTTGAACACTTTGAGATGGATGAATAAATGTGCACTGGTCCAGCAGCAGGATGTTTTTCAGTGTAGCTTATCAATTTTATCTGCTCCACAGACGTTTTTAAAGCCAAATATACAACAGATCCAGCTGCTCTAAAATGATTTGTTTTTTAAATTGTTGTTTTTTGTTTGTTTGTTTTACAGCTGTAATAATGAGAAACCAGCAATCTGCACATCACTGGCCTCACCTGCTTCTCCTTGCTCCAGTAGACGTACAGAGTGACCAGCAGGCACGCAACCACCAGCACGTTCTGCACCGCCACGACCACCGCGAGCTTCCTCGTGCGCCTCTCCCGGTGGATCACGCGGCCCCCCTCGACGTCCATCCTCTTCGGGTCCATCGGTGCTCTGAGCGTCCTGCGGTAGCGCGGCGACACTTTTAAGGGTAAGGTGAAAGGAGGGGAGTGACTGGAAAGAAAACGCTCGTGATCTATACTTTATTTTGTTTGTGTGGGTGGGGGGGTTGCAACGTCGCCGTGCTACATGAGCGCGCGGGGAACACACACACACTGCAACGCACGCACGCACGCACGCTGTCTGAGCGCACCGGGAGCTGATTGGCTGAGAGTGCCAGGCTCGCGGAGATGCTGGCGCTGAAACGAGCTGAGTGAAAACCTCCCACACCAAGTACTCTTCAGTCACGCTCCTGTTCCCATAACATTCATCAGGGGGTGTTAGGAGACATTTAGATCCGTACGCTACAACCTGCTTCTAGGAAACCTAATGAAATAACCCTTTGTTTGAACAGATCCCTTTATTCTAACCGCAATCATTTTGGTCAGATCCATTGAAAGGAGCAGCATGTGCGCATCAGGTTTTAAATAAACCTGTAACTTTATATGCCCAGATAACAGGTTTAACTGCATATGCAGGCCTGTGTGAGCAAAACACGAGGAAAGTCATAAAATATGGCATCATCCTGTGTGGTGGGGAAAAAAACCCCAAACTCGAGTATTTTAAAGCTGAGAGATGGATGAGAGGACTAATGCAAGATGATACTTCAGTCAAGTTAGCTTCCTTTAGCAGAAAGTATAAACAGACACATTTCATTCTGAAACAAATGAGTCATGTGGAGCTTTATAGGTGCAGGCCAGGTCAACTGTTTGCTTGATGTCCAGGCTTTGGATTAAGCTAAGAGACCGTTCACATGTGGAAAAATCTTCTCATCCAGCTGATGGAAACTAATATGTGAGTCACATCCTTTAATAAAATGATGGATGGGGCCTAATGAGACCCTGTTTGTTTTTTGTGTCATTTTCCGTTCAACCTGCATGTTTCTCAACATAAAGAAGCTGACGCCAAGCTGAGTCAAGGGGTTGGATGGCTTTTTGGGCATATCACTGTGATGTCATGTCCTCTCTTTGAGGAGTGTGTTATGTACAGTGTGTTTGTGGCACACAGTGAGTCAAAACACACCATGTCATACTTTAAGGCCTTATCTTCAGCTCCTACACAGGTTCTGATATTCCTGTAAGAGGCACTGGGGCTTCTGGAGTGTTTGTCATATTCACTGCTGACATTAGTGGGTCTCAATAAACCATATTACCCTACAGAGACATCTAGTGTCTGTTTTTTTGCTGTACTTTTTCCAACTTCATGTTCGCTTTTTTTCGAGCACCAAGGGAAAACAACTACACAAGATTACACAAGAAATAGGCAATGAAGGTTGAGCGATGTATGATCGCAGCTCTGTCAAATGTGATAATTCATTTTGTGCTTCTTCTGAGTGTTAACATAATATGAAAACATCAGGGAAAGTTGACCTGACAAGACCTGCAAATGAGAAAAACCTGTGGGTTTTCATCAAGGTTTCAATATTTTGGTACATGTCCCAACACAACACCTGCTTAGCTTAAACGAAACAGCTGTCCTACATCATCTGATTTAAAAAACAAGGCTGGATGTAAGAACAAAATGAACAGCTGCCTGCTGAGAGTGAAAGGAGGGACCTGCCACATGGTTTCACAATTACATTTCCCCTCTTTGGGGGAAGCAAACACAACATACACAAACCGAATCAGTATGCACTACACAAGTACACTTTCATAATCCACAGATTCTGCCAGTTACCAAAAAACCTGAATGTCAAGTGATAAGGCTAAACTTCTGTGGTCAGTGATGCTTAAATTGTCTTATATTCTTTAAAGCAAAGCCCAAATGATCAGGTTCGTGTGTTTGAAAGGGCTGGATATTTCAATTACATCTCACACACATGAAGAACAGAAGGGGGATGAAAGTTTGACTTTGTGGAAGAAATAGTTATCAGGTTAATCATCAACAGCCTACACACATCCTTTTTCAAAGTCCCTGTGATAAAATTGTATGAACATAATGCAAAATATGTGGCTAGAGCAAAAATTAGGTTAAAATTTTGTTCTAAAATTAGAATAAAGAGGCAGTGATATTAAGAGTTAAGAGTTGGGTTAGAGCCCAGTTGAGAGTTGGGTTAGAGCCCAGTTGAGAGTTGGGTTAGAGCCCAGTTGAGAGTTGGGTTAGAGCCCAGTTGAGAGTTGGGTTAGAGCACAGGTGCCCTTAAAAGTCAAGCACATTTGTGAACCAGACCTCAGCTGGATGTTCTTGCCTGTCACAGCTGTGCAAACCACAACTAAAAAAAAAAATCTCCCCACCTCAGCCGTCAAAAGAACAAAAAAAGCCCCATGGATGTAAGGTCTTGATGTGGCCTTTCTCATTGCTGATATCTGTTTACAAATTAAACAAACTCTAGTCAGAAACAGCAAAAAGTTAAACCCCACAGGTATATCCACAGATATTATTTACCTTTGACTAATATGTGACATAAAAAAAAAAAAAAGTTACTGGTGCCTCAAATGATAGAATTAGGCAATTCAATTTTGGAAAAATTAAACACAGATAGTTTAGTCAAGGAAAGATGAAAACTAAAACTACTTATTATAAACTGAATGTTGACTATAACCACTGTGTTACAGATATGACCTCTAACACATCTCGGATCAAAAATATCTGTGCAACTAAGAGTAAAAGTCCTTTCCAACATGAAAACACCGGCATCAAAGGCACCAACAAATTAGTTGAAACATACTTTGTGGTTCTAAGTGCTGAAAAATTAAGCAAAAAAAGATGACAGAAGCACAGTTAAAGAGATCATAGTTTAATACTGAAGATGAACTTATGGACCCAAACTCTGTGTTCCCCTCACTTCAAGTCTGCCATGTCAGTAGCTTCCTTATTTATGGCACAATATGGCACTCTTACATACACATACAGACACACTCACACTCACACCACACTCTCACACCCACACTCACTCAATTGTAATTATTATTATAATCCACAAATTTCATTGTTCATCTCATATTTCTATGTCACTAATTAGATAAATATACACACTGGTGGAACAGGACTGAGTTAATTCTCTTTCCCTCCAACCAAAGTTAAAATTTTGTTCAAGAAAAAACAAATTCAACTGGAAAAAGGATTTAATTTCCAGTTAATTCAACTGGAATCCACTTCTCTGTTTCTGGGACCATAAGCGCCAAACAGCCTGAAACATTGGATTCATTGAGATGTTGGTAGCTCATTTTCACCTTCACCTCTGCTCTTTTGAGTGTCTACATCTCTCTGAGCTCCAACCTTCCTTCACAGTTGACTTTGGGTGGAAAGCTGGACTGGGAGGGAGGACTGTTGTCAAAAACCAGTAGTAGTAGACAGAGAGGTCCTTACAGCAGATACTGTCTTTTAGTGCACAACAGTCCTGAGACAAAGTTTATATAGCTAAAACTGACAGAGTTCTTGAATCCAGTATCTCCTTTCTAAGAAGCACTCCAGTCTTGTCAAGAGTGACAAATGAGGAAGAGACAAGGGAGGAAGAAAGACACAGGTTTTGTTCCACCCTGTCGAGCTGGTTACTCTGTCTGCTTCTCTTTTTTTAACATCAAGACCAAGGCATTTGGTAAGTCGCCTCCCTTTGATCCAAGCTTGGGAAATAAAGTCCCGGCTGTTTTGTACTTTTCTCCTTTCCCTTATCTCTATGGGTGTGGGAGGTTCATTCGGTCCTCTATTAGAGTGTTATCAGGGCCCTGTGTCTCTATGCACTGCTTAACAGTTGCTGTGACTCCAGAAAGACGCCTGTCCAGGGCTGCAAGGTGTGGCTCAGCTAAGACTGGGTGGATAGGATCGAATGCCAGGGCCTGTCGCATGGCTGAGCTCAGAGCTCCACCTCTGAGCAGGTTTAACCTGTTCCACGTGGACACACGGACCCTGACAGAGACGGGGAAAACAGGAGAGATTATAGCCACAAATGCTCATCAAAATCTGATCATCAAGATCTATGATTTGACAGTTTTTTGAGTACTCACATGCAGCACTGATAGAGTGGTGCCAGGATGCTTCGCTCATCCAGAGCTGCATTCCCAAAGCTGCACACAGACAAAAATGCAAAACAAACAAGTAAAAAACATTTTAAAAAATTACAGTGAAACACTAAACTGAAGCCAGAAGGCTGTCTCCACTGCAGTTAGGAGAAGCCATCAACATGCATTAGCCCCACTCTACTGGTCACGGCACTGGAGAGGACTGCAAACACACACACAACAAAATATACTTTTAAATGCAATGCATCTACAACACCCTCAGCTCTGCAAAGTCGGCTGAAGTAGGAGAGTTCTCCTTTAAGCCGGGTGCACACTGCAAATTTTAAAAGTGTTTTGCGATTGTTGCTTGTCAGACTGTACGATGATGATTCCCATGTTACACTGTGGGATCTCAGTTGACATGATGTCAGATTGTACAGCAGTCAAGACACATCAAAAAAGGACACAAGAAGACTCGTCTGCAGTTTTACATCATTAATCCGTGATATGTTTTGATCTACATTCTCAAAAGGTAGCTAGCAGCAAACAAAAACAATCTGTAGCATTCATTTTGGTCGTGACATGCCTTGATAATAAAAACAGAAAAAACTGAAGATGATGTGTGTGGCAATTGGCGAGGACAGGCAGGCAGACAGGTAGGTTCTCCAGAGTGGTACATCCATTAATGCTCCCACAAACATAAAGGAGAAAGGGAAGTCTTCATAGGGAGCCAAACAAAAGGTAAAGTAAGAACGGGTGAAAATGATTGAAGTTAATTAACGTAAAGCTGCCGGGGACCAGTGCAGGGGAAAGAGGAACTCAACACAAAATGAAGGTCCCCGGCAGGAAGTCCCAAAAGGGAATCATGACAATCCCGGCCCTTAATAAAAAACTTTACTATATTCATATTTTGTTTTCACAAATAATGACATCAAAGGTGTCCCCATATCACGCTGTCTCCTTCTAATGTTTTGTACTGAACAGTAAACTGAAAAAAGGACAATGAATCCAGGTACAGGATATGGAATGAAGTTACCAAATCCTGTAAAATATATTTCTGGGTCTGGAATGTCCTTTGCCCATGTGAGAAATTTTCTGTAATTTGTTTGATCTCCATTACAGAAAATAAAACAAATAGTTGTGATCTCCTCTCAAAGCCACAACTATTTTCCTTGACCATTTCCATGTAACATTGTTTTGTTGTGTATCACATTTACTGACAGCGAAGAGTTCCCACACATTTAGGCACAAGGATTTTTTTCTGTATCAGCTCTTCATGGTCTCCAGCCATAACTCCTTGAACATGATGCTTCAACATCATCTGTTATTACTGTGGGATGGATGTATTGATGAAAATCAGTAGACCTTTTGGAAATAACATGTATTTATTTATAACATTGTCTTAAAATAAGGGCAGATTCTCTTCTAAGGCTATCTGAGCTATCAACACACCAATGGGCATGTTGAATACAGCCAAAAAAAGATCAGCATTATTATGGGTGTCAATAGTTAAAGCACATTGTGGTTGCCTGGAATTATGACTTGCTGGAAGGCCAGATGACAATATATGACCAATAATAGAAAACCAGGGAGCCCCAAAGAATTCACATACTTTTCCACGTCACTGTGGTTTTAGCTTCATTAAAGTGGAAGACAACAGCCTGTCTGAAAGAAGTAATTGTCTGAACATTCAAACATATTCAACATTCAACAAATTAGATTAAGTTGACAAAAATTTGGTAATGTTAGTTTTGGATTCAGTTTATTCTTTGGCTGTAATAAAGTACTGTATAACATATCACTGTCTGGTAGTCTGCTCAGTCAGGAAATGACTCACCTCTTGGAAAAAATATCTGATGCTGCTGGTTGGAATTAACCTTTTAACTTTCTGTTCAACTGTGGTAAAGCACATTTTGTTTTAAAAATGTGTTTAACTTAACTCAAGCGGGCCTATAATTAAATATATGGAAGATTGTTGAAGTCTCAGATAAAGTACATATGATTTGTACCATGACGTGATGGGGAAAAACAGGTCACATACAGTATGAAGCTGCTATGTAATTTTTCAATTCATGCATGATAAAAAACCTCAGAAGCATTCTTTGATTGCTGCACTTCAACATGACAACTGTATTAAAAAAAAAAAAAAAAAAAAAAACCAGAAAGAAAATTTCCCAATTTCAGATTTTGATAATCAAAAAAAAAAATCACGTCAAAGAACTATTTACAGTTCACTATCTTCACTTCATGGAAGTGGCTGTTCACCATGAGTCAGCTTTACGGTGGTTTAAGACAAAAATAGCAAAAACTTTTTACTGAGGTTTTTGTGGATCTTTGTGTTCTGTTTATTATTATGACTGAATAGCTGAATCTGCTAAACATGAGTGATGTGAAGGAAGTGCTATTAGTTGCTTGCCTTTTTGCGTTGTCGAGCAGAATGAGCATGCTGGCACCGCCGTCATCCTGGAAGCTCTCATAATGATGACGATCAGCGTTCCCAATGAGATAATCAAATATGGCCGTGTCAATGACGTCCAGCAGCCTCGGCCCTTCATCGTAAGGGGGCATTTTCTTCACCGCCTCACAATAGCTCTCATCATACTCCCACCTAGATGATTAACACACACACACACATACTGTGAAAATGGAAGCAGATACAAAAATATGACAGACGAGTCAGATGTAATGTGTATTGCAATTGTGAGAAAAGAAAGCTTAATTTGCATGGGCAGACAGAATATAGTGTGGGAACTTTCTGCTTGCTTCATCCCATGGCGATGTCCTCCCTGCACTCAGGAGAGATGACAGACACACATGGTCTAACTCTAAAGTGCATGTCTGAATAATTCTCAATACTCTTGATGAATGAACAGTCAAGTCTTTTCACATTACATTATTTGTAATATTTTCAGGTATGTGTAGTATCTCAAACAGAATCTCAATTAACACATGCTGTGGTTGAGTAAGCCTATAACAATGCTGGCTTGACCTCAGCAGTGTGTATGAGAGATGATGCCAGGAAAATGAATATCTGTACTTAAACTTCAGCAATTTTAGTCAGATGGCATTCAGGTCAGTTGGTTAGAATGTCATTTCAGCTGAGCTGAGCAGGACTTTCCAGTTACACACCTGGTCTGCACTATTATTCAAATTTCACTTAGCAGATGCCCTGTCCTTGGTCACAGGAAACTGCTTAAAGGCAGGACTGGACATCCTGGAAAAGCCAGCAAGGGGAAGCCTGATTTCTAAAGTAGACTGCTGGAGAAATCACACCCTTTGTTCCGACTTCTCTTTTAAAAGCCACTCCTCCAGAACACATGAACTGACCGGATGAAAACCCAGTAGTGTCATTTTTTTTTTCCCACAAGAGGGAACTTTGAGAAAAGGACCATGGCAACTGTCATAGCTCATTCAGATGTAACTTAGGTAATGTTAGCACTGGGCGAATATATACATACTAGTAATGTTGGTGAATATTACAGATTTCAGAAAAGCGGCATCCACCCAAAGAAAACAAAACCGTCCAGCAGAAATAAGGTCACTATGGTATCACTTTTCAGTCCCTTTTGCTCTCTGTTGAAAAGGCACAATAGTTGATTCTGGTTTTAGTTCTTGCAGCCTCCAACTTCTTTTCAGTTGTAGCTTTAAATACTCTCTTCAGTTTGTGACCAAAAGCTGCTGTGGGGACCTCCTTTACCAGAGCTCACTAGCTGTAGCTATGAAAACAGAGCGGTAACACGTGTGGGAGACTTCTGGCTTGTGCACTGTGTGCAATGACAGTGTATGCTTTTTTCAGCCTTGCTGCTGTGTGTCGATGTTAATTTATTAATTGACATAGGGATGAAAACAGAAATTCAAGAAATGAAACAAAAGATGTTTCTTAAAGAAACTGCCCACACTGCAGCTTCTGTTTAATGTTTAATGACCTTTGAGTGTGACAAAGTCACAAGATGAAACACTGCACAGCATGTGCACATGCTTTCTAATAACATATTCATTCACGAATGACAACCTTTTATTGTTTTTGATATCATCTTTAAATCCTGAGCCTTTAGATTCAATTCTGAACTTGTGTTAGCATTTCTACATCATGGTGCAATGCACAACTACTATTAAATCCTGCTCTACTAGTTCAACTTAGTGGTAAATAAATATTTGCCTAGTTTAGCCACTGTGCTTTCACATACTGAAGTACCAGTTACTGGGAAAAGACTACATGATCACACATACAGTACTTTGTACAGGAACCCACTAATTTTTTTTTTTTTTTTTTTTAAATGATGCTCACATCATTAACACAAGTCATGATGGACATCCTGAGGCTTCACAGGATATCATGATCATGGGATACTCACAATCTCACCATTTGTTAATCAAAGAGGAAGTGTTTTTTACAGCACAGAGGTGTAGGTGGAACATCTGTTTTAAAATTAGGAAAGTACAGACCAGTGTTTTTACAACTGTTGACCTGAAATACAACCATTATAGACATTTCCTTCTGATTAACACACACTGGACAGTGACAGGATTTTTCCCAGCTTTATAAACAAATAAACCAGCACCCACCTGGCCAGTTTCCCCTCTCTGTATGTGCGTCCCCAGGGATGTCTGTGTTTCTGCAAAGGCCAGACATCTGGCAGCCAAAGAGTTAATGACCCCTCCATTATCTCTCCCTCCGCACACGCTGGTTCGCTCTCCCGGCAGTAATAACACTTTCCATAGAAACATGTATTATTACCTGAAAAGAAGAAAAAAAGATACTTGTAAAAATAAATCCACTTGACCCTGATGTCTTACCAATGATGGCAGAGCTCTAAATGTTAGAAGGTCCACATTGAAGATGTCTTCTAAGTTCTTTGAGAAATAAAACACTTTAAAGAGTGAAGAAATGTGAAAGACACTGTTGCTATTACAAACTGCACACACACACATCACATCACAATTTTTTTCCTAGAAAACATTTCTCCCACAGATCATAATGATATTAATATCAACTTAAACAGGAATACATGTTTCCACACCTGCAACATTACTCCAGCAGGTAAAGTGTGGTTTTATCTCCACTGTAACCTGACGTGTGCTTGGTGTCTGTGCCATATCTGAACCCAGAGCTAACTTAGTTTGATCTCAGCAATTCCTAATGAGCTGGCTTAGTGAGACAGACTGTGGTTCAGACTCATTTGCCACCACAAAAACTGCTTTTCTGAGCCACCTTTAGAGTCTGCAACACCCCTCTGATTCCTTATGAGCACCATGAGCTATTACAAGAACACGCTATAAACTTTAGTAATGTACAGTATCTGCCCTGCAATAACTATCACAGTAGGTGAACTCTGTTCAGAGGTTGTTTTACAGGTTTTCAGTCAAGATAATGATCCTTTATGAGGCTGTAATATTTAATGCTGTTAAGGAAATATCTCCTACAGACTCTATAGGCCTTTCCAGATATAGGACATATAACAGGTGAGTTCTTCAGTATGACTTCTGTCATTCAGACATAGTTCGCTTTGGCATGAATGTTCCTTGCTGCTTTTTTTAGATAAACCTGTGACCATGACAGAAAAAAAGTGAGACTGGAAAGTCCAATTCACGCATAATGTCCTATGTCACTGTCATAATATCACGCATGCCCATCTGATAATGTGACTGCATGCAGTTTTGACTTGTGCTTTGTTGAAATGAACAAGTAAATGTTACTAGGCCCGACACAGCAAGTTTGTTATTTCTCATTTAGTCATTAAATTCAGACATGTTCAGATGCCTTCAGTTTCATGGAAAGGAGTGCATCTCTGAAAGGGGCTTGTTTAGCAAGTAAGAGTTGCTCTTCTGGAGTTATTTTTTATTAACTTCATTTGTAAGGAAATGCAGTAAATGATCCATCCATCTAGCTGCCTATGCTGCTGCCTATGCAATACTGGGTAGTATTGGTAAACATGCTGAATACCGATTGGCCGTGAGTGACACCAACACAAGGCGACTTACAGCACAGACATTATTAGTCGCCAGAACAGCCTGCGAATCAGAAATAAACACTAAAACATTATGGAGTGTCATCATCATGCTTAGCATTGTATCAACACCACAATGCCAAGCATGATGACAACACTGTGGGGCAACAGCAGAAAAGTAGAGCAGCAAACATGAGAAGTGGTCCTTGCTGACTTTCACCATTAAACAGTAAACTAATGTGTAGATACCGTGGTACAGACAGCTGAAATGGTGATCTGTAGTGATTTTAATTTGTAAACTGCACTGTCACAACATGAACCTACTTTATGTTTGATTGTGTTTAAATATATTAATTAACTCATAGTGCAAGGAGGTGTCTTCTGTTTGGCAGGTCACACCTGTGCAGCTCATGAAGACTGCTCATATTGCCTCATCAGTAAATACAGAAACTATCACTGCATATCATCAATTATATGAATGGTTGCCACAATAGCTTCAGCCACACCGATATATGGAAGGGATTGGGGCTGCAGCAAACAACCATTTTTAGAATAGATTAATCGGTTGATTATGTTTTCGATTAATCGAATTTTTACAAAAGAATACAGAGAAGTCTGTTTTCAGTGTTTTATTGTTAAAATATCGACCTTAAACAACGAGTTTGCTACACATAGGCTATATTAAAAAAATAAAACTATTTTTATGTGTGATGACATTTTAACAGGTCTTATTATATTTTATAACATTACAAAAAATTGTTGAATTTCACACTTAAAAGTAAGTGGCGTTGGTATCATCTGAAATAAGAAGAGTGTGAAAAAAGAATCTAACAAATAGAAAATACATCCATGTCTTATCCTCTGATGTAAGTACATGGACAAAAAGCAACACAATGGAAATTGACCTCAGGTATCTTAAATACACAAGACTGAAGAACAAAATAAATGCATGACTATTCACAGAGTAATGGCAATGAAAGTGTCTGTGCTGTGGAATTTGTGAAAAACTCAAAAACAACTATTTTTATAGAAAAATACCGATCAAAATAAAATGAGGAATTAGTGCATATCTTACTGGAGGCTCCATATTACACACACAAAAAAGTTAGATTCAAGTCAGACTTTCTGTGGGTTGTTATCTCATGCTTGGAGATAGCTCCTCTAAAGCTACAGAATAATAACCGTTTTCACACATTGAGCAGTACTCCTTATGACTGCTAAACTGACCTTTATGTGCAAAACTGTTGGAGTTCCCCTTTAACAGTGGTAGTATTGATGGCTGGAATACCACATTAGATTGCAACTGATTTTAGTAGTGTGCATGGCATTCTGTCCAGCACAGGAAGTTTGTCATTCAGTTCTCATGTTTCACTTTTAGTTAGTTCAATCTATGACAGTAGAAAATGGAAGAAGGTATTAAAATGCATCTAAGGTTTTCACACTCTTTATTTCTTATTCTTGTCCTCTCTGACAAATGTGCCCATCAAATAATCAAATCAGTATGCATTAGACAAAATCACACAGTATCTATATAAAGCTACACCTTAAATACACAGGACTTGAAGTGCACCCTGGTCTAGTGAGCTGACCAAGAAAGGCAGGGAATAAAATAGCAATGATGAATGAGACAGAGAGTGAGAGTGATCAACAAAGAGAATGAAAATGGCTTTCTGAGAAAGAATGTGGACAGATGAGTCAAAAGAAGGAAATAGTTCACATTATAACACCACACAGTCAGTCCAGAAAATTTGAAAACTCTCACTTTTTACAAAATGGTTATTTGAGAAGTATCAGAGGGGAAGAAAAATGAACAGATACTCACCCTGCATGAGAAAAGTGCTCAGCAGCTGATCTGTGGCAACAGGTTTGATCTCAGTTCGCAGGTTGATGTATCGCCCCACCACAAGTGGGGCTCTCCTGAAGCCTAAGATCCTGGAGAGAGGACAGAATGACAGGCAATGAAACCAGAAGATTATTACAATACTGCTCTAATGAAAGATCAAAGAAGCTGCAAGAGTAAATGTCAGGCACTCGAATAATGATGCCTACGCACCTATCCAGGTGAAAAGCAGCCACCTCTGCATTGTGCCTGTCATAGCCTGCGTATGGCTCGCCTTCAACAACGTAGTCTCTGTTATATCTGAGTAAAGATGGAATGAACAGAAATAAGATATCTGAAAAAAATGTTTAAGCATAAATCACAACCCCATTTGTAATGCATCTGACCTCTTGGGTTTGAAGACCACTTTCTGTCCCCCATCCAGCACCAGCAGGGCTTTGAGCTGCGTACCCTTATAGCCAACATCTGCTCGTTCTATCCTGGCAGTGCTAAGCGAGGTGAGCACGGCAGCCAGCTCTGGGGTCTCCTCAGGGTAAACCTCTCTCGGGCCTACCCACTGGCTTGCTATCTCCCATGGAGACTGGAGGGTGTGAGTGAGGCGAGCCCCACGGGACAGAGAAAGACCAGCCTCCATCTGTTAAAGGTGGGTAATAATTACAGTGCATACTAATAAACACATCTGCAAATGTTCTTTAGCATTATCGATTATGACGTCACACCAACCATGACCGGAGCATTGCACATCCTACTTTATTAGACTCTTTAGTGGCAGCTTTGCGTTCTAAACAAAACTCAAACAGAAATAGTGGACTTGCACTCTGACCTTCCGAAATGCTCTGAGGTCCCGTCGGCTTGCTGCAGATCCTTCACCTCCATCCAGAAGAAAGATCTTAGCCAGGCCCAGCAGGAGGAGCACGGCACAGAGCACGACCATGCGTTGTTTGAGCTTCATCTCCACACTGACCTGCCCTGACCCACTCCTTGCCCGATGCTGTACGTTTCCCTCGCAGCTAATCCCCCTTACCCGTGATGCATGGCCCCTGCACTCCCTGTCGCCTACCCACGCAGCTACTTAGCTCGTGGGACAACCTGTTCTGAAGGACGGGAGCTTTGAGTTACAATCTCAGTGAACAGGCAGTCACCTGGAGGGAGAGAGACAGAAACAAGATAGGGCTGGGAGGGAAGAGGAGAGAGAAGCAGAGAAGGAAGAGTGAAAGGGAGATGAAATTATGTATAATACCGTGTGGAAACTGATTGATTTTGCCTGTTTCCCCTCAGGGCTGATGATGACCCAGCACTGCAGCATCACTGAATCCTACCCAGCATATGTAGAGACCTCAGGATGCACTCTGTAAAAGTGTGCGCACATTAAAAAAAATCACGCCGCACCACAAAAACTTGTATTGTCTGCAACACTAGCAACAACGCTTTGTCTGGTACATCATTCATAAACAGCTACAGCTGGGGGGCAACATTTACAGCATGCAAACAAACCCGCTTCAGCTAATAACATCCCATCAGCCTCTCTGGGTACCAGGGGAAACTGTGTCTTTTGATCGACCCTGCGTGTTTCCACTGAGGACCAGCTGGACGTGTAGTCCTGCGGTGGTGCAGAGGGGGGTCAGGTGAGGCGGTGGACCGAGCGCAGACCTCTGTCTCCATACTAACCGTGCAGGAGACGAACGGTCTGAATCCCTGGGGTATGGATTAGAGAGCTGCTTGTTGAGTCCACCTGCACCCTGAAGCCGAACATGTTTACAACATGGGCTGAGCTTAATTGCTGGGGGCTCTCAGACACGGAGGTGCCACGTTTAAGTCACAGTTATCGTGTGTTAGCACAATGTCACGGCAGCCGACAACAGGCTAACCAAGCGGGGCTACATAAACAGCTCGGCCGACACAGGTTTGGCCACGCAGGCACACTTTCCCCACACAATCGCTCTTTCATGGTGTCTCTGCCTTTTTCTGACACCAGGGAAAAACGGCTGGACAGCACCGATCGCAATAAACCAAAGAAAACCTCCTCCATGGCGGCCCAGCGCAACGACATTTTATTTGTCCTACATTATTTGTCTTACCAGGTCATCATTTGTGCAGCGACCCGGTCTTGTATACGAGGACAGACTAGCCTCTTGGCGGACCTCTGTGCACCTTGTTAGCTAACACAGCTAACGTTACTGTTAACGCTGCGTCGTTGTTTACACCCCGAGCTGACTCACCTTGAGGCCATATGTCGCTCACATCGGCTTCCAGACGCCCGTAAAAAGTCCTGCCATATGGAAAGTAAACATTTATCCCGTTGCTAAAAGTCACGGTGGCTCATCATGTTCTCTTTCCACACGGTAGCTCCCTTCCCTCCGCCCTTTTCCTTCGGTTTCTCCTCCGGCCGCCGAGTCCACTTCCCTAAACACGGCGCTCCTGCAGGAGCCGCATCCAACCAGCAGGGGGCAGCGCTGCACCAGGAATAACGTGAGACACCGACACAGCACCGCAGATGGAAAGCGTGGCATTATGTTGGACATTAAGTCGTCCTGTTTAGCACTTGTAACATATTTTATAGTTATATCAGCATTTTCATTTATCCGTTTATACACCAATCGCTACTTATGGGTGAGGTGTATATTTACAAATAAACCAGTAAAGACTTGTTGGCTAATTACTAACAAACTAATATTATAGCGTTTAATAAGCAACTTATTTAATAGTTGACATGCTTATAAATGCTATATCTGTCCCCAACTTCTTCTCACTTGCAACCCCAGACAACAGATTTTTGTCTGCTTAGGAATCCATCTCAGAGTTGGCTTATGTTAACAAGTTGTGACCATTTCAAATAAAGACTGATTATTACTCTACTTTCATTATTTAAGGCCAACAGAGCTTAAAAATGTCCAGGAAATAACAAAACGCAAAAATGAAAATCTGGAGAAGCCTGCCAGCTCCTTTGATTAGATGTTTCATTTAGGTTGGGAAGGTTTCTCTTCCAAATATATATTGCCTGTGAAAGAAGGGTATTTTACTCAATAGTATAAGTTTAACTTACAAAACAAGTACTGACCATGTTTCAGGTATCAAAAAAAAGTTCTTAAAATGACCCCTTTACTGATCCATCACTGCAAAATAATCTGTTGCTGTTCATTTTGTTTGCATTAAAAAGTTAACATATGTACTGCAATCCGGTTATACAACTATAACTATACTAATGAAGTAACACTTCATTAAGAAAAATTGATGACTAAAAAAAAAAAAAAAAAGATGCCAGCACAATTAGAGCAACTGGAGTTAATGTAAATTGTCCTTAGTATTTTGCTTGCAGATTTTAAAAAAAAGTACACTTTTGGGAATATTGTTATACAAAAGTTGCTGTTTTCAGTCATTCCCATAAATAGTAGCTTCTTAAAGACTGGAACAGATTGACAAATAGTATGTAGTCATGTAACACAAACATGATTGAATAACCAACCAAACACACAACAAGCAGAACAATGAGCATGAGCATGATGTGTGGAGTAAAAAAAGGGCAGAGTGTTTATTGGTTCTCAGTCTTTACACCAGGCAGCACATCACTCAGCAACGAGGTCACAGCGCTCACCACAGTCATGACACGGCAGACGCACACAGGTCCAGGTGAAGGGTGAAGGTCATTCATACATCACCCTCATCACCTTTGACAACTTGAACAAAGGTTGTCATTGTCCAGTGAATGATGCCTGTTCGGTGCACGGGAGGCACAGATTCACGTTGATTCCTCTTCTCTACCAAATAAGAGGACAAACACGTCATATAGCCACAATGAAAACACATCCCTGGGTTGAACCCTTCATCTCAACTGTAAAACAGTTTTCATGACCGTTAAAAAGAATGAATTCAGGAGGCAGATTCACGCAAAACAGTTAATACAGGGCAATATTGTGCATTGGATGACACTATGATCAATTTAAAGAAAACAACATGGGCTCTGACCACAGAGAAAGACATTTTTCAGCATGGCATCACATTTCTTTGTAATAACCCAAAAAAATTTTCACTTAAATGAGGAGCGTCTGAAATTTGAATTTTCCACTCTTATCCCAAAACAATGTTAGCTAGTAGTGATTGACCTTGAAATTCAATAAATCAGTTGAGTAAAACCACACAACAAAAATTAAACAAATGTGTATTATTCTGGCCATACACTGTACAGAAATACTACAAAATACAGTCACGTAAACTCATCTTACAAAGAAGAAAACCTCAAAAAAAAAAAAAAAAAAAAGCGTTCAACATGATCTTGGGTATTTCTTGAAAGCAAGATTGTTAAACCCAAATAAACCTTCCAAGATATTCCTAAAACACCTCCTTTGTCAGGTTAGGTTTAAAACTTGTAACTCATGAATTCACACCTTTTCATTTCATTTTTCTCTCATTGTTCTCTAATAACATGTCAAACAAAAGGGAAAAAAGGGAAATGTGATGGGGATGCTGACTGTCAACAAAGGGTTTGTTTGCATCCCTGCTACTATTCTCCACAGTCCTTTTTGCACATCTTAATGCGTGTTACAAATGACAGCACGGTAAGCTTGTTTGTCGGTAAAGAAAGAGACCAGCCAGCATCTGTAGATAATCACAGGTAAACAGTCTTGCAACACCCACCCCAAACCCCTGTCTCTCCCATTTCACTTATTACATACACAGCCCTCTTTGCCTCTGGCCAGCCAACTACATCCAAACAACAGTTACTTCAGCTTCACTTCTGAGCCTTTGTCACCTCTGCCCCACTCTGCAGCACTACTATAGCTCAGTGGACACAGAGGAGTAGTTTCCCATCCCTGTCTGCTCATAAGTCCTCCATAATTCCCACTTCAAGCTAGCTGGCATGACCTGATGTGGTCAGTCATGCAACTTGTTACTTGCTACCCCCACTGTTCAGCAGCGAAAGCAGCCTTGAAGCATTTGGCTATCTGGCTTACATTACGATGTGTTTAAAAAGTATGCACAGGCACACAAGTGCATATGCATACTTAAGAAGAACGCTGTTTACATACTGTATGTCTTTGGCTTCCCCTTTAATTCTTCCACAGGTTCAACCACCACCATCACTCCTTTAATCTGTTCACCATATTTAACCTAAACAAATGAGCTAAGTTGAATTGTTGGATTGTATCTTGTCTTAAGAACAATTTTAATGCATTAGAGTAGAGACATAAAAGGTGTTTTCAGTGCTGCAAGTGTTGATATGTTCACCTCTCCTTCCCATCAGTCTGTATCAATGACTGAGCTTAATATACTCCACTGTTAGGGGCACTACCTCTTTTCTACACAATGTTTCCTACAGTGGATACACTACAGTCTGTGGAGCAATGAAAGGATTCTGATTTTGTGTGAACTACTGTGTAAACATACACTGTAAACAGCTACTGTAAAAAGCAGATTAGAATTTGATAAGGATCACTGGGCAAAATGAACCCCTTCATTGTCATCATCCACCATCCTGATCATGTTTGCTTTAAAACAAACAGCAAGTCTATTTGCAGCTAAGTGAAACAGCTGTGATGCACATGGAAACTGTAATTCTCAGGTTTTTCTCACTGGCGCTCCATCCTTTCTAACATTTCATCATTCTAAAGGAAAAAAGTGACAGCAACATCACTTGGCACTATTTATAAATGAGGTGCTTATGCTATTTCCAAATCTGATGCAACATGGTTATAACCTGAAATTGAGCTGGGTCCTGGTTAAGATAATGATGGATATCAAAAAATAGAAAAACTTAAGTTCACACATATATGACATATTCAAAATAACTGCTCCAAAAGCAAGAGAACAACAAAAGACACAAAATGAAACATTCAACTGTAACAGACAAAAACCAACCAAAAAAAAAGTAAACGTGCAATAGTCTACTACATGGTAATACTGTGAACTGCACAATCCCTCCCAAAAAGGAAAAAAGAAACTAACACAAAACAGTATAAACAAACAAGAATTAAAATAGACTCTGTATGGCTCCAGGTAGCTTTAAATGTCTGCTCCAGACCAGAGGCTCTAACTATATTAAGCAACACGCAGAAGAGGAGATAAAATGATGTGATACAAGTTCTCATTGCTCTCTCTTGGACTCTTTCACAGTTTCAAGTCTTTAGTGTTTAGTGTGTGTGACTGTGTGTGTGTGTGTGTGTGTGTGTGAGTGTGTGTGTGTGTGTTAGAGTCAGGTGAGCCAAGTATTGCCTGATGGTAGCTGACAGAGAGCAGACAACACTGGAGAACAAAGAGATACAGGTTTGTTAAAAGAAGTTAACTTATATCGACCCAACCGTGAATGCATTGTAGCTTAGATTCTGGGTTTATCGTACCGCTGTGAAACGCAGAGATTTCTGTCTTTTAAGCAAATATTTTCCTCACCCACTCACTCCCGCTACTCATTAAATGTAATTATACAAACACCCATGTATACATACAGAAAACTTAGCAAGTATATGACAAAAATAGGGAAGGGTTAGGTTCTGTAGTAAAAACCAGACACATTCAGGAAGTGTGGGAATTAATTCTGCTGGATTTTGATTGCGAGCCCTTGCATTTACGACGATGCGATCAAAGAGGCCTGTGTATGTGATGTGAGTGTGTGGTTCGTGCAGGTAATTCTGTTGCTCCAAGTTAACCCAAGTGAATGAAGATATCAACAACTGAAAGTGTGAAACGAGTAATTAAAAAAAAAAAAACAGCCTCTAGAGTCCAGTGGATTAGTCCATTGTGAGTATCCATGTTGTGATTGTGTGTCCAGCTGAATAAAAGGCGGAAATCATGCATTCGAGCACAGCGGGGACAAAAATAAAAATACTCCATTAAAAAAAAAAACCCAAGGTGAGGGGATTATCTCAGTCTGTGAGAGAGGAGAGGAGAAGTCAAATGGCTCCGCTGAAGTGCTGAGCACTCGCAGTAAAAACACAGCAAGTGGGAGACAAAAGCAGTGGTGCAGGTCCTTGTTCAGTAGTCAATACATCCCAGTCACTCCGCACCCCCTACACACACATTCAAATTTTCTATCACATATTCAAGCACACACAGAAACATACACACACACATACACACACAGTGTACTCTGGTTAAGGCAGTGGTGGCAGGTGAGGCTGCAGTGAGGCCGGAGCTAGCATCGGAGAATCGGTGGTCAGGGCTCATGGCAGTGAAAGCTCCCACTACTCCTCCTCATCCTCCTTGCCCGTTTCCTCATCCCTCTCTCCTTTGCTCGGTTGTGCTCTTCGGCGTTAGTCACTCAAACGACATCAGATTGGCAGGCACCTGGAGGGCAGAAAAAGAGTGAGATGGGTCAAAGGGTAGGTATAGTTCAACTTTGTGTACGAGCACTAGTGTGTGTGTGTTTTTGCAGCTCCATACCTGTTGTCTATTGCTCTGACAGGCAGCGCTCAGATGCTTGAACCAGAGCAAAGCGTTCATCCTGTTCCCCGCTTGGTACTTGTAGGTGTTACCTAGGCAACAGAGACAAACAGTGTGAGATGCCAAGTCTCACGTTTCAATCTGATTTCTCAACAGTCTGGAAAGATGGCTGTAAAACCACTTGACTCTGTTGTTATTTTCCTGGGCTGGATGAAGACACATTGAAAAGGTTCAGGGCAAAGTCAGCTCCTTTGTGCGTGTGCGTATGTGTGTGTGTGTGCGCAGAACATTACAAACATGAAAATGGCCAGACATAACTATGATGCAGTCACATACATAAGCTGACAATGACAATTAAACCTATTGTTTAGTGAGATGGACACAATTTGAATTTGAGTGTGTGTGATGTCAACATTAACCAAACTCCACTTCCCTTTATGTCTGTGCGAGTCTCACCGTGTTCCGAGTCTGTAAGCAAGAAGACATCTGGGTGCTCAGGATCGTCTGCCATCATGGCCATTAGACCCACCACACACACACTCTTACTGGACGTCGACTTGAACTGAGCAGTGGGACAAGTGGAAACACACTTAATGTTCTTTCTAATAACAACTCTGTTGTGTCTACATGCTACTAAAGAAGAAACTTTGCGTGTGTGTGTAACCTCTGGATGTTGCCCATGAGTCTGCATGTACACAAGGTTCTCATTAGCCTGTGAGTGACACACACAGGACTGCAGTGATGTCATGGGTCTCATTATTCAATGAGTGCTACCATCTGTCTGTTCCGCCGCTGCACTAGACCAAGAACAGCCCCCTCCACATGAACACACACCATCACTGCAGCCCACATCCATTCATCTACTCTTTACTGTTAGCACGGTTCTCATCTCTCCTACGTCCTCCTTGGAGCTCCTGTTCAGTTTCAGTAAATATACTTGTCAAACTGATGCAGTCCAAACACCATCACACAAATGTGTGGCAAGATAGACTGGCAACACACTGCACTTAGTTTAGAATTATTCTGCAGCAGCCTGAAATTTCTGTAAATGCTCTCATCTGTATTTTTTTCATCATTAGTTTCTCTTCTGCATACCAAGTAAAAATTATGAGCAGGAAACAAAGTGAGGGTTCATTGTCTAATTACACTTCCTAATAAGTTTTCTGTGTTAAAAAGACGCTATAGGTTTTTAGCATCAATGCAGCTGTTATCTCTGATTCTGAATGCAGTATTCCACTGAATTCCATTCAAATAAACCAATACATCAAGTAAACTCAGTTAAAACAGAATCCATCTTTTGCTATATCAATCCAATTTAATTTGCAATTATTTTAAAGTGTGTGTCAATAGATTGTTTATTAGTTTTACTGTGTATTTTATGATGCAATTCTGCACAAAACTGTTGTGTTTTCAGTCATTTCAAACTACTACCTAACACCCATCCCTTCATCCATGGGTTACAATATTGTTGTTCTATTGGTTGTAGTTTCTTTTGTGTCAGGACGCCCTCCTCAGTCTGCTTTTTCTAAACAAAGCGCTTCAAGTGTGATGGATTTGGTAAAGGCAGTATCAGAGCTGTGTGGAGTAACAGTCTCTCAGCTTCTAAAATGGATGAAATGGGAGAATATTTGTGTAGTATTTGTTTTTTAGCTAAAAATGGTCCCCTCTCTCCCCATGGTCCTGTTCTTGTTTCAGGTTTCCACCAGCAGAGCTGAAAAGTTTGAGACCATGACGGATGTGCGATAGTCAGAAAAACACACCAACATTGATAAGAGGAACTGCAATGCTGAGTGATTGGAAAATTTGGAACCGATTCTAAACTGAAACTGGATTCCCATCCCTAGTTTTGGATGATCTGTTATTGCTCTAAGCTGCATAAATAAACACACAACAAAATGTTCATAATATCTAACACCTCCCTGCAAAGATGAATGGTATGACTCTATCCTTAGACTGTTATAGTAATGGTGGCGATGGACCTGTGTGTTCATGAATGGGTGTAACCTACATGTTTTCTCTCAGTGGCCTTCAGGGACTTGGCAGCGTAGTAGTAGAGCTGGGTTCCACAGAGAGCCACCCAGTATTTGGTCCAAGATGCCACCTGGAGGCACAAAAGTGAAATCTTGTCATCACGTCAGCCTGATTTGTGTAGTCATATCCATTAAAAATACCTTCCATGAAAATTAGACACCCTCACTTAAGATAAACAAGACAAGATCAGAAAAGAAGAGAGAGATCAATGATGGGGCAGAAAACTGTACAGCTCGTGTACACACCACAGTACAAATTAGGAGTAAGTGTACTGTTATTTTAGCGGCATAAGGAGTTTCAGATTTGTTTCCAGTCAAGGCTGATCAGGGTAATGTCAGTGAAAATATAAAAATGGCTCAAGGTGCAAGGAAAACAAAAGCCGTGGAGAAAACGATGGAAGCACAGTTAGAGAGGAAGAGAATGACAAAAACATAAGTGTAGGGAACCAACAGAAGGGAGTCGAGGGACATGTTATGTAGCTTAAGGAGTTCAGCAGCTCTATCTGTGCTCTGCAGACAACATTTATCGGCCATCTGCTCATGTACAATACATGTACAGTAGGTACATATGGGCACATACAGAACAGCATATGGGCACATGCACGTGTTATATGCTGTATGCATCAGCGAGTGAATGAGTGAGTGAGTGAGTGAGTGAGTGAGTGAGTGTGTGTGTGTGTGTGTGTGTGGGGGGGGGGGTGTTCTCACTGTTGGTTTCTTCCCCTCTTTCAGCACAGTCTTCCGTCTCAGCACCCCCTGCACTGTGACTGCTCCAGGATATAAGTGAACTGCAAGCTCTTCCGACTCCGCGGAGCTACAACAAGACAAACATTACAAGCTACATCACAAAACATAAACACAAGAAAGCATGCATGAACACATCCTGCCTCAAATTAGAGAGGAACTAGCAGTAAAGGCAGACACAATTTGCAAAGATATCTTAAACTCTGTTTCATGAATAAGCATATTTTTAAGTCTAGTTTTCATGGGAGAAAATTTCAGAGATATAAATATTTTAACACTGCTGTCTGCAGAAAGAGGTGCAGAGATGGGCACAGTGCTGTGCTTTGCAGATTGTGTCTGTGTGGAGGATCAGAGCAGAAAGCCCAGTGCAGGAGACTAGTAAAGCCTGGTGGAAAGAGATTCAGAGAGAGAACCATCCCCAACCACGAGGGATTCCTAATATGCAGCATCCATAAGAACTGGCTCTAATAACCTGAAAAAGTCTGGTCTTCTCTACTTTAGGAATGAGGATGTAACAGTTTGTTTCCAACAACACATGGAGCTCAGTGTGACTGTGGAAACTAATTTTCAGCTCCAAGCTGTGAAATATCTTGGAAACTCATTACAATAAGAAGTCCAGGCTGACATTGAGCTCTCTTGTGTGAGCGTGTGTGAGGCAGACATGCAGAAAAGCAAAATGTAGATTGTAAATAAAAAACAGAAGATGAAGAATCATAACTCAGACAGATCCTTTTCCCCATTACCTGATTTGTGATTTTACAAACACACATTCACCCTCTGCCCAACAAAAGATTACCCCAGCAGTACAAACACTTTAAGCGCCAGCACACAGCAGCCCCTTGCAGGGACTGAGGGGCATGAAGTGAGAATAAGAGAAGATTGGTTCAGATCAGGCTGGTTACAGTCAGGATGTGTGTACCTGCTGGGCCTCAGGACTCCTCTGTAGGGGATGCGGGACACTCGGGTCACTGGGCCCAGAGAGTGATAGAATCGAGTCCTGTTCAGAATAGGATAAGATAGGATAGGGGGCACGGGACACTGTTAAGGCTGCGTGGGTGTTTTTTTTTTTTTTTTTTTTTTTTTGTGGTTTGCTTTTTCCTTTCAAGTTGCATGGGTTAGAGCTGGATGGAGGAGTGGTCATCTGGTTAAAGGAGAGATACTGATGGATGAGTATTTACAGAGTTATTCAGATGTTGTAGAGAATGATGCTTTGGAAAAAAAAAAATATTTTCAGCTTGAGCTCCGAGTTTTTATTTTAGAACTAGTAAATGCGGCTCCAAGCACTTGTTGGCACAAGGGGACTAATGGTTAGGGGATTTCAATGTTAAGCACTTAATACATTCAGGCTGCTGCAGAAGCATCTGAGAGCAGCAGTGGAGGGATGAGGTTTGAAGGCCTTGGCTACGACACTAAAAGCAAGACTGTGGCGTGTGTGCGTGAGATTTAATGACACATGATTTTGCAGAACTGTCTTTAAACCAGAGGTTTAAAAAAAAAACCCCCCCAAAAAAAAACAACAAAAAAAAAAAAAAACAGACAATTACATCAAGGATGGGGTATTTAATGATTTGCTTGTGGATGTGATGAAAAGCACTACCAACATGGACGTCGTAGTCTTACCTCTCAAAAGCAGGCCAAGACATTTCTTCACTGAGCTCAGAGCCATCGCTGCTCCCTGTATAAACCCACAAATTATCACAAATGCACAACATGCCAAAGAAGATACAAGCTGTCCACTATATTGAGTAATAAATAATAAGTACTTTACATCTCACCAAGTGAAATACCACTGGAAAGGGTTGAGCTCTCTGCTTGTCCTCTAGTGGGGCTGTGGCTCTCCAGCACACTGTCGTCCAACAGGTGGCGAGAGCCAGCGTTGGGGAACGTAGCACTTTTAAACTCGACAGTATTCATCTTATGGATAAAACTGTGAAGACAAACACAGCAGACAGCACGGACAGAGAGGTGTCAGTATTTTCACTTTGGGAATTTGTTGTGCAAATTTTGTGCAGTTTGTAGCACATCATCTATCGCAGAACTGATGCATTAACAGATTTCGAACACTGACTTGTAGCCCAGACTGTGGCACTTCCTGTGTCCATAGGGCAACAGGTTCCTGGGGGAGGGAGGTGTGGCCGGGACTTTGGGTCCCTCGCCTGCTACTGTACACTTACGGCCACAGAGAGGAGATGCTGACGCCTCCTGGCCTGTTTAAAGTGGGGGAAAAAATAACAAAGCTGAAGATAAAAAGATTTATTTGACATGTCACACTCAGTTGAGAGGTACACCGAAACTCACCGACAAGATCTTCTTTGGAGGCGTTTGCTCGTGGTGTGCTGGTGCCTGGTTCAATTTTCTGTGACAACCTAATTGAAGCAAAATGATTGAAGAAGGCTTCTGTGGCTGACAGTAAACTATGAAATAAAAACTGGATGAATGAAAAACAATTTTAACTTTCCTGCTGGAAACTGCTTCTGTGATTAAAGCAGGAATCATGATCATGATCATGATCATCTGGTGTCGCTGTGTTTTTTTTTTTCTTACTTGTAATTTTCGTCCTCGACAAATTTCTGCAGCTCCTCAATATACCTGACTGAGTTGAGATACTTCTGCACGTGAGGCAACACTGGTATGTCTGAAGGAGGGAAGATAATGACAGACAGAGGAAAATCAGACATACATGTGCATGAGACTTCAAAAACTTGGAAAGAAAATATCTGAACTGTTGGCAGATGATACTCAATGCAAACTTGAAATGTTTATGAAGAACTCAGCGACTATATTGATCAAAAGTTTATAAAGCAGTTTAACATAAGGTCATAGTGGTTCAGTAATATTACACAGTAACACCTGTTTTGTCGATTTGTTCCCTGTATATATGAGTTGTAGATGATGGTGGTGTTGAGGGTAGCAATGTTGGATGCAATACAAACTTCCCTATAGGGACAATAAACTCTTACCTTTAAAAGGGTGTCTGGAACAAGGATTAGAACTACTAATAATATAACAATTTATTCTCAAAAATATTACTTCATGCTTGTCCTCCCAGGAGCTCAAGTGCAGGTTAGACACAGAGCAGCAGCCTGAGTGTTGCTAGATAATACTTGCATCTCCTTTCTAAGTGCTAAAAGTTAAAATAAATAAATAAAATAAAAAGCCTATTTTTTTTTTCATGAAGAAAAAAAATGGTTGCACCAGTGGCACTTTTCAACCCATGGGTGCACGTAAACACTACTTGCATTTCGACAACCCATGTGCTGGAGGATCTATGAGTAGTAGTTCTGCATCAAGACTAACAAAACCAAACAAAAACATGAAGGGTAACACATGTCAACAAATGTCTGTACAGACCTTTTTTGCACACAACCGCAAAAATAATGTGCCAAAATTAAAGATGTTATTGCTTTTCAACAGTCAGGCAAAACAAAATTATTTAATTAGCATAAAATATCCCAGAATGCTTACATGTTAACAATAAAGTGTGTTTATTCAACTAGATCAGATGTCACAAATCGCACAGAAATACCTATGAAGAGTATTTCATGCTGTCTCCATGACAACAGAAAATCAATCAGCAAGGCTGTAGAGCAGCTTTTATACAGACTTTGTCCTCTTTAAGCTTTTATTCCTCTGCTTGATGGACATAATCAGATCTCAGAGTTTGGTGAGAGCCTGTAGTTTAGACTCTAGTATTCAGTTTATTCTACACCACCCTGCTATCCCATGAATAAGCGGTTGCATTTGTATCTACACTCACCATAGGTGCAGGACCTCTGCAGGTCCGATATGATTCTGAGAATGTTGTTCATCAGGTTTGATCGCTGTTCGTTCTCCAGTATGCTGCCCGTTGAAGGGTAGGCTGAGTCTATATACGTCAGATCAGACAAGTACATTCCTGAAATAAAGCAGAAGACAGAAAAAGATGCAATGTGTTACATCAAACCGGGAAAAACACAACCATCGTCTCTTGTGCTCTGATCTTTAACTGAGCCAAAGGCCTTGGTGCAAAGCCAAATGAGGACATTGTCCATCTGTCAGAGGTATGTTATTTTAAACTGTGGGGAACGTGAGGATTTTCCTCACTGAACACTGAGAGCCCAGCTCATTAGAGAACAAACACGGAGACACAAACAAGGATGGACATTGTAACAGGGCCTGATTTCCTTAGATGCATGATACAAGTGCAATGCAGCTGTGGCTTTCTTGGTGTGAAACCAGCTGGTAACTGTAGAACACTTGTTTGACACAAGCTAAAACATAAAACAAAGAGGAATTAGAATCTTGCACACAGTGTCATATTTGCATATACTCAGCTCAAATTTCTAACAGACCTGTTCCGCCTGATCCGTTCCCATGGATCAAAACAGCTCAGGGTGGCCTGAGTTGATGTTGCTCCAGCCTTTCCAACAGAAGGCCATCTCTCTCCCCCTGCTCCCCTTCATACTGCTTCTTTTTGGCAGGCCGTGGGCAAAACTGGGATTCATATTCTCTCATTACATAAATATTAACATTTAGAGACTAACCCAGGAGCGGCTCCCATCATTCTGAAAAGAAAGATTAACTGGGAGAGCTGACAGTGTGCCTTCCTTTTCATTCTCCCCTTTTCTCCTTCTTCTCTTGCTCAATGTTTCTTTCACACGCCAGCACCAAAATTGAGTGCAGATGTAAGAAAAGTTATCACACAGTAGACTACCTAACACCCCCCCCCCCGACCTCCCTCTTGGCAAATGGTGTTATACTCACAGATATGTACACATACATACTCACAACACAGTGCATGTACAAATAAGCATCAACATCAGAACTGCAGGACCAGATCCAAAAGATTGAAAGTCCTAAACTTGGTCTTTAAAATACCACACACATACACACACAAAGACAACAGCATCTGATTAGAATCAGAGAGAGAGGCTGAGAGCAGGAGAAAGAGTTTACAAGGGGGAAAGTGAGAGATGGGGCAAAGACAAGCAGGAGAGAGGGATCCTAAAGGCTTAATCACCATAGCTGATGTTCTGAGAGCATGTAAGGGAAAACAGCAGTTAGTCATGCATGAACCCATACTGCCTGGAACACCAACAGACATGACATAAATGCTTGTGGCCTCTGTGGTTAGGGTAACGAACACAAAACTCGTGTAAAAAAGGATCAAGCCAGAAATGGGTAAGAGTGGCCATGAAGTAGCCATAAAGCCAGTTATCTAAAAGGGATCTTTCAGCACAAAAAAAAAAACACGGCTGTGTGTCACTCGCCTAAACACAATAAAGTAAATGTCAGTTGGTGATAAGGAGCAAACCAAGACCAGACAAGCTCAGACTACAACTGAAGGAAAGAATGTGTCCCAGTAGCACCACAATTCAGCTTAATTTTGCCTGTCTACCTCCTTCTCCAGCTGAAACTCAACAGGAAGCTGCTCAGAAACCCCAGCTGCATTACAATCAGCTCTTCCCACCGCTGAAGAGCAAAAATGAAGGGAAGTGGGGGTTGTAATTAAGGAAGAAAGGGTCAGAGTAGCATGTGCGTGTGCCCTAAACTCAGCAAAAACACTTCACACGTCTTGTTTCCTTTCAGCTAATCCACTTCATGAGAACCATGAATGGCATTGCTGAAGATGAGAAACTTAATGCGGCAGCTCTGTTATTCTCTTTTTCTGTCTTTTTCCATCAGAGTGACATCAGTGGTAGGTTGGGCCACACCAAAAAAATAGAGGAAGAAAAAGAAAAGGGAACTCTCACACACCCTCATCCCCCTTCTCCTCCCCACTCTTCCTCCTCCCCCTCCCTCTGCTAGTCTCCCCCATCCTTTGTGAAAAACTCAAGGCATCAGTTGTAAGAGCTCAGTCTGTTGTCCGGCTTTTGAACCATGCCCCAGCCCGAGCCCTGTGACAGCTGAGTCCACAGAGAGGGGAATATCTTTGGGAAGCAGGGCCTTGACCAAAGAGCTTATAGTGTGATTTTCAGCTGCAGGACAGAAGGAGAGAGTGGAAGGGAGCCCCTCAGATGACTGGGACAAAGACAGAGACAGAGAGATGAGTCCTGAGTGCTACAGCTCAGTGAAAAGACAATACAATACACAGGTGGAACTTTGACTGCAGGGATCACACCCCCACTACAGGTAACAAAAAGGTAAATGGTGGCTGAGTTAATTCTGTTTCTTTGTTTTGTCAGCAAGACAGTGTGTGTGTGAGAAGGTGTGTGTATGTATGTGTTAAGGTATGTATGTGTGTCTGGCCAGCTGGACGAGCTATGGCTGAGAGATTGGAAGGGTTAGGATGCTTCGTGACTGGAGGCTCTGGTTGCAGACAGAAACACTTAGAAACGCTTCTCTGGCTTTCTTCTGGCATATACTTTATACAGCGTGCTGAGAGCTGTGTCATGGGTATACACTCAACACATGTGAGAGGGTGTGTAGGAAGCCATCTGTGCTGGCAAAATACAGGAATGAATTTCTAAAGCATGCTGTTCCAGGGTATATATTTATAACCAATCCAGGTTATGTAACGAAAATTTAACAGAATGAGGAAAACTTAAACTTTTCAACTATCATCTTCTAGATGTAAAATGGAGAAGCATTCCAACTCCTAAACTTTATCTGAAATGTACACAATTTCCGACCTGAAGAGAAACATATAGCTAAAGGGAAAAAGTAAAGACAAAGAAAAGTGGGGCATTCCAGAAAAACACTTGAGGGAGGCGATCTGATCAGATGGAGAGATTCAAGCTCTGGAGCCAGGCTTATTTATTTTTTCACGGCTTTTGGTTTCCTAATACAGCACCATCTGAGCCTTGTCGCTAACAGGGTGCCGGGTTGGATCTGAGTTAACCTGCTAGAATCATTTTAGAGCAGCAATATTACACATTATGAGGTGGAGACATGTCTCTCAGCACATACCTCTCCTTGTTATTTATGAGAAATGTGGAATCGCATTACCTTGCAGTTCGTGGAATCTTTAAAAGTCAATAATATATTTCTGTGAAACTACAAGTCTCCTTCACAGTATTGTGCTTTAAGAAAAAAAAAAAAAAAAGTGATGACACATAGTAATCCAACCCTAACCACATCCTCTATTCCTTACACCCCACAGACATAAGACACTTCGGTCACAACCATGCCATGAGAGCAAAAGCTTTGAACACTAATAGCCTCAATTTGGTGCACTTCCATATCACCAACTCACAATTACACAAATGTTTTCACTTGCGTCCTGATCTCTTGGTGAGACCTGTGGAAAATATTCTGTTTACTACAAAGACACAACTCTAAATGCTGTAAATGGCCGTGAGAAATACACACATAGATAGTCAAAAAGCCTGAGGCTGAAGTAAAAGGTGAAATGAGGCTATTGCAAAAGGCTAAGAAAACACTTCGTGAGCATGCTCATTTTTCCTGTGGGGTCATAAATCATAATATCAATACCTACAATAAAAAGAAGAAGAGGCTGTTACAGCGATAAAGAGGAAGCAGGCGCAGCTGTCTGAGAAATATCCAGAACATTCTGTCCTGAGCTGCAACACTGGGCCCTTGGGTTCACCTGAACCTCGGGCGCACAGGGGGCAGACTGGGAATGAAACTTTGAAAGGGTCACTACAACCAATCCACGCATAAACCGTTCTCTCAACCCTAACCCTACATTACAAATCACAACAGTAAATCTCTTTGATGTGTTTTATATTTAAAGTTTTAAAAACTTGCTGGACACACCTATAAACAGCAATCAGATAGTGAGTGGTAAGGTTGTCAAAACCAGTTAACAGCTGCCCTCCCCCAGCGGTCTTGTCACAGACTACGATGAAACGCAGCAGGACACTGATAGCTCACTCAGCCAGCACCAGCCAGCTGCATTTTCTGGCTGATGACCAAGCAGCCAGTCGTTTCAGACTGGTTAACCTGAGGCTGTATGTGAACCCACACAGACACAGATGTGTAAAGGGCAGTTCGTCTGATCTTATCAGTAAAACAGAGCAACATATAGAAGCAGATACAGTTAAATCCAACCACAGCAGAACAAACTGGACATGTTCAAAGACTTTAAAACCCAACCCTACATTGAAAGTCACAGTGTTATCTGTAGCACTACTGAACATAGTCTTGAGCTGTAAGTATTTAAATAAGTATGGGGCTCTCATCTAAAATCCCTCTAATGAGAACTTGGACACAGTTATGCAGACAGGTCAGCATAGGGAGGAAGAGGTCAGCTAGAAGGTCAGGATAAACAGATGAGAAATGGAGGCATAGACCAGTAGAGTCAGTAGGAAATGGATGTGAAATGCTGTGTTTGCGTGTATGTGTGTGTGTATTTCCAGTGAATTCAGTTAATAGAAAGCATGTGCAGTCAGAGGTATGAGATTAAGTTGAGGTGTGATTCAGAGGACAAATGAAACCAAGAAAGATTATGTATGAGTGATAATCAGACATCTCCTAAACATGAACATGTACGCTGTCCAGCCAAACTATAATTTATAATAATGCTGTAACATGTAATACGCCCTCCTCCTGGCTCTCCTCTCTTCCCCTGACCCTCCTCCAGCTCTTTTAGACACTTGAAACTTTAGCAGCAGCCTGTGTTCAGTGTCGCTTTACTGGTTTAGTTTAATCAGAGAGAAAAGCCACCTGAATGGACAAACAGCTAATTTGTCAGCCAGGGTATTAAATGACAGAGATGGAAGCTATTTTAAGATGATGTCAACTGATGAGCCATGTTACGCAAGAATAAATATTTTGCCCTTTGTGTGCACAAATCATTGAGCACAAGGAGAGTTGTGTTTGTAGTGAGGGGTTGGATGTCTGTGTTCTGGGATGGGGGAGGTAATGAGATGAGTGCCACAGAGGAGGGCGTTGGGAGAGTCAACAGTGCTAATCTTGACTATGTATGTCAGACAGAGTGGGACAGACTCTGTGCCCCTGAATACCTTGAACATAAGAACAGTGTGCTCCTGTGCATATGTTGCGTAAAATGTGGATGAGAGGGGCAATTTGCTTTCCACAAAGAGCGATTGAACAGGCTGTGGAGCGTATGGGTGGGGGGTGAGATAGAGGAAAGGTGGGGCTGCACCTTAATCCCCATGCACAGATCTCTGCCCCAACATCAGCCCATGTGTTTAGATTTTCAAACAGAAGAGGGCCTGTGGGGCTTCCTCCTCACTAATATAGCCTCATGTACAGTAAGTTAGACAACTCAGTCGCTGGAAAACAGGAGGAGGGAACCACTTGTGGAGTTTTATTGGCTAGGTTATATTTTAACCACAGGCCAATATCTTCCTAAACTGATTCACTTAATCGACCACATCATCTTTGTTTTTCCACTTCATTCTTCATTTTGAAATTCTAGAGAGAGGCACCAGTACCAATTACTGGCTCAAGTTATGAATGCCAAGGAAATCTTGTTCTAGCTCTTTAAACCTGCATTGATTTTCCTAATATTAGCAACATGTATGTACATGTCATTTAATGATGATATATATGAAACAGCACCAATATTACTGTAACATCATGTAGCTGTTATTCCACTGTGGTAACAACCCTTGTAAGCTTTCTTCACTTTCATTATATGAGGCTTTTATGGATTTTCCCTTTTTCTACATATGTTCATGTGGTTGTTGCCATTTTACCACTTCCTCACTCAAACTGCATTCACCTTTCCAGCCCGTTCCCGATAACCTCATATCTTAGTTATTTCTTCTCTCTACCTGTTATTCCATCCTTTATTCTGAGCTGGTTTGATTGTTTCGCAGCTGTCAGTTCCTCTCCATTTGCCAGGTCGCCACTCTGTAATTAATTGTTTGAGCAGGCATTCAGGAATGAGTCAGTTTGTACAGTATGTTTGAGGGACAGCTTGTATGAGCTGTTGTGTAATTCGTCGCTGTTGACAAAACCAGTGGCTGGTGACATCATGTATAGATGAAAAGCTAGGAAGTCTCTGATCGTGTACAGTAGAGTTGGCTGAGCTCCATGTTTTCATGTAAAACAGTGATGCTGATTATTGTTGCCCCTCTCCTAATCCAAACCTACTCCTCTCCTTCACTCATTCCATTTTGTTTCTACTATTCTCACTTTCTTCTGACCACTGATGTGCTGTGTGTTTCAGGGCATTTTGGACTTGTTGTGGGAAAGTCTGAAGACCAGATGGGGAGTAGAAGCTGGGGATTTTGAGCCTGAGAAATACATTGGCTATGAAGATATAAATACATTTTTTCCAAACCTTTCTCCCCTGCTTGCTGAACTGCAATCCATCAGGCTGCAGACTGACATCAGAATTGGTAAATCACATGAGACATGAGACACACTGACCAGGAGATCAGAAACCCACACAACACAGTCACAAGATGTTTCTGGCAGCCTAAAGCAAAATTTTTATGCATGAACAACAGGTGCCTGCACTCTGCTAATTGGGTTAGCATATTATCAGAACAATCTCCCCACTGGTATTCATCTAGTAACAGCACAAGACAAAGCTACTGTCTTCTTAAGCTCTATTACACTATACAGTGTATGTTGTATGTAAGTAATCAAGACATGGCCCATTCACACATCATGCTGATGAGACAATCTTAAAGTGAACTTATTGCTACTACATGGCAGATTACACGCTAATGTACGCAATGACTGGTATTTTGCTTGCCATCAACGTAAAAGATGACGATGTGTCATGTATTCTTGACTTCTTTCTGCTGCCCTCATGTGGCAAACAAAAAAAAATTAGGTTTAAAGCCCCTTTGTCTCACTAGACATCTGCAGTGACTCAGATTTCCATGAAAACAATTTATACCAGCTGTTTAGTCATCAGTTTATTAACTAGTTGTTTACTTTGACTTGGATTGCAGAATGCTTTCTGTGCTCTAAGAGGCTTTTTTGCCAATACATACAATGTAAACTGAAACCATGAGTGTGACGCACGGCTGTCCTTGTGAGGTAACAGCAAACATTCATTATGTTTAACCAACAAGACAAAACAAATGCTTCCTGTCAAAGAGTAACCTAAAGCAATGCTGCTGTCTCTGATCATTTCTTCTTTTACAATATTAAAAAAAAAAAAAAATTCTGTGTGATAAACATATCTAATCTATTGATTTTATCGAGACAATACAAAACAGGAGTGTGTGGGGGAGCTTATAGTCACAGTGAGCAAAGCCAGGGGCATGGTTGGCACCATTTAATGTGTCTGTGTTTCAAAGAAGAAAAAAAAAAAAAAAAAAACTTTGAATATGTGTGATCATCTCTGTAGCAGTGCAGAAAGTTGTCGGCATGGTATTAAGCTCTTCCATTATGATTATTATAATCAGATAAAGCAACCTAATTCTCAGGCCTCAGGAAATCACATCTCCTGTCAATGTCAAAGAGCTGCAAGCAAGAAAGACCTGGCAGAGCGGGTCATTTCAAAAAGAAGACCTTCAACGTGATGAGCTGTGTGAGCAATCTAAATGAACAATAACTCATCAGAAAAACACAGAACTGCACTGAGCTGCAGACAAAATAATCTTTTGTTATTTTAGTCTTGTTCAATTGAAAATTATTCCTAGTAGGATGAATATGTGTGTGTGGTAAGAGGAGCAGAGGAAGTAGGAATACTATCTTAGACTTCCAAAAACAGCCATGAAAATAAACTGAAGGTCAGATAGACAGTGAGGAGTAAGGACAGTTAAAAAGTCGCTGTCATATACTTAGTATTATTAACCATAAATGGCTTGAGGACCCAATAGTTCATAAAGGAGAACATATAAAGGCCATACTGTTGCCAAAATATAGGGGCGAGAGGCCCACTTCAAATCTTTTATTCCACACAGAGTTTTACAAGGATGTTACAGAAATTTAATAAATCCCACCAACATTAAGGAAAAAATTGTTTCCATTTCTCTAATTTGCTTTGTCTTATATGTCTAAGTTATTTAATTGTAACTGTAAAGGGGGAAAGGAACACCAAACACAGAAAATGAAGAGGAGAGAAAGTTAAAAAAAAAAAAAAAAAAACAGAGGGGGATGGAAGTATTTTATCTATGAGACACTCTGTTTGAAGTTATGTTCATGATGCCTGGCCAGGAAGAGAAAAAAGGGCCATGACCCAGTTTCTAGCATTATTACAGTCCATCTTTAATCCACTCCCATCTGTGCTATCCTTCTTTGTGCTTTGTATCAGCCTTACAACTTGTTGCTCCCCATCTCCTCCCATTTTTCACTTTCAGTGCTCTAACAGGTTTTTACTGTATCTAACATTTATCTCAAATACCTCGCAGCCCATTTCCTGGTAGATACTGCTCAGTTTGAAATGTGTGAAGAAAGATTTCTCAGCCATAATGTAGAGCTTACAAATGTAACTTATATTCGTAAACAAATAGGAGCAATATAAACACAATATATTGGTGTACAGTCTGCAGCCATGGTAAGTAAAGACATTCACATACATATGGTTTTACACCGAGAGTGCTTTTGTTTTCAAATCAGAGGACTCCAAAGTCCACAAACCCATTACAGCATTTTCTCAGACCAAGCATAGGGGGGGTCCTTTTTTATACCCCCAACAAACTAACAAACTGTTAAAGGACGCTGTAAACCTTATACCTTCATGACAAATTGTTGACCTCTCCATGTTCACTAGAATGCCTTTGATATGCTGTAGCGCCATGAAACGCACTAGGCCCCTCATACTCAGAACCACCATGCAGGAGAAAAATATGACTTTAGAGTGAAGTAAGAAACAAGGAGAGAATGAGAAGACAAGGATAATAGGAAAGAGATGGGGAAATAAAGGAGGCGATAGCTGATGGATGAACTGTAACGATGTCTGTCCTGCTTATGCCCCCTAAAGTGTAGCGAAAGCTGAATATGGACACATCTGTGCATTTCACAGGAACAGCAGAAAGATAGTCGCAGACATAAGAGTCACATACAGAAGAGAAAACATATTTGAGAACAAATACTGCTGATGCTGCTGTTAAAATCATTAGCTGTTTTCACTGAGGTCAGCAAGGATACAGTACCTGGCTACACTGTCAGACACACTGGCTGCTAGACAAAAAACGCCAATATGAAAATGAATACCGTCTGTGAATATTCATGCACACACAGTACAGCATAACCTTACAAATGCTGTATAAGCAAAAGTTCACACACTACAGATAAGCAGTACTAGTTGTAATCCTGTTCCTACTGACATTATTTGAAGTGACAGAGTTGTCAGAATTCCTGAAGAACCACAATGGCGTCATACAAGAGAAACACAGGGCCTGAGTTTCAGGGTGGAGGCAACACTTAATGATGTGGCATTGAGCAAAGACTGATGGAGTGGATTAGGATGACTAGACGGTCTTGGCCTTACTCAGAGCCCTGGGTACATCTGCATGGGAGTGTTTTTTTGTGCACTAATGAGAAACAGAAGTAGAATCAGCAGGGTTTTAAAAAAAAAAAAAAAAAAAAAAAAAAAAAAAAAAAAGAGGTGAGTGCCAAAAGACACTTATCAAACAAGACAGGACTGAAGACAACGCTGTACATACCGCTTTCCTGACTTCTTCGAATGTCTCTGCAGTGACTGTGAGCCTTTGCAACATCTTGCAAGAGAAACACAAAAACTACCTCCTAATAAGTGTTCCTTAGGGGCCACTGTTTTACATAATCGGGGACTGTGCAAATAGGCAACACTCACACAATAAGTTCAATTCTCTGATCAGGAAGGAGGGTCTTTAACCCTCTTAGGGGGATTTTTGACCTAAACTAAGGAACTAAATCAAAAGCTAGAAATTTCCAATTTCAGTGTGCATTGCTATAGCATCCAAACAAATTAGCCACATCATAAATGAAAATAATGTTGGAAAGAAAACTAAAATCACTGATGAGGAAATACCCCCACATATCAAAAGTACTGAAGAGACTGCAGTTAGTTGAGGAAATTATAAGCAAGTGATGAAGCTTGCCTTTCAATCCCACTCCTTTTAGACTGGTCAGAAAGGGTCCTAGTTTCCCTAAAAGGTTTCTGGAAAAGTTCATGCACAGTGAAAAAGAACATTAACGTGCACACTACATGAGACAAAAAGAAAATTGTATTTCCAGTTAAAAGAAGCTAAAACAAGCACAAGAGAAGATACCAAAGATCTTCCCACAGAGGCAGTTGCCATGTACCAGTTAATAGGGGTGGAAACCAACTGGACATCAGGAAAATGGGATGTCTGTCAGCAAGGGAACTAACACAGAGACAAAGCAGACCTCCTCCTGTTGGCTGGTCAGAAAATGAGTTCTCTCAGTCTTTCCACACAAACATTATGTGGAACAATGACCTGTCAACTCTGATACTGCACACTGAGTGAATACTTTCCTGAACAATTACTGATTGTCTGAATATGTGTCTACAATGCTAGCAATTCTCTCTAGTCTGCAAAATCACATAATGGTGCTGCCATTTACATTCCTTTTATTAGATTTTGTACAAAAGAAGTGACTCCTGACTCCTAACTTTTATGGTCTTGCATCCCCACAGGAAAGCCCAGAGAAACCTGGAGGGAGCGCCCATAGCTGTCCATCTACCTATTGAAACAGCCAAGAGCAATGCAGGGGCTAATGTGGAGCCTGTGTGCCCTCCTTTGCCTCTTGTTTTGGGATGAAAGCTACTGCAGAGGATCCAGGGAAGCCCGAAAAACCAAAGAGCCTCTTCTCACAAGGAGTAAAAGAGCTCCCCTGGATCCTGATGCCAAAAAGTGTTCCTACACTTTCCTGGTACCACAGCAGAAAATAACAGGTTCATATGATGTTTTCACATCGTTTACCCTATAAAGGTCTTCATTTCTCAAGGGTATAACTTGTCTTCATTAACAGCTTTGTCCTTTTCCCCTATACATTCCTGGTATTTCTAAATAACTCATCTGTAAATCTGTCATTAGGTCCAATCTGTGCCAGCACCACAGGCCCTGAGCCAGACAAAGACAGAGTGACCCGTATGGACATTGCAGATGTGCGGGAGGTACTCAGCAAACAGCGGCGTGAGATTGAGACACTGCAGCTGGTTGTAGATGTGGATGGTAACTTGGTGAATGAGATGAAGTTGCTGCGTAAAGAGAGCAGGAATATGAACTCCAGGGTGACCCAACTCTATATGCAACTGCTGCATGAGATCATCAGGAAAAGAGACAACTCTCTGGAGCTGGCTCAGCTGGAGAACCGTGTCCTCAATGTGACCTCAGAAATGATGCGGTTGGCTTCTAGGTACAAGGACCTGGAGGCCCGGTTTGCAACAATGGCTGGGGTAGTAAACAACCAGTCCATTCTCATCTCCGCACTGGAGGAGCAATGTCTGAGAACGTTGGGACGTGGTGAGCTGCCCGTAGTTCCTCCACTGGTTCAGGTTGTACCACAAAATATACCAGTTAATAATCGTTTCACCAATGAAATACAGAGGGACAATAACAACCGGGCCTTTCCCCGAGGATCACGCATGGACTCCCCCACTGCAAGCCCCTTTGGGATCAACCCTCCACCACCACAGGGAACACTTACCTCAGATGGTATGTAACAGTGTGAAAAAAATGATGATGAAATAAGTGATTGCAAAATAATAATAGATACAAAGACTTTATAGGAGAATGAAGTTGAGCAAACACAAATGCCCTTTTCAGTTACTTTAGTAGTCATCAGCTCCAAACGTACAATGCCCTAATAACTGGAATTCAAAACAAAGCTTCTTGCAACAGTTGGTGATACACAGTTGGCTCATCCTGTTGGCATGCTACAGAGGGAGTGAAATCATACATTCCTATGATTCCCACTTGGCCGCCTGTGTTAGCTGCACTGCCTAAAGCATATGTACTAAATTAGCAGGATGTGGATTAGGCTTCTTTGAACAGCAATAAAGACACTTTAGAGAATGGGAAATATATATCTAGGGGAAGGCAGTCAGCTTTACATCCAGTTTATGCACGAATAAAGGGGGCAACATAAACTAAAACAAAGCTCACAACTGATGTGTAAAGTTGGAGGGGGAAAAAAAAACAAAAAAAAACCTCATAGATATTGTCTAATTGTGACATCTGACAGAGATCATCACCAATATGAAATCAATTTGCATGGTCAGAAAGCTTCAGAAAGCTGTTTGGAAATTGCACTTAAAAATTGGTCAGGGCTGTTTTATTTTGACTGCCGATTAAATTTTACCAGGGGATGTTGACAGGGGTTATACAACCAGATGGTGAAATGGATTAAATCGCTCAAAACATCCCACTGACAAAAAGAGAGGGAAAAAAGTTTCAAAACCAAGAGTCACTTAGTAGCATGACATATTATGGTTCACAAAACAATGCTAAGGGCAAAGAATATTTTCTCTGTATCTGATTAAATCAGATACCAAAGTCTCTGGTTAAACCTGACACTAGAAACTCCACTGAACGATACAATTACACTCATTACTTGCCATTAGAGAAAAAGGTAGATACTGTTTATCAAATGAATATGCCAAAGTACATAATATAGCTTTTAAAGCGTGGCAATATTCATATGAACATCATCCTACCATTGCTGCCATGACATTACAAAACTAAAAAAAAAAAAAAAAAAAAAATACACAGATCTATAATGCAGTGCAATATTTTTTAGTGTTTTAATGATAGTTACACATATATACATGTATATACACACATACACACACACACTCTTTCCAACATACAGTGCCAATGAGGTAAAAGATAAAATCAGGTAAAAGCTAAAACATAAAGCCAAATCACAAAGAAAACTAATATTATCTGCTCTATGTAGGTTCATTAGCAGTGTAAATACATATTGCCTGACCACAATTTGGTCTGTAATCAGCCCCTTTAAACCCTTATGGTTTGATGGCCAGATTTATTGAACCTCAACCCCCTAAAGTACTGTTTAAGGACAAAGAAAGAAAAGGGAAATAAGTTGCACAGCCCCACAGACAGGTTTGATTATAACATATCAATAAAAGAAAAAAAGCTTGCACTATGGGGTTTTAAGTGTCTGTACTGAGGCATCACAGTGTGTGCATAAGTGCTTTAACACTCAGCTGAGAAAGTCATTTTCCATAGGCCTTTTGGCCCTGGAAAGCCCCCACAAAAAGCCTGTGTTCATACTGGTTTAACAGATATTCACATGTGGGAAAACAGAGAAAATATGCTGAGTTTAGGTTTAGCTACTTCAGCTTGGGTGCAGTGCAACCAGATGGCAAGGTGAATATCCAAATAGCTATTTATGGTAAGTGTGCACATGTCTGTGTAGCTTCAGACTTCAGGGAGATGTTCTCCAAACAGTCCAGCCGCAATGTTACATCCTCTCAAACGAGCAGACATTTTTTTCCACTTTTTTTGTCTACTGTGTACAGACCCTATAGTGATGATGACGTCTGCATCGTCAATAAAAAAAGAAGCTGTTTTGTATGGTATACCTGTAACTGTGTATGGTTCAGGCAATGGAGGATTTTAATAGGAAATAAGAGTCTTTATCAAAAGATGACTTTGGTAATTTAAGGGCTTTTATTTTGGTAATTTAAGGTTTAAAAAAAATTTTAAACCTTAACACTTATTGCAGCATTCTATTGTCCAAAAGTCTAATCCTAGAGCCTTCAATATAGCCAGACAAAGTCTGATAAAATATTTGGGTTATTACTGCAAAAGAAATCTCCTTATAACATCACTATTTAACTCTTCTTTGTTGTTTTCTACAACCATTTTTCCAAACCAAGGGCCCTTCAGGGACTGTTACCAGGTGCGACAGGCAGGTCACACCACCAGTGGGATGTACCTGCTTAAGACAGACAGCAGCGATCGGCTGATTCAAGCCTGGTGTGAACATGGCCTTGACAATGGAGGGTGGACTGTGATGCAAAGGAGGAAAGACGGCTCTGTTAACTTCTTTCGGAATTGGGAGAACTACAAAGTAAGTTCAGGGTAATTTTTTATTTAATAAAAACTATTGGGTTAAGAGGGTAAAGACTTAATAACACCACATACCTCACTCTGATTCTAAAGGAAAATGTCCTCTGTTAGCCCAAATATCTTGTAGCACAAGAAAGAACCTGAGCTTTTCCTTTCCCCTCTCCTAAGCAACATAGTCTCAACAGTATATTTTGAAGCCAGTTTGCAAGCACCTGTTCCATCAATAAAAGCCGCTTAGTAATAAATTTCCTCACACTGAAATCACAGCCAGAAACTGTAGCCAGAAAGCTACACACAACTATACACAATTGTAAATCCCCAGGGGGCTGAGAAGGAAATGCAGCTTTGTTCTCAACCCCACTGAAAATAATCCCTTCATCCTTTTCTTTCAGTGTGTTAGACTTTGTAACTGAGATGTGATCCATGATCTAAGAGAGCAAGAAGGTGAGAGAGGCTTACAAAAATGACTGGTTTCTCCATTTTCTCTGTAAGAATTAAATAACTCAAAAGCCAACACAAGCATTTTCCATTCAGTCACAAAGATCAGACTTAAATATCAATATCGCTTGCTGTTTATTTCAGCAACAGCAGAGTGTGTCTGTAGCTCTGCACTTGATGTATTCAGTGCTTCAATGCCCCTGTTATTCAGTGAATTCATCTCAAGCGCAAAACCACAGATCACAACCTAAACACAATCGTCTCAATGAGAAGCAGATTTGCATCTTACTTGATTGCAGGCACTAAAACTCCATTAAACACAGCACTTAGTTAAGAAATTTCACTAACCTCACTCATCTTTCTGTTTGTGTTTTTTCACATGATTTCGCTTACCACAAAATAAAAAGATCTAGTCTTTGACAAATTAGCTCATTATTACAGATTTTGTTGGTCTGTGCACCACTGTAATGATATTTTTATATAAACCACAACTGGAAATAACACGCTGTGCTGATTCCCCTCTACAGAAAGGCTTTGGAAACATAGATGGTGAACACTGGCTTGGGCTGGACAATATCTACAACCTAGGGAAACAAGGTGACTATAAATTAATGATAGAGCTAGAAGACTGGACAGGGAAGAAGGTGTATGCCGAGTACAGCAGCTTCCACCTGGAATCAGAGAGCGAGGGTTACCGGTTGAGACTGGGCACCTACCAGGGCAACGCAGGGGACTCCTTCAGCAGCCACAATGGCAAACAGTTTACCACGCTTGACCGAGACAAGGATGCATTTTCTGGTAGGGGGATGCTAAATGAATCCCAAAATGTTTTTTTGATTTCTTACATGAGCTGCAGTGTATTAGCACAACAGGGGATAAGCTCTGTGTTTGTATGTCCCATGACACTCATCGTGTTTTATGATGTTGTGTCCCTCTCCACTAGGTAATTGTGCCCACTTCCATAAAGGTGGCTGGTGGTACAATGCTTGTGGCCAGACCAATCTCAACGGCGTATGGTACAGCGGAGGAGTTTACCGGAGCAAATTTCAGGATGGAATCTTTTGGGCCGACTATGGAGGAGGTTTCTACTCTCTTAAGTCAGTGCAACTCATGATACGACCAATTGACTGAAACCTCAGATTCTGGTTACCTTCAAAGTCTCCTTTTTTATCTTTTTTTACCCATCAACAAATACTGTAAAGGCAGGACCAGGAATCCCTGCCACCGCTTAACTGTGCCTAGTAAAATACAAAGGAGGCCTGTTTATGGCAAGGCAATAATTACTTCAGCTGTCTGCGTAAGTTGACTAATGCAGAAATAAAGACTAAAGCCATCGCCATCTATAAGTTAAGGCTCTCCTGTAACTTTCAGTCTGGACAGTAATGGTTCATCAAGCTCCCAGGGCATATTCAGTATTACTCTCAAGTGTCCTATTTTACTCACTCTTATTGAAAATCAGAATGTAATAAAGGGAAATTGTCATTTACTAGACAGACATAAGATTTCTTCTGTGCAGCTAATGGTGACTTATTCAAAAGAATTATTGTCCATACCACAGGGTACTGAGATGTTAAACCGTACTAGCATGATACAGTTCAAAGTTTTGTTGCCAGTTAGAATCCCTGATAATCAGATTATCAGAAGACAACCTTCTGTCTACATATGTCTGGGATTCGTCTGGACTTATGGGGGTTCCCATGACTAGGAACAAAAAATGAACTGATCCAGTGTGCATATGGTTGGGCTGGCTTTGATATGTAAATATCTTTGACTTTATTTGTGAAAGTTAATTTAAGAGGTGTGATTCTACTCAGGCCAAATTTTGACAATGTTGTCATTCTGACAGTCTGTTATTTATCAGTGTATTTATAGTAAGTATAGTCATGGCCATGTTATATCTAGCCCTGTAACAATACAATTCTTTTTTTTTTTTAATTATTATTATTTGGGCAGTTTTTGCCTTTATTTGATAGGACAGTGGAGAAAGACAGGAAATTAGGAAATTAGGGGAGAGAGAAAGGGAAGACATGCAGGTTATATAACGGCCGGCTCGGGAGTTGAACCCGGCGTCCCATGCGTATATGGATGGGTGCACTAACGCTACACCCCCAACAATACAATTCTTAATAGTTTTTATACCATATAAAAATGTATTAACACTTGAACAGAAGCCCACACACAGATAGCAGACACATCCAAAGTGGATTTCTACTTGACTTAAGGATGGAGAATATGTGACATGCACTGCCAGTTTTCCTCCAAGTCAAATTAAATTCTTTTGTAAATACTAAACATCGTCTTTCACTCCTCACCCAGCTTCACCTTAAGGCATATCAAAATGATGGCTTAAAGTGTGACCCCTTCTTTGACAAGCAATCTCTAAAACTTTAAATACTGCATTACATAAAATATCAGCTAAGCCTGGAATGAACCACTTTAAATTTTTATGTGATTTTAGTAAATTACAAGCTGTCATGACACTGACGAAGGTCAGGGAGATTTAATAACTAAAGAAAGTGGAAAGAATTGGGACTGCATTTAAAACCACATTATTCTTGTACTGAAAAGCAAACAGCTAAAGCAAAGAAGTGGGTTGAAATATGTAATGGGAAAAAATACAGCTTTGCAGAACCAGATCTAACAATATCAAGGTAATGACAGAGACAGGGAACAGGGAGGCTATAAAATGCCATCAAAAAATTTAAACTAAAATGAAAGAACCAGTGAGACAGTAAGAGTGATGAAAAGCAAGAGATGGACAGATGGAGAAGAGGAGGGAAACATTCCTTCCACATAAAACTTTTCTTTCCCTAAAATTCAAATGTGTATCTTGAAATTACCTTTCATTTTGAGGAACTGTAAGAACAAAGAGAAGCCATCTGATAGAAACATTGCAGGGGGAAGGAAGCTAATGGACACATTAGGGCAAGATGATTAATCGAATTTTAATTCTGATTTTAGCACCAAACAATCACAAATATATTGTTTGTTGTTGTTGTGTGTATATATTAGTTGGCATACCTGCACAAACACAATGAACAGACAAAACTGGGGGCAGATTTGCTGTCAGGCATCTTAAAATACTATCCATCCAAACAGGCAGGCCTTGCCTGGCTGACACACACAAATGTAGAATATAGATGTTAGCTGATGCCTTTTCTGATCTTACACATAAGCACCCTAGTCAAGCACCTGGTTGGTCAATACAGTGCTGTTTATGTACCATAGCCCCAGCCAACCACCAGCAGCATGCTGGAGAAGAAAGTCAAGAAAGAGGTTTCTGGCCCTCTATTGAGTTTTTCTCCACTGGCACACACCAAACTGCAAACAGCTGTCACAGAATCCCTTTAACAACTATAATACACTGAACCTATCTTATATTTATTTTTTATAGTGATGATCTTAAGGTAAACAGATGGCATACATATTATAGTTAAGTATGAGATTGGTTGATGTAGCACTGTGCTGGATGACATAATACTTCGCCACAGGAAAAGCTGAACCAAATCCAATCATTTTCTGGTTTACTTTGGCATAGCCCCCAGTGGCGCCAGCCGCCACTGTGAAAAACACTTCCCCACACAGGGCAAATGTCTGTGTGAATCCAGTCTTGGTGTCCAAAACTACAATTTGTATTTGTTCTCATTCTTGGACTTAAGACACAATCAAATCTAAACACACAGGTATGATAAACATATTTTGGATTTAGTGTCACTTTAACTTCACTTGCAAATAAATGTCCAAATTTCTACTTTGGCCCAAATGAATTTGTTAGGGTTCAAATCAATTTATTTTTGCCACTTCAACTTCGTAGGATCTGTGTAACCGTTCACAGTAGCATGTGCAGCACAGAGGACTGAAGCTACTGTTGAGCTGCTCACTATATGGCCTGTGTAGAGAAGTTGAATGGATAACGAGCTAAGGGAGCATTTTAAAGTGTGTGTGTTTTATCACAATGCACCCACACATTTCTATGGGATCTTTGTCCTTGCATGGTTGGCTGAAGAAAAGGAACAAAAACAAGAACAAGTTTACCTGGGCATGTAACAGACTGGTTAACACACATATAGCATTTAGCACAAGAGTATCACTGTGTGTGGAAGTTCAGAGACTATATGGCAGACACAAGGCTCTTTCTATAGTTTTGTTATCATGAGCAATAAACAGTACACCTACAAACACGCAAAGGGAGCAAAGACAGAAACACAATAAGGAGTATCAAAAGCAGCATAAACTCACTGTATACATTAATTAACCCGCCTGTAGTATATTAGCACATAGAAAAACACACATGGTAACTTTAGGCATCTGCTGTAGGTTTGGCCTGTAATTGAAGCTTGAGTGGGTACTTATTTAGTGGCCAAATATGTAAACACTTGCACTTCCACACCAGGAAAAACCTGTTTCACCCATTACACGTACACACTTCCAGTACTTTATCTAGGAAGTGATGCTGTGGAACAACCACTGTGGCTTTCAGCCTCCTGCTTATGTATTCCCACTTTCTCTCCAAGGCAACTGGTTGACTTATTACAGAGGGGAATGTCTGAGAACAAGAGAATAGCGATTACTTTCTGCTCATTCCAGCCCAAAGGACAGCCAGCTGGTCACACATCACACATCCACACGCATCATTAACAAGCTCAAAATGTAAGGAAACACCATCCCACTTACAGACCCCCACACATACAAGGACTTAGAATATAAAGAGACTCCAGTCACACTTCACTGAAACACTTACCAAAAGGAAAGTCTTTCCTTTTTATTCACGCACACACACACATCCACAGAGGACATAGGGTTAACTTGGCAGATGTGTGCTGTTTCACAGCACCAGCATCACATGCTCTGTCATTACTTCCAGACTTCCATGACGAACATGATGAGGAAAATGGTGGTTAAAAGTTCTTTAAAGACAAACAGACTCTTGAGCTCTCCGTGTTTGTGTCTGTTTGTACACACTTCAGTTTGAATTGCAAAGCAGTAGCTATGGTTAAAAAAATAAAATTATGGCTGTAAAGGATTTCAAACTCATCCAGTCATCATTAAGTCAAAACAAGAACAAACAGTACAGCAATAAAACTGCACACATGGGCATGAGTGTTTTCCTTTCACAAATCATAAGGGATTCCTGTGTGATGTCATACCATGGAAACAAAGAAAGCGGGGGTATAAATATTGTAGGAAAGGAAAAAGACATTTGTTATAAGTTCTTTTTTTTAGCTTTCTCACTAATTCACATTTGTTCTGAAAGGCATATTGAATTGCTTCAAAACAAAGGAGCAAAAATATGTTCACTCTCCTTTCAGAACACAATGAAGACAGCAGGGGAACAACAAGCAATACAATACATGTGACTGACTAATGACTCTGGGATTGAATAACCCATGAGATAACGGAGATTTGGGAGGGAAAAAAAAAAAACCCAAAAAACCAAACAAGTGTCTGTTTCTTAAATCCAGTTTAACCCTTAGCCTGTAAACAACCAATAAAGATAAGAAGCTGATAGTGAGGAACATCAGTCCATGCTTCAGAGATCAAACGCCATGGTGGTGTGTAAGTGTGTGTCTGTTACCTAGGTATGGTATGCAAGAGACCATGCTCTGGCTGCTTATATAGTCTCTCAGACGTTTATAGTTGTCTTCTTTGGACATCAGGTAGTCGAGCCGATCAAACGTTGCCTTGTCCTTCCGACTCAGTAACTGTGAGGTACAGAATGACAGAGATAGCGGAAAGAACCATGAAAAAAAACAAACGCGTTAAGATGTAGGAACTACGAGAAATACGACGGAAAAGATGTTATCTAATAAAACTATAATTAAACCCCCCTTAATCAGGGTAAGAAGAAAAGTGATGTGGTGTAGCAAGTATTAATAAAAACACAAAAAGTCTGAGAATCAGAAACATAGAAAAGAAATTGAAGGTGAGGTTTTAACTTTTACAACTCAAGACAGAGTCGGCCAAAACCATGTTCTCTGTAAGTGCTGGTTAGTTGGCTATCTGGTGACAAAGACAGCAAACTACAACTTTGCACCATTTCTCTAAAATATCATGAGTCTTTAGTCACCCAGACATACAAAACAAGATGAAACAAAAAATAAATAAATTGTTCTACTTTTTATTTGCTCTGATTTGCAGCTATTTGTGTCCAAATTAAATGTAGCTACAGTATGTTTTACAGAATAAACCCCATTTTAGCAAGCATAAGTTGAATGATGGTTAACACTTGGTTTCAGGATTAAGGTTAGGATAATGCTGTGAGGAATGCATTATGTCAAAGCGAGTCCTAATAAAGATATAAATACGAGTTTGTGTGTTTGTGTGTGCCCTTCTGTCCTTTATGAGGCAGGTGCCCTATGTCCTGGCCAGCAGCAGCATTCACTAAAGGGCTACAAGAATCTCCTGTGGTTTTGTGAACTTGATTATAAAATTTCCACCATTACATCACAGCTTTATTATGTCATTATGTAAGTTTTTCGCCTTCAGTTGAACACAGGCAGGTTGGTTGTTCCTCACATATACTGAATTTGACAGACAGATCAATTCATTTATAAAAGGGTCTACAACTGAATGTGTTCAAATGTCCCCACTACTAACAGACAGGTTTGTGGGGCTAAAGTGGCATCCATCTCTCAAAACCTCAGCCAAGGGATGTCATGGATGCCACTGTCTAATATGGTCCTCACTTTATTTGTTTTTCTTCAACTCTACTGTTCATTTTTATATGTCAACTATGTACTGGTTTTCATTAGCCTTTGATCATATGCCTGGTGTTTTGATACACATCAGCTTGACATTCCTGTTTATTGACACCGCTCTACTAATAAACCAGACTTGCCTTCAGAGTAGGGTAAATATACTCACTGCCCATGTTTTGGTAAGCCTGAAGATGGGAGCACTTTGCAATCCTGAAACTACAGCCATGACTGCATGAAGGTTGTTCATGTCACACAGTTTCTGTGAAAAGTGAAAGTATAGACATTATTTATTAAGCTGAGTTTACACTGCAAACATTCATAAGGATAGAATAACAATGTCAAGTTGTGTGTAGATGCGTGTACCTTGGCAGTACGAATGTAAAGACTCAGCACCTCTGCTCTGATCTTCAATGTCTGCGCATGAAGTATCTCTCTTACCACCCAGAAACTCGTCTAGATGGCGCACACGCACACACACACACGCACACACACACACATACACACACACACAGCAGCAAAAGATTATATCACCAGGCAACACTCAAACTCACCAAAAACAGACCCAGAACACTGCAGGACTGACAACACAGAAAACCATATCACTCATGTTAACATTCTTGAAGCACAATGAGGATTTCAAGTATGCTGAAGGAAAGATAGGGAGTTCTGTCTTGTTAAAACTTCAAACTTTAAGTCCAGAGCCAAGGCCTGCAGACCGCTATGACAACTCTGGACTGACACCAGCAGAGCAGGAGAGCACAGGGCAGGCTACTAATGTTAATGCTCCATTACAGTCGATTAGAAATTAGCTCTTGAGGAAAAACAAGACCTTGAGAGGAAAATCCGACAGATTCCAACTGATTACACAACTGATATACACCATAATTTCTAATATGTCAACTGAAAAAGGAGAATAGTGTGTGTGTATACGTGTGCGCTCAGAGTACTTGGCCAGTGGATGTCGTTGGAAATTTGTCTCTTTAGGGAGAATGCTGGTAAGCCAAAGTTCTGATTACACGTATACACACACAGAAGTGAATCAATCTGTGTTTAACTCTGGGGAGAGGGATAATGGAAAGAGGAAAAGAGAGAAGAGTGAGGGAAGAGAGGAGGTAATAGGAGGGGAAGTCAGATTCAATGCCACAGGGCTCTGAGTGTTTTCAAAGCCCACAGCTGTCTGCACATTGTGTTCTGATAAGAGAGGCAGACAGAATGTCCACATTCTCTGTGTGCATTAAGTGATTTCAGTTTCTGAATAATCTTCTCACTTTGACTGTTCGTCTCTCTTGTTAGGCTTTAGTATGTGTTTGATTAATTGATTTTGCCTGCGTGGTCAACATTCTTCCATTAAAGCCACAGACCAACTCGTGTGCCTCGTGTATGTCTATAAATTAAGTGTGTGTTGTGTGTGTGTGTGCGCATGCCTTTCCATCACCATTTGTGATGTGCACCGAAGCTAACCTACAGCTGGCTTTGTCTCCTTTTTCCTGGAAACAGTCCTGAGACTTGTTTTTGTTTCAAGGAAAAGGGGAGGAGCTCAGGAATGAGGACAAATTCATCCAGCTACACACTATCTCTCTCTCTTTTCTTCTCTTATAAACACATGCTGTACATACTTTAAACTACAGTGAATATATGTGTGAACTTTCACCATTTGACATTGAGGGCCTGTCGAGAAGACAGTCACAAAAATAGACAGAACATGCAGACACATAATGGTCGACCCTGTCTTGCATTGGGTTCCACTTTAATTTGCATCTCATGCCTTCAGACAGTGACCTCATAGGAAGGAACAGCCCCCACTCTGAGGATAAAAAAAAAAAAAAACTAAGACTAAAATCTTTCACCTCCAGCTTACAGTAAACTGGAGTTTCCATTGACTGTAAAATGTGATTCCAATCTGGAAGCAAAAACATGCTGCAGCTTCTCATTTAGTTTTCTCAGTGGTTTAAATTGATATCTGAGGTCAATCTGAACAAAGCATGTCTCTGAAATTTGCTATACAACTGGGGTTCATTACAAAGCATTTGTCCCAATATGCCTTGGCCTTGAAAACTGCACAGCAATGAGATCACTCATGATGGTCCACACACACAAGTGTACATTCGTGTGTGAGAGTGACTCAAGGTTTTTGGGCTTTGGGAGCTATGCAGAGAAGGACCTGTTTTTATGGATGCCATATTATGTCCCGAAGCACAGTTCATGTCTTTGGGGCTTTGTTTATGAGAGTCTCAAGGCTTCCAGATGGAGCAAGAGGCCCCAATGCTTCAATAATCATAAATAAGGGGAAGTGGACAGGTCAGCCAGTGGCTGACAGTTTTGGAGGACTGCTAGCTGTTTTTTGATTGCATAACTGACTAAATAGCCATAACTAATTTGTAATATGTAAGCTAGAATGTAAATGGTGACTTGCATATGGAGATGTTGTACAGACAGAATATAATGTGGTGATAATGTCGAAGGTTTGACAGGATCAAACATAGTTTTCTGTATTTTTCTTACAGATTTTAAAGAATTAAAGATTTTCTCTTCCAGTGAGGATTATAGATTATCACTGCCATCAACCACCGCCACAATTCTTTGCTTCCTGCAGAGGAAGATTAAAGTTGGCACACTACACTACAACTTAATCTGTTAAACAATGGCTTCAGCATCGACAGAACCTAACACTGCAGAAACTGCAGTAGTGTGAAAGAGGAGTAGTACGTCCGTTGTATGGAACTATTTTGGCTTTAAAAAAGAAGATGCTTTTGGTATTGGGCAAAACCTGCCTTGCTAAGATTGCTACCTCACGGGGAAATACTACTAACCTGATATATAAGCTCTGAAAAATAATCGCATTGTAAATCACAATCACAATATTGGTAAAAAAAAAAAAAAAAATCGCAATTAGATTATTTTCCAAAATTGTTCAGCCCTAGATGACCATAACTGGTTCTGAATTATTCTCGTCTTGCTACCTGCTAAAGAGGCTGGCCGGCTTTCTTCTGTTCCAATAACTCCCAGAATATACAGCCAACACAACAGCCAGTGAACGAAAAGGAATATGGCTTCATCTCATGCTAAGGAGCTTTCTGGGACTCTCTACCCACCCAATCTCAATCTGCAGCTGAAATGTGTACAGCTAACATCCTGAATCACTGTTTGGGATCTGCTATACATGGAGAAGTTTCCACAGCAACACATTCTTGTTGGATTATTTCATATTTATACTGGATGACACTAAACTGGGTCCTCAATGAGCCTGGCAAAAACACTGGCAGGGGATTAAAGGGCATGGATGCCTCTTACATCATTACAGACAACTTCCTGTTGATGATTTCACAGGGCACTGAGGGGGCATGCCATACACACCCTATATATACACTGTAAATACTGTATGTTCTATGCATGCTGCACCAAGTATATTAATATCCTCTTGAATGATTATTTATGATATATATGACTTGTAGGGAGGAGATGTAGAATTTAGTATGAGCTGCCATGACAAGCAAGACTTTAAAAAACAACCACCTGTGAGGGGACTAGAATGATGACTTGGCATTTGGAAGATGAAAGAAAGACAACATGATGGAAATAAGAGCTGTAATCTCTTTGTTCCATGATGGACAAGGCTCATAAATCTTTAAAAACTGCTCTCTCCTTTTGGGAAGGACCTAAAGTAGTATTGAGTGAGATATGGGTACATAAGATTATGTCTCTCACCTGGTTAAACCTCCGAGTGAATGCCACGACATTTGGAGCGGAGCTGTGCTTCTCCTTCTTGTTCCAGCCACAGCTTGACAGCTCCTAAAAACATACAAACAATTAGTAAAATTAACATTAAGCATATAAGCCACACAATCATCCATTATATACCAGAATTTTACTGAATCCAGTAGAGAGCAGGATATGAGATGGGTGAAAAACAGAGGAGGAAGAGAGAGAGGGATAGGTTTAAAACAGGATACAGTCAAAGACTCAAATAGATTAATGAATGGCTGCAAAAACAAACTGGTAAAGCTGTGCAGGAACATGCTCTGCCTTGGTACAAAGCTCTGTACTCATTTACTGATTACCAATTCTATATACTATAGATTATTAGGCTATGGACCCATCCTTGTTAAGGGGACTTTTATAAAACCAAAATAAAGCTTCATGAGTCATTAAAATTAATAATAAATTATAGCATTATAAACACATTCAATACAGAGGACAGATGTAATGAATTATGATCACTCAGTCCTAATCATGCCCTGGAACACACATATCTAAATGTAATGCAGCCAATGTCAAAGCCCCCTCTGTGGTACAGCTCGGCATGAGGATGCATGTGCATGCTGCACTGAAATGGGAAGATGACACAAACTGTAAATAAATATTAATATCAAATATTTCACAATATTTTGAAACTAATTTTGCAAATGTTTTATTACAAAAGAGATGAATTCAATCATGTTTGTTAGATCTTAAGGGCACACACAGTGTATTCTGCTGAGAAATGCATTCTGGATCAAATGTAAACGATTAACTAAACCACAAAATGTCAAATTCTATAACAAATGTTCATTGTATGAGGTTACCAGAGACCTATATGATGTCTTCTAAATTATTATGTTGACCAACTTCAAAAAGCTGAAGTTTTTCAATTTAGACTGACAAAAAACTGAGAAACACTGCAAATCTTCACGTCAACCTAAAGTTTATTCATCATCTAATTTTACCTTTTGTAAAGTGAATGTTGAGTTTAAATAGATTAATTCATTACTTACTGACTGATTTCCTTCTATTAACCTAATAAATGTATAATTTATATACCTTTTCTAATGCTCGTTTTGCAATGGAGCAGCAGTTCTTATATGGTGCATTTACTACTCTATATTAAAAAAGGGTGGTGATTTTGGAACCTGAACACAGAAAATTCCAACAACACACAAACAGTCACTTCTTTCTGAGTACCAGGCTGGATTCAGTTGATTTTCAACCACCACTCTCAGTGATGAAGCAAAGACAGGAGACCACACAGACACTACAAGGGGAACCCAGACACTCCTTTGGCCCCGCAGGCTGTCCAGAGGCCAGGGACACTGACGTAACAGTAGGAAAAATGTTGCGCAAGGTCTCCTCATAATCCTTACCAACCCGGATGACTTGGACTACAATTTGAAGAGCTGAGTCAGGCTGCAGCTCGCCCACACAATGCCCCTTGTGAGACAGTCTGACTGTCTTGATGCAACAACCTCTACCGAACTCCTCACAGTTCCTCTGACCAGGGCTGCATCACAATGTCTATGTGCAAAGGGAAGTCATGATCATACAAGTCTTTAAGTAGTTAGAGGCAGCCAGAAAACAGAGAAGGAGGATAAAGAAGCAATATATCATATGCAGATGGTAAAGGTAGCTATTAATATGTAGGTGTGGTGATGTCTCAGGACCTGTGTTGCCAGAGTCAGGAAGAGGATATGACAGGAAAAAGGAGGACATTGGATGGAAGATGAATAGATTTACTGTAAGACTATTCCACAAAACCCAACAGCACTTTCCCACAATGTTTACAAGCCTGTGTGGAGCCTCTTGTACTTGTCACAGGATGTAGCTAAACTAGCAGGTAGGAGACTCCAACCATCAAGAACTCACCGTTTATTTAACTGTGCTTTTTAAATAAGCACTCCTGTTCTTCCTGCCATCGTGTCAATCATTCTCATCTCCACTTTCCACACAACTTAGGTGATGATTCTTAAACAAAAATACTCTATAGTTAGTGGGAGGTGGGAGTGTTTATGTGTGTCATAGCTTGGGCCACCACCTGACCACCCAAGTAGGCAGCACACCACAGAAGCGTTGGACAGACAGCCTTACATCTCCCTTGCTCAGTGAGACCACAATATTTCGGTAACTGTCACTTATCATCCAACACTGGACAACCACAGTCTGTCTTTAAATCTATACATCGCTTCTACCAGCTAACCTTACTATTGAAGTCATTTAATCAAAATCACTATTGTTCTTCAGTTGCGTAATAACCAAGGCCAGTTTCCTCTTGTGTGTTTAAGCAGCAGGTATCAGATCCACAACGTCCCCAGAAACTATTAGGATTTTATCCCCCCCCCCCCCCCCCCACTTTTTTTGTGCCTTTATAGTCTCACACTCACACTCAGTCATTACAAACTGCAGGTTACATAAAAGGAAAAACAAAACAAAACAAAACAAAACAAAAAAATCTGTTGAGTATTTGGAGAAAGGCTTTCATGAGGCAGGTCTGGTAAGAAGAAGGTTTTAATTGCTGCAATAAACATTCAGTTACAACAAAAAAAAAAAAAAAAAAAGGCCTACTATGCCAAACCACAGACAGCCATTCATTTCCACATGCTGTTTAGGCTGAAAGGCATTTTCATTAAAGCACAGTCCTATGGGGCTGTATCTACCCTGCTGGATATGTATAGTTAACATGACAGCTGTCAAGGAAAACTGACCTCACTGCTGGCTACAAGTTGCAATCATCAACCAATTAAAGCTGATAGAGTAAAGAAATGTTCTCATGCATCCAACAAAACACATCACATTCTTTCTTAAGATTGATATGAACCACACAACACTTAACATAGCCCAGAACATCTCTAAACCTCACCCTTAAATGACCATTTCAATGCCTCAATTTATTTTCACTCTGCTTTTGCTTAAAACCAACTATAGCTTGTGCTCTGCTTTGTAAATGCACTGGAAGAAGTACTACATATGCAGATGTACAAGCTGAATAAGATAACCAGCTGCAGCAAAGCCACAAAGTGTGATGACCTCATGTTCGCAGCAATTCCTTTTTTTTTCTGTCTACTCTGTAAATGGAAAACTCTATAACGTTGGAAATACTAAGGAAAGTCCGACGAGATGAAAAGCAGGATGAAAAAAGAGAAGACAAGGGGGAGAGTCAGATCAAGAAAGAAACAGTGTGGCAGGAAGACAGGCGATATAGCAATATAGCTTTGCTGAGGATGTCAGCAGGGATTTTCTTCTGACCTGAACTTCAGCTTGTAGTGAAACACGTGAACCCTAAACTCACCGTCAGGTTATGCCACTGGTATACAGATTTATCTGGAAGAGCAGCGGAAAAAAGAACAAAAGGGGGAAAAAAAAAAAGGCCATAGAGTTCTCTGTTGCTTACGTCTGGGAGGGAGTTACAGCACAGCAGTAGCCTCTATTACCTTGATGCACACACCATAGTAAGAATTACTTTTCCAGAAGCTCTTTTTAGTACATGTACTCATGATTCTTATGATACTACAAGCCATCTATCTAGTATTGGAGTAATAAAGATTTCAAAGTGCATTTGCTAAAGATAATATTATCACAATAATTATTGTTCCAGGCTAAAAGAAATATTAAATATAATAGTTTGTTTTAAAGCTGTCCCCCTGCTTCTAAGCATATTCCATTGGCACATTTTTTAAAAACTTTGGATATTTACCAAGGGAAAACTTGGTTTTCCTGTCTCCACTGCAAATGCATTATACTCTCCACCTCTGACCATGATTAATGTGTACTGACTGTCATGCTGACAGGCTGTGGTGTAGGTGGGATTCCCTCCTGTGTTTGCTGCGTAGCAATGATTGTCCAATTTGTACTCCAGAAAAACAGCACATGGAGCCTGTAGGACACTGCAGAGAGATGTATACATCATCTAAGTCACAGCTGCATGTACGTGACAGAAAATAAGTCACTGCTGGAAAACATTAAGTCTGGAGGCGAGACTGGCCAGAGACCAAAGAGCATTACCTGCCTTTAACTACAAGTCAACTTTGTCTCCAAAACTGACACGAGACATTCAATCTGTCCAGAGGATTTCTATGCTGGGTGCTCAGACATGAGGAACCGACATACTTATGTCATACTTCTCAGCAGTCTGTACAATGCAATTCTATAGCTATTCCCTGAGAGCTGAAGCAAAATCCGCCAGCCATAGCCACTAAACTACTTACTTGGCTGTTGTCATGACTGTGTGTTGAAAACAAAGGCAACTACCTCTCCCCATTTCGATTTCACCCTTTTCCTTTAGCCTTTACTTCATAAACATTCAGCTATAGCTCATCAGCCACACATCTGATTACAAAATTAGAAATGGTCCACTGGGAGAGAAAAATGGAGCAAAGATAAAAATATAGAAAGTCCATCTGGCATTCATCACAATCCTCTACCCTTGCCCTGTGACTGATCTATCCATACCATCATGAGTTGCTATTTAATCCATTTCCCTCATGATAAACAGACACAACCAGTGTTACAAACCATTAGAAATCACTGTATCATATCAATTCAGATGGCAGAAAAAAATAAAATTTGCCACAAGTTCCATGCACCCCCTGCACACCCCAATTCTATTATACCTGCATCCCAAATAGTTGAATAGAACCTCATCAATGTTTTGTGTCCAATTTCTCCAATTTCTACTCTGTTAAGAAAAAAGAAAAAAAGAAAAGAAAAAAAAACAGCCATGGGTATTGCGCCAATTAAGGCCCATTATGAAAGTAATTTACAGCAGCCCTCGTGAATGGCTGTGTCTTATAAGCTGTCACTTACATATCATCAGAAGCAGATGTGTTTAGATTCTGTGTTTGTCTCTGGAGTGTGCTGTGTCAGCATGGCATGAGTTCAGCTCTGATCTTTTAAACCTGCCTCTTAGGACCTTTCCAACATTACAAAGTTCTTTAGAAATACTGGCCTCCCTGGTTATTATCCATTACTTTTCCCACTTTATAAATATATCCTCAGTTTGGAAGAAAGGAGGCTAGTGAGAGTGAACTGTGCTTCCTGCTCAGATGGTTTGGCCAGAGTGAAGCCCATCTCCTCACACTGCATTTTGGTGTCTGCATCCATGGTTCCCATGTAATCTTTTACTACTATTGTGACAGATGGTTATATTTTCTTCCTTGTCCAGAATGTTTGGCTACACCTTTTAGGCTCTTCTCCATACATCTGCTCCATGTCAACACTGAATCCTCTGTTCTACTGAAATCATGTCTGGGGTAATCCTTCCTGCTCATGCCACAATGGCTGGTGCTTTGTATACACATGTAAAATATTGCAGAAATGAGCATGCATAATAGTGTTTGGATGCTCGTGCTCTCTCTCTCGCTCATTCACTCATATAGGTGGACAGACACATAATACTGGAAAAGTTATGTGTTTATGGAGAGAAGAAAAAATAAATTTGAAGCACAAACACCAACAGGCCAAGTCATCACTAATCAAGTGGTCATTACAGTTATTATGAAAATGACCACAGCCTTGGCACCTTGCAACAGCAAAAGCAGTAACAGTAGCTCACACATGACAGGCTGCTGATACAGAGCACTCAAACCATGCAGGGGACAACCTTTCTACTAGGCAGAAATAAGACAAAAGGGCAAGTCTGGTTCACCTGCAGTAACTATGCTATAAATGTGCAGTAAAAAGACATTTAATCAGTATGACAGTAGACTAGCAACACTTGGAACCAATCTGGTGGAAAATGTGATTCATCTATTGTTTGTTATTATACAAAAAGTCAAAATATGTCAACTTGAAACCTTCTGAAGAACATCTGGACATGTCAGAGTTTAGTTATGCAATAAACTCTCCTGGAGCTATCATATCCAATTGAAGGTTGACTACCTCACAGCTATTTTAACAAATTGGAATCGCTACATATCATCATGGAAACTTTTGTGCTCTTTGCCTTCTTTCCATTCTCTCACTCATCTCAAGTAAATGATACAGCAGTAACTGTTGTTCTATATTAATATGCTACTGAAGCCTAATTATACCCATAACTATTTCCCATTTATCATTAAACCTTATTTTCGCTTTCACATTAGTGTGTATGTAGATTTGAGTGCTGTAACACAGTATTTAAAGGGTGTTTAAAAGGCAAAAGTGGGCTGTAGGTCAGTAAAAACACTATTGCATAACTCAAGGACTAAACCAAGTTATTTAATATTTTCCGATTCAGAATATGAGGAGAGTGGAACGCACGCGCAGTCCCCCGCCCCCTTACCCCACACACACACACATATACACACACCTGCTTTTCCCATCATGTGCCTGTGAGGAGAGCAAGGAGACTGACACCAGTGGAAACTCCAAGCAGAGTTCAGTTCAGATGCAGCTGTTTTTTAGCCAGCGTTCTAAGACAAATGCACAGTAAGAGGAGGAAAATCCTCTCTAGAGCACTATGTCCATTACAGGATGTTGCTGGGTCACTGTGCATACTGTACACACTGCTCCCTCCAGACCAGAGTCTAATCTGCGTATCAGCCCACCCCCCTCATTTAGGCCAGTGATTAGTTTAGCTGGCATCTTTCTTCATTCCCACTGCAAGGCCCTCCACAACAAATGAAAAGCACATATCAACCCACATGATCACTGAATCTCCAACTTGAAAATTATTTTCAATTACACTTCACAATACATTGGACTTAAATGCAGGGAAACATTTTCATAAAGGCTAAAACTTCAGTCAATCCAGACCAAAGTATGGAATATGTTTGCATTCATGAAGCCTTCAGCAGCCTCTGCTTGAACTTGCCACAGGGTGGGTAAAACTATGAGGCTAGAGTATAAGACTTCCCTCTGAGTGAAGAAACAGCAATCCCCCAAAGAGAAGTCCTGACAAAAATCTACAGGGATTTAAATCTTCAATCTTTTTCCATGGCATTTGACACAAAAAAAAACTGTTTAGAAGACTCGAAAAGGTAACACTACACTATGCCCTTGTTATTTAAATTAAATCAAAATGTAGGGCTGAGAATGATATCATGCTACAAGAGGGTGGGAACTGTTAACTGAGACAAGCAAGTATTCCACATATGCAATGCAGTAGTCAGACTGAACTACACCTCACTGGGCTGTGGTTTGTATGCTGCATTTATAAGGCCGCAGTGGCCAACTTTAAACACAGGTTATCCATTGCCTGCTGTCAGGAACAACCAATCCAGGAGAGAAACGGCATCAGATTATACCCGCTCTCACTGAATCAACAGAAAAGGTACAATGGATGAGAGACAGCCTTTTACTGCATAGTATGAGGCTCTGAGATGGAGATCTGATCCAAAGCATGGCACATAGATATCAGCCTCATAGAAAGAAAAGGAAGAAGGAAGAGAAAGAGAGAAGGACAGACAGCAGACAGAGAAGTGCCACAGAAAAGGCACACAATAGCATTTATAAGATATTTCAATGTATGATTCTTAATAAATTTGCAAAAATGCCTAAAAATATTTTTCCTTTTCACATTATAGACTATCCACTTTTAACAAAATGTACAAAATAAAAAAAGGGTTTGATTACTTTCTTAAGCCCTTGCAACTATACAGTATGTAACATGTAACATTTCCCATGTGACTTGTTTGACAATTTGTGTCCCTCCTGGTTGCATAATTTGAGACATGAGTGTACATGTTTCAGACTTTGTCATACATAATTTTAGACATGTCACTCCTCATCCTCAAAAAATAAAAAAAAATGCTTGAATGTGGTAAGAAACTCAAAAGCCCCACTTCATTATTCACACCAGATGTCAAAAATGACATCCAAATAACACTGTCAGGTCTCTTTTTGTCTCTCTATAGACTCAGGAGCAGCTCACCTCTGGCTGGATGGCTTTGAACACAGGAGCATCCATGAGCGTAATCTGGCCCTGGAGGAGATGAAACAATAGTTATAAGACTTGCTACGTCTAGAACTGACAAAACTGGTCACAATTCTCCAAATAACACACTGACATTTAAGAGCTACATGCATGCTTGAGAAATCCTACAGTTTTAGATCTGAAGTCTGTAAAATAACGTTTTAGCCACTTAAACCTTATTTTTCTAGAGAAGCTATGTCATTTGAGGCAAGTGGGGTGTGACAGTGCACAACCCATTTTTGCAACAACTATTTTCTACTGAGAGCATCTTTAAATGCCTTCCTGATGTACCAATTAAAGATGTTACATGAAGGCCAAGAAGATAAAGAGTGCCCTCTTGTGGTTCAACAAGGGAACAAACATCAAAACAAAACTCAATTCAGAAATTTAAAAATAAAATTTAATTGGAATTATTACATTATTTCTCACAATAAAGCAAGTCTCATTCAAAGCAATATGATTCCTGTTTGTTCATAGTTGCCATGGAAAGTGCAGAGGCAACCAGGGGAAATCTGTCAGTGGCTGCTTGGCACCGTCAAACATCAATTATTTCTGGTCCAAACTCTGACCCAGTTTCCTCCTCTATTATCCCATCTCCTCCTGTCTCAACTCAGCACATCACACTTGTGTTTTTTTTTTTGTTTTTTTTTTTAAACACTCATATATACAGGTTAACCATAAAACCAGACTGGAACAGACACACACTTCACTTACTGCATATTCTTCGGGAGTGACCTTCAGCACATCAAACACAACAGCATCAAAACTCTTTTTCAGCTCTGAAGAGCCCTTATCACTGAGAGATTCTGAGCTGCTGCTCTTCTGGAGGACAAACAAATAAAGACACACACACAGGTTGAGATAAGGTATCAGGGAATTGTAAATGATGACTGTGTTCCTGAACAAGGTTATTCACATTGAGAGGAGTGGTGAGGTATGCAAGATTTGAGAGTTAACCAACACAAATCACTGACAGATGAAGAAACTTAATACTTAAGTTGGAAAAAAAACATAGAAACACACTAAACCTTTGAGTGTTAAATGTTACAGGATGAATTCAGTAGAGTGGATGGCAATCTAGCAAGTGGGTGTGGCATTACCTCTGAGACTGTTGCAGCAGTGGTGGTGATGCTTGATTGGCCATTAGGGAGGTCCATCATTCCCACACCATCTAGCTCTAGCAAAGGAGATCATTCATCATCCTCAGCTGAAGCAAAGCCCACGAGGCCCTCTGACCACACGCACACACGCACACACGCGCACACGCGCACACGCGCACACACGCACACACGCACACACGCACACACGCACACACGCACACACGCACACACGCACACACAGAGAAAATATATTAAAATGACCACATCTTAAGCATTGCATTATTACCTTGACCATTACCAGAGAGATCACTTAGCTTGTTGCTGCAGCACCATCTACTGGTTAAAGTAAGTTGATTTAATTATTCTCAGTTTAATTCATCATTACAGCATCCTCACAAACTACTGAGTCGTTCTTTTACTGTCCCAGCAGGGCTGTACAGACCATATAGACACACACTTTCACAGCCTGTCATTAGCTACAAATGAGAGAGGACAGGACAGAAGGAGCTTAGGCTGAGCATTAGGAAGAGGTCTTCTGTGACAAAGGTTTGGAAAAAGCAGCTTATAGCTGACAGTAAAATACGACCAACTGTCACTCCATGGCTCTGCAGACTGAAAGTTGCTACACACCGAAAAAACATTTTATTTTTGGTCAACTGTCAAGCAGAGTAGTAATACGTACAATCTGAAATAATCTAGACATATGACGTCTGCCATATGTCTGTCATGGTACTGTAAGCAGCATAACAGGGGCAAAAACATAAATGACAAACAACACAGGCTACAACAGCCCAGACTGTACTAAGAAAATTGTTTACTTTACCAAATAAATGGTACACAAAGCTATAACCTGCTGGTTTGCTTAATAAATGACCTAGAAAATTAAATCAATACTCACCATTGTCACCATTTGGTCTGAGATTCAAATAATCAATTAATAGTTTCAGCAAGAGCATCAATTACTGAATGTTGCACAAGCTGCATATTCCATTGTCATTTTTAAATGACTGAGCTTAGCACTTCAGTTTTTAGATCCTACTCATGACGTATTAGTTTCTATGTATCTCTTTCAATATCACATTCTAAATCTACATATGTGGATAGATGAGAGTTAATAGTCCTGTGTATCAATATGAGTCTGAATGATAAGATTAGAACTAGGATGAATATTCCTGACTATTTTTCTTTTCCAGAGAACAGTAACACTAACACCACTAAGGCCAGTAATGGCATTCTTTGTGTACTTGACAATGCAGGCCTCTATGTAAGTGTGTGTGTGTGTGTGTGTGTGTGTGTGTGTGTGTGTGTGTGTGTGTGTGTGTGTGTGTGTGTGTGTGTGTGTGTGTGTCAGTCCGTCTTTTTGGCTGCCTCAAGTTGAACTGGTTTGTTCCTCAAGAACCATTAGCTGCTTTCCACAGTTGCATACTCCTAACCCAAAAACTAACAGCACCACATGTCAGTTTCAGTCCTACTGTTTAACACTGGTGTATAATTGCACAGGAAGCAATAGTTAGCCTGTGTTTGTCTGTCTTTTGCTCACCTGTAATTAACTTACTCCTGCCCTAATACCCGTGTATGTCTTGTCCTTTTGTCTGAGGCTTCCCTGGACAATGTTATCACCACAACTACAGTCACCACACGCTAACATGCAGGCTGTAACACAAGTGTCCTGCATAACTGGTGATAGATTTCTCACTGATAAGTAAAACACTCAAAATACATCTCTGACTCAACCCATTATCTAAAACTAAACTTTACAATTACTAGTCTTTATCTAACACAATGACCAATTTACAGTCAAATTTCCGCCTCTAACTATGATGTGTCAGACTATAATGATCTGCTCAGGTGTATACATACATACATACATACAAGGCCATACTTACCAGTTGTGTGTCAGATGAGCATAGTGCTGGAAGTGAGGTTAGCCTGTGGTTGCGTATTGCTGTCTGTGTCTATCGAGTCCTGTCCTTCACTAAGGCTGGCTCCAGCTGTCTGTGTGAAAGTGAAAAGAAAAACAGAGAGATAAAAGGGAGAGACAGGAAGGCAGGATGATTCTTCTGAACATGAGGAAAACCCACACAGCCATAAGTAACAAACATAGCCAATTTGTGTAACTGCTTAACAAACCAGCAGCCACAGCAATGATAGGATATGCAGCCAATGTTCTAATGGAAACTTTCATAGTTCATTTCTGAATCAAAACTTTTAAGAACCATTAGTTCACCATGGCAAAATACAGGGGATAAAGTTTGACAGAAGTAAACTTTACAGTAAACTTTACAGTAAACCAAATTTACATTAAAACTTCCTTTGTCATAGTGTGCAATGATACTCATATATATATTTTATTATAGCTTCATATTATTGAACACTTGACCTTACTGTTCTGCTGTCCAAAAAACAACTCTAATATTCATAAATACATTACGTGTAGGGATGTTACCTAACTCAGCAATGCCAATGAAAGTTTCTATATCAATGTCATTACAAATGACAGTGTTTCCTCTAATCAGTTAATTCACAGCTCTAAGAGATTTATGGCCTCATATTCTTTTACATAAAATGGATCCAGCTAGTTCCAAACAGCAAGATATATACATTTTAAGTTTGGTGGAAAACTAGGCACTGTTAGCAAATGGCAAATACCCCAAGCTATTGGAATTTGTGACAGATGTGGCAGGTTGGATTGGTGCTGTACTTCCGATTAGCGCAACAACATCTATAGAAACTGATCCTGGAGAAATCCAAGACAACACAGAAGCCCAATTAAGGAAATCTGAAACCTATTGGTCCTTTCTACCAAAAGTTCTAGGAACTAATGCCCAAGAACTTTCCCAGGAGTAACAGTTCCCTGAGTACACTGTGAATTGCGTTTCCACAACAGGGCCAAAGCCCTTAGAAGATTAAGCAAATTAGTCTGCTGTCGCGTTGACAGCATGAGCATCACCTTTCACATCATTTGTGCATGTAAAGCTGTTCTGCATAAAAATAGGCAGCAATGCCTGGCCTTAGTCATTAGTCCTTAGACCTTAAAATTCCTTGGGGTACATCATTTTTATTGTACAACTGTACCAATTCTAGGCTAAAAAAAAAACAAAAAAAAAACACATTGTATACATTGCTGCAGAAAATGCTAGGGCACATGACCAATAAATGCTGCAAACCCCACTCCAACACATCTAAAAGTTTCTAGGGACTTTAGGGTAAAAATGGTACTTTCTGCCTCTTGACTTTTAACATGACATTGCATGACTCACTCACGCCAGTAGGTGTCTCACTTCCCTAAGAGATAAAGCCTTTATGCTGGGCTGTGTAAGACTCAGATTGACTATAGACAAATGCTGCATGCTGGCAGACAGTAGTTGGCCTTTGGACATCAGGCAAGGGGTAAGATCTTCTCAGCTCCCCCAGGTTGTTGTCATGCTGAATAGAGATACAAAGCTCATGAGCAAAACAAACACATTAAGATTTCCACTATCCAAAGCAAATCTTAAAACCTTTGCTGACATGAGCCTACACAACTATTCAAATGAGAACATTTGCCCAAGAAAGCACTGTCACAGAACTTCACTTCATTCCGGTTTTAAACTCTAACGAGCAACACACTTTTGTGTTAGCCATGTAGAAATGTTGGCAGTTTATTCTCAGTCTAAGTGACTTGTCTGTCATGACCTGCAGACTAGTTTACATCTAAGATTACAGCTCTGTAACTTCAGCTCATCCAATCCTAATGTAAGTACCCCTTTCTGCTCTCGGCCACATGTATGCACAGTGAGCTGAGCTGAAAGGTGCTGTGTGACATACAGTAAATTCTGAGCGACTGAATCTTCATGCTTCAGGTCTTGAAGTTGAGGTCAAGGGACTGTTCAGTTGAAGGAATATCATGTGAGTAGTGACAAGTTTCAGGTGTGCTTTGGGATTATCCCAATGTTACAATGGGTTTACAATGTTTCAGTATCATAAGGATAATGGATGAGGAGGGCATGGCAGTTGTTAGAGGAGGATGCAATGAATGACAGAGAGAAGAACGATTCCTGTTGAAGCTTGTAGCAGAGGATGGTTATTAAGCTGTGACTCATTACACAGCAGAGCAGGTGCTGTTGAATCAGGCCTCTCTGAATCGGCAGCCTCTCCTTCCCTGTCCTTGTTTCCAAGCAGCTTTTTGACATTCACATTCTGCAGCTTAGACTGAACAGCACTGGCAGCCTTTTTACAAAATAAACCAGTGAAAGATCATATACGGCGTAGAGTACATGACTGTGTTTGGAGTAGTGGATGATGATAATGATTTGTTTAATTCATTTGTGTCCATTGACAGAAAATTAAATACATTAAATTAATAAATTGAGTAGATTCTCAAACAAAAACACAGAAAATATTTCTGAGAAGTTGCTACTTTTCCAAGTCATATGTAAAGTTGTCTAAGTTCGCAAATATTTGATCAATAACGTCCTGCTGATCCAATCCAATACCATCTCAGCGGAGTATTTATTAACGGGGTATCAACATGACTTGCTGGTTGGCAATACACTAAAAGAACTTTTGAAAATTTCCCATCAGCCTTCTCCTGGCCATCTGTGACAGCAGCTGTTTTCTTACCCCTTGACAGAATAATAATGACATTTTCATTATTTATTATTCCGTGGTAGCCATGACATAACTATAGCAGTGCTTCCCAGATGGGATTTTAGGTACAGGAAGCACTGTTACAGCCTGACATTCAAAGACACTGCACGCCATGCCAGCTGCCTTAATCACTTTGTTTTTTGTACCGATATACATATTCACTAACTACTCCATCTCTGTGCAAGTGACCATAGGCAGACATAAACATAAACGATTGGTGTGTTAAGTATGTGTGTATGAGTTTGTGTGTCCCTTTATAGAACTGTAGCTGAAGTGTGATCAGGGAAAGGTCACAAACTGTGGGGCTGTGAATAAAGGAACAGGCATGGGAGACTTGTGTAGCATTCAGCATTAAGAACGTTGTGTTGACTAACGGGTCTGCCAGTCCTTTCTGCAGCTCTGCAGGCCTGTCTTTGACACCTAGCAGCCCTGCAAGCCTTCAATCTTCAATCTGCTCCCACTGTGTGTGAGAACAGCACAAATGTTGTAGACCCTCGCCCTCACAGCAAACTGTGGGCCTTTTCACTGCTGAACCACTGTCCTTTATGGTAAAACTTAACATACCTCCTCCTCCGTTACTGTCTGCCTAGTGCCTGCACTATAGAGACACGTGCTGTTTTATCCAGCAGCAGCAGGGCTTGACATATTTGTTAAGCATGCCGCAGATGCACCAAACTCAGGGAGCCAAAGTGGGTCAGTGTGTTGAGCTGAGCAGCGAGGGATGTGACAGCCCATTAAGCTGTGCCCTCTCCAGCTTCTCTTTACTACACACCCAGCATTCATACTGTAAGGCAATATATACCTACAAAGGAAAAACTTATCTTTTAGACAAATTATCTCTGTAAAAAATATTAATCATCAGAGACAGCTGTTGTTTCAGTAATGACATGTCAGCGAAGGTTAGATCAAGGTTTCTGCTTTCTCTGGGGTCTCATCAAGCCTCCCAGTGAGAACACTATTGATCTGGAACAAGAGGGGCTGATCGCAAACACACTCTAATAATCAGCATGTGCACACAGTATGTGGCAGCATGTCACAGTAGTTCGATACACATAGCTTTCACTCAGCAGGTTGGCTCTTCAAGAAGAAGTTGGTGGCAAAGCTTGCGGAGGCACACTGTGTATCTACATGCGTGTATGTGTTGCTCTTAAGGCAACATAACTAACAGCCCCTTCATACCAACACTTAACATGCTGCTGATGTCACAATCCTTCTGAAGGTCAATCAGTGGGCAGAGTCTGCTCCATGGGAGTTTGGACAAGGTGGAGTACAGAAGAGAGAATTTTTCAGGTGTATAACTGTAGAAAAGGCACAGAAAAAGCCCCAAACTTTCACAACTTCTGTACATTTGTACCTAAAACTGCTCCATTTGCAATACTAGCTTTTGCCCAAGGCTCTCCCTTGATGGTTTTTCTTAATTTTCAAACACTGAACAGCTCCATGTTTGAGGAATCCCTTGATTTGTCAACACAGCTTACACTTCATGCTGTTGCTTAAAAGAGGAGGCGTTATTAACACACGCACAACAGGAAGTTGTCTTCTAAATCCTTAAAACAGTCAGCCTGTGTGGCACACACAACTCTGCATATACCTGATTTATCATAACAGGATGCAAAAAAAAAAAAAACTTTACGGTGGCATATGATTTCACAGTAAAACCACTTTTTAGACAAGCAATAATAAACTGCATAGACTGACACTGAACCAGCCGTGCTCTACCCTCCAAAATACAGTGACATAAGCTCATGAATATGTAGGTCTGTCTGAGAATAAGCATGATGTAGTGGGAAAATAAGCACTCAAGGGCATAGCAGGTTTTAAAATGAAAAATATGTAGCTCAGGAAAGTGTACTACATTAAACTTTGCACCTTAAATATGGGCAGTAAAAGTAAATTTAAAATTTAAATTAAATTAAATGTCTTCATGTTGAAGCAGCTTTTATATATAGTGAAAGGACAACTGTACATTTTATTTCTATGTGGAGGTAAAAGACTAAATATTCAAGTAATTATGTTTCAAATAATATAAAAGTGTAACTTCTTCCATTAGAATCTGAAAGTATACTACAGTGTATAAGCCAGGCTGTATGAGTCATGATGATTTTTTATGTAGATGACCAATACACACAAATACACTTTAACATGTGGATCTCACAAAACCAACAGATCCAACAGTGTAAGAAAATGATATATAGTATGTACCCACTGTATAATCTGTAATTTGCACTACAACGAGCAACTTAAGACATCAATCTAGTTTTGAATGTGTGATGTGCAGATGTGGCTGTTAATTAAAATGGATGAGCTTGATAAACCATTCACACTCATATTGTGAGAACAAGTAAAAATATAAAAAACTAAAAATGTAGTGTGCAAGTCATACGATTAAAGCTGTTTCCACAAGGTCTGACAGGATATTACAGCTAAGAAGACAATTTCTTAATCGGTGAAAACAAATGCTCTATTCTTTCTGTGTGATGACAAAATGTGTTCAGACTGCCAACAATTCAGCTGTGTGAACACTGCACCATGTGAATATTTTGTCCTGATATATAATGAAAGCTTTATTTTCTGTTTTCCAGGAAAACAATTCAAGTCCTCGTGAACAATTAAATATAGTAACCAGGTTGATCAGGCAAATAAACACTGTGGTGAAGTGCAGGTCAACTGAATCTTCTCCTGCTCAGCTTCCAAACGATGCAAGTTATTAGTAGACACATTCATAATAACACACAACAAATGCAAGTTTAGTTAGATCTGTCTGCCATGTTCACAAAAACCCACATTTTCTAAATCAGTGTGGTAGCTGCAGCTTGCATTATGGGGTGTGATTATGTTTTTTTTAATTTTAGAGGCACTTTCTTCCCTGTCCCCTCTTCTACCTAAAGATTTCTGGGTTGATAATTAGAGCTCAGGTTGTTTAGGCCTGCTTTTTCCCCTGGCACATCCCCTCACTGTCACAGACACACACTCAGTACGTACAACTCACTCTCTCTCCCTAGATAACACCTACACAGTCAACACATTCCTGTAGCACAGCAATGCAATCAGAACGAAGAAATACTACACAAACTACTACTATACCCAGAGCCAATACAAAGGCCAAACTGGTTTTGATAACAGTATCTGGTTATTCATCAAATGACCCGAAGAGAGGCTGTTGTGCCAACCTTGTAAGTAGTGGCATGTGGCAGAGCCCCAGAGCAGCAGGCTGTCACATGTGGGTAGAGCACTGGCCTACAGTTTGTATGTCTATGTCGGTCTGTGTGTGTGTGTCTGTGTTGCCCTCAGCCTGATTTGCGGCCCAAATGGGAGCAGGCAGATAACCGAGCCCAAGTTCAACTCTGCTCTTGAAGCCTGGGCAACCTGAGCATGGTGACAGATGAGTGGAAGGGAGAGGAAGCAGATGAAGTGCAAAGCCGGCAGCAACGTTGATGTCTGTAGTCTTTTTCTGCACGGACTATTAACAAGGAAAAGGCTGGCTAACAATACAGGGCAAAAGAGCACCCTGTCAGAGCAGTAAGCTTAGAGGAAACTGATATGATCTTTATATTTTCCTCTATGGGTCTCCGAGGATTGGCACAAGTGAAATCCACAGCGCTAAAGCCTCCTAATTTAGCATACAACTGACTCAGCATGTCAGATGTATGGGAGAAAAATGGTCATGGCATTACAGACAAGCCAAGAGTATGTGAAGATGTCGGAGGAATTAACCTGACAGCAACCAACATCAATTCAAGTGATTACAGTGTTTGCCCTATCATTCATTTGGCAGGAACTATGGAGCGTGCACAGAGCACATCGGCACTAAACACTTATTAAAGCTTAATTATAATAATGAAGTCAGAAAATACAGGTCTGATACTACAATACAAGACTGTAAGTATATTATGTAGGTTTTTGGTCACAGGAGATTAGTACAGAGGTGTTGCTGCCAAGAAGACAGCAAGTTTAGACTTAGATAAACTGTTATACTTTTCCAGTGGCCTAAAAAGTTTACTTAAAAACAACAACATGGTAAAAGACCTTCAGCGGTCTGAATAAAAGTTAAAAACATCTGCTTCTCTGACAATTTAATAAGAATCAGTTTTGAATCGATTCATGACCATCCAAAAGAGAAATCTAATCCAAGCACAACTAAAAGATCACCATCAAAAACTACCAAGTTTCCTAAGTCTCGAAATTCCACTAATTTAATTTCCATCATAACAATAACTACACCAAATATTTGTATTCTCTCAGCTGTTGTTCCTTCATTTATGTGGGTTTGTGAGCTACACTTTAAACTCGCTGCTCGCTGAAAAATGCGTGTACATGTCCTTGTCCATTAGAACATCATGATAAACACATCTTAGTTCTCTTGGAGTTAAAAATACTGCACATCAATAAGACTAAAGCAAACGGAGGGTGGGAGAAGAACATCAAAACATCTCCCATCTTTGTCTGCCCGTCACAACATGGTTCTTTCACATTGACGCTGATGCAGTGTTTCCCCTATATGCATTCAGCAGCAGCACACAGCTGCAGAGTTAAGAGCACTACTGAAATTTCACATAGGTTTCACATTCAAAGATGATAGCGGAAAGAAACCACTGCAGCTTGCACCTTCTACTCTGCATACAGCTGACTAGAGCTAGTATGAAACAAAGGCAAACCCTACCACATACCCAGAAACACATGCACAATGGCAACACCATTTGCAGTTGAACATAGGCTATTTGTTAGTGTGTGTGTGTGTGTGTGTGTGTGTGTGTGTGTGTGTGTGTGTGTGTGTGTATGTGTATATTTGCGCGCGCACAGCAACTGGCCAATTCACCTGAGAGAAGAGATGTACAATCAAAAATGAGACCCACCTCCATGCCCACAGTATTATATCCAGTTTGGGAGTGTAATCAAACTTAGTGTACCAATGGATAGGGCCTAATGGATAGGGAGTCGGACTTGTAACCCAAAAAGTCGCGGGTTCGAGTCACAGGTCCAGCAGGAATTGTCGGTGGGCAGAGTGAACAGCCAGCGCCCTGTCCACCCTCAATACCATGACTGAGGTGAGACCCTTGAGCAAGGCACTGGACGCCGCAGCACTGGCTGTCCACTGCTCCGGGTGTGTGTGCACGGTGTGTTTGTGTGTTCACTACTGTGTGTGCACTTTGGGTGATAACAGAATTTCCCCATTGTGGGACTAGTAAGGGAATTAAGTTAAATTGCTGATGTCAGCAATACTAACCAAACTTTGTCCCAACACTGCTGTGGCTTAAAACTATTTCAACTCATCCGTGCATACAAAATTAACATTTGTGCTCAAACCATTTTTGAGAAAAGATGCAAATGACAACTAGATGAGAATGACAACTAATTGGACTAAACATGTCCAACTTAGCCCTTTACATTTAAAGTATCTTGTTCTTCAAATTAGATTTAAATTTTCAGTACTGTGAAAAACTGGCTCATTAAAAAAAAAAAATACTAATAAAAAATGATGGTGACTGTTTCCTTTGTTGGCCACAGAATATGTTGCCCAACTAATACAAATGTGACTTTTTAACAGACCGGAAGACAGGTAATACAGGTGAGGGCGGAAAGAAAAAAGAGAGACCAGTAAGGAGGACAGGAGAGCAGTAGTAGGTCAAGAGTGAGAGGATATGTATTGCTACAGCTCTCTGAGCCTCTCGAGTCCTTCAAGGATCAAAAGCTCCTGGTAAATTAACACACAAAACAAGGTGGCAGTGAATAACCCTAAATAATAGAATATCTAATAATTCTCAGTAATTTCAAGATATTCTTCCACCAGTGCATATAAATATGGGTCTTTGTTTTAGAAATGATAAACTCCAAAGATAAAAAACAGTTATTGTTTCATTTATGCAACAATTAAAATTATGTCATATTTATTTATGTAATACAGAACACCCTCAGAGTAAATAAAGGTCAAATCTGCAGCCAAACTTGGAGTGAAATAGGATATGTTAAGAGGTAGTTTTACAAGATAGAATGAGATTAGTGAAATTTGAGGACTGGCTATGATGGAAACCCAGGGGTGTTTATAGCCATCTGTTATTGTAAAAACTCATCAAAACCCGTCTTCCACATATTTCACTAAAATCTAAATCTCCTTTCTCTGTAACAATCCTCCAGCACCTTCTTGTCCTGTTTTAGGTTGGCCTACTCTGCTCAGAAACCTGACCCAAAAGTGCAGTGCACCATCCAATGCCTAAATGCAGAGTCTGCAGTACCTTTAAAAGCAAAAATGCTGTAGGTTATCTATTGTTAGTCTGATGTCTGGAATGTGAATATATGTGGTCTATGGAGAAATATTTTCACTAAGACAAACAGGGAGAGTCTTGCAGCTTTGAATATAGCCCCATGTTGCTGATAGGGTTAAGTATTTAGTTGTAAGATTAGTTGTAATCCAGAACTCAAGTCACTTTGAAGCTGCTTAAATGAGCAAACCTGAGATAACAGCCCTCCCACTCAGCTTACCCCAGTGCTCACACACACACATTGTTACACGCATGGCTTCCCTTAAAATGACACTGCCCTTTCTCCAGGGTCTGATAAATTGGACAATTACAACTACAAACACCACCAGCACTACCAAAAGGGAAAAGCAGAGGCAGATAAGAAGGAGAGGGGCAAGAGGCAGAACAAGTGTGTGGTCAAAGTGTGCCCGATACTTGTGTTCAGGACAGGAACAAGAATGAGAGCCAAAGCACCATCTATATCCATACTGTCACCCAATGCTGTCCAAAGAGGAACTTCGAGTTATTCACATGCACCACACACACTCACACAGCTGTTTGTGCTGAGAGTTCACTAAGTCAGAGGTCACATGGGAGAATAAAACATGACACCCACATGCTCAGAGGTCAAAGGAAGAACCAGTGGGATTCAGGAGGAGAAAAAGTGGAATAAAATAAATCTGGACTGGATCAAAACTCATGGCACAGTTAGAAAAATAGAGACAGTAAAAGCAAAAAGAAAGACAAAACCAGTAAATAAGAAACAACAATAAAATGTGATGAGAACAGAGAGACTGGCTTTTCCTAATCTGGCTATAGCTGCCTCTCTTACTAATATGGTGAGGACTTGCTGTTCCCATCAGATAGCAGCTATGAAAGATTGATTCTTTCATCTTTCTCTCGTAAGGCACACTATTAGACTGTGTGCTTCTTCCAGTTAAGAGTGTGTGTGAGAGAAAGAGAGAGAGGGAAACCGAGCATACATCGAATGGAAGAGGAGCAACAGCTGAGACCAAAGAAACAGCTGTATCTCCTCAACGCCTGCACTGCTCCCATCCCCCTCTCTGTCAACCCCTCTCTCCCTGGATGAGCCCCTCACACCCTTTTTCTGATCCTCCTCTCCCACAGAGCAGCATGGCCAGAGGCTATGCTGTCTGTGCACACACAGAAATTACAATATGTGCATAATGTACATAGACATCACTAGTTGGAGTCTCTGTTCTCTCAGAGGACAAGTACAGACAGGATGCACGGGCTACTAAACATTCATCTATTGACTAAAAATAGGAAAGACATTGTTTCCAGCGGCAATGTCGCCCTCCCCTCTTCTCTTCCCAAATCCTTCCAATCCTTGTAGCTTTATCAGATTCAAACTATGAGACAAAAGAAAGCCAGATAAACATTCAGGTTAACCTTTCACATACAAAGGAGACAAACATATGTCTGTCCATCAAGTCTTTGTATAGGTACTTGTTGCTGACAAGTTGCTGACAAGTTGCTGATATTGAGCAAAATAATTCACATCTGAATGAGTTGTGTTTGCTTTGTACAGAATTAATGTGAATTCACCTATACAAGAGCTAAATATAAATGCCAGAAATTCAAAATGGTCATTAACACTGCAAATATCGTTTGCACCAACATTAATTGCCACTGCTTTTTCAAATATACAAAAAAAAATTAATTATGAAGATTTTTCATAGATGTTATACCATACGATTTAATTTAATGCCTCAATAATCCAAGAGGTAAATGTATTCAATTCCATCTTACAAAAATTTTAAATTGTAACAATATATTTTCCATTTTTCTTTATCAAATTTTCAGAAACTAAGAGCAGATGACACTAAAACTGAATTAAAATATTGTGAATATGAAATATTAAACAGCCATTTTGGCAACCGTAAAGTTTGTAAGTGCAGGCATGTGAGTGCAGGCCTCTCTCTGCATGTTGAGACCCAACCTGTGAGAAACCTGTCAAAGGCTACAGGAAACATGTTGACTTAAGGATGACACAGAAAAACACGTGTGTTCAAGAAGTGAATCATCACCATTCATCCCTTTCAGCCTGGAAAGTAGAAAAGAAGGTGAAGTGCAGGTGGAGGACAAGGCCCTACAGTGTTCCCTGTCTGTTGGGGTGGGGGGGACAAAGGAAAATGTCAGAAGAAGAACAAGAAAGCAAAGGGAAGAGAGAGCAAAAGAGTCTGAATCAGGTTTGTCTGTGTCTGATCTATTGTCTTTGGCAGGGATCAAGACAAAGTTCATAAGTTTCCATGACATAACCAAGGCCCAGCTCTCAGTTTAACTTCCAAACCAAAACACTGTGGGTTTTAGACAGATAGATGAGGCTGTGCTCCGAGACCACAAAGACTTTTCTTCAAATACAGACTGGTCGATCAGGACTATGTATGGGAAGAGGATGGGTGCGGCATCTGTCTGTTTATGTACAATTGGGCCAGTGGGGGGGATTACGCCCCGGTCCTCATTCTGTATCTGTACAACAAAACTCCACAAGAGCCATTTTACTTAAAACACCTGAACACATTGTGGTCCAGTGTAGTAAGCAGCAGCATATTTTAAATGGCGCTGAATGTGATCTGTCTGTTCAAGATGGAGTTTATGAATATGCCTAGCCTAATTAAAACTAATGCAGTTTAGCACAAGAGACCTGCACAGAGAGGTTTTCCTAAAATTTGCGATGACAGGAAAACAGAGGAAGAAGAGAGAGAAGAAACAACACTCAAATCGAGATTAATGACTTTAATGCTCATGTTCCTGTAACCTAATATGTAAGTCACACACTGTCCTATCTTGAACACAAAGTGATCACTGTTGCTCTGCATGCTCCTCAAATTAAACATCCACTAATGAGAATATTGCCAATATACAGGACCAGACTCAGTGTAACGTAGACCCTCATACTGAATGCCTTAAAGACTGTCCTTTTACAACTCACCTTTGACCTCTGTCTTCATGACCCCTAACACCTACAACCTGACACACTAACCCCAGCTAACATCTATCACGTGGGTGAGCTAAACTAATGATGACTTTAAAATACACAGATTAAATGAAAACACCAGCATATATGTGGACACAGTCTCAGAGATGAAAAGATAATCATCCAGGCATTGGACAAGCAGGAATTCAAGTAAAGCCAGTTAGATGAGACATCACCACTTTGTCTAGAGCCAGCATAACAAATGCTTAAACAACACCCTGCTTAATACATAGCCTTCTTTCTACTGTGACAAAATCTGCTCAAAGTCACAAAGAATCTGCAATGGATTTCAAGGGCAAGACTTTATGAGATACTGGGCTGATTGCATGCAACTCAAGTATTGAAAGCTTGTCTCAAATGTGTGCTTGGTGATGGTAATTTATTCAACAGGTTTTACCGTCATTTGGCAGACACTCCGCATTTGTAATCCCCATTCTTTTCATCTGGCCGCACATGATGTATTCAAACCGTCAAAGACTAAATGGAATATAATGAAGCCATATTTTGCAAAGGAAGAAAGCACCATCAACAAAAGTGTTAGACTGATGTTTCAACACTACTTGCAACTACATAACAATACACACAGAGTCACATGAGTCTGACCATAAATCAGACAGGGAAGCCCTGGGGGTTCCTCAAATTAGTAAAGCTAATACTAAATTTATACACCAACAGATAAGAGTAGCCATAGTCAAATGTAGGGTAAAAAAATATAATTATTTCAGATATCAGAAAAACAAACTAATTTCATGCTATTACACTGTTACATGTTCAAGACAATAATTAAGGACCAACATCAACTTTATTTTAAAAGCAGCTAAAGACAGTGTACAGTACAGATGGTGATCTCTATGAAAGAGCAGTCATGACTATGATATGGTAAGTTCAAGAAGAGATCTCCTGCTTCTGATCAGTTATGGCTCAGTGCAGCTCCATACAACCATGACCTGTTTACAAGCAGGGCTTGGTATCAAACCTAAATACTAATACTTCAGTTACTAATTTGTGTCCATTGCAAATTTAAGCAAAAACTGTCATAAGTTTATACTGTGACAAAATATGCAATAGAGTAAAGGTTCACTGGGTTCAATTAAATGTCTTTCTGTAAAGAGCCTTTATACTTTATACTTATATAATTTTGTAGGTACTCTTACTAAAAGCCTGATACTGCACTGGCACCAGTGATGTCCACTGACAGCCAGATAAATTTACAAAAGTGGGGTCTTTTGTAAATATAGAGTGTATATCCCCAGATGACAAGAATAAGGGAGGAGAAAGCACAGAGTAGGGGTTAGTTAATGTAGTGTATGTCAATGCATTATGACAGATACTGTCTAAAAATTAGAATAAAGCATGACAGGACTAAATTAGCATCACATCCCACTCACAACAAGACAGCCAAGTGAAAAGAAACAGAGCAAAAGTAACACAAAGAAGCAGCTAGGAAACAGACAGGACAGAGGCGTAAGAGACAAAGTTGTGCAGCAGTCTACTTGCTGTGTAGCTCTTCATGAGGGAGCCACTCCCATCAGTGTTGAAAATGCTCACAAAGCTTCAGGCCTCCTGTCATTGCTCGGCCTACTGTTGAGCATATTAAGCACTGTGTGTGTGTGTGTGTTAGTTTGAGAGAGAAACGAATTTGGCCATCAGTCACGAGTCACCCTCTGTGTACAGTCCCCACTTCAACACTGTTTGTGTTCAACTGCTTTCAGTGCCTGCACTTCCCCGAAACAAGAGCTGTGATTACAACACAGCAGGAACCACATGGCAGGTACACTCATAACAATAAAAGACAGTGTTGCGCTACTTCCTTAAATGTTATTCTGTGTACAAGAGAAGAGGCACATTGCTCAATCTTCACAGTGAGACATGGTGCCCGCCCCTGAGATTTCTGAAGTGAAAGCTAGGGCATGCACTATCCTTGTCTCTTTATCTCCTTCTCACACATACAGTCATGCACACAGTTGCTAGTCAGGTGCTAGCCAAGCTCAAAACACCCACTTCTACCAACTGCCAGAAACATTCGATAAACCTTGTAATGTGCATACAATGCCTTAACCAAACACACAATTGGACAATATGACTATCAGTGATCCAAAACAACTCATCAAATGCAGTGACCCTTTCTGACTTCAGATAGTAAAAGAAGTGGAACAGGTTTGTGGAATCAACATATAAGCCAGAGCAGTAAAGGAACATAAATAACTATCTTAATATTTGTTCTTATGGTGATGAACCCAAGCAGGGAAGGCATCAGAGGAAGTATGACGACATGTGACTTTACACTTCCATCTGTGCTGAATGAATGTGCCAGACACAAGTTACCCTGGCAACTGAGCAACATCACATTGGAGGTCACGCAGTGAAAAAGCCTGATACAGACAAAAACGCCTCGAGAATTTGTACAGTTCCCAGAAAGAGTCAACAAGATGACTGCTTTTGCAACCAAAAAACGTCAAATAGCAACCTGGACTGTGTATATTGTTACACACAGACATGTCCATGCACCTAGGAACATTTTACATAAACTGTGTAGTTAACATGATGCAATGCAGCCCAGAGAAACATAACTTGAGAACAACCTGGGAGTGAACCTGATGACGCAAAAGCCCAACAGTGTTTTATCCCGTTCTCTTGTAAACACACGGCTCTGAATCCAAGAGAGGAGTTTAATTTCACACACACATACACAGATGTAATCTCTAACTAATCACATTTGCAAGCCTTGGACAGAGCAGTTACACCACAGTGCTAAACAGATGGGCCCACGTACATGAGGCATCTTTGGGATTAGCCTGGCCAGGAAGGTGGAGGTGGTATGTAGAGATACCAAGAGACTGTTTCTAAAATGTCGCTGGTGCTCAAATGACGTTCAGAGCAGTCGTATCGAAGCAGGTATAATCATCCAGAGACAGTAAACTGTAACTGCACCTATGAAGATATATCGTGACTTTCTCCCTTTAAATGCAACATGACTATACGATTCAATTGAAAACTGTTAGCTTATATAATGGCAAAGACAAATCATTTAGCCATAGATCTTTATGTGTCATAAAAATGAAAATTCTAAGTGAGCTTCAGCAAAACCTCCAGGCAGTCACAGCATTTGTGTTGGCAAGCAGATATGCAACGTGATGCTTGTGTTTACAGTCAGGAAGAGGGACAAAGAACAGAATAAACCCAAAAATATACAGTGATAATTCAATGCAGCATTTGTAAGGCATACACATGGAACTTATACTGCTTAAGACTAACAGTGTAAATGTCCACACTGAATAGAACACAAAATCAACCATATGTTACTGGATCAAAACCAAAGCCCCAGCGTTAAGACTACTTGGGTAAATGCTTTAGATGTACCCTTTACACCCACACCCACTACTCTCTTGCAGGCTAAACTTTCACTGATTTCAGAACCAATTTGCTGCTTTCTCCTTGATTTAGCCTGAATGAGATGAAATAAAATCCAAAAGAAATTCCAAACAGATCTCTTCTCTAACATATGAAGGACTGAGGACCCCTCACATTTGGAAAGAATTAGGTTTCATCTCCTCTTTGGGGCTAAACTTTAACAGTATCTAATCACACCATCAAACAATGTATATAGAGCTTTATGACTGCCAATAACAACATTATCTAATGAAACATCCTGCATCCATTTAACTATCAACAATAGATCGCTGAAGCCAAATGAGATTGTTTCAGGCTTTTGTGCATGGCTCGACACAACATCACCACGGCACTGTAAAGGCACGCAGGTCATGAGTCTGAACCAGCGACCTCCGGGTCATATGTTAAGTGTTGAAAACAGCAGCTCCACACATCCATACTGAATAGCGATATGGAACATTCCTTAGAGCCCTTCAAAACGGGGTGAGAGGGACGAGCACACAGGACACTCAGAAATCAGCTTAAAACTAATTTCTAATGGAGCTCATGTGTGTGCCCAGTTATTTACCATTACCTATCTGTATATGTAAAATCTAGTCCAGACAAATTAACATGCAGCTGATGCCTCTGATATGAGAGTATTTTCCCAGATGTGAAAGAACAGCTAGCATACAGCCTGAAGGCTGATTAATGTGACATCTGTGTATTCTTCTTGAACTGTAAGAGTATCTGGTATAGAGTTACAAGAAATACATACCTAATTGAGGACTATCATTCATTTAAACTGACATTATTGATCCACAAATTAGATTACATTAATGGAGATAGACAGTAGGCACATGGAGAATAGCTTGCTGAGTGTTGGTGGTGAAACATTCAAGTGTTATTTAAGAAACCCCTACCAGCTGAACTTGGGAACCTCTCCTGCTCAAGCTCTCAGGGATACCCTCATTCAAATCATGTCAGGACATACGGGTCGAAACCGCTGGTCAGCCCTTTGCCACACTCAGAGTATCCTTTACCCCAGATATGCTGCGGCTTTGACAAGATAGGATATCTCTGTGCACAGCATTGTTCGTGGGTGAACCCACGCCACACCCAAAGCACTCCCCGGAACTGTGCAGGGGGGGTCACCGCCAATGAGCTATCCCGAGCAGGGCGCCTGCAGTGGGTACGGCTGCTAAATAAGACCTGACGGCCTAACAGCACGAACGGCTCGATATAAAGTCCCCCGTCTCCCTGAGCGGAGCCAAACACAAGTAAACAAAGTACCGAAGGAATTACAAAATGCTAACTCACCGGCTGTCCCTGCTGCTTCCTCGGGTTTCTTTATTAGCATGTTCAACTGCCGCTAGCTTGATTCGTTAGCTTGGTCAGGGAGCGCATGATATATCCTCAGCCATAGATCAAACTGTGGTGGGGCGACCGTATCTTCACGTGGGTGGCTGAGAAAATAAAATAGTGACTAAACCAACTCATGGTACCCAGTTGCACACACTATTCATTACAAGAACCGGGACTAGTCTCTGCCTTCAACATATAATTTCTCTGACATCTCCGTGCCCCCTCATCTGGTTGGATGCCGATTTATTTTTGATAAAGGAGTATCCTGCATATAAAAACAAACACACCCAAATCGTTCGCGGGGGGCTTAACGGCTAGCTACCTCGACGGCTCGGGAGGGACTGTCTCAATTATGCTCGTACCGATAACAAACTTCGCCTCTTGCTGTTGTGTGACTCACCGAATTACTTCGTTTTCCTCTTTCCTCGCCTGATATTCCAGTGGGCACATCGGAAACCCTACAGGCAGCTCACCGTTTCGGGCTAACACTCAGGACGCGGCGGTACGCCCGACAACAGCTGTGCTCTGTTTTGAATGAGGGCTAGCAGGCGGAGCTACCATCCGCCCAGTCCGCCCACCATCCTCCACACCACGGCGTACTCCTTCATATCCATGCCTTTTTTGTCTTTGTATATGTTATATACAAGTCTGTTGAAATATTGACAGGTGGGGCCGACATTCCCTCTGGGCACCGTACTGACTCCAAGGTAAAGCGTCCTGATTTGAAAAGGGCGCAAAGTTCATGTCTTGGGTTTTGTCTCCCTCTTGTGGTCCAGTCTCTGCTGTGCCTGCACCCGCTCCTGAGACTGAAACAGTAATTATGCTCTAGGAGTTTAAGGACAATAACTAATAACCAGCTGCTACTAACTAGTCTAGCGTTAACTAAAAACCTTTATTCGACATTAAATTAGCCTACTGGTAGACTGGCTGCTGAATAGCTTCCCAATTGGCGGCCTCATATCTGTAATGTTCAACAGGTTTGCCAGTTTCTACAAGGTTTTGTTAAAAATAAATAAAAGTGAGAATTTTTTATTTTAACATAGACAGAGGATGTTATACACAATACTGCACGATGGGTGACGTACATGGTAGTGTGCTGGTAGGGCCTGTATGACCCTTTACCTCTTAAGTGTTTCAACACTTCACTTTCACTTGGATTAATGGTTATTTTATTATTTTTACATTTCTTATGCATTTGGCTAAAATCCACTAATACAAATAGTCAAGTCAATGAGCTCTCCTTGTATTTCACTGTGTGCAGACAGTAAATGAGGCAAATGTGCCTGTTTCAGTATTCTCCAACCCTTGTCTGACCCTGACCAGGTCTTATTTGTGCATATACAAGCATATGTCCACCAAAGCAACTTGAATGAACAGGAGACCTGTAACAGTAACGATTTAATCAGCAGTCACATTCACTCCCCAAATTTGAGCTGCCTTTCTTTCTGTAAACCATACAGCTCTCTTGCTCGATTCTTCAGGTCTTCTGCTTTCTTCTCATCCTTCTCTGTCCCATCCCCAAGTCTGTACATGCGACTTGCGTTGGCACAGCCCCACACATGTCCCAGTTCACAAGCCCTTTTTGCGTATTTCAAAGCTAGAGTCATATCTGGTGCCAGCCCTTTGGAATTGCCCTCAATGAACAAAGCACTGAGGTTGAAGCAGGATGGAGCAAAGCCACCTGAGCAAGCTTTCTCATAGTACTGCCGAGCTGCTGTAAAGTCAGGTCCTCCTTCCATAGCTCGCCCATCATGCGCCAACAGACCAACGTTATGGCAGGCATCTATAGACTTCTTTCCTCCAGCATTGCAGGAGCGCATAAAGCAGGAGTAGGCTGTTTTCAGACACTCGGTCACTCCACCTGGTGGGAACATTTAGAAGATTGACAGAGGTCTTTATGCAGAGACGTTTATGAATGTTATACGTTGTTATGTTATGTTATATTTATCAAACTAAACTTTAAATTGTGCACTTTAACAGTTCAGTCCTAAACACAACAGATGGCAAATTAGTACAGCATTCGGTCACCTTGATGTTTTACCTTTTCCTGTGATATGGTAAGCCCCAAGTTTATAGCAGCTCTCTCCATGTCCATTTGTTTCACAGTTATGTTTGAGCACTTGTGCTGCAGATTCATAGTTTTTCTTCACCCCTTCTATGTAGTCTGCGAGCCGCTGGCACCCTAAGAAAGCCAAGTCAGAAGGAAAAACAATGAGGCAAACATAATTAACACATATCAAATAAAAATTATACTTTTTAAAAACAGTGTCAGACGGTGTCCAGTGTTTCAGCACCACTGATCTGTGAACAGCGCAGATGTGTTACCTTCAGGATCCTTCTCTTTGTAGCACTGGAAGCTGTACTCCATTCCCAGGTTGTCCAAAAACTGCTTCACTTCAGCCTCATCTTCAAAGTTTATAAGTCCAGCCATATTTCAACCCGCACCTTTGCCTTGTACTTTACGACAACCACATATAATGAAGGCTTAGTCCCTTCTACACTCACTGCAACCTGTGACCTTGGTGAATGAGTAGATGAACAAATTTAGAAAACACCACCTTAGATTCAATTTACAGATGCAGACAATGAACCGAAACCGCGAAGATGCGAATGTAGAGTCCAGTAATAGTAATTCCTGTGAAAGATTTCCTCTGAAAGACAGGATAGCATTGTCGTGCGTGTCTCCAGATGAAATCTTCCTGGTTTTATAAGCAACCCCTTACAGACTTCCGTACTCCCGCCCCTTCGATAATGTACTTCCGGTGCTGTGACCTTTGTTTATTGTCTGTCTAGTCTATATTAAACCTACCTGTTCGCCGTTAAAACTGTATTTCCCAGCTGGCTCTTCAAGTCAGAGCTTCGGTCGCTACAGTGATTGCTTGGTGTCTTTTAAACATGAATTGCTCCGCAGCACACAGCTGTCCACATCTTTGCAGGAGGAGCGATTTTCCACAACGGAGGCGACAACAAGTGAGCTAGCTGGCTCTGAGCTAACGCTGCTCGGTGCTCCGCTCGTCGTGCCGTCCTCCCGGTGACGGTACAGGTGAACAGACCCAGTCCTGCAAACTTAAACGGCCAAAACAGCTCATCGACTGCCAGAGAGCCAAGCTGCAGGTTTCCCTGGTGAAAAACACACCGGTCTCTGTTGCATAAGCTATTTCTACTCTTTCATTTTTAAACCATGGCCCTGGCCTGCAGTTTGCTAAACACGGTAAGTTTCAGTTTTGTCTTCGGGTGATGTAAGTGACGTATTTTTATGTATTCGGGTTATTACTTGAAAATCAACTTTAAACGTTTTAAACCAGAAAATTACATGAAACATCCTCATTCGCAAATGTTTTTTTGTTCAGGATGAGGCGTCTCCAGCGACTCTGACGGACTTGTGCCTGACCTATGTGAGCCAAAGCCTGGAGTGTTTCTGTGCCAAGCGCCCCGATGGCTCCCTGTGCTTCAGAGAGGCTGTGCTCTTCCCACAGGAGCTAGCAGACCAGCTGTTGGCCAAGATGGCAGCTGAAGGTAAACCTGGACCTCATGAGACCCTCCTGCAGGTTACCCCTACAGTCAAGCTTTGTGGTTTCACATGGTTCGATCACCTGTTGAACCATCAGATACCAACCAGAATAATCCTTATCTAAATTAATAAAGAAATTCTTCACTTCCACACACACTTACTGAGGGACTTTTGGCAGCTTCTGAGAAAAAGCAGTGTATTAGATCTTTGAGCCACTTAATCTGATGCTATAGTGTCACTTAAAAGCCCATAGTCCAACCTTACATAACAGATGCAGTATTGTGTAAAGGTCAGTCCTGTTCAAAGATGAGTTCCTTCCACTGCAGGTCTGTTGAATGACAGCACAGCGGGTGTATTTCGGAACTGTGAGTACCTGCGGCTGAGACGAGCCTGTATCCGTACAGCACGTATCTCTGCAGAGGCCTTCCAGAAAGCCCTCTGTCCTCACAGGCTGTTGGAGCTGGATGCTGCCAGGGTCAACGCAGACCTCACTATTCCTGACATTCTTCAGGGACTGGCCACCAATAAATATTGTCAGGTAAAGGGAGAATTTCAGTCAACTGCCTTTTTGTCCCTCAGTAGTAAGAGAATTAATGCTCTCTTTGTTGCTGTCTTGCAGGAGTCCCTCCAGCGGCTTGTCTTAACAGGTCTCACCATGTCCTCTCTGGAGGAACCAATCCGGTATCGCTTCGGTTCCCTCCAGGGCCTCCGCTCCCTCTCCCTAGCCAATGTAGACTTCTATGACTCAGGGCTGGTCGATGTGTGCTCCCTGCCTCGGTTGGAGAGCCTTGATCTCTCCAACACCTCAGTCACTAACCTCAGTCCACTGCTAGGCCTGAAGGAGCGGCTGCGCTCACTAACATTGCACCAGCTGAAGAGGCTGGAGATGAGCACTGCTCAGCTGCTGGGAGTCATAGGCCAGCTGGATGTTTTGCAGGTTAGTGTGAAGGGGTGGAGCAGAGTCTGGTCTTTTGTGTCTACTGTTAAACTTGTTTATGTTGTTTCTTAGTCTTTGAGAGGAAGACTAGCATTGTGATTTCACAAGCAAATTTGTGTGTGTTTGGGCGGATGTGGTGTTCCTATGCAGCACCTGGACATCAGTGATGACAAGCAGTTCACCTCTGACGTGGCTCGTCAGCTGCTTGGACAGCCAGAGATCCTCCCTGCTCTTGTTTCCCTGGATGTGTCGGGGAGGAAACAGGTGTGTGTGTTGATGTATCTTATGAAAATTTCTGTTAGATTAAAAAGATGACATGAGGCCCTAAAATCAAGTTATGTGTGAATGCTGCAGGTTACAGATGCAGCTGTAAAAGCGTTTGTTGAGGAGAGACCAGGGATGACCTTTGTGGGACTTCTGGCCACAGATGCTGGTTTTTCTGACTTCCTCTCCGGAGAAGGAAATCTAAAGGTAGGTAATAGATGTGTACAATAACATTAATAACTGTACAGAAATGAAAGTTTGCTAAGCTGTTTTCAAATGCTGTGTGAACAGGTAACAGGAGAAGCCAATGAGACCCAGATCTGTGAGGCATTGCGTCGCTACAGTGAAAGGGAAGGTTTTGTTAGAGAAGCTCTATTTCATCTGTTCAGCCTGACTCATGTCATGGAGAAACCAAGGCCTGACATCCTTAAGGTAAAACCACATTACTTGGAAATGATGCTGTTCAAATAATTCACTTAATGCAATGCAATTGCTTAAGTAGTTCTGATAATGTCATATCTGAACCACATGCTACATTTATCTGATAAGCGATTGACAGCTACATTTTCTCCTCCTAGGGAGCCGCTGCAGAGTATTATGTCAAACTGTAGAGCCCCACTCCAAATTTACACTTTTAAGTTCCTCTTCTATTTCCTCTTCTAAACATAATATCACTTCCCTGTTCTGTTTTGTTTTGTTTTTTTTTTCTAGCTGGTTGTTTTGGGTATGAAGAATCACCCTGCTACTCTGAATGTCCAGCTGGCAGCCAGTGCCTGTGTGTTCAACCTGACAAAGCAGGACCTGGCAGCAGGGATGCCAGTGCGACTATTGAGCACCGTCACTCAGCTCTTACTGGAGGCCATGAGGACTTTCCCCAACCACCAACAGGTAGTTTCATATCTACACAGCTGTCCTGATCGTGCACGTCATTTGTGCCATATCAGTCACAATAATCAGTTTGTCCTTGAGCAAGTTCCGCTCACATGTTTTTCCATGGAGAAAATATCCCCATGGATGAAATGTGACGACACAGATATGTTTAGTGTCGCATGTCACCACTTCTCCTGAGTGGTAGACAAGCCAAGCAAGACAAATATTTATATAAAACAGTATCTGCTGAGCTATAACAAACATACAATACTCAGTTACACAGCATGAAGTTTCTCATTTCTATACAGTTGCATTTAGTCACAGATTCGATGCAGCACTGTTAGTTGGGAACATCCAAGAGAAGAAGCTGTTTTTGTAATTATTAGCAAACAAATGATTTCTACACTCTAGAAGGGAATGGGTATTCCAAGCAATATATTAAAATAAGATAATAACACAGAGGCAAAAGAGAGAATGTCACTGAGCGAGATAAATTGATAGATAGAGAAGGCTTTAATTATATGTGCTTACATGAAGCATATATTGAGGCATTATTACAAAAAAGACAGGATATCGAAGGTTAATTTAAACAGGTTATGGAAAGTGTAATTTATCAACTTAATTTTACTTGTTTTATCATTTGAGGAGAAGAAACTATATCTAGTCTATGAAGATATGACAACCTAGTGCAGGCATCTGGTGAGAACTGGGCGTTTGTGTTTTTCTGTTTTTAAATATTTTACTAAAGTGAATTTAACCAAATAAAAGGGATACAAGAAGAACCACACATTTTATATTAACGTAACAAAATTATGATCACAAAAAGTGAGAGAGATTTGTTCAATATATGCAATTAAATCCACTTTGATGTATTTGTCTACAGCTGCAGAAGAACTGCCTTTTGTCTTTGTGCAGTGATCGCATTCTGCAGGAGGTACCATTCAACAGGTTAGAAACACATTTTTATTATAGTATTAACATGGTTATAATGTACTTTTCAGCTGGTTACAATATTTTTTAAATGGCACAATACTGTGCAAAATCTTGAAGAAGAAGTAAACATGCAAAGCCCAAAACTGAAAAGCAAAATAACTGACCTGCTATAATGTAACATCTGTAATCAATAGTTTATAGTAAAATTGTGTTGTTCCCTTTTGTTGTTTACAAGGTTTGAAGCTGCCAAACTAGTGATGCAGTGGCTCTGCAACCATGAAGACCAAAACATGCAGAGAATGGCTGTGGCTATCATTTCCATACTGGCTGCCAAGGTATGTGATGAGTTACATTAACGTCACATATGTTATACCTCATGCAGTTTTTGGTTAATTTGTAGGGGTTTTTTTTCCCTAAATTTGAAATCTTTTCTTTTTCTAGTTGTCCACAGAGCAGACTGCGCAGCTGGGAGCAGAACTGTTCATAGTGAAGGTGAAGTTCCCATCTCAGCTGTGTTCTCTTCCTCCTTTGCTAATTTACCAAACAGGCAGATTTTCATCACATGTATACTTTCTGTCTGCCTCTGTACCCTGCAGCAACTGCTCCATATTGTGCGTCAGAAGGCAACTCAGGGCGTGGTGGACGCCACCCTCAAATTTACACTGAGCGCACTCTGGAACCTCACTGATGAATCACCGACAACCTGCCGCCGCTTTATTGAGAACCAGGGGCTGGATCTGTTCATTAAAGTTCTGGAGGTAAACAGAAATCTCAACATGTACATGTAAATAAACAAAATGGCCTAGAGCAGACAATATTTGTTAATCACTTCACTAACATCACGTGTTGCTCTGTAAGTATGCCTGTGGGGCGGGCTGACTCAGTTGCTTTGTTTCCATACCTCTCCCTCTCCCACTCTCACCACCACCTTTGCAGTCCTTCCCCAATGAGTCTTCTATTCAGCAGAAGGTTCTCGGTCTGCTGGTGAGTTAATCACTTTCTTATTACTCATCAGAAAAGCTGAATGTTAAAAAAAAAAAGTAAAATATTATCTTTTCACCTTTTGTTGTCTAGAACAACATAGCAGAGGTCGGGGAGCTACATGGAGAGCTGATGGTGCAGGGGTTCCTGGACCACATCAGTTCTCTGCTGCACAGCCCAGAGGTAGAGGTCAGCTACTTCGCTGCAGGTATCCTCGCACACCTGACGTCACGAGGGGAGGAGGCATGGACACTCAAGCCGGAACTTCGATCCTCCCTGCTGGAACAACTGGTGGGCATGACCAGAACTACTCATAACTCATAAAGATAAATAGTGTTTGTTTATTTCAAAGTTTCTAATATTTGTGTGTCTTTAGCATGCTGTCATTATGAAGTGGCCTCCACCAGAGTGTGAAATGGTTGCCTACAGGTGAGATACAGCTTCTCTACTGTAATAATAAAGCAGGAAAACACATAATGACATTATAACTAGTAGGCCCACAGCTAACAGAGTCTATGACTTACGCTGGATTCAGAAGATAAACACGATCATTTAATTAGTCATAACCAGTGATTAAAAAAGGAGGGTGAATCATATAAAATAATTTTTTGTGTATGTGTGTTTTGGTGTGTAGATTAAGTCTAATAGAAAACCTTTGTTCCCTCAAAATCTTATCATAAAAGTGTGATATATTTTCTCATTCGGTAGATCGTTTAACCCCTTCTTTCCCCTACTGGAGTGCTTTCACACCCCTGGTGTCCAGCTGTGGGCAGCGTGGGCCATGCAACATGTTTGCAGCAAAAACGGTGAGACACAGACACATGCACATACAAAACTCAGTGTTATGTTTACCCAGGCACAAGATTTGATATTGTGTTACCCTTTGTCTGCAGCTGCTCGCTACTGCAGCATGTTGTTGGAGGAAGGCGGGCTGCAGCAGCTGGAGCATGTTCATACGCACCCACAGACCCACAGAGATGTCAGACTGTTGGCCGAGAGCATTCTGGAGAGCCTGCAGCGCCACAGAGCTCGGACAGGCCAGCCTGCACACTCACACACAAGTCGCCGCCCACCACCACCATAACCTCACAAAGGTAAGATACATGCTTCTGGATGTTTGTGTGTCAGGCTCACACTGGCTGGAGATTTTTCATTCTTCTATTATGTTATCTCTTTCAGAGAAGAGGCTTCCTTTGCAAAAGGAGGATGAATAAGCTGGGTCCCACCACAGGGGAGATTTTATGAGTGCGTGTGTGTGTGACTATCACACGCACAAATACACTTTACCAAGAATCACTAAAGAGTATACATTAAAGGACAGACTACGCAATGCTTTGCACACACTAACCTTATTTATTTTCCTTATGTTTGTATCAAAACAAGAATATTTCTGTGTGCTAATCCTGTGATTAAATAATGCAAATATGATAAACTGTCAGTCAGTTAAGCTTAAGTCTCAACACAAGGTTTATCGCTTTTCTTAGACTGGCACTGGCATCATGATGGTGTTTATACCAAAAACATGTCAGTGCACACATACAAATCTCAGTTTGGGACTGAACTACCAAGAGCTCGGCTGAGGGTCGGCACCCTCCGGCCCCATGTTACAGAGGGCTCTGGATTTTTGAATTGATTGATTAGCTCATTGAATATACGCATGACGCTGCTGTGAGCACAAGCATGCTGGAGTTTGTCTGAATGCTTGTACTGTTCATTTTGGGAATATGTGCTTGTTTGTTGCAGTGTTCTGTTCATGGAAACCTGCGCCTCTACGGCTGCAATACTGCTGTTACTCTTCTCTTCGTTTAGTCTTTTATCAGCTCGTGCCATTGATTTTTATATGACACAAGTTCAGTGTTCAGTGGGTTCAAATGTTACAGATGAAATCTAAATTATAGATGTTCGACCTCTTCAAGAAACTCCAGGAATTTTTCTAAATGTTTGGTAGCCCTAAATCAGCTGCTTCAGTGGCAAAGCCAACAGACCTGTAAATCAGAAAACCCAGAGTAGCTTTCACATAATTTGTTGAAATGGCATAGTATTCTAGTCATTATTGTCTGGTTAAATGCAGATGTCCTTTCTGGACACAAATGGCAGTGACAAGGTCAGAATAGTCATTATGGATGTTCATGTTTTTAAATCACAGCTGTTTCCTCTTAGAGGAAACTGTATATATTGGTATGTTTGTCTCCCAGTGCGTCTGAGTGTCTTAAAGACAGAGACTGCACTTCAGTATTGGCATGTAAGTATGTCTTGACAAGTCACTGTATCTACAAGTGTGTGTGTGTGTAATTTGTACATAATAGAAAATACGAGAGAAATAGTGATTTGTTTGTTCAGGGCTGGATGAATTGGTTGCATGGAAATTATTCTATTGCATGTGCTGCTGCTTTTATTTTTTAGTTTATCTGGTTAAAATGTACAGGGGTAAACACTATTTATCCAGGAGTGAGGAGGGCATGTTATTGAGGAATATTGAAATATTCTTTCATTAGATAGCTTCATACCTAGAACACTTGTGGTCCACAAAAAGAGGCCATGTGCTATAAAACTGACTCTGACACCCACATTCTTTTTCTTCAATGATTATGAAGGCCCCTTTCTATGCAATTAACGCTAATGTTGCTTTTACAATCTAGTGTCAAACCCAATATCACCATGATGATACTTTAATAAACATATTTAAATTTAGCAGGAATAACAGTGCCAGGTCATGAAACCTATTGATAAGTTGATAGAAATAAATATATAAAAATGGTACTCAAAAACAGCTGTCAGCAAAACATTCACACCTCATCTCATCTGCACTGAGTTACGACCTTATTGTTTTCAGTAAGTTGTTGTGGTAAAGCTTGCTTGTTATGCATGGGTCCCAGGGCTGATCTGCTTCGTTTCAACAAGAGCAAAAAAAAAACAAACGGATGACTCAAAACTTGTTTGCTCCTGATATCTTGAATTGTTTAGCTGAACCCCTGAACGTCACCATGGATATGGGCCAGTTTGACTTCTCACCATTTGAGATACTGTACATCTGCTACGACTGTGCCATGTTACTGCTGAGAGTCATGTTTTTAAGTTTGGAAATAAAGAATGTATATTCAAATAAACCAGAGATGAAACTCATGTTGCCTTTTGATTCTGTCACTACTAAAGGTGATGTTCCTGTCACCTGCAAAGTATGGATGCGTGAGTAAACATCTGATAGCAAGCTCTTTATTGTCACACTACATTTGCAATTGTTATCAAATTTAAAATCATATTTTCCCTGTCTAGGTCTAAAGGTCACTGAAATAAACAATCACCAGCGAGCACCCATGTTGACATTAATATATTGACACTGGCAGGCATAAACACAGCCAATCGATGGGTGTTAATTATCTATCAGACATGAGGTTATAGAGACTAGTGTCTAACTGTGGAGGCACATCTGTGTCAGAGAGAAATTCAATTTCAGAAGAGTCTATTGTCCAGTGTACCGCGGTGGTCTCTTCTCTATGAAGGCAGCCATCCCCTCCTGTCTATCTCGTGTAGGGATGACCTGAGAAGAGAGGGCAAGGGTTACAGCAAGACAACACATGGCAATGCTATGAATTTTACACACTGCTTATATATTTTTTTTTTTTAATGGGAGACAATGCATCCAAGTCTTTCTTGGTCTGACAACACTTGAGGTCTTACCCGGGCATAACACATCCTTTCTATAGCCATTGCTGAGCTGATGTCAACCTGGAAGAGATGGATTTCAGTTACTATCGCCACTGAATGGAAAAAAAAAAAAAATGAAAAAGGCTTTTTTTTTTTTTTTTTTTTCAGCCATTGTGTACCTCAACACCTCTGTTCATTGCCTCTTTTGCCATCCGCAGAGCGATAGGAGCCTAGGCAACAGGAGCGAAACACGTCAGATTTGGAGAGTGACAGGTTCAATAAGCCACCCTGTTCAGATCAATGTACTAAAACCACACAATTCAAACACCACAAAGATATGGACATTATGAAACATTCAGAAACCGACAGGAGCATTAGGCAGAAACATTTAGCCCGAGCAAAGCTGGAATTCATTTTCATGATTTATTTAAAACCCTTCACATACTGTAGGTAATGTAAATACAAAGCTCATGTAAATTCTAATGAATATAACCTCAGAACATAACATACTGCTATTTGAACAGCAGTGCTAAAATGAGGTCTAATAAACTTACCAGATTAACACAAATAAATTCTATACACAACTCAATTGAACAACTGGATCGTAACAGTTTTGTCTCTCACAAATACACAAAAGTGGCAGTGAACAGAAATGACGTTCTTACAACATTTATTCTAAGGCAACAACAAAGTCAGTACTTTCTCTAAACTGAACCAAGCTGCTGTTTATCATTATAGCTCAACTATTAATTGCAGCATCACCCTTTTTTTGCCTAAGACTTTTATAAGCTGCGGTTAGCCCTCATTTACTAATGTTTAGTAATTCAGTTCTATTCCGAAATTAATTAAGATAAAACATATTGAAAAACGCAGTGCTGAAGAAAAACTGACTCATAGTCGATGCTAATTGCCAGCCTCTGATCTGAGCACTCACACAGCTTATTATCTCCAACATCCCACCTCACTTTAATTCACTCTAAACTCCTGTCAATCACTCACAGGCACAGCAACACAAGCATGTGTCTCTGAGTGTGTATGTGTGGTGCTATCTGTCGTCCACTTCTTCACATGGCTGCCACTCTGGCCCTGCCAACTGCGGGCATCTGAACTGGAGTGAAAGAAATATGGAACGACAGAAGCCTGGGGAGGGAGAGAAGAGAAGAGGGAGCAGGAGAAAGAGGAAGGTGGGAAGAAAAGACCAGGAGGGGATTGGAAGGGAGCAAAATAACACAAGGTGGACATGAAGCAAAGGTGACTGGGTTGTTGAGAAGAGGGGGAAGCAGAGGCAGAGGAGGAGGTCTGAGCTGTAGCAGAGGGGGAATAAATGTGTGTTTGTATTCAAACCTGGGGCAGTATCTCTCTGGCCAGGCAGAGTGCCTCCCTGTAGGCAGCATCTCCTGTCTGGTTCTGCTCCACTGCTCTGTTTATGAGTCCCATCTCCAGCGCTGTCTGCCCTCCCACACGTTTACCTGATAACAGACAGAGAGCAGAGAGAGCGTGATACAAAAAAAAAAAAAAAAAAACCCTCATTGAACAATAAGCATCATGTGCCTACAGCAACATGTCACCATAATACCACCTGTGAAGATAAGTTCTTTGGCCCGAGTGATGCCGACCACCCTCGGCAGCCGCTGACTTCCCCCTGCAGGACAAACCACTTCAAGGTCATCTTCTCACACATGCATCATCTCTCTACTTAAACACTCAGCACAGTGCCATGGTCACTTCTGTGACCTATGTCTGGCTTACCCGCCCCTGGGAGCAGCCCCCGTGTCGTTTCAATCAGACCCATCTGTGCCGAATATGCTGAAACACACACACATGCAGAAGACAGTTGAAGGTCAGAGCTGCCATTAAGCTTTGGGAGGGAGTCAGGTCTGACTGATGCGTCTGTCAGAGCAATGAACACAAACACCTGCTCACCTAAACTCATCAGCGCTCAACCAATCATGGCACTGCCACACCTAATATATCCAATCACATGTAGATTCAGCCACATGAACAGCTGGGCAGATGTGTCTGGCCTCACCTGCCTCATTAGTCCCTGAGCTCAAATCATTCTTGTTAACCTCTCAGGGACTGCTGAATGGTGTTTTCTGTGTTTTTGAAATCCTGTAGTGACTTTTGATGCAGCTGCACCTTTCCTTCAAATGTCAGCAGTTGATGTGGCTTATGTATAATTTTCTATATACTTCCTTAAAATTTTGGATTAAATGACCAGTGCCTGTTGAGCGTATGTGTGCTCTGTCCACACACAAACACGGAACACATAGTGAAAAGCAGCAGTAACAATCAGATGCTCAATAAAGTTTATTTTAATTACTGATTAGGATGGTGATTAATTATTTTGTCTGTAAAATGACAATAAAAAATTTAAGAAGAAAACAGGAAACAAATGTTTGACCTTTTACCTAAAACAACCTAAACAATTATTAATTCTATTAATAATATTAGACCCATATTAACCCTAACCCTAACCCTAATAGACAAGTCTAATATTTTCAGATATCAAAGAGGAAGGACATACAACATTATAACATTCAAAATGATAGTTTCAACTAACACTTATATAAATCACTATACAAACAAAGCTACAAAAACAGAAAAGGAGCTTCACAATATAAATAATCCGTCCAATCTGTCACATAAGAAGATGCTACACACGGTAAATAAACAGGTTCCACAACCTGTCAAATGGGTTAAGTTTGACGCTCCTATCCTGACACTTCATAACTTGTTAATCAACCTTGTCACCCCTTGTGACCCAGGTTGAGGACCCCTGCTTTAATCCGCACTGATGGGATGACGAAGTTGTCAGTCTAGAGACATGGCCCTGAGAGGATGCTACTATCCTCCACCATCCCGTTTAGACTCGACCACTGATCTAATATGACTGGATTAGTGACAGCTGTGAAGAGGAGAAGACATCCCCTTTCATACCCCATTAACATCACCTGAAGGCAAAAAGGGGATAGATTCAAATGTGTTGCAGACTCATTCAGTTCAGGGTTGATGGGGAAGATTCACAGGTCACTCACCAGCAGTGCGGAGGTCACAGGCCAAGGCCAGCTCCAGTCCACCTCCCAGGGCAAAGCCGTCAATCGCTGCAATGGTCGGCATGGGCAACGATGCTGCCGGGGCATTACAACGAAAAAAGAAAGTTCAAAAATGCATATGCATATTGTGCACTCTAGGAACCAGGCTTTTGCAAATTTCTCATACCGATCTGAGTCATGAGTGATCGCAGGCCGTGAACAAACAGATCAGACTCACTGTTGTTCATCAGAGCTCTCTCTTTAAGGTCAGCACCTAAGTTCACGTCAAAACATACACAACCACACAACATTTAGGCTCTGATCAGACAAACAAACAGACAAATGGGCAGTTTTAGATATTTCACAAAACATTTACCTGCACAGAAAACCCCTGGTACTAAGCTCCTGAAGACAATCACGCGCACTACAGAGTCACCAGACAGTGTAGACACCAGCTCCTTCATCTGCGCACACAGAGCACTCAGTCCATGTCGGTAAGTGTGATCTATGCATGTGTATGGTGTGTATGGTATGTATGGTATGTATGTATGTGTGTGTGTGTGTGTGTGTGTGTGTTGTAGAGGTCTGCTCACCTGTGACAAAAACACATGGCCCAGAGCGTTTCTTGCCTTGTGTCGGCACATCAATACCTCCACTATCCCTGAGGAACAGCAACAGCTCCTTTTCATTGGTTTTCAGGTGGCAAATAAGTGGGTTTATGTTGCTTGTATTATTAATTACTCTAACAAATTTAGAATATGGAAAATACTTTGGATTCTAGGAAACTGTAACAGCTATTTTTCACTATTTACCTATTGGTTAATAGGTGTTTTCATTTTCTGTCTAAAGGTAGAAATGCTGTACAGTTTGAAAAGCCCTTAGAGATTTGTGATATGGGGGCACATTAAAACTGACCGTTAGTAAATTAATCAAAAACAGGCTTAATCAAACACTTTTTTAAATTTTAACTTTGTGCCTCTGAGTTAATTATTAATTTTTCTGGTAGGTATTTACTTTGCTAGAGTCAGAGTGATAAAAGAAGTGTAAATAAATAATAAATATAAAGTAAATAAAATAAAATATAAAATAAAAAATAAAACTAATAGTGGTAGAAACTGTGTTATCACAGATTGTATAGTGCAGATTATTGCACAGATACTAACTGGCAGAATACATCGATTCTTACATAATTCCCCCAGAGAATTTAATAAGGTCTTTCAATAAAACAACCTCATCCTAACAACTTTCCATAAATACCGTGTCCTATGGAAATACAGCTTGTTCTTCCCCACAAAGTAAGTCCAAGCCATTTACAGGAGATATAATCCTTCATAATGTAGAATAATTGAAAGGTGCCTGTCACACAGTGTCTTAGCCCCATGGTTTGTTTGTCAGAGTGAAGTTAAACAGTGTTGAATACGAATAAAGTGTGGCCCTACCATCATCTTCCCCCTCTAACCGCTTTACATCCACCTCCACCGGATCTGCTCCCTCCGTGTGCTGCCCGCGGCTCTGTGCATGGCTGTATCCCGTCAAAAGGCGCCCGCCACGGGCAACCTGTCGCGCTCCGTCCCGCTGCACAGGAGTGAACGTTTGGCTGTGCGTTCTCCGCAGAATTACACCCAAGCACCGCCACGACGAGCACCTCGGCCCGGCCAGTCTACCCAGGAGAGCCATCATGGCTAGCTGCCTCTTTACTGTTTACACACGCAGAAGGACTGTCAGAAAGTTGGAGGAAACCTGCAGGAAGTTCGGTGTAGGTGTTTCCTGTGAAGGGAGGGGCTTGGCTGAACCTGGTCTGACTTTGGGTGTATCCCAGTTCCCTTATTTTATGGTTCCTCGGTGGATCCGAAAGTCGCCCCAGTGTGTCATAAAGAATAACATCCCAAAACTGTCATTTCTGCCTGGACGAGTCCAAATCGAGAAAACACCAGTGCATCCTTTGCGGAAGTGTGTTACGGATTGACACGCCCCTCGGTCTTTGCAGTTTCTCCTTGTATCTTTTCCATACGACTTCCGTGGGCTGGACTGCAGAAGGAAACGTGGAAATGAGATATTTTGGAAAGATCTATCAATGTTTATTTCCAGAGTTCACTATAGCTTCTCCCTGAAATGGGAAAATGTGTTTTCATGGATTGAAAGCAACAATTTACATTTGATCAGTTTTATTCCTGGCTACTTTGGGCTAAATATCATATTAAGAAATGTAAATTTTCAAAATGCAAGCCGTTCCTTCCTACTCTGGTCAATGAAGTTAAAAGTTATATCTGTTTCATGCAGTATAAACAAAAAAGCTACTAAAATATGCTTTATACAATATATGGGTTAGGGTTAGGGTTAGTGATTTGCTCATTTACTCCTTCTGGCTCTGTGTTTTGGTTTATATTTGTTTATGTATATCATGTATTGCACTTGTGTTTCCCCAGGTTGGATGTGTAGACCTGGATCCTGAGTTGAGCTTACAGTTTTTACTGTGCTCGTTCCTCATGTGTCATGTTCTGTCTGTGTATGTGAAGTTCAAATAAAGTACATTACCAAAAAATAGTGGAATTGTGATTCAGCCTTTGAAATCAGCAGTGACAAAGAAAAGTGCCACATGCAGTTTGGCACAGCACAGCTAAAGGATAATATCTTATTTAGCCCACAATGTTAAAGTGTCTTTGTTTCTGTGTCGTACTGTGATCAATCAGAATTTAGTGTTACCAACTGCCACTTTCACTCAGCAAGACTATAAGTTTTGTAACTATGAAAGCGCGCTCGCACACACACACACACACACACACAATGTCATTCAGCCTGCTGTCCTATCCCAAGAATGTCCAGTCTTTGGCCAGACAAACGGGGATGTTGATGTAAGGTTTTCCATCAAGCGGCCCATGTCTAGCCTGACCATGCATTATTGAGCACAGCCTTCACAGGTTATGCAAGTACATAGCCTGACAGTGGCTCTGATAATAATAGTCTGAGGGCCAGGTCTGTGTCTCTGTCAGTGCATATCCATGTGCATCTGATCCAGACACTGTTGGAGAGTGCCAATTTATAAAATATTACTAAGATATTTTAGCCTTCAGGTGCATCAGATGAGATTTACTGAATCAGACTGCTTCATTTTTGCCACAGTGAGCACATTTTATTGTACACTGTCTTGCCTACATGGCTTTGTTTATCTTTCGTAATTACTATGGATGCAAGTGGGTCTGGGCGTGAATTTGTAGTTGAAATATAAATTTATCATACATGCAGAGTGTAGGTGGCTGCAGGGTGTCAGGTCAGGAGGGTGGGCTGGGAGATGTGGCTAAAGTTAAACTGTAAATGTGAAAGAGAGACACAATAAAGGTGAAACGATAGCCATGTTAGCTCAACCTAATGAGGAGGTGTGTGTGAGGTAAAGAGAGAGCACTGATATTTGTTTTAGTCTGCAGGTTCTGTTGCAGTGGAGTGAAATGTCACCTGGTAGATATGGAGGGAGAGTAGGTTGTTTAGATTTGATGTCTGCCACGTCCTCTTCTCATGTGCACATGCCTTATTGATGAAAAACTGAAGGTAGATGACACTTTCCATTTGAGTGTGAGTGACAGGACATGAACCTGATGCACTCTGAATGTCTGAATGGCACAGACAGTCTGATCCCCACACATCACAGCAGGAGCACACACACAGGTCAAGGTCACCATTAAAATGCACAGTGAGAGGAGTTGTTTTGGTGTGTTTAATAAGTTTAATGCGGTTTTCTTTAAGCTGTGTCTCTAGCACCATTTCAAGGCTTCGGTTATTTGCATTCACAACCCCCGCCCCCATCAAAAAAACTCAATTTACCTGAGCTAAATCACACAGAATTTTCCCCTCCATTCCTGCAGGGGTCAGCCTTGTATCAGAGGGTTGGTCCGAGGAGTGTGTGCGCCGTCCTGTTGCTCCTCTGCTCATTTTGTCATTTCACTCTGGGCTGGCTGTCTCCTTCCCCACATGCTTTGGTGGTTCCTTTACCATCTCCTCCAACTCTTTCCTCTCCTCCAATCAGTGGAAGGAGGTGATGCAAGCAGGAGACCTGTGCGGACTGCCACTGACAGCCCTCCACAGCCTCACCAAAGCCTGCAGCAGCGTTTGAGCAGGGAGGCCTGGTGACAGGGCACGAGGCCGGTCATGACTTAGAGGGAGTGAGTGGCATAATGTTACTGGAGCTGTCTGTCAAGAGCGAGACAGCACAGTGACCTGCTCAGGGCATGTGTTTGATCTTTGTGTCTGATGCTTTATCACATGGCTATACACATTGCTCTCTTTCTTAAGCTGAGTCTCCATCAAACTTATTATATAGTACTTTAAAAACATGCATGGCTTTTCCTCTACATCACACAGAAACAGCACCAAGGTCTAACTCACGTAAGAAGCAAATTTACTTATGAAACTACTGACAAAAGTTATGCAACAATAACATGTTAGTTCCCATGTGATAGTACTAATATATGTGTATGGTTGTTTGAGGTGATGCAGGTCTATGTATGTGTTTGTGATTATGTGAGAAGGGGGTGGGCTAGAGGACTGCGGTTACGTGACCACATTAATTCCAGTAAAGTGCAAAGAAACAGGGTTAGGTGGATTAATATTCTTCTGACCCTGCAGAACCGACCTTGGACATCCCATCAAAATGAAGAGCCCGTGCTCACCTATTACTGATCAAATCTAGTGATAGTCTGTTTATTGTATTTCATTGTATTCACAGTCTGATATGGTTTAGTTCAGTGGCCTCTGGCCAGAGTCATAAATGTGTATTCATCCACAGCAGAAAATAGTCTCCAGCAAATTCACAAGTTACTCTTCTTTGAGTTAAAAAAATATCAAAATATCACTAGAGACATGATAATCTAATGTGAAATTATATTTAGGTAAATTCATTTCAAAAGAAACTATACCCTGTATTTCACAAACTACAGGTTAGTTTTCTTACGCAATATTTAGGCTTTTTAGGCAGGAAATGAAATGTAAAATTCACATACCTTTGTATGTTAAATCTTCTCCAGAGCACAGATACACACCCATGCACAAACATCACTTTGTGCAGAGGCACTTGGGCTGACTGATATATGATTATACTCCTGGTTCAATCACATTACAGTGATGGAGTTGGTAGTGCGCTTAAAAAAGAACCTTAGACCTAACAACCTGAAAGATAGTTAAGTAACAGGTGAAAAGACTTATGACCATACTGAACCACAAGGAGAGAAGGTGAAAGAGAAGTTATAGTTCAACACTGAATAGGGACAGAGATCAGCCTACTGTTTTTAGTCCAGAAATCCCTCAACTAAAGAATCCACAGAAGTGGTGTGAAGCAAAGGTAAGTGACAGATCTGATGGCCCATCGCTAAGGTTGGGGATCAGACCAGCTCACTGGCAGCTGACAGCTGACACTGCAAACACCTTTATTAAAAAATAAAGATGTTTGATCGCTCAACCACACACACTCCACACATGCACACACATTTACAAACACACTGCCACAATGGCAGGGAACATCCAGTGCTGACATACCGTACCCATATAACGCACACATGTGAGCATGTAACATGAGATCTCTAAATATCTTGTATCTATGACACACACCACTGTGTAAACTCACACATGCAGGCACATGGATACGCATGAGCACCTCTGGAAGCTGACACCATTTGGACCAGCCAGGGAGGAAAGTTACATTAATATTCTGATGGACAAGCTTTACCAAAGCAGCTATCCCAAAACAGGATCCATCACGGCCATTTAGAAAACCCAAGACAGCGGCAGCACACAGCCCAAAAGAAACTGACACTAATGACATAGGCTCATTTTCCTCCATGCTGCTCGTTCTCAGTAGAGTTTTTTTTTTTTTCAATAATGACACAGATATCGACGCTTGACCACAGCAGCTTTGAACCAATCATGATCATCCATGTGAGACATTACTAGGAAGCTCACAGAGTAATGAGAACTGAGGGCTTTTTCTTTTCTGATTATTTTGTTTTAACATTTTTTAAATAGCACAAACAGATAAACATACAGTCCTGTACAATGAATAACAAAGAACAGAGAAAACTAAATACAAACACAGTTGCATAATCCAGTTTAATACCTTTCATTCTCTACAATTGTAGTAATTGCTAAAAGTAATTGCTGTTAAGTGGCTGAAGGAGTCCCACTCCAGGTTGTAAAGTCACTACATTTAATGAATAGTTTGACATTTGGGGAAATTTGCTTTCTTGCTGAGAGGTATATGGGAAATTTGATATCACTCCTGTGTCTGTACCCCATGTATGTACAGTTAGCTTTGTTACCTTAGCACCAGGACTAGAAACAAATTAAACTGCTAACCAATAAACATAACTCCTGTAAAAACATCCATCCATCCATTATCTATACCCACTTATTCATAACCAGGGTCACAGGGATCTTCTGGACCCTATCCCAGCTCTCTTTGGGTGAAAGGCAGGGATACACCCTGGACAGATCACCAGTCCAGTCCATCACAGGGCCACATAGAGACAAACAACCTCACACACTCACACTCACTCCTATGGGCAATTTAGAGTCACCAATCAACCTGACATACATGTTTTTGGACTGTGGGAGGAAACCAGAGTACGTGGAGAAAACCCACACAAGCACCGGGAGAACATGCAAACTCCACACAGAAAGGTCATAAACTCTTTTCTACCATAATTATTTTCATTAAAACAAATAATTGTGTACTGTTTTTTTCATATGACTGACTTTGATAGGAATGTAATGCCACGGCAAAACTATGACTGCCATAGCAAGTACAACATCACTTGGCATTTTAATATTTCTGAAAGTCAACCATCAGCTGCTTTGATTTTATTTAATGGCACAGGACTGAGGCGAGAGGTAGCAGGCAACATCCTGTCAACCTTTCTTCCAAGTCCACTGTCCAGACACACACAGATGTGGACAGCTGATTGTGTGACTTAACTGCTTTCCCAAATTAACATTTGAGTATGCCAGAAAAAATAATATCAGCAATAATGATAAGTGAGCAGCACACCATCCAATTTGAATACATTATGTTGTCAACAAGTAGCTGGGAGACAGAATGAAGAGAAATTAGCCACTGGACCACATGAGATAAGGCCTGTTAAATCAGAGCAGGGCTAAGACGCTGCTGCTTCCAGGCGACGTTATGATTGACTTGTTTTTCATGCACACACACACACACACACACACACACACACACACACACACACACACACACACACACACACACACGCACGCACGCACACACACGCACGCACAAATATACAAAGTGGGAAAGGGGGCTCTGGGTTCATAGTCCGGTCAGACGGTCTGTAGTCTGAACGTCACGAGAGGGTAACACCTGGTGACGTCACCAAAAGTGCATATTACACCACCGTCAACTCACAGACAGCACAAACGTACTTGTGTGTGCGCAGAGCTGCGGCATGTGCGCGCACAGAGAGACGGAGAGTGAGGGAGCGCAGAGCGACAGAGCGTCAGTTCAGCGCAGCAGCACAGCCACAGTCACAAAAAGCGGAGTGGAAGGAAGGACGCGCTTTCTTGTCTGCTGGTCAACAGACTCACACACACTCAGACGAACACAGAGAATCATGCGAGCTGCTTGCGTCTTTTGGAAAGTCTTCATTCAGGATTCAGGGATTTTGCGCAAGTCGTGGCGCTTGTTTGGAAACTAAATCAACAAAGCACTTTGCTGGTGACAACTAATGTACAAAGATGAGTCACCGAGGGGATGACGGACAACATGTACCGATTGTGTGGTCTGTTCTGGCGGAGACAAAGTCCGATAAGATGAGAGATTCTCACCCTTAGAGCGATAAGCGCCTCTCGGTCACCTTCTGAAATGATGTCTTGTTGCGACGTGCGTGGCGCGCCAGAGTGCGTGTGAGAGAAAGAGAGGCTGGATATAAACAGCAGCCAGGCTTTCAGGCAGCGACAAGCAGACAGCCAGAGCAGCCATCTCGCCTCTTTCCAAGCTCCTCAGCCCCATGCAGGATGCTCGGAGAGCGCCGGAGAGTCCTGGTCCAGCTCAGCCCGAGTTCATGACGCTCTGGGCGACCTCGTCATGCGTCTCTTGCCCGAGCCAAGCGCTCAGTCCCTCCGACTCCTCTTCCTCTTTATTTTCGTGATGGGGGTGGCCCCTTCACCGGCTCTCACAGCCGGCTGTCCCGACAGATGCGTGTGTGACGACCAGCTGGTGGTCCAGTGCGCCGGGCAGGATCTCACCCAGTTCCCCAATGACTTGCCCCTGGCCACCCGGCAGCTCATCATCTCCAACAACCGCATCGAGGATCTTCCGGCTCTGCAGCTCAACTACCTGTCCGATTTGGTCTATTTGGACTGCAGCAACAACTCCCTGACCGAGATCTCCGAGTCCACTTTCGGGAACTTGCGGAAACTCGCCTACCTAGACTTATCGTTTAATATCCTGGTGCAGATCGAGGACCGGACCTTTGGGCCCCTGGCGTCTTTGGTGATGCTCCGGTTGACGGATAACCCGAGCCTAAGGGAGATCCACCCGGATGCCTTCTCAGAGAACATGGCTCTGCAGGTGCTGGATATGAGCCGGAACAACCTGACTGTCCTCAACATCAGCAGCCTGATCGCTCTGCCTGCTCTGCGGTCTCTGGGGCTCAGCAGTAACCCCTGGAGGTGCGACTGTGACACGGAGGACCTCTGCCTATGGGTGCAGATCGAGGGCTTCAAGTTCCAAGGTGAGGATGGATAACACATGTACACAGTTTTCAGTCCTAACATAGATACACTTAGAGTGCTCTAAACTGCCAAAACCTATTAGAGAAAGTATAGCATTTCAAAAACATATCCTGTCTGCGTCCCCTGCCAGAATTTGGCTGATAAGCCCATGCTGTCTCTCTGATTAGAGTCTCTCTGATTAGATGGCAGCAGCAGACCTCTTGCAGGTGGTGTCTTGTTTGGAAGCCAGATTCTCTTATTGGCCAGTTTTCTGGCAAGTAAACAAACTATTCCTCTGCTAAGACTGTGAGTCATAGACACTCTAAGATCTTATCATTTGTTATTGTCACATCAACTCATTTGGATAATTTGATTGCGGGTACGTGGTCAGTTGAGTCCCTGATGGTGGGACACTTTTTGCATAAGTGCTCTCCTTTAATTTCATTGCAGACAGACACATTTCCATTTGACTCTCTTCCATAATTGCAGATGCAGTGACAGAGTCCAGAGCTGTTAGTTCGAAGTAAGAGTCAGAAGATTTAGTTCCTTCTGCAAAATGATCCCCTCTAACTGCCCTTCACCTCATTTCAAGATGACCCCAAATAATCAGCAGATTGGAGTTAGGGTTCCTAATAACAACCACCTTGTCTGTCCACTGTGGAAATAGTTTGAGATTGAATTAGTGTGACACACAAAATTCCCAAGAATGGGCCTTGTGACCTTCTCATAAATGTTAACTGAGCTTAGTCCTAAGCAGGTGAACCGGGTTAGGTCTTGTAACAATGTGGTCTTGCTTGTAATAGCTGTCAGGGCACTTCCCATTGATCTTACTGCATTGTCTGTCTGCGTTCTGAAGGCAGAGATAATGCTGAGGATGGATGATTGTGTCCTTTTGTACCAGTTTTTTTTTTTCTGGCTGTAGTCCATACTGCCTGCACACACACAAACACTTCTACAAACCCACACACACAAACACAGCATGCACCTGGGTGTGCTGCCGCTCCTGTGCACTTTGGCCCTTCAGTCCAGATGGTTAATGATGGTGCTCAAAAAAGCTGGACTCCTGTGCTCCCCTTAAGGACACACTGTACATGTGTGCGCAAGTGACTCTCTCCACTTAACTGTGCATGAGCCAGTGTGTGATCTGGAGGTTATAGAGGGGACCCTAAAGGCCAGAGTCTGTGGGAAACAAGAATTAAGGGAGTCTGAGCCTGAGAGGAAGACCACTTGAAGACAGCAGCTTCACAAAGTTGTTAACCACATTCAATTTCACTTTGCACTGAAGTGCACTCAAAAACTGGCACAAACATGAACGCACAGGCAGACACGCTAACACATTCCTTCTGCACACACTCAGCTCTGCTTTTTAATTCCACCAAGTACACAGTCCTCACACACACACACACACACACACACACACACACACACACGCACAACAGAACAAATATGAGAAAAGGGCTTTTGATTTGTAAGTGACACTACACAATCCACCCACTGCCAAGCAATTGTATATTCAAAACACTGGTTCAAGTCTCAGCTAATGACTATGAAGTTATATGTGTCATCACACTACAGAGGAAATTGGACTGCAACACAAACTCATCATCACTGATATGGCACAACGCGAATAACCAGCTTGACATAGTGGATGGGGTGATGTGAGTGTGTTTGTAAGTGTGTGTGTGTGTGTGTGTGTGTGTGTTAAAGCATGTAGCGTGTTTCTGTTGTTATGAAGGCTTTCTGATCTGACACAGGTGTGAATTTAATCTCAGATGCCAGTACCTCTCAGGTCTGTTGTGTGTTGAGTGTCTGTATACTCAACATCTTGGAGCAGTAACACATTCAGGACCCTCTCAGTCTCACTCATGATAATAGAAAAATGCCATTTTATATACTGCTTGTTGCTGATTGTTGTAGCAGTTGTTTGTGTTTGCCTGTGTTTAAATTAGTCCCCCAGTTTGTGTTTGTCTTTGTTTCTGTCAGGCATGTGTCACTGAGAAAGGTTGCCACCAAAGTCGAAGTACGTCTTTAGGAAAGTGGAAAGGTTGGCAGGTGCACTTAAGCTGCTTCCACGAAAAAGGAAAACAACAACAGAAAAGAAAGAGCAAATATGTTTCTCCAGCAAATGCAGGAAAGTGAAAAAAACAACATGGAAAAGTCAAAAACAAAATATGAAGTTCAGCTATAAGCCAGTTATTTGTTTGAAGGGATAAACAACATGATGAAAACAGATTTTTTTTTTTCATGAGAAAATGTTACGAAAACTCCAAGTTCAAAAGGTCATAAAATGAATGAATAATGGATCTCTTAGCCAGAAAGTTATAAAAAGACAAATAAGAGTCCCAGAAAAAGAAGCCTGAAAAAATAGTTGCAAAATTTGTATATGAAGGAATTTGAAAGGCACATAATAAAGACACCAGTGTAATCACCAAACTCTGCACTTCTGATTTCAATGTTTTGGTTCAGTCTCACCACTCAACACAATCTTGGTACATACGGCAGGCAACTGTATTCAGCCTAACAACAAGCGATATAACTCACTGTGCAGAGTTTTTGGGTGTTGGGTGAGTTGGGTGAGACCAAAACAGAGCTGAAAACTAAGGGAGGATTGGAGTTATGTTCAACAGGTGCCAACAACAGATGAAACATAATGCTGCTATGTGTTTGGTTGTGTCAACATACACTACAATAATTTGCTAACCCATTAACTGCATCAACTCTACAAAGACACGATGCGTCAAATGTGTGATTATTGATATTAGATTAGATCATTAGTAACTGGCATACACAGATCTATAAGACCCTGAAAACACTATTGCAGTGGTGAGACGTCAGATCAGAAAATACCATCCTACACATCTGTTACACATAAAACCAGCTACACAAACTGTTCCTTTCAATGCACATAGCTCAGGATTGTGACATTTAAAAACATATTCGTAATAACAAACCATATCACATCAACAGTTGGACTTTTAATTTTGTGTAATTAAATCACCACTAAAATGCTGCATGTTAATACGGTTTCGTAAACTATCTTTACGCTGTAGTTCTCTCAACAGCCACTTTTCATTCAATAATATAATTAATAATTAGCTTTTGTGCCCTTGTCACCTGTTTGGATACAGAGGACTGGCCTATTTTGCAGTTCTGTCATTTGTCTTATGTGACTTTATATATTCATGTCAAAGATGCTGCTTTGCCTAATATGACTTTATTTCAAGGATTGTTTCAGAATAATTTTGTCTACCTCATATCTGTCCACATCCTGACCACATAACCATTGTCTACCATTAATTCTCATACCAGCATTTGCTCTTTTGTTGTAATAGAGTTTCCGCTTGCTGAATGAGCTGCTGTACTCACTGTAGGTCAGTTTTGACAAATGCCTCAGCTAAATGCACAGAAGCGTATGCGGCTTGTCTTGGGCTGGCAGTGTTGGTGGTGTTATGACTCCAGTGTTGGAGGAAAGTATTTCTGGCAGCTCATCTGTGCCCTGGACAGACCTGAGGCAAAGAGCCAAGGTAGACAGCCACGCACGGGGCAAGAGTTAAATATTCATAAAAAGAGAAAGTAGAACTGAGACCATGGGTTAAAAACGAAAGAAAGAAGTCTGGTTTTTGATTTGTCTTTAATTAAAGTGAATTTTAGATTACCTGAGAAATGAAACTGATGCAGTGTGACAAAAGAGTAGCGGACAGAAAGATGAGATAAGACTGGGCTGAAAAATTTATCATGCACATTAAGATGGAGTTCAGATACAGATAGGGAAAAGAAAAAACATAGACAGACTTGAAGAAAGGTTACCAATCGTCTGTGCCCCAGATCTGTCACTCAAATCCATTAAAACATTCATTATGACAAGAAGGCATCAATTCAATTTAATAGAGGTAGACAATGCATTATTTATCAGCTGGAACCATTCTTCAGACCTATCTGGTGCAGAGAAGCATATCGAATTCAACTGGCCTACTTGTGTAGCATGTATATAGTTTTATGTCTCTGTGCATTTTGCAGCATGAGCTTGAGACCAAGATTGACGTGATGTTTGTGTGGGTGTGTTTGTGATGTGAGCACCTTAGGCACAGAGAGGAGGCATCTCAGGTGTGTGAGTCTTGTGTTTGCGTCCAACAAATATGAAAGCTAAGAGAATAAAACTGGCAAAGGAGCAGAGACTGTGAAGATGACAGAGCACAACCGAGAGAATGACACAGAAGAAAAAGGAAATGGAGTGAAGGGGAGACACGGTTGGAGAATTAATGCTTACTTGCCAGAGTGGGAATGAACGGTGGGAGGTGATAAAGAGAGCGAGGGTGATAATACAGCCTGATAAGGGAGACACAGAGAGAGAGAGAGAGCTGTTGCTATCTGACCTTCACTCTCTCTCTCCACTCAGCCTCCACCAGTGGAAGAAGGGATCATATGGAGAAATGATGGAAAGGAGGACGGTGGTAAACTGACTAATGCTGTATTTGAAAAGAAGAGGAGTGTGAAGGCGTGTGTTTTTCAGAACTAGTGTATGTGTTGGAGAAAAGGTCAGTTATTCTTAGCCTTCGCTAACCCCAGTATGATGCGATTAGCTGGCTAAACGGTGCGATATATCAGCTTCAACATCAGAGGATCATCCCCAAAAAGTAAAAGTTGTGTCCACATTTTATTTTAATGCGACGTAGTGTTGTCTAATTCACACCTGGTACATAGGTGCATAGTGGAAAAATCATGAGAAAGAAGTGGTTGAACACCCACATGCTGTCAGCACTGAGTTTATTACAAATTACAACTTTGTTTTTACAATTACAACCGTTGACATCACGCAACAACAGTATTATATCAAAGCCACAACAGAGACAATGATCACATCAATAGTAAAAACATCCTTAACATGAGCCAGACATTATGTGTCAAAGCCCACACCTGTTTTTTCCCCCCTGTGAATCGCAAATTGTGTTTGTATTCATGGTGTAATCCTGTAAGCCTGAGAAAGCGATTGATATTCCACTGTTCATTGCTCTTTTATGCGTCGAGCAGAAGAGGAGGGAACAAGTCAGAGGAAAACAGAGTGAAGTTCATAAAGGAGTCAGCAATGTTTTTCAGTAGCATCTCGGCCCTACCCCGGCCCCTCCTCCAGGGACATGATGAGCCCTGCTCTCTGTCACTGTGTCACTGCTGAGCTTGGAAACCATCCAGCTGATAATTTAACATGGAGACTGTATCACCCCGTTGCAGCGGCACACACACACACACACATACACACACACACAAGAACAAATCTTACAGATGTATGCACACACAACACTGTTATTTGTGCTCACTGGATTACTCACTTATGCATTATCTGTGTTAGAAAAATATTACATTTCCCATTCACATTTCTGGAAGCCTCAGATTGAGGGTGTAAGGTTTGTCTAGTGTAGCTTGCGTGGCTGGAGCTTCAATATAAGTACATCTGTAATTGATTTTTTGTAAATAAGTGTTAGATGTGTGTGTATTCCTCTGCTGTAACCCCTGGCCTGTGTTGTGTCACAGAGCTGCAGGGCTTTAGATCCGGTTAGTAACACACTTAACCACACATCATGCAGAGTGTCACAAGCCTGATAACATTAACAGTTACCATAAAACACTGACATCATGCCATGCGTAGCAAGCAGCAAAAGAATGAGTTGTCCACCATGCTCTGCTTCCTGTCCTGATGTTTGCAGGGAAAGTAAGAACTAAACAATAGTGACAGTCCAACCGCAATATCAATGGGTCTAAGTGCAGGACAAGAGTAGAAATTGGTTGCCAAAGATTAATGTCGTGTGTGTCAAACCAGAGTAACTCATCATAAGAGGGAAGAGTGGGTGCCATCCTGAACCCGCCTTATGCTGAAGGATTTTACAGCAAGAGTTTGTTTAGGGTGCAGAAATATGGAAACTGCAGGCCTCTTCAGGGCTGCAGCAACTGCCCTGAACTGCTGCAGTTAGACTGCACATTCATGCTACTCTGCAGGAACAAAGAGGACACACATCTCTCTGTCCTGAGCTCTCTCTGAATTCTTTTATACACACAAATGCAAACACACACACTATAATCTGAAAATGTCCTGTATTTTAGCTCCTCAAGTTCTTTCTCCTGTGTTTGTATCTGAAGAATAAAAGTTTGAGTACTGCTCATGTTGAAACTTAAAGGAAATTTATGAGTGCTTAATTCTCTGTAAGAATATTAAACAGGATCCGTGCCAAGGCAAGCTGAAATAAGGTACCTCAAATTGGCCAGTGCTGGCCTAGACTCTCAATTAAAATGTCTGGTCTCTTTAAAAACATTTTAAAAGCGATTTTCAAAATGGGGCAGCATGGTGGATTGGTGGCTAACACTGCCTCACAGCAAGAAGGTTCCTGGTTTGAAACCCGGCAGGGGCCTTTCTGTGTGGAGTTTGCATGTTCTCCCTGTGCTTGTGTGGGTTTTCTCCAGGTACTCTGGTTTCCTCCCACAGTCCAAAAACATGTATGTCAGGTTGATTGGTGACTCTAAATTGCCCATAGGAGTGAGTGTGAGTGTGTGAGGTTGTTTGTCTCTATGTGGCCCTGTGATGGACTGGTGACCTGTCCAGGGTGTACCCCTGCCTTTCACCCAGGCTCCAGCAGATCCCCGTGACCCTAAATAGGAATAAGCAGGTATACGTATGGTATACTTTCATAATAACTTGCATCCCATAGTGCAAGTGCCACATCAGTTTTCATAAAACTGGACTCACTCAGAAACACCAGATCCTTTGATTGGATGAGGTAATGAATTGCATGAAATTCCTTAAATACTGGACCTTTACGATTATATAATATTATATTATCCTCTAACCTGCCTTCAATGACAGTCCCAAGGCATATATTATTGAAGACAGGATTTGATGAAAAATCACTGTGGTGAAAAATGGGGACAAACACTGAAAATGTCAAGGGCATGCTGCCAGGATGATGTCTGAGTGGTTTCCCCGGATGAGTGATGGGATAAGTGAGAAAACACTGAGTGACAAAGAAACAGACGGCGAAGAGAGCCTGAACGGAGAATGAATCATCCCGGCTGCCACCTTTCTCTGTGTTCTCCAGAAACACTCAAATTATTTTCTCTTATCTTTGATTATATTCTCTTTAAAATGTAGACACAGATATTCAGTGGCTCAGGAAAATTACATTTACACAGTGAAATTCTGTGAAATTCAAAGGCTTTTGGTAGATAAAGAAGCCTCATACCTTGTATATATTGAAATTTGATTTATCTGTCAATATTGAGTGCGGATCTGAGGTTTACATTTGCAGCTACACACTGTTAACTTTAACATGCTACAGCCTGAGCCAGTCCAATTTAAAAGCAGTCCATTTGATAGCTTTTAAAAAAGAATATACAATCTTCCTCATAAAATAATGAGCTGAATTTATTAGCAGTAAGCTGCACCTTTATTCGAGTCAGTACACTCATGAGTTTAACTGCTACAGACTTGGTCTGGTGGTATTTACTGCTAGCAAACCCTGGGCAAACATGGCTGTATAACACACGTTTCTGAGTCAGTCCACTGACTTTGTGACCATTCTCCACTTGTGTTAGGGTTACAGTGGTTTGTCACTTGTAGCCGCAAGTAGGAGATATAATCAGCGTCATAAATTCACTTTAACTGATCCTTTATTGTCATGTAAATGTCTAAAGCGTATGTCCCTGACACACAGACAGAGTCTGAGCTGACAGGTCAGAAAATGATCAGGAATGTACAGTACGGATCAATTATATATGTCTTGATTGACCTGAAGATCGGTTTCCCATATATGTAACTGTGGCTAAAGACCCAAAATTGGTCTTTTCCTCAAAGATAACAGTGACAGCAAGAACAAGTGAGAGATGAGGCTTTTAATTTTTAACTGTGCTTGAAACATGTTTAAAATTCCAACCACACCTGCCAGCACTTAAATGCAGCAAAAAACAAAGTCTGAATTGTTGCAAGGTGGAGGAAAGAGTGACAGAGGAAGGACAGATGAGACACAGATACCTCGAGGGACCTGTTTGTCTGATTGCGCCTCAATGTTCCAGTGACCAGCCATGAATGATATATTGTAAGAGGTAACAGACACCAACCTCCCTTGCACACATGCACAAGAAAAACTACTCACACCTGGCTGGTAGCGAGCTTGGCGGGGTAATGGGACTGAGCAGATCAGCTCGCCTGCTGAGACCATCACAGATGGTGACAGAGAGTGATGGAGGGATGACCATGTGCTATACGAACAAACTGAACATACAATAACAGAAAAGTATAGTTTTTCCCCTGAAGTGAAATACACAAAAGGAGCGTGAGCAGAAACAGGAGTGAGAGAGTGAATATAAAACATTTGGGGAAGCCTCTGCATGTCCTTCCATTGTGTTACATGTGTTTTAGGGAAACCAGTCAAGCAGGCGAATACGCCACTAAAACACATTCAGATCAGTAATCCTAACCTATTATATCATCTCAGCATGTTCGTACACTCATCATATCACAACACAGCCTCGATCCATCTGTTCCACAATCCCAGCAGACATGACAGCAGGATCAGCACAACTTGTTTCCTTAAGTTTGAGACAAAGCCTCTGGGTGAGGTGATCGTTAAGTCAGTATTGATCTGGAGTCTTATCAAACCCCTGCAGATATGTTGCGGACATTCTCCCCTGAAGGCTCAGCTGGATGACTCAGTAGTTTTAACCCTTTCCGACATGCAGTAAGCTGATCTGTGCAGGTGGAGACTCATCTGCCTTGGGGTTATCTTGTGGTTAAATCAGATATTAGCAGAATAAAGTCAGTGAGGAAGGGTTTAGGGTAATTTGTGGACTGTGCATGCATATGCAGAGTCCAACACTTTGGTTTCATAAGCCCTTTACTTAAAGTGCTGCTAGTGCTGCACTTGCTAAGCGCTGGCAAGTAGTTTGAGAAATGTAGATCATATCCGACTACTCTCGCCATCCTTCCCCCATCACTCATTTCCATGTTCAGACCTTTGGCTCCAGTGGTGGATGACTGCAGTTTAATTAACACTGTTAACAGCAATAATCCATCAGAGGACAGAACCGCAGCCAGATTCAGTTCTCGCCTTTGCCTCCTCGCTTGTCCTTTGAGTTCAGACTCGGTTGATCTGAGTGTGCATGTGTGGGAGCAGATATTTCCAAGGTCTTTCTCTCTTTACTACCATCTTGAAAAGTGCTGTCTCAGTCTGCTTGTCTATCTCTCTTTTGGCTCTCTAATCTCTGTCAGTGTTCTTAGGCTGATAAAAAAAAAAATTGTCCGTTTTTGGAGAGTGCAATTAAGCATGCAGGGATGGTGGGAGCAAAGGAGCATGGGAATTAAAAGCTCTGTTGAAGTCAGATTAACTGATAGAAAACGTCGCTTCCTGCTCTTCTCTTGTTTCTGATCACGCCATTAGATACATACAGAGCAACCCCCCTCACCCTCATCCACCCTTGTGTGTTTTTTACCCTCTGCCTACATATTCATGAATAGGTGAGGGTACTGCTAAAACTGGAGGAGAATGAGAACATGTAGGAGAGCACCACTTATGTGTTTTTGAACATGACACAGAATCTCTACCATGACCCTGACATTTGACCTCTCTGATGTATGTGATGTATCAAACACCATAAATGCACATTTACTGTACTCAAAGGGTTTGTTTCTCTTGTTTCTGCTGCTCTGTGTGGTCAACAACTGCCCTGGCTGATTATCATATTCTTCATTATCAATGGCAGATGTTTTGTCAGGGAAAACACTCGTCTTCTTATCTCTCCACTATGCCGAGTGATTTGTTAGTGTATAATGATGTGCATGAGAGTGTGGGACGGTTGATATGTCAGAGGCTTCGTTTGTGTGTGTGCAGCATAATAATGTTGCCATGTCCTAGACACTATAGGCCGGTGTTACTGAGAGGAAGTCTGTAGTGTCCCTTGGGAACATTTATCGCAAAGGTTATCCCTGTATTGTTAATACTCTGTTAACACGCTGTGTGTGTGTGTGTGTGTGTATGTGTGTGTGCATGTCCTGTCTTTTGTTTGTTACACACCTTCTTCTGTAGACTAATTGCAATTTTTTTCCTCTTCTTCCCTCTATTCTTCATCTTAAATCATACACACTGATTATTCTCTGTCACTTCTCTCTATCTTTCCTCAATAATGGTTTTCTTACTTCTCTAACTTCCTCTAATCTTCCTTACTCCTTTCCTTCACCTCCAGATGAGGGCCAGACCGTTTGCCACAGTCCCCCGGAGCTGGCAGGCCAGCGGGTGGCAGAGGTCGGCATGCAGCTACGGATAGACTGCCACCAAGGCCTAGGCTACTGGGACTACCTCTTCTTCATCGCCATCGGATTCGTCATCTTCTCAGCGGGCACAGTTTCAGCCTGGGTGATGGGTGTGCTCATGGTCCTGTATGAGCGCTACAGGAAGAGGAAGAGCGAGGAGCTGGACAGTGATGACGAGGATGAAAGGGGAGGTATAGGCGGAGGAGGAGGTGGTGGAGGTGGAGGAGGAGGAGGAGGAGGAGCAGGAGGAGGAGGAGGAGGAGGAGGGAACCAAGGGAACGGGGACCTGAGCAAGCCCAGCCTGCAGGTGTGACAGACTGATGTGAAACAACATGAGAACACTAGGAGAGAAAAAGACAGAGAGGAACCAGAAGTGACGACCAAAGGCTCTGCGATGAACCAAGACTTCACTGTCGCTCAGATTACGGATTTCAATATTGCAACATGCTCTTCAACATACTGGACAAACAGAGTGTGTGTACACGTGTGAGTGTGTGTGCCTGCGAGAGAGAATGAGAGACAGAGACAGCAATAAAGATGACTATGCCTTCGCTTCAGGAGAACAGAATGACCTCTGAGATTATTGAGAGCAATAACCCGTCCTCACACACCCAATCACACACACATGTCCATCTCACACAGACACTCTACACAACAGACCTGAATACTATGTAAAGTGCTCTTGAGAAACACCATGTAAATGAGAATTATTAGAGGATGTGAGTGACACATTCAAACACACAAACAGTACATCCATACAAAATACATGAGAAGGTATTTGAGTTCCTAAAGAGAGCAATGCCTTATCTCTGTGACAGTAAAAAGGGAAACTGAGTAAACATCAGTACTAAGATGTGATTTTCATGAACGCCTTAAGGCAACTCACTTGATATAATGAACAATCACTGTTATCTCCTACAGACAGAGCCTGTTTATAAAGTTCAAGAGTGTAGTTTGGGGTCATACTGGTTAGCACTATGACAAAATAATGTGAATGTAAAAAGTATTGAACTACAGAAATGGAACAAATGTAAGCTGACAGTTTGGGGCCTTGGTGGTCCAACTGAGCTGCCTGTGGGATTCAAATGTTTCTTTGAAACTTGAAGGTACCCTGTGGAGATTTCGGCTACTAGTGGTGCTATGGAGCAAGGTTTTGGTAAGTACGTCCCCTTTTTTGTTCATGTCTTGTACACACACACGACGCCGTGACTGTTTCATGCTACTATATTGATTGACAGAGGAGGTAACTCACTAAGAATCAATGTATAAGCAACAGTAAAGGCTGGCAGTTGGCAAACTGTTTCAGATTCATTTAAAAAATAAAGTATTTTACAAGTTTCTGGTCTAAAAGATAAGAACAAACGCATTTATGCAATGAATTGTGAATGTAAATGTAATTGTCTTTGTTGATGACAAAAACTCCACTGGGTACCTTTTAAATAGAAACTTGACACCCTGCTGAAAGTTGTTGCTGACAGCGACGATGAAGTAGAACCTGCTCTCCAGTGCTATGGAAGCTTCAGTGGACATTTAAGTCAGAAATAATTCATGTTTGCCATGATTTGTTTCCTAAGTCAGGTTCTATTTTTATCTTATCAAAATGACTTCACCTCTGACAAGCACTGCAAGGTTTTTTTTTTGTTGTTTTTTTTTTTAAATGTCTACTTAGGTTTCCTAAGTGCAAATCAAAAATGCACATAACATAATGTTTGATAAGGCCAGAGATCAACAAGACTAGAAGGTTTTATTCAAAGAAAGCAGGGAAACACTTTGTTTCAGCCTGGTGTTAAGTTACTATAACACTAAAGTCTACCTATAGCAACACTTAGTGACTGTGTTGTATCTTTTGTGTGGTGTATGTTTATGTTTCTGTGTGTTTATGTTTCTGCTTTCCCATGCTGTTAGCAACTCTGCAGTAGGCCCTCACTGTGGTCTCCAACCTGCTGGAGTTGGAGAAGTGGGGCAGGTTTATGGTGAGTGCACATGAAGACAGCATCAGGGTGACTGAGTCAGTCGTATAGCTAACGATGACTCTACAACTGTGTGACTGGAAGTCTCGCTTGGCTGACCTCCTGTTACAGTTGTGCACATACAGGCCGCACTCTATAGCCCAGCTGTCAGGGTGGAAGTAAGCCTGTGGAGTAGTAGTAGCAGCAGTGTGTATGTTCATGTATGTGTGAGTGCTTAAATAGGGCAGAGCCAGCACAGAATAAATGAGTGATTTATGAGCCCAGACTGAACCAAACCCATCTCCTTCCATCCTGAACTGCTTCCGGCCCGATTGTGATGGGACGGATGGGCGGTTAGAGATGCTAAACAACAAATTCTGGATAGAGTTGGGGTGGAGAAGGAGTGGGGTCACCATCAGAAGAAGGAATTGATTCCGATTGATGTATTTGTGGCTTTATAGAAAGGCTGAGTGGCTCCAAATGCTCTGGATGAATGGGTACAGTTAAATGATAACTCTCCAGAGGGTTTGGCAGAGTGCCTGTGTGTCAGTCTACGTGTTTGTGCGTAAATGCGTGCATGTTTATGGCTATTTCGAGCTTGGTTTCAGTGTGACAGTACATCTTTATGTGACAGTTCTTTTGCTATAGGAGGGTAATTTTGTAATCAAAACCTGTCACACTGGGGCCTGCTGAAGCACATCTTCATCGAGTCACACTTCTTTCTCTACCCAAATACAAAGCTCACACTTTCTCTCTCACACACACATCAAATAAATCTCAAGGGCACAGCTAAAGCCAGAGGCTGCAGGCCTGAGAACATTAACACTCCTGTTTTGGTCTCTATTATCATGCATCACTACATCCTCTTATCCTCTTCACCATCCTCAGTCTGACGCTGTCATCAGCTTTCACACACAGCCACACACACACTCACACACACCTGGACCTACTATTTATCTGTTAAGTCTTTAGGCTGTCATTAGCAGATCATTTGTTCAAAGGCATACAGGCTTTAAAGGAGACTGCTGCTGGAAAACCTTCTTATGTTACATCACATTCGTAAAAAGACATTTGACCTCACAGAGTGTGACCTCACCGCTGCATACCTGTACACAGAGCTTCCTGAACATTGAACAAGCAGCTATTTTTTTTTTTCAGCTGAATGTCAGTTCAATTCTGTCGACAAATATAGAGCTGTTTAGCAGGAAGAAAATGTTGGTCTTTTACCAGCAGTAGGTCAGAGGACGGAGTGGGGGGGGTCAGTCAGTGTGCCAAAAGGATGAGAGCCATGTAGGGCCTATGTCACAGGACAGAACACAGGATGGAGTAAAAATATCACTGATGTAACAGAAGGAAGGTTTCAGTTTTGTGTGTGTGGACACATGTAGGTGTGTGTAAACCACTGTGCAGGAGGTAGATGTTTGAGGGAGATATTTAAAAGGCTGTTTACATTAGCTACATGTTTGACAGTAAAAAGACATTTGTGTGAATCTGAATTTAGAGGAGTCATTGCAGTTATTGTACATGAAGGGCATTGTAAGAGTTTGCGGCTGAGGAGTTTTAAAAAAATGAACACGTAGTTGCACAGAAAATCATTGCCCTGAGCGATGTTCTGGATGTGGCTGGCGTGAGCGAGTGATGAATAAGAGGGAAGCGCTGCTTTGTAACTTCTCCCCTCTTCTCATCCTCTTTTGATAAACATATGTGTGGACGTTCTATGACTGTGTGGAAAATTTTAGTTCCATACTATTGTTGTGAGGACATTTTGGCCAGTTTTCACAGCTTCCAGGACTGTTTTAGGGTTCTGGTTAGAATCTAGTTTAGATTAGGGCTGGGGTTAGTTGTGATCTTTCCTTAGCCCCTGACTCTGTAAGGTCAGGGTAAGGGGTTAGGGAATGCATTATGTTAATGAGTGTCCGCACAACTATATAAAGACAGATGTGTGTGCGTGAGTCTGGCATTTTCATACATTATTAGGCAGAAGAGAAAACATCAGTAGCCTGCTGATCAGAGGTGTTGTGTTGGCGTGTGTGTGTTTGTGTGTGTGTGTTTGCCCAATATGGAATGTCTGGCACTGACAGATTACGAAACACCTGCTGATATACAGTACACTATGTTGTGTCTTTTCTTTGTTGTTTCTTTTAGATGTTTCTTTAGTTTTGTACATCATGAATCATAAGCAATAAAGAACATAACAATGAAGAATGGATTTCAGAGTAGTTTTCTAAGACCTTACTTCATAATACTGACAACATAACTAGAGGTCTCGTTATTTGGTAGAATCTGAATGAGGCAGGAATTAAAAATACTAATGTTTTAAGGATTTTATATCACAAAACTGAGAATCCTTTCATTTTTCTCCCAAACCCTTTTTTACATAACTATCTAAGTGCAGATAGAGAGTCCCAAATCAAACCCAATCCTGGCGCCAAGCCCAGCTGACACTGGTCCAGAGTCAGGATGACAGCTACTCTGGACGGGGTACCAGTCTTCTTAATAATAACGGAGAGCATTGTTTCCATATTCCATACAGACAATAAAACCAATAATAAAATTTGTGTACTTTGCATATACACTGCTGTCTCCACTATTGTCCCAAAACCCACAAAATATGATCTTTTTTCAGTTTCCAGGATATTAGACATGGACTGTGTGTGGACTGTTATATGTCACTCTACATTGCTCAAAGATTTGACCATCCACACACACATGGCTCAAAGTGGGCAATGAGATACAGGTCAGGGGCTTAGAGCAGGAAGCAGAGGCTCACAGATGACTTTCGTGAACACACACTTTCCTCTCTTTATCTGTCCTCACACCCCGCTCACACCTGCTTGGCTCACAGCACTCCTCCAGTCCACTTTCTCTTTCTTTCCACTCCCCCCTCTCTTCATTTCAGCTCTGCTACCAAGTGCTCAACTCTAATCCTTCACACAGTTCAAACTCTGCCGGCTGGATCTTACAGTTTTGGCATTTCTTAAAGTCTCCTATGAGAAGTACAGGAAGGACTGCATACAAACAGACAAACTCATAGACAGAAAAGTGACTGGCAGGCTTGTAAATAGACAGACAGTATTGGAAAATGTGTACAACAATAAGAACGAGTCCCCAGAAACAACTGCAATACAGGAGACAAAAGAGTTTGTGTTCACACAACCATTGTGTGTGTGTGTGTGCGTGTGTGTGTGTGTGTGCATGTGTGTGTTTGTGTGTGTGTGGGTGGTGGTGTGCTTGAGTTTGTGTGCTCAGTCTGATCCTGTTATTTCTCAGAGGGCGATGTTAGAGCGTGAGCATGAAGCACAGAGACCATCTAATACAATCCGTCAATAATACATCCCATCACTGCACACAAACACACGCACACACACACACACACAGAGCAGAGCACAAAACTGCCTTCAGGGGGTGAAGATGAGCATTTCTTCTCCATGGAACCTTTTGAACCAGTTCATGTCTGTAGATTCTCCCTTACATCCTCTGCTATCAGCACTGACAGCAGAGCTGGAGACAGTTACAGCAGAGATCACGCTCTTGTCTCATTTGTCTTATGATGTGGAACAGTCAGATAGAAGCAGGGCAGACCAGAAGTCAAAATGAACTGTTTATGCGTCACTTCAGCATGACCCCACTCTCAGAGCTTACACACACACAAATACACTTTCTAGGACAAAAGGTTTTCTTGGGACAAAAGGAGCCACTTAGATGGCAAAGTAAGTTCACAGGTAAATGCAAAGTCAATGTGAGTCAGAATGGCCAAAAGCTGACAATCAATCCCCAGTTGAAAAACACTGTCTCCCAACACACATACGCACACACGCACACATACACACACACACACACGTTTATCTTATATGGGGCCTACACACAAAAACACAGGGTTCATCAACTATCTCTGGACTATCTAACTTACAGTAGCTTTCCTCCTTCGAGTGTCTCATCTTTGGCACTACACATACACACTGAACACACTCAGATTGTTTTTGTATGAATCTACGCTGAAGTGACTTCTGTATGACCAGTCGTTGTGTCTACCTAAAACTGCAGTAACTTATATTAAGTAATATTATATCTTTTACTACAATTAAAATGGCAGACTGGTGTTTAACAAACAACTGTGGCTTTGTTTTTTTTTTTGAAAAGTGTTTTCTTTGGGTCTTTTCTTGGTTCTAGTGTGAGCATAATGTGTGGATGGACAGAGGGGTGATTGTTTAGCTTCTACACCAGCGTCCTGACACAGGAGATGGGACGGAAAGTGAGAGGTACCTGCAACCTTAAACCATGTCAGCCCCGAAATGTGTTTTTCTGACCCTTCTCTTAGTTAGTGTTTGTTAGGCTTTTGACCTCTAATCCTCTCTTTCATTTTTCCCACCTCCTCATTCACCCCAGTGTTTCTCCCCTCTACTATTTATTGTTTTTCTCCACTCTGCCTTTCTCTCATAATTTGCCCTGCCTTCTGCTTTACTTGCCTTCCTTATCTCCTTTCATTTTTGGCAGGAAAAGTGGTTTTATTATCCAACCTTACCTCTGTCAGGTGGGGTCAGATACTGCAGCTGAGCCATCCTCACTTGGCGCTTAATGTAGAGAGAGAGGGGAAAAACACAACTTCAGGAAGTAGAGAGTGACACAGTGTATCCGTGTACAGCACATTCTCTGGGTGAAGGGTTCAGCTTGGCAGCCCTGAGAATGATGAAAAAATATGTGTGTGTTTTTAGATGTGTGTGTATAAATGTAAAGTAGGTGTGTGTGTGTGTGTGTAGTGTGTGCTGCAGCCAAGCTCCTCTTGGTTAGCTGTGCGTCACAGACATTGCACGCTGACGCCTGAATACCAGGCCTGGTCTCTGCTGCCAGCTCAGAGAAGCCTCAATCGATCCTGACAGCTCAGTGTGTCACCAGGTCACACTCACACACTGAGGCAGAAAAACAAGGACAAGGAACTTTTTCAATCAGCTAAAATGTCCTCCTTTTCTTTTACCATCTTTAGCAGGATTTAGTAAATACATCGAGGAGTGTAGTCTGTTGTTTGGACTTTTATAGTCCCTTCTCATTACTACGTAAGTAGCAAGAAAAAGTGAACCCTTGAATATGAACAACAGGCTTTCTGCTTCACTTCACATTCACATTGCTGTGGAAAAAGTACATGAACCCATGCATGTAATAACTGGTCAAACCTACTTTGGCAGCAGTAACGTTAGACAAGTGATTCCTGCAGCTGTGGATCAGACCCGCACAATGTTCAGGAGGAAGTTTGGACCTTTAAATCTCACACAGCTGCTTCTGCTCAGACACATTTCTAGGATGTCTGATATGAACGGCTCTCTGAGTACAGCATCTCTGTTGGTCTCTGACTAGGCCATTCCAAAACATAGATTTTCTGTTTTTGAAGCTGTAATCATTTAATTTATATTTCAGATTCACTGTCCTGCTACATCACTCAATTTCTTCTGAACTTGGGGATGGGGAACGTATTATAGAACGTACGATCAAACTCAAGCCAGCACACAGCAGGTGAGAAATTCTACTAGTCCAGTTGGATTGGTGACACTGCAAAAAAATACTACACTTCCCATAGTGCAATTCAAAAGCATTTTTGTCAGATTACCTCTGCCTTTGAATGTCTTGCAAACTTCCTCATCCCAGTTTGTAACACAGGGTTTGCTATGTGTATATATATATATATATATATATATGAACAACAGGCTTTCTGCTTCTGCTTCCTCCTGAACATTGTGCGGGTCTGTGATGGTCACCAGTCCATCACAGGGCCACACAGAGACAAACAACTTCACACACTCACACCTATGGGCAATTTAGAGTCACCAATCAACCTGACATACATGTTTTTGGACTGTGGGAGGAAACCAGAGTACCTGGAGAAAACCCACGCAAGCACAGGGAGAACATGCAAACTCCACACAGAAAAGCCCCTGCTGCGTTTCAAACCAGGAACCTTCTTGTTGTGAGGCTAATCACCAAGCCACTGTTCTGCCGATCACGTCACTGTTTTGTATTCTAATGTACAAACCACAGGGGTTTGTACAGAAGATATTAGACACATTTGATCATTTACAGATTGAAAAGTACTCCACATGATGGATTAGTCTGACTAGATAACATTTTTGAAATTGTCCTTTAACTGAAAAAAACAGTGTGTGTAGTGATAAAGAGTTAAAAAAACAGCCTACAAAAATAAGCAACAAACTTAAAAAACAGTGTGTCTGTTGTAGAAGAGCAACAGCAGCTATGAGTAATCTTACAGAAATCATGACTAAAAAATACACAGTACTGTTTGTGCCCCTAGCCAGAATGAAAAAATGATGGACGGATGTCCCCAGCAGAGCCGTTTGGCTTTCTAACCTCGACCTGCTGACCTGCAGTCTGATGATAGTTCTCCCTCCAGGACTGAACTTTTGAACTTAAAAATGGAGTGAGACACACACAGTGAGTTCAAATCTTCTGTTGAAGTTTAAGACTCAGCTAAGATCTGACACAGTGGGAACATTTTCCAGAGAATTGATTCTTTGATTCTTCGGCCTAACCCATGGATCTCTGTGTTCACTTGTCTTTACATTCAGCAGGTTTTTCAAAGGGGGAGCGTGTATCTGTGCTGAACGACATGAGAAGGTGAACCAGCCTCTGTGCGTCAGATTAAACCTCAGAATAGCAGCTCAGTGCTCCTGTAATAGAGCTTCTCCTCCTATGAGACTAACATCTCATTACCACAGGACTGCCCCCAAGGATCCAGCCTCCCCTCACTGGCACCTCAGCACTCTCAACGCGACCCCTGAGATGGAGCCCCCACAGTGTGATGCAAATCTACGTAGATACACCGCTCCTCCTAAGAGCTACTAATTTTAGTGATCATAAAGTAAATCCCATTCCTTTTTTGACTGCTCCTAATGTTGTATTTTACCTTCAGACATCCGACCCACACGCACACACACACGCGCACGCACACTCCCCTCAATCGCCTCTGTTCCCCTCTGTCCCTTTGCAGGGTGGCTCTTGTCGACACCTTTCCTGATTTGGACGGTTTTGATGAGAATTCCCCACATTAATCTCTTCTCTTTCCCTACTTAACCTTCCCAGGGGCTTCCTAGATCTGCTCTCACTGACACACACACACACACACACACACTCCCACACACACAAAAACACACATAAATGCCTCCATGTGTGTTGCCCACACTGGCACATGAACGTGCACGTCTGCTTTTTCACTGCAGACCTAATGAGGTCTCTTCATGTCTTTTACTCTCTCTCCTCTTCCTCCTGTTTCTGCTTTTTCCTTTCCTCTTAGTCAAGTGTGATAATTTTCATTCTGGTGCTCACCTGCGCTGTCAAATTAAAACATTAGCTGAGACAAATCATTGAACTCCTTTTGGAATTTAGATCAACATAGTAAACTATTTTCTGATTTGTGTTTTGACAGTCAGAGACTCTTCAAAGACATACAGTACCCAGACAAGCTCTGTGAAGTCATCACTAAATGGGTCTCTGTGAATACAGATTGTGTTATTCTCTGTCTCGTTTTAATTAGCACCCGTGTGTAAGGGTAAGGAGGAACAGGGTGTGTATGTCTGAGCTCCATCACAAAGTATTCATGGTAAACTTGGATTGGTTTATACTGTGGAGTAATTGGTAACTTACCATAGGGTTAAATGTTGTTTAACCAATAAAGCATACGTAGGAATGTGTAGGGCAAAGTTGAATGTGTAGGACAAAGTTGGCATGAAATGTACTCTCAGCGGCATAAACTTAAATGATGTGTCACTGGAAAACACCAATTTCTATTGCCCCCAAAAATGTCTATACAGATGGGTCAGAGTTTAGTACATATGCACTTTGTCCTGTCACAATTATTTTGAGCATGGACAGCTGTTATAAATGAGAGCCCTGGTTAGGCAGCAGAAGGTCTGAACATGGAGAAGAGTCCGAACATTAAGTGGAGGACCTGGGTAGGATTGTAAAACAGAAAAACCTATGATAGAAAGACACCCCTCTGCATGAGGAAAGACACATCTGGAGTGGATCACATGATCAACCTCAACGAAATGTGTAGCATTAATGCTTACCTCACATTTTTGCCAAAACCCAAATAGATAGATTCTCACTTGTCCTTTTCTCATAAACTGCTGGCTCAGCACTTCGTAAAGCTGTTTCTAGCAGCTGTGTTTGTGTGATGAATGGCCTCTTGATCCTGTTTCAGGTAGCTGTGTAGTCTGACTCCTCTCAGGTGACACTGAATACATCCAAGCTGAAACCCATTCGATATGCGCTCACAGGCAGCGCTGAAGCTCCACACACAAGCAGGTAAAGCTGAACTGGACAACATGATGGTATATGCTTGTTGCTCAGTAGCCAAAAAATAAAAATAAAAAAACAAGAAAAAGATTTGAATAATTTGTTCAAGACTTCTTATGTAAAGTTTCTGCTTCCAACAGCAATTTTACATTTTCAGGAGAATACCAGCATTAACTCACAGGACTCACAGGATAGGCAACTCCAGCCTATCTTCCCCTTTCACCTCAGCTATGGGGTTGATGGGTTTGGTTCTGAGCTTTTTTGCTTCCCAAAAGTCTATAACTACTATGAATGTTGTATTTGCCCATCCCATCTCCATGAAAATATATACACACACTATGCACACACTTCGAACCCAGCAGGATGACATAATGATTCAATGTTAAACAAGCTATTATTTTACTATATGTCTTGGATTATGGACCAGAACCAGTTACATTTGCAAGTATATTCAACATGAATCAATGACATGAACTGGTTTTGATGAGCTTTCCTTAAATCAAAATAATGTAAATAGAATAATAAAAAGATCTTATAAAAAGCAGGGTCAGATATCATTCTGGAGGCTGTAGCTAAAAACAGCATTGTTGGAACAATGCATGAAAGAAGAGAATAAAAGATGGGAAGAAGAGGAGAAAAGAAGAAGAGATACAGCTTTTTTCCCTCTCCTCCACATGGGCCTCTCTCTTTTCACCAAGGTGCACTGCTATTGATTTGACATAAAAACTGTGTGTGTTTGGGAGGGAGAGCACATGCTCGTAGCTTTTGACAAGTCTGACTCAGCCCGAACTGTGTGTGTTTGTGTGTGTGTGCGTGTGCGTGTCTTAATGAAAACCTCTCTCAGCCCTTTTTGTGTAAAGGAAAATATTTTATTACCTCTCATATAGACTGTGTCTGTTGTACATTTTCATGCTTGTGTAAAAGTGTATTTTTCCACTCCAAGGTCCACTGAGGGTGTTTTCTTTACTGTTAATCACATCGGCTGATGGCCAGCCAGTTTCTCTAAACAGCTCTGCAGTTAGCTCTTGTCATATACAGATAGCCAGGGGATTCAATTCTCTAAATGTATATGCTATCTTTGTTCTGGGTTCACTCTCTGCTCACTACTCTCAGTGTGTACGCCAGTGACCCACTGCTTTGCAACTGCATTCAGCTGATAATAAAAATCTGAGGGGATAATTGGATTACAGTTGTTTATTTCTCACTGGTTAGTAGAAAAATGCCAACCAAAGTTTGCAGTGTTTGCAGTGAAGAACCTTCTGGACTCTCTCATCAGAAATCCAACTGTTTCCAGCAGCAGAATGAGGCATCCAACCGAAAGTGCTCTCGAGGAAGCTCATTTCATTTAAAGCAGCAATTGTGCTGATACTTCTCAGTGGAAGTCACAGCTACGTATGCTTATTGGTTCCTGATGGACTAATATTCAAAACCTTTGCTATTATCTTTCATCGCCCTTTTTTTCAGTTAATGCATGCAAAAAAAAGTGTGTCAGAAGAACCAGTCTGAGGTCTCTAACATGGTGGGATATTAAGCTGTTAGGGAGGAGCATGGCTTGTTAGTTTTTTATATAAAACAGAAGAGTTGTTTTCCTTTGTGCCAAACATTGAGAGACCACTCTGACTGTAGGCAAAAGTGCTAACGGATTTTGCACAGTGAGTGCCATCACTCCAGGGGATCATTTTCATTTATATCCTCGACACACACATACACACACACACCCTCAAAGACACTCTCTGATAAACCTGTGCACCAAATCATATCAAAACAAAACAGTAAATTAGCAGGTCAAATCCATATCATCCCCCTTTTCAATGGCTTTTATCCAACATGCAACTACTGCAAAATAAATCCTGCTGACGTTGACGTGTGTGTTTATTTATCACTCAAAACATTATCTTGGATTCTGCTGCCCGAATCATCACCAGAACTCCATTCTCACATCATATTACCCCTGTCCTTAAACAACTTCACTGGCTCCCTGTGTCCTTCCGTATAAACTATAAAATCCTCCTCCTCACCTACAAAGCCCTCCACTCTATTGCCCCACCATACATCACTGATCTACTTCATATCTATTCTCCGCCTCGTACTCTCCGCTCCTCCAGTTCCACTCTCCTCTGCACCCCTACAGTGCGCCTGGCCACCATGGGCGCTAGATCCTTCAGCCACACTGCGCCCCGCCTTTGGAACATTCTCCCTCATCGCATCCGGTCGTCTCCGGACTTATCAACTTTTAAATCATCACTCAAAACGTATCTGTTCCATATAGCGTTTTCCACCTAACTCTCTTAACTTCCCAAAGCAGCCCGTGATGTTCTACCACCCTCTGCCTATTTCATATTGTCTCATATTGTTTCATATTTGTTGTTCTGTCATCTGGGTTTTTGTGTTTCAATTTGCTTTTGCTGTACATCGCCCACTTCCTGGATGCTCTGCACTTTTGCCTTTACATTCTGGCCCTCTGTTTATGCATTGTTGTTATTGTTGTTTTAATGCACTCTATGTATTTCATGCTGTATGCTTCCTTTTTCTCTCTGTAAGGTGACCTTGAGAGTTTGAAAGGCGCCATGAAATAAAATTTATTATTATTATTATTATTATCTTCATCGCTGAGAAATGACAATAAAAGAAATTATAGAATGTCAAGTAATGTGTTTTTGTTCTGAGGGTTTTGTGCTCATGTCAAAGGGCAAAAAATGAAAACAAACAACTTTGCAGCTACTAAATGACCAACCAAACTGCTCATGTGCATCGTCTAACATAATCTTAATTTACAAACTAAATATATGTTTTCCATGTGTCTTTGAAGCTGAAATGCTGTAACTATGATATTAAAGCCATTTGTAATTTAAATCCCCACACTGGAAACTATTTTGTAGGGCCTGCCAGCTAAATGTAGGAGTAGGGCAGAACGGTTTCTTTGTGTCAGATTCGAGTGCTCTCAGAAGTGCTCTCCAGCTGCGTTCAGCACCGGCACTCTATTTATAAAAAGTGTATTGACACGTGGGTGGAGAGCATCATGTTGTGTCAATATTTCAAACGGCATAAACCCCAGCAATGTCTTACACAAGTAAGTGAGCAAGAAAAAGACGTCTGTGTGCGTAGCCACTCAAAAGAACACACACACACACACACACACACACACACCCTCACACACACACACACACACACACACACACACACACACACTGGCCTGGCCTATAATCGTCCCTATTTAAAATGCTAATTTTCTCTCTCCCGCAGGTGCCTAACTGTGTTTGAGACTAAATTGCTTGTCATAGCAGGTCAATCTGAACCTAATGAATTTAGCTGTTCTTCCATTACACTTACTGATAATGACAACGTGGTGGACAATGTTTGTGCTGAAAGCAACGCCCACAGCCTCTTCTTACTTTCTTTCCACATTTGGTCTGTGAATATTTCAGTGTTGGATTGGACTTTAACCTGTGATCATCTCCATTACAAGGGAAATCTTACTAAGTGAAACTCACATACTTACTGACACTAATCTACCAGTCAGATATAATCACCTGTCTGTCACCTGTCTGCATGCATACCAGCTCATTTCTGACTTTAAATTTAGACACTGAACACAAGTAGCATTTACTCCATTTAAGGGGATTTATAGCATCACTTATTTGACTCTATGCTGTGCATGAAATATTGACTTAAGAAACTTGGGTAACAGCCATACAATGTTGAAGCAATGTTTTGGGATGGATATTGATCATTTATGTAAAATAAAATCAACATGCACAGACACACACATGCAAAGTACCTATAGGGGGGTGCCTGCATGTTGGCATTAGTGGATGGAAGACACACGCAGGCACAGGCACAGGCACACGCACACACACACACACACACACACACACCATCATGATACCTCTAAGGCCAGCACTTACTTTTGCACAAAGGGTGGACTTCTAAGTCTATATACACTCACACCGCACACAGGTAATGATAACCTAGAGTGAATGTAATTACCCTCCACAGCCAGGGAGGGGGCTTAAGAGAGATGGAGGTTGGAAGTAAACATCAAGCGAGGGAAATAAGAAGCCACAGAAGAACAGAGTGACCGAACATTTTCCACAGCTTTTCTGCCATGTCACCTGAAAGGTCACCTAATGGTGTACGAACAAAAAACAGAAGAAATAGGAATGAAGGGGAGGATGGCGTACATAAGGAGCTAATCTGATGTAAGTGGCATAGAGCGGCTGTGACGTAATTCTTAATGCACAGCTATAAATTAGCTTGTACAGTAGTACCATGTGAGCCTTTACCACAGACATGAGGGATAGGGCAGTCATTCATTAAGAAGCAGGAACGAGTGCAAAAAGCTCTCTCAGCTCTCAACAGTCACTTTAAGTTAACTTTTCCTCACTATAAATAAACAAGCAATCAATATTCTTAGTCAGTTCACTTGCATGCATTGCTTCACTAGACCTCTTTTCATGTATGTACAGTATGTGTGGGTTTGGTGCAGTTTTCCTCTGCTTATCTAGAAATAATATTTTTTATTTATCCAGCTTAATCATTGGATGTCTATCATCAGCCCTCAAGGGTGTATAAACAGGAAATACCTTTACCTAATGCTGATATAATTATTAAAAGTAGGTCTTTTGCCCATTTATATAAATGCTGATTGCATTAACAAAGATTAGTTCAGATTGTCAGCACAACTATGCATTTTTTCACATTACATCAACTCATGGACATAAAATGAACGGGTTTCTTCTGCATTGTAAAGATAAAGTCACAAATTTTCAAAATCAATCGAAAACGTATCTCAAGTTAAAGTGCACCAGGCTTTAGCAATGTTATTTTTAAAATTCAAGATTTAATCTTCCAAAGCTTTGTGTTTTTGGTATAAAATTCCCTCTTGTTTCTCTACCAGAGGAACCAAAAGACTGTTAGTACATTGTTGCACAAAGGGGGGGCTGCAGATTGCATCCCCATCACTTATACTGGAAGCACATTAAGAGGGATCATTTCAGTGACCAGTACTTTGCACGAAGTTGTTCCAGTTTCTATGTTAAGCTCAATGGCAGCTCTTACTGGGCAGTAAATATCAATACCTTTTATCTAAATGCAGAAGCTTTCAAATATTTTGATTAAGTAGAAAAATTACCATAAAATCTGTTTAGCCTTATGTGCCAGCTTGTCAGCCATATTTCTCATCCTAAAACAAGACTTGTATAATCTGTATAATCTTTCTCTTGCAATAAAATACATCTTTTCCTAGTACACTTCAGTGTTGCTGGTACAGTCTTGATGGTCTGGTATTAGTTAATGTTTGTTCTCATTTTCATGCAATTAATTTAGTTTTCATTTAAAATTTTAGCCAAAATAATTCAAAGTTAATTGCACACTGAATTGCCAATTGCAAATGCAATTTTAAATTGCATATTGAATTGCCAAGTGTAAAATGATTTGCAAATTGAAAAAAAAAAAAAAGAGAGACCAAAAAACTTGTGATAGTATGAACTGTCTCAGCTACAAGGTCTGTGAGGCTGCAGTTCTCCACTCTGTTTCAAAGGGTTAAATATCCCTTTCTCAGGGGAATGAAGCTAATCTAAAACAGCGGATTATAAAGAAACCTTACAGTAGCTTGGGCTAATCCCTCTCTCCTGTCTGACTGCCAAACTGTCCTTTGATGGTGGGTTTCAACTTGGGATGACAGGGTGGCCGTTGTTATGTTGTTCTAAGAAAAACAGGACTAACGCTGCTGTAACATCTCTGGCAGCATTAAAGCTCCTACAACACTTAAAATAATCCACTGAATAAAATCATAAACACATGTTGACATCCCACTAGCTTGGAGGCTGCTCTCAGCGTTTTCCACTCCATGATCACTTGCTATGTCATCATACCCTGCTGCACATGAATTAGCTGCTAATCACTAATTGAGTCTGAACTCATGACTTTCTATCTGACAGTTTAAATCAACTCTGTATGTCAGAATATTCACTACACTATAGATCTAATTTTGTGATTCTGTTACTAGACCTGATGTTTTTCCATTTATTTAACACTTGAAGCGTCTGTGTGTGTAGAAAGGTGGGATCTCCAGCTTAATTGCTTGGTTGAAGGTGATAATGAGACAATCAGACAATCTTTTACTTGCTGTGCCCTCCTTTCCTTAAAACCTCTCTGTCCTGGGCTGACCACTCTTTCTCCAAGCCCACTGGCCTCTCTAACCAAACCTGACAACCTGATTGGCTGTGGGGGGAACACAGAGGCACAGAACTTGTTAATTATGCTAATCCAAGAAATTGATAAGGAGAAGGGTTTTAAAAATGTAAAACCTCTGGAAACACACTGGCCAATGCAGTGAGAAACAGGCTCTGTGTGAAAATATGGGAGTATATTATAAGCAGAGAGAGGAAGTGCAGGAAATTAAGAGAACAGTCATAATCAAGCGTTTCCCTATTTCTCATAAATCTCCGTCTATGTGTAATATTCCTCTCCCCACTCAGTGCTTAGTTACTCCTCTGTTGCTGCTGGCCTTTCCCCTCTCTTCTCGTTAACTGAAGTCCGTGGGCGTATAACACTGCTTCACTCATCCACAACTCATGAAACACCACTCATATTTTTCCCCCCATCTTTTTCTTTTTCATCTCTGCCCAAAACTATCACAGCTACCAACAATTCTTGCCATGCACAAAGATGTCATTATTGTTATTACAAATGATTTTACTTTGGGTTTCAGATCTCACAGAGCAGGACCATGTAGACTTTACAGACTGGCTGACTTGAAACTGTTCATTTTTACCCTGCTCTGGCTTTTACTGGATTTCCAAGCTTTTACCGTGGGCTTAGTTCCTAAACTACAGTATTTTCCAAATCACCATGTGGTCTAAACCTGATTGTGTGTATTCCTTTTTGATTATTGACTAGGGACTTTTTGTGTGTCTCAGTGTGGATCATGTGATGGAAACAGTGTAGTGTATCATCTCTCACAGTGTTATGTTAGTAACCTCCTGTGTCTCACAATAGTCAAAGTGTACAACTGCCTCTGCAGTCCTACAAAAACACAGGAAACGCGAGAGCCCGGAGGTGTAGTTCTGCCTGCCAGAACTTAAACTGCACTGTGGAGACAACTATGCTGAACTGCATTAAAAAAAGTGCATCCCTCACCCTTCTAACTCTGACATGCAACCTAAATGTTCAGCTACCAGATATCTGTGTATTACCAGGTGAGTCACACTGTACTCACCTCAGAAGACCAAGCTTACAGCCTTTTCGCCCACAACAGAAAATCAGAGCCCTGCTAACCCTGAGAACTGTGAGGGGTTTGGCTTCACACACTGTCAGATTTCTGAAAGGAAAATTATCCCTCCACCTTCCCAGAGGCATAAATGTCTGGGTTAAAAACTAAGCAAGTAAGAACCTCAGGAGTGAGGGAGGGAAGCAAAAAAAAAAAAAAAAAAGCTACTGCAAGAAGGGCATTATCCTGCCAAGGTTTTCTATGCCTGCTTAGCTCTTATTGTCTAGTTTTGTGCCAAACACATTTCTTGTGGCAAATGACTCCTGGGAAATGTAGCTTGCAATACGACCATATTTATGTTGTTTAATTCACCTTCACTGACTTTAATATAAAAAAATGTAGAACTAAAAAAAAAAAAAAAGGCTATTTGGGTGTTGTGATTATTAATGAAGTATCCTTGATGTTTTAACGTGGCCGAGAGTTAAACCAATGAGTTAACTGACTTTGAAACTTACACACCGAGAGAGAGGGAGAGACAGGGTGGGAATAGAGCAACAGAGGAGGGGGATACTGGAGAGGTCGACTATCTGTGGGAGTATAATTAACTCCATGGTCTGCCTCTCTGCAGGCCTGCGGCATACTGCTCTGAAATGCTGATTCAGTACACAGATAGACAGAATAGCACAGGAGGGAGAAGGGGGTGAGGAAAGGGATGCAGCAAGAGGTGGGGTGAGGTTGTAGCAATGAACAGAAAACTTGAAAACAAGCAAAATATAAAATAAATATATAGTAAGATGTGATCCTGTATTTTTACACTGCAATGAAAAAAACAAACTGTAAATACTGACAGGGAGTGGATAGAGCTGCTCAAATGCAGGGAATACAGTGCAAGATTAAACAGTTGCATGTAAGATTCACTAATAGTTAGAGTGAGTAGGTTCTGTACTTTAAAAATCGATGCGGTTTACTGCAGAGGCCGTACTTACAGTAACTTTATCAAGCGCTGAACATCTGCAGATGCTTCACAAACAGCAGCACAAAGCCTGAGTCTGCATTATCATGAGAACAGTGACATCTAGAGGTGGAAATATATGTGTGACCTGCACAAAATTTGTACTGCAGAAGGATTCTGTGTTACCCATCTTACACCAGGAGCTTTTAAACATAAACACTTAACCCCACGCTGCTCACCAGAGCTGATAAGTGCAGCCAAGCACTGAACACATAAACCAAAGAAACTGAAGGGTTTCCTGAAGGACTGTATTGTGATGGGTGCAGAGCCCCTGAGGGGTTATTCTCAGTTGACAGTAGTCAGTTTGTCAATAGGCTGGGGGCAGAGGCAGCTAGATTCTATAATGCAACAAGCTGTGTGACACGTAAACTGGAGACAAGGACAAAACAATGTAACCAGCAAATCCTGGAGATGGACAGACTGATTGATTGATAATACAATTTTCCTCTTATGTTTATTTTTATTTTTTCTTTACATGTATATAGTGCTATGAAAAAGCACATTGACAGTCACTTCCACATTGAGAGGCAAATGTCTTGTCTGTAAAAATTTTCTGTCAATAAAGGCACATTTTAAATACTTTTCACTCAGAATTCCAAATAAAAATAAAATTATAGGCAGTTCTAATATATACAGAAGTATCTAAAGCATCACAAACCAACTCGTGTTGTTAATTTTACAAGGCAGATAAATAAAACAGCTGATTGTCCTGAATAACCAGCAATTTGTTTATCAAAATTAAAACCAGACAAATAAAATGAAACTTTTCTGCATGTCTAGGGGGAAGTAAGAATATTTTACTCAAGCAGAAGTTACATTCCTTTGTGCTTTTTAAGCTCTGCAATGGTTTTATACAGAATAGTATAGTAGTCCATAAGATACAATAAGAAAAGCTGCCAAGCAATTGGGCAGATATAGTGTTTTAAAGTAGTGTTATTATATGGTTAAATGCACCATACAGCAGTGAACAGATCTATATAAATAGCATCTCCCCAAAACATTATATGCTTAAATTAACATCTCCCACCTTGGGTGTGAATATGCAGCTTGCAGCTCAAACAAGATTCTATCAAAATTTAATTTAAAGTCTAACAAGCAGCCAACGTTTGTGCACACTGAGGGTGGGCTATGCTTCTACAGTGCAGCTGTTCTCTTTCAGCCTTGTCCATTCACCTGGTTCACCGTGCCTGAGGTCAGGTCAGACTGCTCGTCTACTGTCGGACAAAAGCCCCAAGTCTTGAGCAGGGCAAACCGCTGTGCAGGAGAAGTGGAAAAGTAGTCCCTCTGTTTCTGAGAGTAGGTCTGGACTGGAGGGACAATGTTTCTGTAGCTCCAGTCCTGACAATACAAAATTTCTCAGATTAACTTCAGAAAACTTTACTTTATCACATAAATTCCTATTGTTTCCATATCAAGTTTAGAGTAGGGCTCAACAACACAATGAAGGGACAGTGTCTGTAAGTCATGTGAGTCATATGTATCAATTGTGGTATGTCCTCATGAAGGAAACTGTAAGAACGTTTGCAGCTCACCTGCATTACAGAATGAACAAATAACTGAAATATTCTCAGAAGGGGTCAATGGGTCAATAAAACCACCAAATCATAGGTAGTATTTTAACTAAAGACCATCTGTCTATTGGTCTTTGACATTAAAAACACTTTGCTATGCCCATGTTTCAATTTCCAAGTGCAAGAGGTATTATAACCAAGAGTGTTGTGTTAGGGTCCTGTACCTGCCAGTGAAAGTTAAAATCCTCCAGCAGCTTTATCCTGTCCTCTCTGGTGGACACACAGTCGACAGGATCAGGCTTCACCATCTCAGAGCCCACTACTACATCTTCAAACAGCAACAGGGCTCTGATGGCAAACCAGCCCCCGAACTTTGGATGCACACACACTCCGAACATCTTCTGTGGGTAAACAGAGAGAAGACAGAGGTGACAAATAAAATAAAATTTAAAAAAAACTCTACAAAATATACATCGCAACTACTGGAAAATGAACATAATTACTTTATCACCCCAAGGCTGATCAGGAACATCAGGCTGTCGGTAGTAGAAAGCTGCACCTGACACATGAGCAGCAGTCTGTGCCAAGAACTTCGGCTTCCTGCTGGGCAGCATCTCATAGTCATACCTCACGTCTACCTTCTGTCCTGGGAAACACTGCGGGACAGGGAAAGGTGAAGGAAATATGGATGTGTCACAGCCTGATCATGATGACAGTTATGGCTGCAATCCTATTCTCAAATAAGCCTGATGGGTATAACGTCATTCCAGCCATATACATTGGTACAGTATACAGTGGAATGACACAGCGTTCCCCAGAACCTCAGGTGCTACATATGACAACATCAGATGATGTAAGACTACTTCAATACAAAACTGCCACTGTACAAAAGGAACACAAGACTACACTAACATAAAGTAACCAGAGGTGGGAAGTAACGAAGTACAAATACTTTGTTACTGTACTTAAGTAGATTTTTCAGGTATCTGTACTTTACTTGAGTATTTATTTTTCTGTTGACTTTTTACTTTTACACCCTACATTCAAACACAAACATCTGTACTTTCTGCTCCTTACATTATCAAAACAGGCTCGTTACTTTTTTAACCTCCATCGATGATGACACGATGTAAAAGACGTAACTAAGTAGAGAGGGACATCGAGTGAGTGTACAGGTTATGATAGAGAGAAAACTTGCAGCGCAACATGGAGGAAGAATCAAAAAGAACCGTTCGATGTTGTCGGCTCCAAGAACGATTCATGGTGAATGTGTTGCGTTTTGTTACCTATACCAGCACTGTGCAGGTTAATAAAAGAAGAAGAACTTCCTTTTTTGTGTGTCAACCTGTTTTAGTTTTGTGGAATTATCAAAAGATGTGTTGTGTATCATCGATGGCAAAAAAACATTTTTACTTTTTACTTAAGTACATTTCAGACCCTGTACTTTCTTACTTCTGCTTGAGTAAAGGAGTTTAGTCGGTACTTATACTTTTACCACTCTTTTTTCACACAAGTATATGTACTTTTACTTAAGTGTACAATGTGAGTACTTTTGCCACCTCTGAAAGTAACAGACAAAACTACAACTGTACAAAAGAAACATACAATGCTATGCATAAAGTGCAAATGAGCAGGACACTCAGGACAGTGAACACTGAATAACATTTAGTCACATTGGACAGAACACAGAGTAAAGCCAAGCAGGGCAGGGCGGAACAACAAGTGAAGGGCAGCAACATAATGGAGAGCGATTCCTAAAGTGACAGTGTGCAATGTACACAGTCCAGCCCTCTGTCATACACTTACATCCTCACCTGTGAGACAGCAGAGGAGACATGGTGTTTGACACACAGGTCTATGGGATCAGACAGCCCCTGGCAACCCTTCTCCTTCAGGAAGGGCAGGAAGGCTTGTTCAAACATGGCAGGAGTGCTGAGCACCACCACAGCCAGGCAGTCATCGGGGAAAGCCAGGTGAAAGGAGGGAAGCAGCACAGAGTTATACCAGCCCACCTATAATCATGAGGGAGGACAGACTGTCACAGAGGATCAAACAAACAGTCCAGCAAAACACAAAATGTATACAGCTGGTATTTTACACAGATTAGGTTTGAAAGAAAGATTTCGTTTGATTTTTAAAAAATGAAATCATTTATTCATAATTCTATTTTTGTTGGCTTATTCAACCTTTCACTTCTCACTAGATGGACACACCGAGCTGCGTTTTTCACACTTTGAAGCCCATTGTGCTGTAGGAGCTACACGGTTTACTAAGAAATAAGACGATACCTTTAGAGGGTAGACTTCAAATCCAAGTTCTGATAAACAACTGTCTAGCAGTCCTATTATACTGTCCACGCTTACATTGGAAGTCGCCATCGTTATATAACAACGTAAAGCTCTGGGTTGTGGGAAATGGTGTTTGTTGTCATCTCCAAGGCCGGAAATGACTCCTGCTGCTTTAGCAGAGATTTGATGCAACTAAACAAAGCGCTAACGTTACGACAGAAAACACAAACTCATTTTGTACGGGCACTCTACAGGACGGATACTGCTGCTTTGTAAACGCGGCTTATTAGGTTAACCCAGAGCGATAGAGAGCTGCTCTGGGATACACTACTACTACACTACCCAGAAGACAGCTCGGCTACGTTTTACGCAATCACGTCGCTGTGACGGTGCTCCTGGATTTAAAAGTGGAGTCGCAAGGAATCTGTGAGTAATTGTTAGCTAGATTAGCCAGCTAGCATAAATATTTATATTATATTTCTATGCGAATGAGCTATTGAATGAGCTAACGTTATGAGTTCTTATTAAAGTAGTTATCTTTAAGTGTCTTAGCGGCGGCAGATATTTTTTTCTGTCAGCTAAACACTGAACGTTATGAGCACTGAGACAAAAGTCCTAAAGCTGCTCCTTAACAGTTAAGAATCAAGATTCAATTACTTTTGTCAATTCCACTACATGTGCAGGACATACGAAGACATCAAAATGCTGTTTATCTCTCTCTTTAGCAAGGTAATCAAAAATAGCAGTATAAAATAAAGTAAAATAAGAAATGGAACGCTAACTAAATAGCTGCTAAAATCAGCTTAGCAGTGGCTATTTAACGTTGGTTGTGTCCTGTTATGCTGTTTTGGTATGTTTAGTGTTCATTTTGCCATGTTTTTGTCTGCATCAATCTGCCCCACAGTTCTCAAACTCCAGTCCTCCAGGGCTACATTCCTGCTTATTTTCCAACTGTCACTGACCTAGCCACTGCTGATCATCTGGGTCATGTGTGTCCAGCCAGTCAGAAACTGCAAGGGCAGGGATAGTTGGAAAAGAAGCAGGACAGTGTTTGAGACTGGAGTTTGAGACCCCTGATTGAGGTGCAGTGGTCTGGGTCCCTTTCAGGTTCACACCTGTATCTGCTCCTGGAGCCAGTGCAGAGCAGTTCCTCAGAGGACTACTGATCAGTTCAGTAACAGGGCACATTACATTATCACATAGCCTGCACACCTTGGGACCTCAGTTACTTTTACCTAAGTAGCAGCTGATAGGCGTCATACAAAGGTGCAAATATCTAGGGCTGCTGTAAGTTAATCTCCCAGCAAGTGTCAGAGATCTCAGCTACGTTGTGAACTCACCGTCTTAAGTTACTGTATCACTCTCATACATTGGTGTTTGAGGTACCTAGAGGCCACACAGCACTGCCTCAGATGGTGTTTTCACACCAAGGATCAAGACTTATTCAACTAATGCTGGAAAATGATGCCTTTGACTTGATACATTTCTTTGTAGGTAAACTCAGACATGAGCTGGGACAGTCAGCTGAGCTCTGCCCTGTCTGTAGCAGATGGCAGTGTTGCAAAGATGAGGGTGAGTAGATCCAAATTGCCTTTCCCTGATTTGTTGCTCTTGCTGGAAATAACCACCTCATTACTTTAACAACCATGTGCTCCACTGCACATCTAGGCATTTTTGTTGTATATCAGCACTGTGTATTCAATAGATGGATGACTTCAGTGGTCTTGTGGTCAGTTGTAATTTCTGTAACATTCTCTAGATGGCAGTAATGCTCCATTAAACCTTTAACTGGAAAATCTGGAAGAGTAGTTCCATTTCTGATTAAAGAGGTGTACTGATAGTGAGAGTTTGGGGAAAACCTTTGCATTTGAAAATGTTTGTCTTCACAGGAGAGGCTGATAACACCAGGGAAATTCTCTAAAGGAGGAGAAGGTGGGGGAACTGTCAGCTTTTTCAGATTGACTAAAAACGGGAAATTACCCATTTGCGTGTGTGTGTGACTTCCTCTTTTCCAACCTCAATAATATACTACACCTTATGATATGGAAGGATGGTAGTCTGAGCTAATTTGTTTTGGTTTAAACCTTTATTTCTGAACAAACTCACTGATATTTGTCCTTCTTCCCAGATCTGTTTCCGGTGAGGGAGCGGATTCATGATTCAGATTTGAGCCCTCCTGCTGTCCCTCCACGAGCACCTCTTCCTCGACAGCCTTCCCCCTCTCACAGTCCTGGTGTGCAGTGGGCAGACCTGGCCTCTATCCAATCACAGCTCCACATACAGAGCCAGGTGTGTGATTATTGGTTAAACGAAGCTAGGTGTCCGAGATCAGATAGTTGGTGTGTGCATGCAACATATTACAGTGTTGCTACTATTGAGAGAATTCCAAATTTCTCCCTCTGTCTTTTCTAGGCAATCAGTTCTCTTACCCAGAAAGTCCATGACATGGAAAGGGAGAGACAATCACAACAATTTCGCCTGCAGACACTACAAGGTAACCTACTGTGACAGAAACGCAGCAGCACCTGACTCCTGTTATTCAATTCTTAGCTGGTTCAACACTGTTTAATGTGGTCACAACCAGACCAGGTTAACAGGTTACATGTGAAAAATAAACAATGGTCAGAGACCGCCAGTTTGCTTAGAGTGTTCATGATAATGTCATGATACATAAGTTTGTTATTATTCAGTTTAACAGTTCAGTCAGTTTCATTTGTCATTCAGTCAATTTGGATGTCAGACCTTTTGTTTGAACATTTCCATCCATTATGAATACTGTACTTTTTCAATCATCAATATGTCTTTATCTCATCCTCAACAAACCCAAACTATAAATTAAAAACAAGACACTTTAGCTTTACTTTCCTGCCACCCTGTTACTTCCACTGTTGAATTTAATATAATCGCATTGTAAAACAGTGGTTTACGTACAGTGCATACATTTATGGACTCCATTCTCAGTATTGCACTGTTTATAACCTGAGTTTACAAACTAAATTTATGACTTCCTCACGGAAAATAAAAGCTGGTAACAGTTTTATCAGATGCTACACCAAAAGCATACAGTGGGTACGGAAAGTATTCAGACCCCTTTAAATTTTTCACTCTTTGTGTCATTGCAGCCATTTGCCAAAATCAAAAAAGTTCATTTTATTTCTCATTAATGTACACTCAGAACCCCATCTTGACAGAAAAAACCAGAAATGTAGAAATTTTTGCAAATTTATTAAAAAAGAAAAACTGAAATATCACATGGTCATAAGTATTCAGACCCTGTGCTCAGTATTGAGTAGAAGCACCCTTTTGAGCTAGTACAGCCATGAGTCTTCTTGGGAATGATGCAACAAGTTTTTCACACCTGGATTTGGGGATCCTCTGCCATTCTTCCTTGCAGATCCTCTCCAGTTCTGTCAGGTTGGATGGTGAACGTTGGTGGACAGCCATTTTCAGGTCTCTCCAGAGATGCTCAATTGGGTTTAGGTCAGGGCTCTGGCTGGGCCAGTCAAGAACGGTCACAGAGTTGTTCCGAAGCCACTCCTTTGTTATTTTAGCTGTGTGCTTAGGGTCATTGTCCTGTTGAAAGGTGAACCTTCGGCCCAGTCTGAGGTCCTGAGCACTCTGGAAGAGGTTTTCTTCCAGGATATCTCTGTACTTGGCCACATTCATCTTTCCTTCAATTGCAACCAGTCGTCCTGTCCCTGCAGCTGAAAAACACCCCCACAACATGATGCTCCCACCACCATGTTTCACTGTAGGGATTGTATTGGGCAGGTGATGAGCAGTGCCTGGTTTTCTCCACACATACCGCTTAGAATTAATGCCAAAAAGTTCAATCTTGGTCTCATCAGACCAGAGAATCTCATTTCTCATAGTCTGGGAGTCCTTCATGTGTTTTTTGGCAAACTCTATGCTGGCTTTCATGTGTCTTGCACTGAGGAGAGGCTTCCGTCGGGTCACTCTGCCATAAAGCCCCGACTGGTGGAGGGCTGCAGTGATAGTTGACTTTGTGGAACTTTCTCCCATCTCCCTACTGCATCTCTGGAGCTCAGCCACAGTGGTCTTTGGGTTCTTCTTTACCTCTCTCACCAAGGCTCTTCTCCCACGATTGCTCAGTTTGGCTGGACGGCCAGGTCTAGGAAGAGTTCTGGTCGTCCCAAACTTTTTCCATCTGAGGATTATGGAGGCCACTGTGCTTTTAGGAACCTTGAGTGCTGCAGAAATGATTTTGTAACCTTGGCCAGATCTGTGCCTTGCCACAATTCTGTCTCTGAGCTCCTTGGGCAGTTCCTTTGACCTCATGATTCTCATTTGCTCTGACATGCACTGTGAGCTGTAAGGTCTTATATAGACAGGTGTGTGCCTTTCCTAATCAAGTCCAATCAGTTTAATTAAACACAGCTGGACTCCAATGAAGGAGCAGAACCATCTCAAGGAGGATCAGAAGAAATGGACAGCATGTGAGTTAAATATGAGTGTCACTGCAAAGGGTCTGAATACTTATGACCATGTGATATTTCAGTTTTTCTTTTTTAATAAATGTGCAAAAATTTCTACATTTCTGTTTTTTTCTGTCAAGATGGGGTGCTAAGTGTACATTAATGAGAAATAAAATGAACTTTTTTGATTTTGGCAAATGGCTGCAATGACACAAAGAATGAAACATTTAAAGGGGTCTGAATACTTTCCGTACCCACTGTAACTGCTAAAATAATTAATCTAACTGTAAATGTGCTGTAAGAATTATCCATGTGTAAAAGTTGTTATCCTACTAAAGCTCTCTCTCCTATTCCCTTCTCACTAATCAGCCCTGTACTATGTGAATATCAAAATACACTCATTAAGAGATGACATGATATTAATAAATTATTTGGATCTGCCTACAAGGGCGCTGAAAGAGAAAATAACACTTTCTATTAATTGCTTTTCTTTTCCAGAGGAGGTTCAGAGGCTACACGAGGAGCTGAGGGAAAGAGAGAGGGATGAATTGAGCAGGGGACAAAGTCCAGGAGCAGTGAGAAGGATGGAGCAGTGGAGGAAAGAGGTTGGACGCGAGCTGAGCAGTCTGCGGGGACACATCACCAGAGCCACGTCGCTAGGCAACCTGGAGGATAGGTGCAGTAGGGGCGGAGCTGCAGATTAAATTGATGATAGGTCCAGCTAATGATTGGGACTAGCAGGAAAATGTTTGTTCTTCATGTAAAATTCTGGAAAGTTTTCATATACAAAGGCATTTTATTTTTGTGAAAGGAGGTGTAGAAGAGAAGAAATGAAGACAGCATTTTATAACCACTTTTCTTTCTTTTTCCAGCTTCAGCTCAAAGCTTCGCCGCGAGGAGCTGGAACACCTGAGGAGAGAGGTGGACCTACTGAAGACATGGCTCAGTGAGACACGCATGCATCATACCCTTGTATTGATTCTGCATGACTGCACATGCCCTAAGCCCTGTGCTGGTCTGCAAAGAAAGACATGCACAGTCTTGCTCACAAAGTCTGCTCTTCAATTTCATCTTGACAGGGAGACAGGAGGACGACGTTTTCCTCCAGCAGGCAGAAGCCAGAGAGACCAGGAGGCAGTACGAACACAGCTGCAAGGTACGCACACATTGTATCACACCGGTTGTGTTTACTTGTGTGGTTTGTAGTCCTTCAGATCTTTAACCTTCCCTTTGTGTGCTTTGCTCAGACTCTGGAGGAGCTGACAGACAACTACAGAACACACAGCACTGATCTGGCTAAGACTGTCTCTCAGTATTCACACACACAGCAAGAGGTCCGCCAGCTCAGGTACATGTGTGAGCGTGTGCATGTGTGAGCGTGTGCATGCATGCATGTCCAGGGTTACTGCCTTGCCTTTCTGTGGCCTAACATGCTGTGTGTTGCACTGAATCTCTTGCAACAGAGCAACAGTGTCACAACTAAAGGAGGAGCTTAAGAGTCTTATTGTTCGAGAACGTGACGCAACACCTTTACTGTCAGGACACATAGTAGGCAAGTCTCACTGCTTCCCTGGCTCTCTCACACACTTACACAGTATGAGAAGACTGATGTTGTATTTCTCTGGTCAGGAACTTCATCACTCCCTCACAGCCCAGGTATAGGGGTCAGAGTTGAAGAGTCAGATTGTGACTCCGAAGAGTTTAGCCCAACACCGAGCCTGGCCGAGGTCAGCTCTGATGATGATCTGTCATGGCTGGAAGACAAAGACTCTGGTAAGGATAAAAGAAAACACAGGGCTGCACAGCACACCTACAGGTACAGTGTGCTGAGTCATCAACAGCACATGCTCCTGTTTTCTGTCTACCTACATGCACAGCAACACAAACATGTTCAGACAATTGCGCCATCCAACAGAGAACATTACGTGGGGCACCAGATGGGCACAGACTGATGACGGTTGTAGCAAGCTGGGACATGTGGTTTTCCCTCCTGTGCCCCCTCCTCCCACACATCTGCCTCAGCCTTTCACTCTGATTCATCTCAGTACATCTGACTCAGTGTGGAAAGCACTGGTCTTTGTTTACCCTTTCAGAATACAGTTAGTATTAGTATTCCTGTAAGTACTTACTAAGTATTGGTGGGACATTTTTGGAAATGTGCTTACTTGCTTCTTACTGAGAGTTGGATGAGAAGACAGAAGGAAGATATTAGATGCAGAGTTTCTGCAAGTTGCCTTGCAACCTAATGGCACATAACATAGCTTATTATACAACTAGTCCTTCCTTCTATTATGTTTCCCTATGGATTAAACATAGGAGATATAACATGTCGGTTAGTGAGCTTTAGAGGTGGTAAATCAGATTTTATAACCTCTGGGCAGAGCCAGACTAGCTCTTCTCCTAATTTCTCCTTTTCTTTAGCTAAGGTAACTGTGTCAAAACTCCTGACTGTCCTGACTCTATGTGTACTGTATAGTAATGAGGGTGGAATTGAACTTCTCATCAAGCTCTTGAAATTAAAATGACTAAGTGTATTTCCCAAAGTGTCATCTTATTCTTATATGTCACAAAAGGAGATTCCAAAATTAAGGCAAGCAAGCAGAAACATTACAAATGAAAGAAGACAGGAGGGTAATGTGGAGATGCACAGCAACAGTTTCTACTCCCACTGTGTTTCTGCTGTCATTTCCTCTTCAACAGTCTCAGTAAAGCTGTTTCTTGCTAAACTGTGTACCCTGTGTTTGTGTGTTGGTGCACATACACTCCTCACCCCTGAGACCTGCTGTAGCAGAAGGTTGATGTTTCCGGAAGAGATTACAGTCTCTCCTCTAAATGGTTCCCCAGAGTGATTTGGGCCAACGAAGCCCGACTAATTTGACCATTCTATCCACACACACATACACACACGTACTTTCATACCAATACACAATTGTTATGGGAAAACAGTTGAATGCGATCTGGCCTTATTTCATACTTTAAAGCAGAAGCACTCACTCAAATGATCTGCTCCTCTGCTCTTCACCTCTACCAGCTCTTCACCAGAAGCCACGAGTACGTCTGAGCATTCAGTCCAGACGGAGTCGCTTCGCTGGCCCTGTGTCTGATCTAGAGGAGGAGGATGATGTTGATGATGAATGTGGTGATCTCCTTGATGATAATGTGATTCCAGATTTAGGATCTGATCTAAGTCTTATTGACCTCTAAGCTGTTAAAGGTAATGTTTTGTATTTTTTCGGATCAAGTCAGGCATTTTTTTTTTTGGAGTAGCAGTTCTGTCTCAAAACCTAAAACTTTAAAAATAGAAAGAGTCCGGATGACATAGCCATATGGCTTATTTCCTATGTAGTCCCAAGGGAATGGGAAAACAAACAGAAAAAGCCAATAGCAGACTTGGCATAGTATGTAGAGTTATTGCTGTTGCTTTACGCAACAGCTTAGATATGTCTGATACATTGATACCAGTGGGGGAATTTCTTTTAGTGTGGGAAACTCAAATGCTATTTATAATTATTTATTTAAATAAAGAGAACAGATGGGAAATCAGGCAAATCATAGTTTCAGTCTAGTGTAGCCTTTTTTTTATTGACTTTGTAATGCCTCTCTACTCATTGTTTAAACCATCTGCTCCCATGTGACACCCAGTCCCCTCCTACCACAGCATGCTGGAACAAACCGCCAAAAGATTTAGCAAATATTAACTTGTTCATGTGTCTTTGTTTGAAACAATATTCATCAAAGTTTCGTTTTCCCTCATTTGGTTGGTGATGTTCACTAGAGGTTGAGGACTGCACAGACCATACAAACTGCTAAGAACTGTGATTGCTACAAATTCTTTAAATAATCTGCAGTAACGGTTTCCACATGTACAGGCTGATAGGATGCTGGGAGTCAACTGCCCAGACAAAAAACTATTTTGAAAAGGAAAAAAAAAAAGTTGTTTTTTTTTGTGAGAACTTATCTAGAAATCAATTCATTTTATGATGGTAGCAGAGTTTTCTGTCAGCAAAGTAACCTTTTAAGTTTTTTGTGGTTTATTGCTTACAGGAAGCATGACTGTGTTTAAACCTTTGGCCCTTAAATTTTGAAAGCCAGTCGTCACCCAAAGGATATAATGTTTTCTTTGCATCCATTTCACACACCACCAATTATTGGTGCTATGAGGGTTTTTGGAAGAAGCACTGTGATTATCCTGCTAAACCACAAATTATAGTCAAGAAAGGATTAAAAATAGTTCTGTTTATGCTTTTTATGATTGTTAAGATGTATGATTGATTTGATTTAGTCAAAGTTTTGGCACCACTCCATTGATTTTCAGAATAAGAGCCTACACTATGCTTATATTGTCTTAAGCTGGTATATATTAATCCATTTTCTAAATAACAACCAGATGTAACTGATGCTGCATTTTAATACACTTTGATCATGTAGTGTACAGGAATTTATCATTTGTAAAAATTCACACTACTTTTAAAGTTCTGCTGATCATGTACTTCAGAATTTGAAATGCTACACCTTCCACTGTAGCAGGGTAATGGATGTTTAATGGGTTTTATCTTCCTGACATAATGTATCTTCAGTCCACAGGAATCTGATGAGTGATGAGGTTTTGATTCCTGGTAATGCAGCTGGAGTGAGGACAAAGAGAAATCAAAAACCATTACCATTTATCATGGCGCCGATGCTCCCTCATCTCAATTGCGATCTGTTTATATACACACAGCTCAGTTAAGACAGTCAAGACTCTTTATGCCGTCATGTCTGACACAAGTCACACTGTGCTTTGTGGCTTTGTGTCAAGCTGTAAATTATTTCAGCATCCAGATATCCTCCATCGAGGATCCCTGACCACAGTGCAGAGCCTCAGGGGAGCTGACTCACAGGATAGCTGTTCACTGGGATGTAAATATGGAGGCTTAGGTTGTAGAAGTGACCACAGATACTATTCAACTCATCCAGCAAAACAGACTGCTTGGCAGTGAGCAATAGCTCATTTTGAAAACTGTAAATTGCACAACAGTAACAAAGATAACACACTTGTCTTGTATAGCTGTTAACATTGTGGTTGAAGAGACATTTGAAAAAGAAAAGGGTCATTTATTTGTTATTGTGGCCCCATAAAGAATAAGCCTATTCTTCTGCAGCTTTATTGCATTTGCCAAGTTCTGTGCAGTGGTGCTGCAGTAAAGCTGATTCATTCGTTGAATGTCTGTAAAAGAAATGTTTTGTGTTTTGTCTCCAACAATAAAAGCCTGTATTAAAGTTGAAAAAATGGATCTTGGCTCTCTGTGTTCCTCTATAGTTCAGTGCAGTGTTTAGCTCTTTACAACAAACCATTAATAACAGATCTGAAAAGGGAATAAGAGGAAGTGCAGTACATGGTTTCAAAAACTTTTAATTACCAACAGACACCAGCAGTTCACAATCCGCATCTGACTGCAAAGCCTCATTATGTATTCAGGGCACTTACAGAAATGGACAAACACAGGACTTTACAGGCAAGTTTAATACTAATATAAAGTTCAAGAGTCTAATTTAGAATTAGATGTACAGATGGGTGAGAAATTGTGAAAAAATAGCTTCACAGACTGTTTTATGTGTGAAAATGTTAGTCATATCTTTTGGCCTTCACATTCACCAGATCTCAACCCACCATGTTGGACACGCTTTCCTGCTACATTTAATGTGTCCAAACCTTTGGTGCCATTTGAAGGCCCTCTCCACCTCCATCATCAGAACATCAAATGAGACAATGAGTGGCATCTCTGCCAAACAGAATCTAAGTTGTTCTGGTGGATTAAAACCCTATGAAGATACATTGTTTTGCCTTTAATTTGCCACCCATATGCAGTTCTTCATGGTACAAAAACTTGATGTATTGATACATAGGCTCTATCCTATATAAACAGGAGCTATGTGTATTTTGTATGAGTGTGAGTTATTCTGTCATCCTGTGTGTGTCTCACTTCCACTCATGTCTTCCTGCCATTTTCAAAGCAAATATACAGCAAGGTTGATACACAGTAAACTCAGTGCCTGCTGGAACTAAGGTGCTGTCAGCTCAGTCCATGTAACATTAATTATATGTTTGTGTCTGGTAAACGCTAAAACAGCAACCTGTCTTTTTGTGATGCAATCATCAGTAGTTTTTTACATTGCCCAGGACAATGCTAACACTGTAAAGGCCATTGTGAGTGTTTCATAGTGAGCATGCTCAAGGCAAGTCTTCAAACACAGGCAAGTCAGAGCAGCTGCCTGGCCCTCAGTGCCATGAGATATTACAAAGTACTGGGAATGACTGGTAAATCTGGAAGTTAGTTGGTTTGAGTATAAATACAGTATAGAATAAGAGCTGTTCCTTTGCTATGTAAGGCACTCTTTCCTGCAATTAAAGACTCTGGGAAATAAACAAAAAAAAAAATCACTTCACATGTGAACATCTGACTAAAAGGCAGCAGGACCTCTAATACAGAAAGGAAACTCTTTAAATATCCTGTTGTGCCTTCAAAACAAACATACATGCACACACACCTACAAGGCACACAATGCTACGCCTGCATATATGTACACAAGCAGAACAAAATTCTTTTCTTTTTTTTCATACAAAAAAATAGTTGTCCACTTTCTCTCCTGAAAAGAAAACTAATAAAGTGCAACCTCATCAGCACTGTAATCAGGCCGTTATGTTCATTTGTCTTCTCTGGGCTCTCGGTCAGACTGTTAGACCACACAGGACAGGTTGATTCAGTGTCCAGGCGTAAACCCATGCAGTGATGGACACAACTGATAATGTTGCTCCTCCTTTACACCTACTCTTTTCACCTCCAGGAAAATAAAAATCTATCAGCCTCAACAACACTCAAAGATGGGCTGAAAAATATTAAGCATACAACATTGAAAGGAGGTGTTGACATAATTTGTAATTACAGACACCAAAACAGACTTTTTCCAATGGGACCCCATCATGGGTAATGTCTTCATTGTCCATTGCAGCTTAATTCAAGCCTTTTCCTACCTGTTGGTGAACTGGATAAATGAAAGCAATCCAGAAGCTTGCTCACACCTACCCAGGATACTTTCTGTTTCTGTTTGGTGCAGATTAAGGAAAAGAGGCCAGGTTCAATGACCACTGTGGCACGAGCCCGGCTGGTATTTAGGTGCCAAAATTTCAATCATGCCTCCATCAGTAGCTGTACATGGATAAGGGTGTGTCCTCCATCATATCGTCCTATGCAGAAAAAAATGGAGTAACATAGCAATTAATTACACATACAGTATGTCTGCACAAGTTGAGTGTAAAAAAAAAAACATGGCTTGGTTTTCTACAGGGTTAAGATAGGGTGAAGACTGTATCCTATCTGATTCCCATGTTTGCAGTCATTATGCTAGGACAACATGGCTAGATTTGGTATGAAGACAGCAGTTTAACCAGTAAATACTGGTGAGGTCACATCTGTGCTTAATGATATCTGACAGACTGAACCTATTCACAGAGATGACACTGTGGGTGTTGCTTGGACATCATGGATGTGCTCACCATAGGTAGATCCTGCAGCCTGCGGAACTCCGGCTGGTTGCCTCTTCGGCGCAGTTTGAGGAAGAGGAGCAAAGCAATAATGACAGCAGTGATGATGAAGGCTGACACCAGGCCGGCCAGGAGGGGGTCTAATGTGGGAGACTCATGGACCATTGTCGCTGAAGCAAAATAACAAAAGAGACACATCAGCAGGGCAAAATCCTCTGTTAACATGCAGCTGCCTGAATAAACAAGCTGGCATCGCACAGTTAAACGTGGATATTACTTTGACTTAACATAGTGCAAAAGCACAATTACAGCTTCTTGAATGGCAATTTAATGCTGTGGCTGGAGCTAAATATAGATGCCACAGCAGCAAGTTGAGCTCCAGTGTTCATGGTGCAGCTCAGGACAGAAATGTCAAACAGGATGATGATGCTAAGCTTGGCTGTACAGCACTGTTGAACAAGCACATATATTCATAGGATATTGTGTTTTTAGATTTATAGTCAACTTCTTTACATGGCATATGCATACACTACAGAATGTTTTCGTTTCCTTTAAGAGTGCACGCTTGACCGTTCATGTTCATGATTTTGTGTTTGTATATTTCTGTGGAGGAGGAGCTTATGTCTGTATTTGTGGTCGTGTATTGCTGTATATGGAAGTTGCTAGGGAAGACTGTTTTGTAAACTTGGCCCTTTTTTATATCCTTTGGTCAAAAGTAACAACAACCACAGAAACCAGTGAATGCTCTCTGTCCCTTTGGCTAATGGAAACAGGAAAGGTGCCAAGTGTGGTTTAATAAAACCACACAGAGTCAGAGAAGATTTAGACAGTTGATGTCTTAACTGTTTCCTTCCTTTTTCCTTTCAATGAGGACAGCCTAAACCTGGAGAGTTATCTCTAAAGTATAGATACAGAAAGATAAAGTGTGAATATCTAAATCATTTAGTAGACAAGCAAATGCAAAAGGAGTCAAAACAACAACAAAAAAACATGACAAAACAGAGCATTCTCAAAGCCTGGAGTCCCATGACTGCTTGTGGCCCTTTCCCAAACAGAGCCGTAATTGTGGAGTGCTTGGTGGTGACGGTGCTTGTAGAAGATGTGGACGGGGGATGCGTGGCGTGTCTTTGTGTTTTGTGTGTCTGTGTGTGTAGATGTGAAGACTGGTTTGTGCTGGAAAACAAAGAACAGTGTTGCCTTTGTTGTGAAGCCAGTTCACTTTTGGCTCTGTCAATATCCAGGCTGCAAATAGTCCAGAACAAATTTATACACCAAAACAGAAAAATGTTGTGCACTTACTGTCACCCCCCACGTTGAGCTGGGACGGGGTGTCGACGTGGGCTTTAGCCTGGGCGGAGGGGCTGCTCGGTGGTGTGAGGGTGGACTTTGGTTGAGCTTGTGGTATGTCAGATTGTGAAGAAACGTGTGGAGACTCAGCAACGGGGGTCACTTTGGTGCTGGATGTTGAATTGGTCTGGGTGCTGGTAGTATGGGCGGTGGTGCTTTGATGCTTTGGCTGTTCAGGTGTTGGGACAGAGGTGGATGAGTGAGTTCTGGTGTGGCTGGGCTGGTCTGAGGGTGAGATGGAGTCAGGAGGTAGCGCTGCAGGATGATGTGATGTGTTTGATAATGGTGTTAGAGATGGTGTAAGATGTGTCAGTGTGTCTGCTGCGGCAATGCTGGCTGTGGTTGGGGGGCTTGTAGCAGTGGAGGTCGGAAGGATGTGAGAGGTGGTGACAGGGCTTTCAGAAGGAAGAACTAGAGACTTTGATGTCGACTCGTCTGTGCGGTTCCCATTGTTTTCCGAACTGACATCTACTGAGGGAGGGATGATGAGAAAGAGAAAGACAACATTATTATCATCGTTCTAATGCTGTACAGTGTGTCATCAAGGTAGCATAAGCTACATTTCATTTATATGTTATTTGTATGTTTGAGGTATTAAAAGGCCAGTTCACCCAAATATATATATTTTATTATACTTTACTAGTGATATGTAGCCATGCTAGGTAGTTTGGTTTCATTTGTCCAGGTTTTGAGAAATATGTCTCAGCATAGATGGCAGTGTCTTTCTGTTGATTGGTCCACCACTAAAAATGACATATCTCAAAAACATAAATGCCATGAAATTTGGTGCAGACATTCCTGGTCCTCAGAGGATAAACCACAATGTGGCTAATACTTCTGGTTTTGAGTGAAATGTCTCAATAGCTACTGACATTCATCCAATGCTTTGATTTATGACACTCCCAACACCCACTGCTGTACACTAATGTTTTGTGCTCTTATATAAATGTAATCATGCTAACCTGTAAAACTAAAATGGTAAACATGGGAAACATTATACCTGCCTGGCATTAGCATCATCCGTTAACATTTAGCATTTAGCATTTAGTTCAAAGCAGCTCTGCCTGAGTACAGAATCACAGAGCTGCTACCAGACTGACTGTGTTGTCAAAGTGCAATTTTTTAATGCTGTGAACAGCACAAATGACAGTCCATTCCCTTCCTTTGTGATGGCCTGGAGGCAGAAGACTAGAGGTCAAATATAAAACCAGGTCAAATAAAACCACATCTGTCTGAATGGCAAGATGACACAGCGATAACCACTCTTTAAGTTTATAATAGTAAATTGTCTTTTCAAAATTAAACAAAGTGCCTAAAAGTGTGTGCTAGGCTGTGAATATGTTCATGCGTAATGTGTGAAGCAGCACTGGAGGGTGTGAAGGAGCAGGCAAGCAAGAGTGTGTGTGTGTGTGTGTGTGTGTGTGTGTGTGTGTGTGTGTGTGTCTGTGAAGAGTGTTTCACTTCTAGCTTTCTCACCCCCTTGTGAAAAGTCACACAGCATTTAATCACTTCTCTCTTCAAAACCATTGCTTCAGAGCCAACTCTTTCTCCAAGTGTGTTTTACCATGGGACTGCACCTTATTTCATTAACTCAGTCATACCTTCTTTATTTTCCTCTTTTACTTTTATCTTACGCCATCTCTAACACCATTTCCTTCCCTGTGCTGAGCTTTTGGTCTTTGCCTGTGTTGTGTTAGTGGAAAACAGAGATAAGGACTTTAAATATAGCTCCTAAAGCCTGGGCCGCCTGCCGCTGGACTTCCAACAAAATTCTCCTGATGTGTGACAAAACCTCCCAACTAGCAAACCTCAAACGAACTGAAATAATAAGAGCAATATCCAATCACCTTTTAAGACATGTTTTCCAATGTCCTCATACCACAGACATGACTAGACGTGACTTTTTTAACTTTCATGCCTTTATGATTTTCTTATAGTGAATAATAGAAATAAGAGTTGAATAGTTACCGTTATCTTTCTTTGGTTCAGGTGTACTTGTGTTCCTGCTTGTGTTGCCGGAACTAGAGTTTGTTTCCAGGCCATTTAGTGTTGAAGCAGGATGACTGGTGAAGTTCAGGTTAGAAGGAGGCACAAGGTCTGGAGCTGTGGTCTTTGCAGTCGGCAAAGTGTCATGATCAGCATTGTTGTTTTCTAGAGAAGAGAGGACAGTGATGATATTGATTTGTTAACTATTCCAAACAAATATGAGGCACACAAGGAATTTGCTTCCGATACAGTGGCTCTTAGTCTGCTTGTCAAATATGTTGTAGGATATTAGTCAACACAGGGAGACGTTCGTCCAAGCCCCCAGATTGGAAACCACTGAGCTAAACTGATACTGAAATTACAGTACAACGCAGTCACATTACTGTAAGACATAATTTCAGAGTATGAGATAAATGCATAAAGATGGAATCTGACTTTTACTTTGCATGGCATCAACTACATCCCACATGAGACATATGTAATTTTTGGTCTTTAAAGTAATATCATTTTAATGAAGACCTTCAACCTCTCGTGTTCTCGCTCTTCCCTCTCAGCCCTGATTGCCTTGGCACTGCTGTACAAGACTTCATTTCTGTTTTCTAACTGCTTCCTTTTGATGAAGACCAGAGCAGTAATGTATTGTAATGTCATTACTGTTCCATAACACACTGCCATGATGCCTTTCATTACCTCTGTAATCACTCATGCACCCAATCAGCACACACACACACACACGGTGAGAGCGAGGAAGAGAGACCTGGTTGAACTCTAAATGATACAAAAACAGACACACTCGTAAATAGACAGAGGTGTTTGGCTCTATAATACTGGCCTTGTTCCCTCACTTTTACTCCATTAGAGCTGCTTAGGTCAAATCCTAGAGTAGTATGTCTGTTTATATATACATATGCGTGTGTGTGTGTGTGTGTGTGTGTGTGTGCGCGCGCATGTGTGCGTGCAGTGGATTTATAAAGGGAACCTCTGTTTCCACTGCTGAACACTCCTTTCTCCAGATGTTCCAGGGTCTTACTCACAATCTTTCAGGCCAGTGCAGCATGTGCCTGGGGAAATAGCTCCTGCTCACTTCTTGACCCTGGCAGTGAGAGGAACAGCCAACCGTTTCTGCTGCTTCACTACTAGCAGCGTCATCAGTAACACCACTGTGTGAAACCAGTCTAACTGCTTCTGAAAAAAAACTATAACTGGTTTCAGAGCTTGTGACTGAGTCAATAAGAGAACATTTTCAACTGATTTTCCCTTTAATAGAAGTCAAAACAACTGCGGACTGAAACAGCTACATGTTTATTGCCCTTTGGCCTTTTCATCTGGACTTTTTAAAATTGTATACCAGCAACATGTTTCCAGTCCTAGGTGTTACTATGCTACATGTGAGTGTCTTAGGACACTACAGTGACTCGGTTATGATTCTTAACAGGACACAACCAGAAATTATATGCACATAGAGCATACAAGTTATTGTGTAGGTCTGTTGAATCTTAGTGGGAAATTTTTATTTAGATCTTTGTGAGGTCCAGATGCCCTTTGCTGAGAGAAACTGAGAGTGTTTTATTTTTCTGGATAGAAATGGACTTTAATGAATATGGGAATCTTAATAAAATTCAAACAAAAAGAGAATTAATGCTCCAGAAAAACTGAATTCAAATCAAGTTCTCATTCTAGTTTTGGTTTCACTTCAGTACTATATTATTATACACATATATTAGAGCCAAATACAGCTAACATACTGTCTGGTCACAGTGAAAACTGAACTGGCAACAGTGGCACTGCTTTAAAATCTGTTCATTATGTGCAATATGCACTACAGAGGCAAGCCAATTAGAGTGAACCCAGAGAATTGGCAATGTGCTGCTGCACAGTTAGAGGTGTCATTTAATACAAAGTACTTCCCTGTTAATTTACAGCTAATAAATGTCCTCCAGTGGAACCATGTTATTTTCTATTCATGTGAAATTCAGCTTGAGGATCTGATGGGACAGTTCGGCCCAATAAAATCTTTTCAAATGTCAATAGCCCCATTTTCCTTTCATGTGAGAGGTTCTGATGGAAGGAGAGAGAGGATGGGAGGAGAGAAAGTGTTAGGAACTGGGAGAGAGAATGGGGAAGGTGGGTGAGAGTGAAACACAGGGTGTGTGAGAGGTATGTAACTGTGGTGAATGCAAGAAGAGGAAGAATAAAGGTGGGGGGAGGGAGAAGGTGATGTGAGATTTGAAAAGGTGTGAGGCTGTTTAAACAAAATAGAATCTTGGCTGAAGAAAGGAACATTTAAATAAAGCTGAAGACAAAAGGGGGCAGGTGTGAAACTCAAACATTTAGCCTGAGGTGGCAGAAAGTGTTCCTCTGATCCCAAAGGTTGAGAGAAACACAAGAGGAACTAGGATGGTCACAGTGAACAAACAGGAACAAGGATGGCATTTCACTATAAACTCACTTCAGCCCCGAGTTTACACCTTAACATCTGTAAATCTCAAAGAAACACCGCTGTCTGGCAGGTGAGCTTGTTGTGTGTGTGCGTGTGTGTGTATGTGCGTGCGTGCGTGCGTACGTCTGTGTGTGTGTGTGTGTGTGTAAGTAACGGGTGCCGTTATGACAATTTTTCCCCCATACTAATGGCTAAAGTATAAACAAATTGTTTCCTACCGTGTTCTGCTGATCCCAACTTAACGAGCAGCAGCGCACAAAGAGCAATCCACAATTTGGTCTCCATCATCTCTGTCCTCTCGCGGCACGGTAAGAAAATACCAAAAAACAAACGATGTTCCTCCGTCTTTTTTTTTTCTTTTTTTTTGTCTTATCCACAGCCCGAGACCAGACTTTGACTGAGTTGTTTAAAAATCCCAGGGAGCTTGATACACTCCTGCCCACTACAGACAGCAGCTCTGCCAGTGTGTGCGTGGCTGAAGGGACTGAAGGAGGAGTGTGTGCGTCCTCTCTCTCTTCCTCTCTAGAAACTCTGCCACGTGTTCCCAGTTCAACATAGTCAGTGTGTCTGACTCTGTGCCATGATTTCTACTCTGTACAAACACTGACACCTACCTACGCAGCGCACAAGGGCATACGGAGCTTACCAGTTACAGAAAACCATGCAGATATCTTTCTATAGTCTCCACTACAAGTCTCCACTAATGGATTTGAGTTTTTCACATATGTTGAAACAGGCCATATTTCTTCCGTATGGAATATGAAGCATTTAGTCTATTTTTTCTATCTACTGAAACATCAACATTGTAAGTTTCCTTTGCGATGTGTATGTGAGGATATTTCAATGGAGAGAGAGTGGAATTCGATTGTATTGTATTGGATTGGATTGAATTGAATTAGATTGGATTGGACTGAATTGAACTGGATTGGATTGGATTGGATTGGAGTCATTTAATTAATCCTCTAAGGGGAAAGTCATCTGTTAACATGGACAACAAAAAACAAGAACGACTACAGTACAAGATACAACACACAACAATCAATGTTGGCACCGGGCATAGGCCTACTTATTCACTGCCAGTGCGCAACAATCCACCACAACCTCGACGATAGAATGGCAAATACAACACAACTAATCTGCAAATATGCAATTTGCAAAAGAATGCATGAAAAAAAATAGTAGTGCTTATTAAAAAGTGTAATAGCTGCAGGAAAAAAGGATCTCCTAAATCTTTCTGTGGATCATCTGAAGAAGTTCTGGCAGTCTTGTTGGTCTTTATAAAAATACTGTGCAGAGGATGATCCTCCCGTACCAGAACTCTCCTGGGTTATCTACTCTAAAATAACCTCCAGAGAACTAGAGTTTACGACAACTAGGAACCAGTTTGGAAATGCTTACAGTAGTTTTCGTCATGGATATTGTTGCAATCATTATGTTGTGTTTTTGCACCTATTTAAATCATTTATCAATCATTTATAATAGGCGCGATTAAGGATAACATGAAGTCTTTGACATAGCGATGTTATTAGTTAGCATTTTATGAATTAACCTTTCATTTTAGGTATTAGAGTTGATGCAGAAGCTTGAACAATGCTTTTTCGTGACTGGTTTTCTACAGGGCTTTTCACTGCACTCTGATGTCTCATTTTGCGCACATGGCGGCGCTGTTACTCTACATCCAAATCTGTTCTTAAAAAGTACATACTTTGCTGATCAGGACTGTGAAAACCACACTGTATTTTTAGTATTTCTCTAAAAGCTGCAGCCCCAGTGAGCGTAAGAGTACAGCCACAGCTATGTCATTCCCCTCTACTGAATTCCTGTGAAAGTGATGATGAGAATAATTTACTAAATAATTTTGTATTTGTAACAAACATAGAAGGTAGCAGTAACATTAATCCCAGGAATGCATCCTACAAAAGGATTGAACTGTTCAGAGCAGCTGCGTATGGGGTTTGGTTTTCAATTCAATAAGATAACCAGCACTATTTAATCGTTTTTTAGTTATAATATGTCTATCACATCGTTATTTTATAGGTCTATATTTGTTGTAATGTGTTTGAAATATGTTTGTTCAAATAGACCATATTACTTCCGTATGGAATATGAAGCATTTAGTCTATTTTTGTAGATACTGAAACATCAACATTGTACGTTTCATTTTCGGTGTGGATGTGAGAATATTTAATTGGAGAGAGTTTTCCGCATTCAAATGTTGATCACATGGGAGATTTTTAAAAAAGCACTATCGAGAATTAATGAACAATAAACAAACCAAACGTGTCTGTCAAGCCCCTGTGTATGCTCCACCTTTGGGAACTTTATAACATCGCAGTTTTCCCATTGTTATTGGGTGGTCCGTGACCAATACGCTGAGATATTTCCCACGGCGCCTGAATGCAGCAGGAAGCTCCGGTGACGGAGCGGGCAAAAAGCGGCAGGGAGCTGGCAGCATCGTCTCATACCGTCGCAGGACAGAAAGGTGTGAAAATATTGCTCGTCTAGACAGGCTAGAGAAATGATACGGAGATGGTGGTGTTTTGATAACATTGTCATACTCTGATAATGCTAGTACGGCTGTCTCGCTTGGTTGTATTTGGCTGTACAGTAGCGCCAACTTAAACGCATTGCTACGTTAGCTTAGTCTAGCGTTAGCATAGTTGCGCTAGCTGTTGCTATAGAATTTTACCATAGTGGTTAGCATCAGTTAAGAGCTAATGTTAGCGTGCCGGTTAGCTTCTCTTGTCACCCTTAAACCTAAAGTGATTATATCTTCTAGCTGACTTAGACATTCCGATTACTATTGTGGATATATTTTTGGAATTGGCCGTGTCTAGAAAGAGAAGTTTAACGCAGGCTACTAGCTCCTGAACGTATTTGCTCCTCTTTGATCGTTTGACAGCTCCGTGCCAGCGGAGACATGGAGACGCCGGGGAGGACAGCAGCCACACCGGACGCCCTGGACTTCACCGTGGAAAACGTAGAGAAGGTGGGTTTCTACGCCAGTTGTCATTCAGCAGCCTCTGGGGCACCGGGGCGTCTCCGTACTGACTAAGCGGTCATATTTCGGGTTGAACAGATTGAAAAGAAAATGCTGGTTTTGCCTGGAAGCCACATAATATAGCTAAACATATAACTGTACATATTATTCGTATGGAGAAATATTGTCATAATTTGCATAACGTTACAGGGATGCAGCCCATTTGTGACCATAACACCTCTCCTCATGTCTCCTTAGCTTAAGTAATACTCAGAAAGAATGAGCAGGTGACAGTAAAACAGCAGGTTGTAGCACATCGGTTCTTGGCCATCTCTGTCATTGCAAATCGATGTTTGGTTCTTGTTTTCCTGTGTGTGTGCGCGCGTGCGCGTGCTTGTTGACTGTGGCTGCCAGGTTGCTGTGATGAATCTCCCTGCTGGGTGGCCACTGACTCCAAGGTGAGGGGATGGGTGGGGAGACAATAGGGAGGATGGAGAGTGAGAAAGGCCCTCTGTGGAGGAGCAGAGTTGATGTGATGAGTGGAGGGAGGGGAGGAACAGGGTCCATGTCTGTGACAGTGCCATTAAAGAAAAAGGAGGAGGTGAGAGGAAGGTGGCGACACGACAGATATTATTAGAGGCGGTTATGGGAGAGAAAAGCACATTCCTGTGGGTAAAATGGCGTGGTCTGGTACTGTGCTTTGTGGTGTAATAAAGGAGGAAGAATGACAGTAAGCAAGGTCCTGAAGACCCCAGCCCCATCACTATGAAAATCTCTTATTTTATTTCATTTTTAAAGTCAGAGAGTGATGTCTGTAAAGATGTATTGTTTTATGATTTGGTGGTGGTAAAGAAAAAATACAAAACATTTCCTCTCATTTGATCATATGAACTAAAATTGTAGAAAACACTTGTACATACTGTATTAATAACTGAGTAAATCTATAATTTATGCAACCTTAGGGTTATAAATAATTTGTTATGGTGTCTCAGATTAATTCTTAGTAAAAGTAACTGATACCCAACCTTCTTGATTTGCATGGATTTTTTTCATTGAGGCAACAGTTCTAACCTCCAACCCACCCATTTATCATTCAGTGATTTGTTTTGTTTTTCTGGATTTGTACAGTTTAAGGTTCATTTTTCAGATATGTTTCCATTAGCATTCAGTGTGCTCCAAGCAGTACGGTGCCGTCAGTAATCTTATTAGCTTATAAAACACGACATACAGCATGTCCCGTGTCACGTCCTGTGTAGGCTATGAGTACTTTGTAATTACACTGCTCTTTCAAAACTGAAGGGCATTGCTGAACTATTTTAGAGCCCAAACACTCTATAAACTTAGAGTCTTTGGGTAAGATGATTTTTTTTTTCTTTCAATATTTTTATTTTTATATAGATAATTTGGCTCAGATGACATATTTGCACTTAATTGGTTATGGAATTAGCATGATGCTGTTTGTTTGTTTAGTGGAATAAGAGGGAGACCAGAGGTTTCTTTGGAGTCTGTTTACCTTAAATTCACTTCATGAAGAACTGTGGCGAATGGGAAGTTCATTCAGCCACAGACTAATTCCTCCTAAAGCCAAGACTGAAAGATTCAGGAAGTCTTTTGTGTCCATGGCCATAAGACTCTGTAATTCCTCAATATAAACAATAACGCGCGCGCGCGCGCGCACACACACACACACACACACACACACACACACACACACACACACACACAACCCCCCCAAATAATTAGTTAATTACTTTATTACTTTATTAATTACTTTATGAATTACTATTAATCAATATAATTTAAATAATCTCAAATTTAATAACTGCTGTAACAACTGAATTTCCCCTTGGGGATTAATAAAGTACTACTTCTTCTTCTTCTAAATCATCTTATTAGCATCTGTATCTGACCACTATGTTAATGTCTTTGGAAGGATCTGAGATGTTTACCTATTATTGCACTCTTCTCTGCCAAACTGTCACAGCAGCAGTTAACTGTAAATACACACACCATTGTCACATCAATACAGATTCATATAACTCAAATAGTAATAGTAAAAGAGATCAGCAATGAAAATTTGTTGTTTTTGTTCAGCAGGATGTGGTGGAGATGATGGTTCCTGGCCCAATATTTGTATGTGTACAATAGAAAACCTTTTGTTCACTGTTGAGTCTGTGAAACAAAGTACCACATTGTCCATTTGTATAATGAATGGTTTCTTATGCTTCCTTACATTTCCGCTCAACTATAATTAGCTTTACATTCACTATCCATCCAGCAAGTGGGTTTTATAGGAAATTCAGAGCTCTGCATTCTGCTGGTGATCAGTGTCGAGTTAGTATTTTGTAATTGTGTCCCCTTGAGACAAAAAGCCTCTGTACCACGAGAAGGAAACACAGCTCGGTACTGGTTCAGGAACTTGCCCATGGGGACTTGGGTGATTTCTGTTACCTCAACTAACTGTAATCAGCTGGTCACCCCACTACCCACGCATAATGCCTGCATAGGAGGCTATCAAGACCCATTCGGTAGAACATAGATCCCAGGTTCTTATGACACCTCTGCTGTTTGGAAACTATGTATCCAGGTGCTGTCTTTTTACTGTATAGTTTATGGATTTTTTTTTTAAAGCAGAGGAGATGAATCAACTCGCTGCATAACATATTACAGAACATAAGAGGGCAGAGGGAAATCTGACACTGAGAAAAGCTGTGTGGTGTATTCAGTAGATCTGTGGTGGCTGGAGAGGCTATTTCAGGAGGATGAGAACAATCATGATGAGTATTATTATCCTCTTACTCACAGAAATATACATGCATGGTAAACACAAGTTCTAGTGTAATCATTTGTTTTATTTTTTATGTTTTTAAAGTAGTTTGGGGCCAGTATTATACAGTATGTACCTTGACTCGGGGATCAGTCTTCTGAGGGGAAATGAAATAGTCCATGTAACTGGCATGTGCCTCTTAAGACATGTGGTACTAGGACTTATTTGCTGTTCATGTACTGTGATTTTATCACTATTGGCAACATGATATTCTTAATTTTGTCTTGGCTGTGTGCTGTCAACAACCACCCGCGCACACTTTCACACAAACTACTCTTCTTTGTTCTCTCATTATTCATCTTCCCCCTGCATGTTTTTGATTCTCACAGTTCTAGCACGGTGTCATGATGATGGGTCAGTGCTGTGGTGGTGCCTCCCTCAGCACTGCACCAGCACAGCTCAGCCACCACTGAAATGACTTTGAGTGTCACAGTAGTGGACAGATTGCTTGAAAACATAGTGAACATATAGCACATAGATGCCATTACCTGGTGTGTGTAAACACACAACAGAAAGATGTGTCGGAAGTGTGTGTGGGAGCAATCTTGTCCATTTATGTATGCCTGTGGGGAGGGAGATTACTTTGATTAGGATATGATTCACTTTACTTGTTTTTAAGCTTTAATAGATAAATAATTTCTCAAGGACATTGTCTACTACCTCATTGATTTATCTTTTGCTGTATTTATCTGATGCTGTAATTCTTCTGTCCTTGGTAGTGAGCACACAAGTGTATAGCAGCTCCATTAAATCCATGGTTATGTCTGAGAGCAGATGGTGAATCTGTCTAATTGAGCCATGGTTTTCAGCTGGCACCCCTCTTCCCCTCCCCCTCTTGTTGGAAAAATACAGGAAAGGAGGCTAATGACCTATGACAGTGTCTGCCAAGAGCACACCATCCTCAGGTGATGCCAGGTGGTTCAGTCAGGTTGTCACCACCTGTACATACAAATAGTAGCTTCAGCTGCAGCTAAACTCTGCAGATGATATGGGTATGCATGATTTTTGTTTTAAGAACCGTTTAATAATTGATTTGACAATAGCATTTGACAGATTACTGCTCCTTGTCTGATGTTTCTGGTGTATTCTGGGAGGAGACAGGCTCAGGTTCATTGTGAGATGATTAAGGCAGCAAAATGAACAGACTATATGGTGTCTTGTGTTTTTTTTATATATATACACATATACATACACACACACACACACACACACACACACACACATACACATACACACATACACAAACGCTGTCAGACACAGACCTGGCACTGTTTAGGATTGGATAGGGAGTGGTCTACAATCACACAGTGGACTGCGATAATTATCTACTGCTGCTTTGAACTCTGATATCTTAGGCTTGTTTACAGAAAGGGCAGACTGGAGCAGACAAAACCCTTTTTTGCTTTTTTGAGTGAAGGTATGATAATGAGTTGTGGAAAGACTGTGCCAACACAAACAGAGTCATATTTTATCAGTTCTGCCAGGCAGCTCTGTCCATATGAGTCTATTTACATTTAATGAAAAAATGTCTCAGAAATCTGAACATGGCAGAGACTGATGTTAGTAGATTATAGAGATCTACATACCCAAGAAACAGTCAAAGCCATGTGCATACTGGACATATGGTACCTGAAGCAAGTGCTATAGCTCACACACATTGCCAACAATCTGCTCATTAACACCCAGCCAGCCATGTTCACTCTCGAACGGTATATGGAGACATATATTTGCATTGGAGAATGGTAGACAGGTGAAGCAGCTTTTAGTCGATATTGATGCTGCATGTTTTGTACAGCTGCAGGTGCATCCTCGTACTCTGTGACTTATGTTTTTTTTACTGTATTATTCATCCTCCTTTGTTAGGCAGCCTAATTGTTTCTAATGAAAGAAAGAGGAGAAATGATCCTAAAAGAAGACTGAGATGATGATAGACCGTTGAGGGATGGAACGTAACATGCTGGTCAGTTCAAGCTGGAGGGGAGTCAGCAGAGGGAGAGAAATGAGAGGGAAGAGACAGGAGAGTGGCCGAAGGTGGAGGAATTGATGTGAACAGGCTTCAGGGTAAAAGATAAGGATCAGAAGCTCACTGAATAGATTTTCTTTTCCTGTGTTGCTTGGCAGACACTTAGTGCTGGCTGCCAGGGGTTTTAGTTCAGCAAGCATGTACATGTGTATGTATTTGTGTGTGAGACAGGGAGGGAAAAAAATGCATTTTTGAAGTGTAGTGCCTAAATCTCTCTTCTGGCACTGCCAGGATTAGAGGTGTCTGTTTAATTAATGCCCTTTTATTTCCCTCTTTTACATTCATCCTTTGTCTCCATTCTCTTTGGCTTGCTCTTTCTTGTTCTCCCTGCACTCATGTACTCAAACTACTCAGAACCATACTTCAGAGTGCTGTTTTCAGGTCAATGCTTTCTCCATTGTTCAGGTTTTAAATGTAAACCATCTACTCTGTGTATTTGCCTGTGAGTGAGGAAAAATATGTTCTTTTCTTAAGGTAACCGTCTCTTTCCATTAAATAAGAGCTCAAAGGACTGGCTTTGTCTTTTCAGTTGGTCTATTATGTCTGACACCCACTATGCTCAGTGTGTGGAATGTTAGATGCAAATATTTCTCACATTGACTTTGTTGTTCAAAAGTTGTTCAAATCTCCACAGACTGTGTGAATTCTTTTGACTTTTCTTAGTTTTATTTTTTCTTCCTTTCTCTCCAGGCCCTTCACCAGTTGTACTATGATCCCAATATAGAAAACAAGAATCTGGCCCAGAAATGGCTTATGCAGGCACAGGTTTCGCCTCAGGCCTGGCAGTTTTGCTGGGCCCTACTGAGCCCAGATAAGGTACAGTGAACACACATTCACATAGACAGACATACACTGAAAAAGGACAGTTTGCATTGTTTCCATCCATCTCTCACAGGTTCCAGAGATCCAGTACTTTGGTGCTAGTGCGCTTCATACCAAGATCTCTCGCTATTGGTCAGACATCCCCACAGACCAGTATGAGTCTCTAAAGACCCAGCTGTTCTCCCAGATTGCCTGCTTCTCTTCTGGCTCCAAGATGGTGCTTACTCGGCTGTGTGTGGCACTGGCCTCTCTGGCGCTCAACACAATGCCTGAGGCCTGGCCAGGTGCAGTGGCAGAGATGGTACGGGTGTTCCAGGAAGAAGGGGGTGGGGTGGATGGGCGGGCACGCTGCCTGGCACTGCTGGAGCTGCTCACTGTCCTGCCTGAGGAGTTCCAGACTAGCCGCCTGCCACAGTACCGAAAAGGACAGGTATTTGTGCTTGTACCCTCTCCTGCCCCTGCAGGTGGTGATAGCTACTTCTCACATATTATCAAGTTTTATTTGGATTTGGATTTAATTGTTCATCAGATATGTCCATTGAATTAAATGTTGACATTTGTAAAGTAGAAAAAGCTGGCAGTGAGTATTTTGTCAGATTGCTACTCTTGTAAGTTAGCTCAATTTAGACCCTTTCATGTCAGCAAAGTTATTGTGCAGTTGCTTGTGGTTTGACATTGATATTTTGAAAGGTTTGGCTTGTTTTCTTAGATAAACTGAAAGGAGATTTGTAGAAATGAAGTGTTTATATTCCTGAAGTGAGATATTTAAATAATCATTATATACGTGGCATTTAAAAAAAAAAAAAAAAACAAACCAAGAAAAAAAAAAAAATTTCATATGATATCCAGCACTACTTATTAAACAGAGGCACACTACATTAATGATACAATAACAATCGGACCCTTCTTATCATGCCTCTGCTAGGTTCGTGGGGCCCTGGGCCAGGAGTGGGGGTCAGTGTGTCCCTTACTGCAGCAACTGCTGCGACGGACCGACAGCCCTGGGGCAGTGAAAGCTCGTGTGCTGCGCTGCCTGTCATCTTGGGTGCTGCTGGACGTGCCCCTCAGTGAGAGCGAAGGCCTGGTGCACGACTGCTTCAGTGCCCTGCCTGACCCAGAGCTCTTCGACACAGCAGTGGAGGCAATAGTCAATGCCATCTCACAGCCTGACTCCCAGAGGTGTGTACAAATATATGACGGTGTCTGTTCATGCTGGCATGCCAGTCCAAACAAAAGGCAGAAAACTGAAATGACAATACTATGGCATGAAAACTTGTCATTACTGTAGAAATTACAGGGTGGAAATGAAGGTAGAGGGAAGTGAGACAGGAAAAAGAAAGATGCATTAGTCAAGTGCAGGAAATAGGGTGGGCACTGGAAGGGCAATAGAAATGAACGGAGGGGAAGGGGGGAGGGATTGGTACAGGGCAAACTGACAGCTAGGGGGATGAGAGCAGCATTTCTCGGTTGGCTGACGTTGCTATGGTTACAGTGCCGGGGAGAGATGTCATCATGCCCTGGTTGATTCAGACATCGCAGGCACCCATTACCCCTCCCCTAGAGAGAGAGGGATAGAGATAGAGGGCGGGTGTGATGGGACGATGTAAAGAGAAGAAAGGGTGCTAAGAGAAGGAGGAGGGGAGGGAAAGTGTGGAAGTGTGCAAGAATAAAAGACTTCATTCTCCATACCTCTGCACTGCTTCACAGACACGGGGGTTACATATGTGAAATTGCTGCTGACAAGTCAGTTTAAAGACACACATTATACTTGGCGCATAGTGAGAAGACGATTAATGGATGCATGTAGAACATCACCAGTCTCAGTATATGCTGCTGGGCTTCTAGTGTGTACTGTAGTCCCTTTTCACTGCCTGCTCAAGGCAGGATTATGGTGGCATTTTGTACGCTGGTAGTAAAATTGCCATGTCCATGCCAGGAATGGTTTGCATGGTTTCTCCACTGCCCTGCTTCTTTTCCAAGTCTCTTCATTGCAATTGAAGAAAAGAACATAAGCACAAATTGTCTGATTCTTTTACCCCATAGTCACCGATGTAAATACTCCACCCATGTTTCGCAAGCCACATATCTTTCACCATATCTTTCAGCCACAAAAATTGCATTTTTTTAGACAAACAAATCTGGAGAAGGTAAACAAAAGAAGATAAAAACAAGTGGCATTATAGAGCACAGGCATTAAATTTGTACCTTATCTGTTGACATAGGCAAGAAAAAAGGGGTTAATGTTAACTTCCCAAGCTTTTTGTGGCATAATGTTCACACATATGACCGCACAGCTTGTAATTCATTGTTGTATTATTTTCTCCTCTAACATATATATCCTATCATACAATGTGCTTCACATCAGTCTGAATATGTGAACATGTTATACATGATACATAACAGTTATATCATAAAAGCACATCATTGCTGCTTCACCTGCTATTGTTTTGAAAGCAACACCATTATTTTTCATATTCCCAGCATGTATTTAACTTCACTTTGCATATCACATTAAACGTCACACCTGTACTACTGGGAAGTCACCAGCTTCAAGAACATCAGTGTAACAATCAGAAGTCTTGATTGCCTTTGTTTTTGTCAGTGCATTGTGTAATTTATAGGGTTATATTTGACTAGATATATTGTGTTTCTGACTGAATCTAGAAGCTAGGAGACTCTTAAGATTATTTTTTGTCATTCTTTCAAATGAGTCCAACTTTTCTCCATCTAAAGATTCTGCTATGTTTATTTCATCTGTTTTATTTTTTCTGCCTCTGTTTCTTTGTGCTCTGTCTTTCCGCTTTCTCTTCTCTCACCATAACTACAGAGCCCTCCTCCCTATCTCTTGTTCTCTCCCTCTGTTTAAACAAATTATAGTCAACTCATTTGGGGGGATGCTATTGGTCCAACTGCATCCTGTTGCCAGGCAACCTATTTCCCCTGTCTTGGAGTGTAGCAGTAATTGCAGAGGGGATCAGAGGTGGGGAAAGGGATGTGGGGGAAGATGGGGTTGGAGGGAGAGAATAAAGGAGGAGTCAGGAAGGAGGCAGAAAGTGTGTAACACCAGGGCAGGGAGAGTTAGAGGAGAGGCGACTGCAGCAGACAGTCTCAGAGGAATCTCCAGAATGTCATCTCCTGTATGGGAAATGGGGAAACACATATAAATCCATTCTGTCCTTTTAATCGCATCACATACACACCAAGGCCTCTTTTCCTGAGCTAAAAGTGCATGACCTGAATCTGCAAAGCACCTTGTTAAAAATGAATGATCTTCAGAGTACAGTCTGCAGTTCACACCAACATACACACACATGCAGTGACTCACTCTGAGTTAAGTGCTGTCTGTCCCAGGACTGCACTCACAGAGTTACTCAGCCAGCACACAGGATGTAGGCCAGTACACACACAGGTATGGACCTATTAGATGGAGGCCATATTCATAGACATCACAGCAGGGTGGAGCTGTTTCCAGAGAGTGCTGAATCGTTATGGGCAGCTGAGTAGCGGGTTTGGCTTCATAAAGGACCATATCTCAGGCTTCTAGGCTCATATGAGGACCTGAGGGAAATTAATATAATAAATGTTTCTCAGTGTAGGTAAAAGGTGAATTAAACCTGCATAGTAGAAGATGCTAAATAGTATCATTTTTTTTCCCTTTGGTTAATACTGTAGAACAAGATATTATACTAATTTTGAAACAAACAACTGAGTACATATTATTCTTTTTAGGTTGATATATTTTATTTTCAAATATCTCACAACCTTGCTGTGTCATTGATGAATATTCATCAACCTGGACCTATGTCCTTATTGATGTTCTCTCAAAAGATGAAACACTGCCAGTAAACCACAAAACACCCTTGGGACTGACAAACACGTCATATGGTTTACATTTATAGTGTTTGCTGCTCATGATCTCCTCTATGACATTCAGCTACGCACACATACATGCCCTTCATCTTCAAATGTCATCCTTTCACTTGCTTTCATTAAGGATGACAGGAGGAAGTTGTCTGATGTTGTCAGATATGTGTGTGTACTCGTGTCTGTGTGACTCTGTGTGTGTGTCTCAGCCAGAATGAGGGAATTATAGATGGCTGAGACAGCAGGAAGAAGACAGGATAATAACTGACAGTAGCACGCTCTGAGCAGGAGCTTTGAATAGATTTTTCTGGTTCCCTGGTAGATGTAGGGGTGGGTGTGCTGGATCAGAGGTTGGACTGACTCAGAGTGAGATTTGATTTGAAATAAACACTTGTCTTGAGAAAGAGCAATAAATGCATCAACCTAGCTGTAAGTCAGTTTTATATTCGCCAGTGGACTCTCACCGGCTAAGCATCGGACGTTCTTCTCCCTTAAACAGCACTGTGTCTGATTCAAACTCAGTTTTTTTTTTTTCCTTCACTTGTCTGTGTTCATTTGTGGTTCCACTGTTTATAGATATGTGAACACTTTGCTGAAACTGGTTCCTCAAGTGCTGGCCCTACAGGAGCAGCTCAGAGAGGCAGTTCAGAATGGAGACATGGAGACCTGCCATGGCATCTGTCGGATCGCTGTCACACTGGGAGAGAACCACTCCAGGTGTGTGTGTGTGCTTGTGTGTACATGAAAATGTTATAATACGTTTACGTTATTTCATTATATATGTTATGTAATATTCTGTACATTGTGTCAGTGTGCAGATTCAGATGTTTTCTCCTCCTCTCTCTCCAGGACTCTGTTGGAGCAGGTGGATCACTGGCAGAGCTTCCTGGCTTTAGTCAACATGATCATGTTTTGTACAGGCATCCCTGGCCACTACCCAGTCAATGAGACCACCAGCTCCCTCACACTCACCTTCTGGTACACACTACAAGTAAGCAATGTTAAAATACTATCTTATCCTGTAGTCTAAATCAGTGTTAATTTTGTGATAGTTTGCCAAATGAAGGGTCCCTTTACATTTGCTTTTGATAGCACAAGCGTCCATAAGCCCTTCTAAAAACAGTCAGTCCTGAGGCATTTATAAAACCTCAGATATATAAAAACATTAAGTGTCCCTGCATATCCAGGTCAAACAAATAATAGTCTGATGGCTTGTCTAAAAAAAAACATTAGATTTTTTTTTTTTCTTCTCTGTTTGTTCAACAAAATCAATTTCTCAGTTTATATGAGAGTAGTGAATGGCATTGTTTTCTCAGACTGATAAATGACTGCTAAAATAACAATCTGATATTTACATGAGTGTAGGGAAACATGGTGTAAGCCAGAACAGCTTTTGGTCTGAAAACTATATATTTTATTTTCCAAACCCAGGACTAATTCCTCATGTCTTTGCTTATTTCTCCCTTCTCAGGATGAAATCATGTCATTTGAGTCAGATAAGCAGGCAGTGTATCTGCAGGTCTACAGGCCGGTGTATTTTCAGTTGGTGGACGTTCTGCTACACAAAGCACAGTTTCCATCCGATCAGGAGTATGCATCCTGGTCGTCCGATGAGAAAGAGCAGTTCAGAATCTACAGGTACCTGTACATTTTTATGCCTGAGTCTGTCTCTGTGTATCGTACTTGCCTATTTCTGCTGCCCAGTGTTGTGTGTAAGTGTTCCAGTGACAGCCGGAGGGGTTCAGAAATTACTCGTTGACAGGATGATTGGTCAGCAAATGAGTGTGTATTTTCTCTAATATACTCACTGGACTAGCAGCAGTGGAGGCACAACCTTTGTGGCAAATTAGCAGATAAGGTTTCAGGATTGCTGTTCCTAAAATGTCTGTCTGTGCTTGTCTGTCCTTCAGAGTGGATATCTCAGACACACTTATGTACGTGTATGAGATGCTGGGAGCAGAGCTACTGAGTAACCTGTACGATAAACTAGGGAGACTCTTGACTAATGCAGAGCAGCCCACATCATGGCAGGTGGGTGAGACATATACATAGATGAGAACCCAGAAATAATAATGCCTGAAACTGCTATTATTAAACCAATTTTTCAAGACTAGATGGTACGCATAACCTTCCTAAAATTCACACACACAGTTTGAAGTATACCTCTAGTGTTAAAGTTTATATTTGCATTTTCACATGTTCATTATCAGTTATTCCATAATTTCCATGCTTATTTTTTTTAATTCAAATGTTTTTGTTTTTTTTGGTTTTTTTTTAAAATCTTTTGCACTTTCTGCATTCTCCTGCCTCAGCACACAGAAGCTTTACTGTACGGCTTCCAGTCCATAGCAGAGACGATAGATGTAAATTACTCTGACGTCATTCCAGGCCTGATAGGACTTATCCCCAGAATCAACATCAACAACGTCCAGTTAGCAGACACAGTTATGTTCACAATAGGTAAGACAACTCGAAAGTGTACCGTGAAGTCAAAACAAAGGAAGTGCAGTGTAAAGACAGCACAGTGCAGAAAAAAGCAGTAACATGCAGCTGGTTTCTGATTCACTCTCTGGCCTGTTAATCTCCCCCAAGGTGCTCTTGCTGAATGGTTGGCAGACCACCCAGTGATGCTCAGCAGTGTCTTGCCTTTGGTGCTACAGGCTTTAGGAAACCCAGACCTCTCTGTGTCATCCGTCTCTACACTCAAGAAAATTTGTAGAGAATGCAAATATGACCTCCCACCCTACGCAACCAACATAGTAGCTGTCTCTCAGGTATGTCCAATTCTTCGATTAGATACCGTGTTTAGATACAGTTGATCAACAGCCAGTAATATTTGATTTAAACTCACTTAGTGAGTTTAAATCAAAGATGTTTAAGATGTTGCAGACTTGTAATCCTCAGACCTTCCAGAAATAGCATTTGCTCTTTGAAATCATTTTTAGAGTTACTTTTCATTTCTAATTTGAGAAGCTTTTGTTGTTTTCAAAGTAATTGAACATCATTCTGACACTCTCTTTTCTCTCAAGGAGGTGCTTATAAAGCAGATCCACAAGGTCAGTGTGTGTCCTCTTACATTCACTCTCGTTTTGTCATGGACCTAAGTTCAGATGTAATGTTTAAATAAGGAATGCTGTAAAAGAATTATGCAATGTGTTTGCACATTTCAGTCTGTTTGTGGTTTGTAGAGTGAGAAACTCTAGGTGACTTCAAGCTTTTTGTTTGCTTGAGCTGAAACTAAACCTGCGATTGTCTCGTCCTACAGACCAGTCAGTGTATGTGGCTGATGCAGGCTCTGGGCTTCCTCCTCTCTGCTCTCCCTGTAGAAGACATCTTAAGAAACCTTCACTCGCTCATCACCCCCTACATTCAGCAACTGGAAAAGCTGGCTGATGAGACGGTGCGTATAAACACAAACACGCAGGCACTGTTGGACTCTGGCCAACAGGAACAGGCTTTGTGTCTGTGTGGTGTCACTGCAGTGGAACATTTCTCTGCGGGACCAGATTGGATTTGACCCTGCAGCATAGGCTAGTGACTCACATGAAAGTACTGAAGACACACTTTCTCTCCCTCATGCAAACAAACACGCAGACCATAGCACAATGAATTCTGGGTTTAGAAAATGAAAACAGTGCTTTCTCTCAGATGCTTGCATTGGGTTGTACTTTTACACATACACACACACACAGTAAAAGAAAATTCTTTACCCTTTTTAAATGTCAGGTCTAATGGAGCCTGGATTGTCTTTTATGCTACATAATACAAATATGGAGCTGAGGTTATCTAAAATACACAGTTTTATATCTGCTGTGTGTGGGAATAATTGACTTCCTCTTGCTCTGCGGTGAGTAAAGACCTCAGGTGTGGTGAATAGAGGTGTCAGTTTAGATGAAACTTTTAAATTCTCTGTGTGTGTCTATCTCTGTCCTTGTCTCACCCCTCCACTCACCACACAGCACACATACACAGTCAAATGCTGTCTCATCCTTCCTTTATGACTTCCTTACTCTCGTATTGTTTTCTGTCTAGTTTTTTGATGTATTGCCATTACATCAGACTAGGAAATCAGGTGCTATGTCTATAACTGGACAAATGGTGGCACCTAGTGGGGAGATCTTCAGGCTGCATTATATCAGGGGTGAATGACCATTCTGTCTGATGGGGATGCCTGAAAAACCTCTAAGTCACACTGTTGAGGCTGTCAAGCATTCAGAGTTCCCATACTGCAGGATAGCGATTGTACAGTATAAGAATCAATATTCCTAGGAAGGTAGATGCTAAATGAGTTGAGAAATGTGGCTGTAAGAGGGTGTGGCAGGCACATCTTTGTCCTCTCCGTAGTCTTTTGGTTCCATTACATCACCATTGAGACAAAGCAGTGATTCAGTACTGCTGGTTAAACCCCCATGCAATAACTTTACCAGCCGATGTCTGTGAGGACACCTGTATGAAAATGAGCCATTATGTTCTCTGAATTGCATTGAGTTGCACTGCTGAAATGCTGAGCCGTTATTTACGACTGAAATCTAGTATTTTGTTGAATAAGTAATATTAGTTACTCATATAAATAGATCATGTCAATCAGCCCAAATTCCATCTCAAAAGAACATAATTTTAGTCTAAATGAATAGAAAAAAAAACGTATTCAAAAAAGTATTCAATTCAACTGGCTCAATGGATAAAATAATTTTTGTTAATGACTATGAAAAAATGACTATGTTCCTTATATTGTGTATACTAGTAAACCCCCATTTAAATAAGCTTGTAAATTTGTACTTTTTTTTTTTTTCCTTCAGCCTAATCCTTCCAATAAGTTAGCTATCATCCACATCTTGGGGCTGCTGTCCAACCTGTTCACTACGCTCGACATCAGCAAGCAGGATGATGACTCAGTGGACGGCACAGCACCACCTGTGACAACAACTCCACCCCCACCTGGACCAAACCCGGTGAGTCACAATAAGTCATCCACATAAGTAACGTGGGGCTGTTAAACAAATAAATTGTCTCTCAGAAATTGGTTGGATCTAAAGAAGATAGACCTTGTCAAAAGTAAACAGTATTTTCCACATGATGGCTCTGCAGGTTGCTAGTTGAAACGCAGGACACATTGATCTCTACTCCTGAATACATCGGGTGAATCCCAGTTCCACGTATTGCATTCACATTTCTCTCACTTACATCTTTTCCTTGTGTTTTTGCCCCATTCATGTAAGATGCAAGGACAGAGGAGCTGAGAAACATGTTTCAGCACACGAGACGTTCTTTTTTATGATCCTTAATGTGCAGTGTCCAATCACAAACTGATTTCTGATAAAGGGGCATGTCAGTCTTTAACAGACTTATATGAATGATGCACTTGTGTATCTTTGGTTATATTCACTGAACAGAAATAAGAGTTTTGGGATCTCCTTTATTATGGTGGACCAGAATGACTACCGAGTAGACAGAGGAACAATAAAATAAGGGTCTTGGGATTCACCCATTTTCTGTCACTGGTTAAAGGCGTGAACACACAAAATTCTTCTGTGATACTTATTGTCATTACTAACTCTACAGATCGGGATGCTTCAATGTGTAAATGCTAATATCTAATGCTGCTCCTTGTATGTGGCTTACTTTTGTCATTATTACTATTTAAATGTGATGTTTTCTTTTTCTGTTTCAGGTTGTGGTGGTGTTGCAACAAGTGTTTGCTCTTATACAGACAGTACTCAGTAAGTGGCTCAATGACTCGCAGGTTGTAGAGGTAAGATAGCAGTGCACTGTCAGACCTTTTGCTTTGCTACATATTGGTATTATTTGTATTGTTACTTAAGTGAAGCTGACCTCTTGTTGTCCCTCAGGCGGTGTGTGCCATCTTTGAGAAGTCGGTGAAGACTCTGCTGCACGATTTTGCTCCCATGGTGTCTCAGCTCAGTGAGATGCTTGGGCAGATGTACAGTACAATTCCCCAGGCCTCGGCTCTTGACCTCACACGACAGGTACACACCCATACATCTTCACGCGCATACATTCACAGTACAATAGTATTCATCCTGTATTATTATTATTATCATTATTATTATTATTATGTGGTTACATACAGGTATGTTTTAGAACTTTATCAGAAAAGGCTCTGTATGAACTAATAAGCTATGCACCTATGATGAGGTTCATGAGGATACAGTATGAGTATGAGTTTGTAAAATTTCACCAACACTTCCAGTTTGTGTTCATGACTAGACTGTTATTAAACGACATAATGGAAGACTACATTTCAATAAGAAATTCTTTTCAAAGCCTTTAAATTTCAAGTCATGTTATACTAATATCATATTGGTCAGTTACAGTTCACTTCTCAGGGCTATACAGTAAGCACCTAGGGATATTTATTGTGGTAGTCTTGGTGTGGGCATTCACATCCATCTACATCGTCTTATGTTTATGTTACTGCATCACCCTGATATTTTTTTAGATGTCATGTCACAAAAGACAGTTTCTTTAATTGAGAGAAGGGATTAAGTGAAATTCAGTTAGCACAGGTAGATTTCTGCTAGTGAAACCTTTGTTGCCATTTTAGATTTTCTTACATGTCCAAATGTGTGAAGGCATGAAAGGTCATTATTTGTGTATGAGAGTCTTTGTATCCAAACAAATTAAGTCCAAAGTCCAGCTGCAACAGAAAATGACAAAAAGCAGATAGGTATAGAAATAAATCCACAGCTGAACAGCTCTTATTTGTAAAGTTCAGATGCGTTTGCCCAGTAATAAAAAAAAGATTCACATAGAGCTGGGTTTCTCCCCGCATCATAAAAAATGCTAGGCCAGGTTCTAAAATATCACCTGGAAGAGGGAAGAGGTGTGAATATTAACCAGCTGCAGATAAACACAGGTTTTACAGCAACCATGTTATTGCAGTACATTTAAAGACATTCTCCGATTTCCTGCTACAGCTTCTTTTCCTCCCAATAACATGGTTTCTTGTGTGCAAAAAAACTGTGTGTGTGTCTGATTTGAAGTCCTGCTGTTTCAGATGGTGCATATCTTTGCCAGTGAGACAGACCACTTCCCACCTATCAAGGCTCTGTTTGAGCTGGTTACCTCGGTAACACTGTCCATCTTCCAGCAAGGTAGGGGGTTCGGCAGGGGCGGGGCTCTGAATACAGTGGTACCCCTGTTATTGGTTTTTGTCATCTTTAGTTTCACAGGGTCCAAAATAATGTCTGTATAGCAGAGGAAAGAGTGACTTTGTAAATAAAATTGTACTAATAAAAGAAAATTAATTTGTTTTACATGTTATGAATATCATGGTGACATACTTACTGTGATTGTATGGATTTGCAGCTACAATTCTGAACACTAAAACAGTTTGGTTAGAGGTGATTGAAGTTGACCTTTAAATATTTGCAGTCCTGAAACATTAAGTTGGAAACAAACTGGTCTTTCTGTTTGATCTGCTGAAAAGACAGTCTTTAAAGATGATTTTACCAGTGCAGACTTCTCTTGCCACTGATGATTTTAAACCCAGTATGGTTTGCCTTAAACATACAAGAAACAGTATCTTGCCCTATAGTCTATATTGATCAGGCAAGGTTTTGCTTACTCTATTTTTTAAGCCATTTATTTGTTTTTTTACATTTATGAGGTTGTGGCTGAATTTATTGTATCAGTGTTTGGGCTGCATGGAATGACTTTTATTTTATAATGTGTTTCAAAGTTGATCAGATGCTTCCTTGTGTGCGCGTCCCCTGGGCCAGTTTAATTTTCTGATTTTACTCAACATTAGATGTACATCAATCCGATGATATAATTAGATTTTCTACACTTGGTTGAGAGAAAATGTACCAGGACTGCCTGCTGCTCCCCTATCCCTTTGTGTTGTCCTTTTTTTCCTCTCCTCTTTCCCTGCTTTGATCGGTTAAGTAATGGCTGCCACTCCTCCTGCCTCTAAACTCTTTTCTTTTCCGAGCAGGTGCCCTTCAGTAGACAGAATCAGTACAAGATACAGTCACAACACAGAGACCACTAGTTTATTCTGTTAGCTGACATGTTACCTAGTGGGGTGGGTCAGCTCAATACACCTGCAGCCACTGCTGTGCTAGGGTTAGAATCAGGCTCTTCATCACAGCCCCTCTGAATAAACCCTGTAGTGTCTGGAAGGGTTTTGTGTGGATGAGGGCTGGAGGGGGGTATTGAGCAGGAAACTTGTTTGGAGTCTGGGAACAGCTAAAGCTGGGCGCTCACTACAGACGTTTCTGTTTCATTAGACGTTTGCTGTTGGAGTGCCTCCAACATCACTCTTAAGTCATGTTTGAAAGTCAGGAATCTTGATGTGGATTCTTCAGTCCAGAAGCTTTTACAGGAAGTGTGCATCTAATCTGTCGTACTTTAGAAAGTCCTGTAGTCTGTGTCCAGCATAAGGGAGGTAGCGATACAGAACCTATCCTGATCGTCGAGTGTGATTTCATACTGATGGCTATGGGTTCACCTTTGAAGCAAAGGGGATCATACTGATCAGTTCTGAATGGACCCTTAATGATCACCTCTCACCCTGAGGCACCTATTTACATCTGTTGCTTGTTGTTTGATCACAGTGGCAGTGCTGTCTCATGGGAGGGAGGTGAAAGGGTTTCTTTCAGGTTTGGTGCCCCTTTCCCTCCAAACTGTAACAGTAACAGAGGTGCCTCCTGGGTTCCCACTCCAAACCCACTTTTGTTTCTTTAGGTTTGTTCTTTTTCTCTCGTTACTTCTTTCTTTTTATTTCTGCAAACAGACCCATGTCTTTGTCTTCTGCCTGTTTTTTGTTTTTGGTTGGTCTGTTTCTTCCAATACTCCAATACAAAGCTTCATATGCCCCCCCACCCCCGTCCCCCTTCGTTCCTTATTCACGTGTGAATTATTTCAATGAAATATTTTTGAGTTCTTTTTTATTTCCACATGACTGTTGAATCTATTCAGTTGCTGTTTGTATATTATTCTTATTCTCTTATGATTTCTTAAGTTTCATCTTTATTATATTTTAGGACCCAGGGATCATCCTGATATTGTTGATTCATTTATGCAACTCCAAGCTCAGGTGTGTTTTTGGTTTCTTATTTCATTCACTTTGGGTTTCTCTATCTCTTTCTCTTTTTCTAGTTTCTGCCTGTTTCTCTGTCCTCTTTTCTTTCTCTGTACCTCTTTCTATGCTTTGTTACTGGGCCCTAGGGTGTCCCATCACATAGACGAGGCAGTGGAATGAAATGTGAGGGGAATGTTTGAAAAAGAGACGTCTGTCTCTACTCAAACACTTTTGATTCTAACAGTCATCTCGCCACACAAACATTTTATTGATCTCATTTAGGCTTTCTTTCAAATGATCTCACTAAATTGCACCAAGCATTAATTTTATTGATTCCATGGTCAGGCCTCTAAAGAGTGGCCTGTAAAATCACACTGATGTGAGGTGTTGTAAATGCAAGTGCCCTGATGACCATCACAATAATTTATGCTAGTGATTTATTACACCACTCTACATCCTGCTTAAAAAAATAAAAGGACTTGTGTAAGGCTGACATATTATGCGTGAACATTTTTGTTTTAAGTATTTAAATCCCACCACATTTTATCCATTTTAGTCAACATCTGGGCATATTTGCTACTTGTACAAACGATAACACACTTGAAACATATTGTCGTGAAACATTTTAGGTGATTCAGTGCTTTAGGGAAGCTGATGTAATGTGTTGGTTTCAGAGCCGTGGTCCCAGGTGACTGGTTAGTCTCTGAGCTCAGTCCTCCTCTGAAGTCATTCCAGCCCAGAGCCAATCAAAGCCCAAATGAATTAATATTCAACTAATATTAATCAGTTCTGACAAATTGGCTGATGGCTCTTCTGTTTTATATTTTTGTCTTCCGTCTTCATTCTTCTTCTTTTGTTTTCTATCTTTGGATAGATCCTGACCTTCATATCTCTCTCCCTTTCCCTCTCTCCCTTTCTCCTCTCCTCCATCCTGAATGAGTTCATTATTACCTGATGAGTTGTGTTTCTCTTTATCTGCAGATGTTAATTACACTTCTGTTGCATATTCAATTCAGTCAACCAAAAACAAGGAAAAGTAATTTCTCAAATAAGATTGATTTTAACAAATTAAGCGAAAATCATCATTGCCTTTAGTTTGACTTAATTTTTTCAATGATTTCATAGTTTGATTTTTTGCAATTTGTTTGTTATACCTGCTGAGTTCTGCATGGGAGGATCTCTGTATGAGTTTGGATGTAGTTTTTCTTAAACGGTGAGAGTACTATAGCCTGGTAGACAGATCTGCTCTCAGTCCTGTGTTGCTGTCAGATCCGGCTACCAGGCTGAGCGGGTACTGTTGATAGCAGTATTTGAAGGAGCTTATGCAGTGGAATGTAGTGAAGCAGTACCGACTGGGCTGGACCGGCAGAAACATAGTCTGTTTAATGCCTTTATCTGCTTCTTAGGCCCTGAAACGGAAGCCCGATTTGTTCTTGTCTGAGAGTCTTGACGTGAAAGCAGTGTTCCACTGTGGTAAGTTTGAACATCATTTACACACAAACCACCCCAACTGGACTGGGTGTTTTGCTACAGTTCCTGTGAAATATGTGCCTGTCAGTACAAAGTACAAACTGTAAATGTTTAGCACCAGCCTTCAGGGATTTATTTATGTTTCTGTCTCCCTCCCCCACTAGGAATTCTGTCACTCAAATTTCCTGAAGCTCCAACAGTCAAGTCAACGTGTTTGTTCTTTGTGAGCTCACACACACTTAATTGAAAATCTTGCAAATATATGAATGTTAATCAATTAAGCTGTCATCGTACATATGAATGAGTCATTTGGTTTTCTTTGTCTTAGACTGAACTGTTACCCAACTGCTCAGATGTGCCACCATTAGCCAGGGTGGTGCAGGAGGATGGAAAACTGTTAGTACAGGCTGTGCTGGAGGTGAGAAGAGCCACATTGCATGTTTACACATCACACCATAGAAAGGTTTCATCATTTCACTGATGTTGCAGTTTGCTGTGTTATAACACTCCATTTTTTTTCTTTCTTTCTTTCTTTCAAGTTTTTTTTATTATGATTAAGTCCCTGTTGTAAAATGCCTCCTCCACAGGGCATTGGGGGCGGGGCATCTCGGAGCCTGATGGATCAGTTTGCAGAAGTGCTTTTCTGTATGAACAAGCACTGCTTTTCTCTGCTTGCGGTGTGGTTGAAGGAGGCGCTGCAGCCTCCAGGGTTCCCATCGTCACGGGTCACAGCTGAACAGAAAGGCAACTTCTCACACCAGATACTCAGGTACACTGCTGCACATTTGATTACAGGTTTTTCAGCTAATATGTTCATCCAGTTGGGCTTTTCACATATACTTTATAACTGTATGTATTTTTTCTGTCTTCTGCTCTGCTCTGCTGCCATGCAGAGAACGAGTCAACAGGAGGAGAGTGAAGGACATAGTGAAGGAGTTCACGCTACTGTGCAGAGGGCTTCATGGTACAGAGTACGCAGCTGAATACTGAAACTCTGCCTTCAAACTCTCACCTAACCATTAGGTGACTGTGACCTCTGCCCTCAGTGGAAAACAGCTGGATGCCACAACACCACAGTTCTCTCCAACCCCATCAGTTAAGAAAACATGAAATGATTGTAATATCCCACTAAGCTGCAGGACAAGAGATGGAACCATACCAGGACAACTGGATTGATGGACAAGCATTAAATTCCTGGTGGCTTTAGGGAGGCTGTGCGCTCTGCTCTGATGTTCTTTCTTTGTTCTGAGATTGATTATTTTCTCTCTCCCTTCTCTCCTTTTTCTTTGGAAGAGCTTCGAGCAGCACTCCCAGCATGCTGCCTCGCGCCTCCTTCTATCTCTGTCTTGTTCTGCCTTTCTAGATCTTCCTGTGGTTCTAAGGTTGTTTCCTGGTGAATAGCATCCATATGAAATGGTAGTGGTATCGTACGTAGCTACTTGACATTATGTTTCAAACTAAATCAGAATAATTATATAAATGTATATGTATACACATATAGGAAGATGGTGGTTGTCAGTCCTGCTGCTGCTATTGGGAGGAGAGAAGGACCAATGTCAAGAGGAGATTCTGCAGGAAAATAACTTGACTATAACAATATTGACTCCCACTCATGCCCCTGCAATCTCTGCATTGCCAAATGATCATGAAATATTTTTTGAATTTATCTGTTTTCATTATGTGTCTTCTGGGGGCTGTGAGTGGAGAAGAAATGTTAAAGATCATATAACTGGGACTTAAAACTGTTCTCTTCTAAAGTCTGTTTTCTCGCCCATCCTTCTCCGTATAGGGCTGTACCTCACGTACATACAGCCCCACCCAATTGTACTGCAGTCTCCTTGGCTTGTAGAGTGGGCTTTATACAGTGGTCCCTAAAGTAAAGCAGGACTGCAAACGGTGGTAGCTAGAGGGGGAAAAGGAATTATAGTAGCTGGCAGTGAGAAAAAAGGCACAAGTTGGCAAGTGAAAAAGGAGCTGAGTGTTAGGAGGGATTATTTATCCTGATGTTGGACTGCTTAGTCACTGTAATCGTGCAAAAATATTAATCAAGTTGTGCATATTAACAGTTATTGCTGAACACTTCCGTGTGTTTGAGTATGTGTGTTCATACCTGTATGTATGAGAGGTTGTGTGTGCACAGATGTATCTTTTTCACCTTGTTCAGTGCACTTATATTGGACCTACAGTACACATGAAGAACTTCCTCCTATCTTTTAAAACAAAGCTCATTCATTTTTACACATCACACCCATTCATTCTACTCTTTTCTTGCGGACTGACCAGGCACGTCCAGTATTTCACCTTCTGCTGCTCACCAGCAAACACACCCATCTATTAAACTTCATCATCTGCACTGACCAGCCCGCGATCATCACTGACAAGACTCATCCATCTCTCTGTTATTGATACCAATGACCGCTTTCAGAAAAATTCCCTGTGAACAAGCCGCTCAAATTCTTTCATCCATCTGAGTCATTGCTTTGGAGAGGACAGAGAAGGATTAGAGTTCAGTAACAAAATCTCTGTGAAACTTATTCACAGTTTGCAACAAGAATTGCCATCGACATTCTGTGCTCATCCACTATACCAGAGACATTATTGGAGAAGTGACGGCTGTAAAATAAGTGAATCAGCAGGACTGGTTGACATCCAGTAACACTCAGCAATGAAATGTATTCTGTGGTCTCTGATAAAACCTTATCTCAGTCTAATCCTTCTGTCTTATCCGAGGTGCCTGCAGACATGTAGCATGTATGTGTTTTGTGAGGGGTGGGGTGGGGGATGTTTGGAGTTCAGGGGTCAAACATTCAGTGTGTGAAACACTGTACAAAGATATGATTTAGACTGGAGGCAAGAATTGGCTCTGGAGACTGAGCTGTCCTATTTGCCAGTCTGATTTGAACTGTGAATGACTGGATGTTAAACACTGATCCTCGGTCTGCATTGTGGTGTCACTCTGACGTGGGAAGATAAAACGTCACAGTTTAAAGAAAGAGTAGTAGGTGGAGGAGGGGAGGGAGCTATGAAATGTACATTGTTTTTTTTGTACCTTGGCTTTAATTTATTAAATATATCTAAGACTGCAAGTCCTGACTCTGTGGGAGTAGTTTCTTTTATTTTCAGCACTTTGTCAAAGATCATTCAGATAGATAAAAGTTCTGCAAGAAACATGTAAGAAAAATATTTTTCATATGAGCTACATATTTTTCATCTATTGATGAAAAAAAAACTGTACTTTGTACTGACAGGCACATATTTCACAGTTTAGGAAATTTCTCCATCAGTATTAGAGGGGCTCCTTAAAGATGTCACAGGCTGCTTTCCACTTAAGCAATGTGACTGCATGAGTTCATCCCATTTCCTCCTGAAGCCATTCCCACACCTTTGAATTGGCTGTCGCGCATGCGCACACAGTGTAAGCGGGTCCACGTGAGTGTAGACGTCCGTCCATCGGTCCTGTGAGGGTGCAGACCTGATCCAGCCAAACCAGCGTCATTCCGCCCAGCAAGAGCAGAAGTTTCTCCAGAACTTCAAGGGGGAGCAATAGCTCAAGATTTCATCCCGAGGAAAGTGCCGCGGTAAGTTAGCTAACTTTAGCAGCTGGCCTTCCGCTAAGGCAGGTCTACACGGCACACAGTCCCAGCGCTATGCTAACACACTCTTCATGTGATAGAAGTCTAACAGTATTTTTGCTGCTGTTTGTTTGTTTATCACAGCATCGCTCGGACACACATTAAGCAGCTGTGTCCTGTGTGCAGTCCACGTTGTTACAAACTTAGATGGACCGTCAGCGTTAATAGAGACTAACAGAAAGCTCAGTGTGACGTGCACACACTGACCCAGGGGTCTGCAGGCAGATGAGTGTTTATCATGGACATACCTTCGGCATTGACATGAACGAGCCACACATTCTGCACGGTTTAATAACAAAACATGCTTTTTTTTTTTGACTGGCAGCTGTGAAAGTTCTGAGTGAAAATGCAGATCAAGTATAATTCTCCTTCACCAGACTATTATTTTACTCATAATGTTTTATGAGTGAAGGATTTTAAGTTTAAAAAAAAAAAAAAGTAGATTCACTTTAGGATGCATGCTTTACTTTTCAGGTAAAACTTGCTGTTTGCAAATAAGGTACATTCAACTGCAACATCCATACAAGACTAACATTACATAGACATAACATGTTGCTTTGGTCTAATGTGATGAGTTCATGGTATGAACCGTTGCACTGTGCCACCAGTGACCTGCTGTCTGATTATTTGTTCATCGTGATCTGAACTGATCTGGACACAAAGGTCAACCTGAATGAAAAGACCTGAGTCCTTATCACTGTGAATCCGCCTTGACCTTTGACCTCTGCAATTGACCTTACATCTATTCCTGCAGCACATGCAATGAGTGAAGTGGAGTGAATACATTTTATTGACAGGTGATGCCTATGCCGTACCTGACAATGTGTGATTGATTTTATTAATGAAGTGAATTTGTATTTCTGCCTCTGTCAGTCATGGCTGTAGTGCGGTTCTACAGTAATGAAGCTGTGAATGGACGAGCCTTACAGAGGGCATCCAAACTCTACCCTCAGCTGTCAGTCACCACTGAGCTGTGCTATAATGTAGAGCTGACTGGTGAGTATGCAGCTGATGCACAGTAATTAATTGCTTACATTTCACTTATGTACCTTCTGGGTTCTCCAGCGATCCATTTTGCACTTTTGTTTCCTCCTGCTTTCTGCTGCAGGCTGTGAGAGTCTCGGTGCAGAGCAGAAGGAGGTTCTCCTCTGGTTGTTTCGTCCTCCCCTGCAGGCAGAGTCACTGTCTGAGACACCAAACCTTACAGAGGGCAGTGGAGAGAAACTGGTGGAGATTGGACCCAGGTGCTGCTGAGCCCATACAGTGGCATAAATGAGCTGTAACAGCAGCTTTTGTCCTACATTAGGCTTTGTGTTATTCATTATCCTGAAGACATTTTAAAACTTTCTAACTAGACAAAGAAAAGTTGCAGCAGTAACCCAAAGATTTTTCTTTTCACAGAGCTTTAACATTAGTGGGACTGAAATAAAAAGTGGTACCAGAAGTAAACTCATAAAGTGTGGAAAATGTTGAGGGTTTATCCTTTGAGGACTATGAATGTGCTCAGTACGTCATATCGATCTACCCATTGTCTTTTCTTTTTTAAAGTTCCATTAGAGAAGATTTCAGAATGCATACGTGTTATTTTTATATAAAACAGCTTATAGCACCAATAGAGAAAACTAAAATATGAGAATGTTTTTCATCTAAAGTGAACAGATGTTGACCACATCCACTGGAAATAATATAAATATGGAACTTTTCAAAGATCACTTTAATCCATCGAATTGTGGATGAACATTGTTTGCAATCTTATGAATTCCAGTAGAGAATACCATATGGTTTCATTTAAGATGATTAAATGAACCTTCAAGAAATGACTACTTAATCAGTGACAGTGGAGGAACAAAATTGGTGAATCATGCATCAGTGCCCAACTACAAAAAAAGGTCTTCAAACAGTTTTAATTGACATGGTTTTTGTTTCGCCCCTCAGGTTGAACTTCTCCACCGCCTGGTCCACTAACGCTGTCTCCATCTGCCAGAGCGCTGGCCTCACTAATGTCACGCGGGTGGAGCTGTCTCGCAGGTTTCTCATCAAGGTTTGAACACACAAACTCATTCAGAAATCTCATTTTGTAGAGCTTTGCTTCGAGATGTCAAGGCTTCTCTCTCCCTTCCAGCCACAAAATGGAGAGAGTGTGAATGAGCTAAATGGAGATGTGAAGAGGCTGATTGAGTGTCTGTATGACACTATGACAGAGTGTATCTATCAACATCCCATCACCTCCTTCACCGTGGAAACCAAACCGCAGCCGGTATTTGAGGTGGACATCCTGGGGATGGGCCGTGCAGCCTTGGAGAAGGCAAATAATGATCTGGGTGAGACAGGCTTTGCACTTTTTTAATTGGTAGCTTCTGTTTCAAGTGTTCTCAGACTCTCACCACCTCTATCTCCAGCTTGGTTACTCAGACATATTATATTTAATATCCTGCAACTCTTCTCTCTTCTCTTTATGCCTCATTTTAGGCTTGCAGCTCTCTGTGAGTACACTTTGTCTGCTGCTGGCAATAATAATGTCACATGATGCATGACGTTATTACTTAGCTGGGTATGGTCACAGGACAGCTGTGATGCTGCTGATTATCTGACACAAGCATGGTTATGGTTAATACGATGTGAAGGCTAATAAAACCCAAGACGAGATACAGGCTGATCTGATTGGTTGTGTTCAGTCACTTTGTCTATGAAGATTTTGTCTTTTTTTTTTTTTCCAAAATTAAAAAAACAGCTTTTTTTTAGGGTCTTAAATTTTCAACTGAAACTCAGAAATAATTTTACTGCAATGCACAGAATTGATCATTTATTTCAGCCATTTCAGACTGTTCCTTCTTCTTATGAGCAGGTTTCAAGCTGACACTTGTCACTGCAGCAGAACATGTTGTACTTGCTTCTGCTTTTTCACTTCTGCCCACCTTTCATCGCTGTTCACCAGCTGCTCAAATAGATGAAAATAACTTCAGTACAGCACTTCATAGGCTTTCCCAGGCTCAACTCATTTTTGGAGGTGATAATTAAAATGGCCTACATAGAATCCATTTATTAAATTTTCCATAAAGATTATTTGACCTTTCACTGTTTGCTTCCTTGGTTAAATTAAATGTAGTCTCTAATAGAAAGAACAAAAATTCTAAATGATGTGACATAGGATTTATAATGCTGTTTGGAAGTGTGTGTGTGTGTGTGTGTGTCTGTCTGTCTGTCTGTGTTTCTGCATTTTACCGGTGTTACATGGTTATAATCAACTGTGTATCTGTTCATGTCTGCAGTGCTGTTTAAACAATAGTACAATATTGTACATGTGTGATGCAGTATCTTTTCTTCATTGTCGTATTTTGGTATTCAGGATCTTGTGTGGTTTGATGCAGGTCTGGCCTTTGACTCCTGGGATCTGGACTACTACACATCGATGTTCCAGAGGATTAAAAGGAACCCCACAAGTGTGGAGTGTTTTGACCTGGCCCAGTCCAACAGGTGGGTTTGTGTGCAATGAGCAGATTAGCAGGGCAGCTTTGTGGTCCATGTGTGTTGCCCGACCCTGTAGTTTTTGTTCCTTGGTGTTTTCAATTCCCCATTGCTTTCTTTGCACCGTGTTTTTCCAGTGAACACAGTCGTCATTGGTTCTTCCGGGGGCGGATGGTGATCGATGGGCAGGAGCAGAAGGAGACTCTTTTCAGTCTCATAATGGGCACCCAGCAGCACAGCAACCAGAACAACGTCATTAAGTTCTGCGACAACAGCAGGTAGGAACCGAAGCAGCACAGCAACCACAAATGATCCGTGTGCGTTTCTCTGTGCAATGACTCAATATGAAATGTGTGTCCAGTGGTATCAAAGGGATGGAGCTGGAGTGTGTTTACCCAAAGGACCCCTCCCAAGCCAGCCCATATGAGACACGACGCTCATTACGACATGTCATCTTCACGGCAGAGACACACAACTTCCCAACTGGTCAGGACAAGCATAAACTATGCTTATTTGCAGTCTTTATGGCAGTTTCCACCCTTTTTCCCATTTCTGCAATAATTAAGCAGTCAGTTCAAACTGAACCTAATCTGTAGGTGTAGCTCCATTCAGCGGTGCCACCACAGGGACAGGAGGTCGTATCAGAGACATCCAGAGTGCTGGACGAGGAGGTCATGTCATCGCTGGCACTGCAGGATACTGCTTTGGTAACCTGCATATACCCGGTGAGAATGTTTTGTGGCACATTTCAAACCTCAAGTTACACACAAGACAGCAAATTCAAATAACCAAATCATGAGAAACATGTAAAGGGAAAATAAAATTGGTCCCAAAATGCAACCCTGAGGCTCCTAAAATGAGCAAATGGAGTGACACAAATATTTAATCAGTCAACGTGTCTATATTTGCTGCCCTCTTCTCCAGGTTATGTTCTGCCCTGGGAATCTGAAGGCTGGGAGTATCCTTCGAGCTTCGCCCCTCCTCTGCAGGTGGCCATTGAGGCCAGCAATGGAGCATCAGACTATGGCAACAAGTTTGGAGAACCTGTCCTGTCAGGTAGAGAAAACTTATACTATATACACTGAAGCATAACTAGAATGGTTTGTTAAATAAATGGTTGATTCTTTACCTGAGTCAAAACAGTTGACCAAACAGATCTGATTCAGTGTATACTATAAAGCAGGGATTTGCCATTATTGTCATGGTTGCAGAAAATTTGTTTTAAAAAGTAACCAGTGTGTCAAGATGCTCATTTGTTGCCCCAAAAGAAATCGTTTTCAGAATACAAAGCATTCTGCTGATTTACGTTATGCTGGATATTCACTCCTCTAGGCTTTGCTCGTTCCTTTGGCATGAGGCTAACTAGTGGCGAGCGGCGAGAGTGGATCAAGCCGATCATGTTCAGTGGAGGTCTTGGTTCTATTGAAGACACACACATTAAGAAGGAAGAAGCAGACCCTGGTAACATTTTTAAAGTGTGAAATACCTTTAATCAATGCAGTGGCTGCATGTACACATATCAATCAATGCTGTGCTTGTAGGAATGGAAGTGGTGAAGATTGGCGGGCCAGTGTATAGAATTGGTGTGGGAGGAGGGGCAGCCTCTTCTGTGCAAGTATGGAGCTACATAAATTCACACTGAAAATTCCAGTGACCCTAGTTGGTGCATACATTTGAGTGTATTTCAACATATTTTGGCTGCCAGGTCCAGGGGGATAACTGCAGCGACAGGGATCTGGGTGCGGTGCAGAGGGGTGATGCTGAGATGGAGCAGAAGATGAATCGTGCTCTCAGGGCATGTCTGGAAAGAAGCAATGGGAATCCAGTCTGCAGTATCCATGATCAGGGTGCAGGAGGAAACGGTACAAAGCACAGGGCCTTTTGTCAGAATTTATGTAACATAAGACGAAAATTACAATGCTGAGACATATTCTCATCCTTAGGCAACGTGCTCAAGGAGCTCAGTGAGCCAGCAGGAGCCATAATCTACTGCAGTAGATTCAAGGTATTCAACACATAAACTCCAAACCCATAGATGCATAACGGACGCACAGACGCTGCTTTTTCTCTGTTCACTCATTGTTTGCTTCTTCTCTCTGACTCGGCTATGCAGAAAGGCGACCCCACACTGAGTGTGTTGGAGCTATGGGGGGCAGAGTATCAGGAGAGCAATGCCCTGCTGCTCCGACCATCAGACAGGGCTTTCCTAGAGAGGGTGTGTGACAGGGAGAAGTGTCCTGTTGACTTTGTTGGAAACATCACCGGAGATGGCAAGGTATGTTTCAGTCTGGATCAAGTTAATAAATGCACGTGCACTGTATCAATCAATCTACTTTAGTGATTGGAGGTTACCAGCCAGGTCATATGGCTGGAAAACATCAAGAATCACATTGAAATTAGTCTCCAGTTCACCATCAATGTATTTCTTTTAACATCATTGCTCCTGTAGATTGTACTGGTGAATGATGAAGGAGGCAGTGGAGATCAGACAGACCTGGGCCGCTGTCCTGTCAACCTGCAGCTGGAGTGGGTTCTGGGCAAGATGCCACAGAAAGAGTTTCAAATGGAGCGTCTCTCCCTGACCCACCAGGCACTGGCTCTTCCTGCTGCCCTGACAGTCAAGGATGCTCTGGACAGAGTTTTACGTTTGCCTGCAGTGGCATCCAAACGCTACCTGACCAACAAGGTGTGTTACATGTCTGTCTAACACTCTGTCTCTCTTTAGGAGTAACTTTGTTGAAACAGTTTTCAACCCGCCACGTCCTCACTCCCTCCCTCTCTCAGGTGGATCGGTCTGTGACTGGGTTGGTTGCCCAGCAACAGTGCGTTGGACCTCTTCACACACCATTGGCCGATGTGGCTGTTGTTGCTCTGTCACCATTCAGCCTAGAGGGAGCAGCGACAGCCATCGGAGAGCAACCAATTAAAAGCCTGGTGTGCCCTGCCGCAGGGGCTCGTATGGCTGTGGGAGAAGCTCTGACCAACCTGGTGTTTGCCAGAGTCACAGCTCTGAAGGTGAGTGGGGAGAGTGATGATTCTTATAGTTAAAAGCCAAAAAGGAAAATTTTTTTAGTGAGACAAAATCGAAATGCATTTTGCGTAATTCAGTACCAAGGTAATGAAACGATAGGTTGGAAATGGAAGAAAATTACTCAACATCAATGTCCTGGTTGTGTGTTTCAGGATGTGAAGTGCAGTGGTAACTGGATGTGGGCTGCTAAGCTGCCTGGTGAGGGAGCCTGTCTGTGGGAAGCCTGCAAAGCCATGTGTGAGGTCATGGGTCAGTTGGGAGTGGCCATCGATGGGGGCAAGGACTCTCTGAGTATGGCTGCCAGAGTTGGAAGCGAGACGGTTAAAGCTCCAGGTACTCTGTGTGTGTGTGTGTGTGTGTGTGTGTGTGTGTGTGTGTGTGTGTGTGTGTGTGTGTGTGTGTGTGTGTGTGTGTGTGTGTGTGTGTGTGTGTGTGTGTGTGTGTGTGTGTGTGTGTGTGTGTGTGTGAGTGTGAGAGAGAGACTTTAAGCACCATTTAAATAACTGATTTTTAAAGAGATGACTTGATTTAAGGTTAGGTTAAGGTTTGGGTAAGAGTTAGGGTTAGCCGGGTCAAGGTTAAGGTAAGTCTCTAGGAAATTAATACAAGTCAATGTAAAGTCCCTGCAAGGTATAGAAGAAGTCCCTGTGTGTTCCCGTATGAGCCTCGTTAAGTTAAACTTGGCCTAAGCTTCACCTCTGTTTCAGGGGCTCTGGTCATATCTGCATATGCTGTTTGTCCTGACATCACAGCAACTGTGACACCTGATCTCGAAAATCCAGACGGCAAAGGTACGACATACACACACACACACACACACACAAACAAACACATATGAACATAATTGCCCTATTAGCATTATAAGGAATATTTCTAATTGTCATAGTTTGAGTTTATAATGGCAAAAAGGTTTTCAAGTGCTATTTTAATCCACGTCTTTCTTTTTCTAACTAATATACACCACATACTCAGTAACAGACAGCCTCCCTCTGACCCTTGGTCCTCTGTCTGCAGGCGTGTTGTTGTGGGTTCCTCTCAGTCCAGGCAGTCATCGTCTGGGAGGCTCTGCCCTGGCTCAGTGCTACAGCCAGCTAGGAGACTGCTCTCCTGACCTGGAACAGCCAGAACTATTGATCAACTGCTTCAGCACTACTCAGACACTCATACATGGTCAGTTTGCACTAGCAGGCAAAGTACTACCTACCACAGAGGAGGAAAAAGTTTAGCCTTGTTAACTGGGAGCAAACTTTTCTTTAGCTTCAGTTCAGCCACAGCTTTGTACAGCCACCTGCTGGTTTTATTGTACATCTTCAGTGAATAAAAGGAGCAGGACAGGTGGCGGTATCTTTTCTGTTACGTTTAATCACCAGCTCATAGTGATCAAATTAATTGAGAATCGTGCAGGTCCTTCTAAAAACATGAAATATTTTTAGTGAGTAAAGGAATCAGATAAGTTGAAATTATGATACATTTCTGAAATAGATTGCAACTGAAAGCTGTGAAATGTGAATGAGAGTGGTAGCAGTTTTTTTTTTTTTTCTCTCAGATTGTCTGCTGAGTGCAGGACATGACATCAGTGATGGAGGCTTCATTTCCTGTTTGTTGGAGATGGCATTTGCAGGAAATCGTGGGATTGATGTTGAGTTGTCATCACAAGGAACTGGAGGTTTGTGACGTGTCATTGGTGTTGGTTTCCCTGCTGTTCACACATACGAGCCACCAACTGTATCTGGTCATCATAAACTCATGTGGTGTTTTTGCTGCCCCCCATGTTGTCTGTCCAGTCATGGAGCTGCTGTTCAGTGAGGAACTTGGTTTAATTCTGGAGGTTTCAGAGGCTCATGTCCAAACCGTGTGTCAGAGATACGGTGACGCAGGTGTACAGTGCCATCGTATCGGTAGAACCTGTGGTTTCGGACCGGAGGCCATGGTGAGACATTTAGCGTTAACATTTACTGTCTGTCATGTCTTGTTTGTGATGATCTTTTTTTCCTCCCTTGTCTTCCAGGTCAATGTCCATGTGGATGGACAGGAGGTGCTGAGAGAGCAGCTGCCTAACCTCAGAGCATTATGGGAGGACACAAGTTTCCAGCTGGAGCGCCTGCAGGCCAATGAACTCTGTGTTAAACAGGAAGAGGAGGGGCTAGCCAAAAGGACACAGCCCTACTTCAGACTGACCTTTGACCCATCTGAGTTGCCCAGCATCGGTCAGTTAAAAAGTGGCCTAAACTTTAGCCTGACCAAAGATATTCATACATGTGATGTTGGTGTGTTTTGTGTCTCAGTTGCAGAGCGGCCTCGTGTGGCTGTGGTCAGGGAGGAGGGCAGTAATGGAGACAGAGAGATGTCTGTCTCTCTCTACATGGCAGGATTTGAGGTAATCAGAACCTGATCAGCTGACTATATGTTCATCAAAAATGCACTGCTTATGCTTATAATTGAACCCTGTAATTTTCTGTGCAGGTATGGGATGTCACAATGCAGGACCTGTGCACTGGCTCCCTAACCCTGGAGCGTTTCAAAGCAGTCGTGTTTGTCGGTGGATTCAGCTATGCAGATGTCCTGGGATCAGCTAAAGGCAAATAAACACAAAAAGTGTCTAACCTGATAGTGAGATACAGATTTTTCTTGTTTAACATCACTCTCCTCTCATGAAAGGTTGGGCTGCTACTGTTGCGTACAACCCCAGGGCCAAGGCTGAGTTTGATCACTTCCGCCAGCGGAGCGACACGCTGAGCCTGGGTGTGTGTAATGGCTGCCAGCTGCTCGCCCTGCTGGGCTGGGTGGGAGAGAGCAAGGATGGAGCAGGTAGAGAACAGTAACAGGATGAACAGTACTGTAGTAGAAATCGAGTAACATTAACATTGTAATGGCAACATGTGAAGAAATGAACAAAGCCCTAAGAGAGGAGATCTGTTCTTTCTAATTATTTTCCATGTTTTCCTTTAGAGTCTGAAGTGGTGCTGACCTATAACAAGTCTGGCAGGTTTGAGTCTCGTTTCGTCAGCGTTGGGATCCAGGAGTCCCCGTCCATCTGGCTGAGAGGCATGGAGGGCTCAGCTCTGGGAGTCTGGGTTGCACATGGAGAAGGTAGAGTCAGGAATAAGTCATACCTGTTATGAAGTTGATTATGCTTATGTATCTTTACAGTAATAGTTTAAGTTTTTAACTGGTCGTTATTGTCAAAATTAGTGTCTGTGCTCCTCTTGGCAACATCAAGTTCTGACCACTACCTGAGTTGCTCTTCAGTGTTGAATTATAACTGGGCACAAAGAGGTTACTCAGTGTGGACATTTCAAACTTGTGTAATTGCAGGTCATTCTGCTGTTCTATAAGTCACAGTTCAGCAAGTTCTATAAGAGTCAGCTGTGTTTCATATTGATTTCCTCTGATCACTTTCCTTCCCGTAGGTCTGATGCAATTCCGTAGCTCCCAGGTCAAGGACCAGATTATTTCTAGTGGGCTCGCCCCCCTGCGTTACCTTGATGACCAGGGTCATCCCACCGAAGAGTACCCACTGAACCCTAATGGCTCCCCGCAGGGTATCGCAGGTCTGTGCTCCAGGGACGGCAGACACCTAGCCATGATGCCTCACCCGGAGCGCTGCACCCTGAGCTGGCAGTGGCCCTGGGCCCCAAGAGATTTCAGAACGTCTCTCTCACCTTCACCCTGGCTACACATGTTCAGAAATGCAGCTGCTTGGTGCAATACCACATAGTAATAAGAGTCTAAAATAATGGTGCTGTTAAAAGTATTGTCCTTGTTCGGTTGTGTCAAATGAAAGCTTAAGGGTTGTTTACACTGCTCGATAGTGTAGTTCACCTTTTTGTTCACCTCAGTACTTGGTCTTTTTACATCATTACTGAGGCCTGCTGTAATACTGTAGGACTTTGAGACTACTGTGAAATCTCATTGACTATATCAAGTCTCAAGGTTTAATTCTAGCAATCACCTCATATTTTACAGAGCTGTTACATATCAGGTCAGCCAGCATTATCAGTTGTTGCTCTGTTGAAACTTTTAGACATTGAGGTTTCTAATAAATATAATATTAAAAATGCAGGAACATGTGACATATACTGCACACACCTAATAAAGAAATAATAAAGTGACATAAGACAATAAATATTTATTTTACACAAAAAAATACAGCAACTATTTACACACTGTTTACTGACATGGTCATATTTCATGAGCTTTAATGAAACGAAATGTCAGAATTGCTGCTCAGGAGCAAAACTGATCAGTGTTTTTCAAGGAAGATGTCGATAATTATTCAACTGTAGAGAAGAAATTCACAATTTAAAGTCCACAGTCTAAGAGGTGCAGACGCTGTCTGACATCTTGCCTGTTACATGTTAAGCTGTCAATATTCTTGTTTCCACTAATCCATCTAGCTACAGTCAAAAGGAAGAAATCCAATAAAAGTCCAAGTCAAAGAGCTTGTCCTGACACCCCACCAACAGCTGTCTGTGGTGAGTTCCCTGTTGCTCCTCGTGAGTGGCCTTCCCTCTCTGGCACCATTTGTTGGTTGATGTTGATAACACAGATAAAGAGCAGGATGACCACCACCAGGTCATCCAGGATCCCCAGCAGTCCACGGAGAGAGGGGTCTGTCTCTGGGGCATTTGCTGATGATGTGGAGACGGGGTCCACAGGAGAGGAAAAGACGGACACCACTGTCCCTATGCAGCACAGGGCCACCCTGAAGAAGAACAGCCACACCAGGCCTCCCATGGTGCTCAAGCCACGGGCCAGTAGCTGCACAAGCAGCGGGGCATCACTCAGGTAGTCTGTTATCTGTGAGGGTCAGTTTGTAGGCCAGAGAGGGAAATATCAAACCATTTCAGACAAAAACATAAAAGGTAACATCAGTATACGAGGGGTTTTATATGATAGTATTCAAAGAACAGGGAGAAACATGATATATTCTATGGACACAACACTGAAGATTTCTTTTAGCAGACAACTCAACCACATTTTCAAGATTATGTGAATGTGACCCATGTGGGAAATCAGTTGTATATGTGTTTCAAAGGAAAGGAAATGCTGATCCAAGGTAGTGAAACTAGGTGTGTCAGTCAGGTGTGTTAACCGGATACTTTCATTGTCTGGTATCGATGACTGTGCAGTGTAAGACCTATTCCTGTTACCAAAACTATTATCAAAGGAAATGGTGAAGTAGAATTTGATCACTTCTCAGCTTTCGCATTATCTAATCTCATGTTATAATTAAGATTGTGAAAGAAAGAAAGTTACACCCTTTGATTGTTTTACATGCAGGTAAAATATGGAGAAGACTAAACACTTTCTGTTCTAATAAGAAGATTTTGCAGGATTTGTGCACTGCTGATATGTCTGAAGGTCAGATGAAGCACTCACCCGTCGTGGGGCTCCAGAATAACGTTTGTTGTAGTCTGTGATTTCTCCGAGAACTTCCTTTGACTGTCGGTCTGATCGACTCTCGTTGAATAGATGGCACAGCGCACTGACCTGTGAAGTCACAGTTTCATGTTCACACTCTGACACTTCTGAACTGACACTGTTTAAACTGCTCACATCCGATCGTGTGCGCTGTACCTTCTGTCTGCAGAGTGGGCAGCTGATTGCATCCAGCCAGGACCCATGTCTCCAGTAGGCGATCAGACAAGGAGCTGCAGAATCCAACACATGATTCAACACCTTTTCACAAAATGTTTCACTGTTTACACTGTGATGTAGGGCTGCCATCAGATAGAATAGTTACATTTTAGCAGAAGTGTGATGAAACTGATGGAGACGTGACAAGCAAGAAATGAAGTCACAGTTACTGATAACAAAGGTGTTTGGGTGATTATGGATTGAGGCTCTGAGGGTTAAAACAGGTAGTGCGAATGGGATGTGCAGTTCAAACTGGTAGATGTTGTGTTGCTGGGATAGAAATATTTTTGTAATCTGGCGGATCATATCAAGGTTGACACCAAGCATGATTTACCCCACGTTTGGATGTGCCTTCTTAACTGCCTTCTTGGAGGAAGAACAACTTTGAGTCAAACCATCAGGTGTATGTGTTACTACAAACTCTAATCAGTCTAAAGTAATCCAAGGTTAATCAAACCTGGGCTGAGGTAAGGCCACAGTCAAGGTAACTTAGTCATCTAACATTTTAATGACTATAGTAGTTGAACAGCAATGCTGGACCCCACAATGTGTTTTTCATCTCAGCATGATCAGGTGTGCATCTGCATTTGCTTTGAATGGAAGGTTTTAAATTGCATTTGAAGTTTCCCACTGAACATCTGTGAATAGCTATTTGACAGGTTAGACTAGTCTTAGGTAACCATACACCTGAGAGAAGAAAAACTGGAGTAAAGCTGTCAGGTTAGAGGCAGTTCATTTTTGAAAGCTGAACAGGCAGGCCCCCAAGGCTAAAGACACATGGCTGCAGAGCACTGATGCAAAGACATAAACACATGACGTAAGAGGTGAGCAACCTGAAGGAAAAATGAATGAATTCATGCACCTGTTCACTTGAGGGAAGAAGTGAACAGGTGCATGAATGGAAGAGCAAAGCAAGTATGGTGTGTGTGTGTGTGTGTGTGCGTGCGTGTGTGTGTGCGTGCGTGCGTGCGTGCGTGCGTGTATATATATATAAAACCTCGTACCACAGAACAAATGGCCACAGTTTGTCTGGACTGGGAAACTGGCCATCTGCAGGCAGACGGGACAGTGCCAGTCTCGGGTTGTGGATGGAAGAGGCTGCATAGATTCCTAAAGATATGTGGAGACAGTTAATATGTGAGAGGTGAAATACAGGAAGCATGAACAATGTATAAAAAGGGAAAGAAGAAAAAAAATATTAAACATAATAAATAAATTTAAAACTTTACAGCCTGTTGGTTCTAATCAAACATTTAAACAGAGACTTTCTTTTCTTTGTTCTAGGTTGAGCTCGTGACTGTTAGGAGATGCAAACTTGTTGCTTATCTCCGGCTGCAGCCCCGAACTCGCCCAGAACACTTTAATTTATATCTGGAGGTGGTTACATGGGTTCCAGGCACCGTCTCACTTTACACAATAGGGGAGAGTTGAAACATAGGTTAACTTCAGCGTCTTGGTGATTTGCACAGAAAACCTGGGTTTCCTCAACTATGACATGCCTGGTTACACCCTTTACATAAATCTGTCTGCAAAATGACAATTCTCATAACACAGTTAGCAATTTACAATGCCCTTATTCTAACACAGCCAAATTCAGAGTTCCCAATATTAAGTGCTATAGCATTTTTAAAGAGTTCTAATGATAAGAGTCATTGCTCATAAGATAAAGTATTATGGATATGCAATACATGTTCAGAGCCTTTTGATGAGGTTAAAGTCTATGTAAACAGATTATCATTTAGTTGGCAGCAACTCTATTTTGACCATAATAAAAGCAATAATAATACTACTGCATGCTGCCTGTGTGATTATCCAGTTTGCATGTTAAGAGTCTCACCAATTAAACTGCATTATCAGGTTTCATTTCTGAATTTTTAATTTCTGAGTTAATTTAATCCTTCAAATTAAATTATGAACACAAGAACAGTCTACTTGAAGTATAACCCCATAAACCTATAATACTAATGACAATTCAGTTGTATGTCTGTACTTATGTGTGTGAACCTCTTACCTTGTGGCAAGTCACATATGTGGATGGTGATAGTTCTGGTGCAAGAACCAAAGACCTGGATGAACCCTGACCTACTGGATCTTCGGAGGGGAGATGGTCCAGTCTGCCACATGACATGATAATGATAAACACACCTTAAATGCTACATTTCTAATTGGGAGATGCTGACACCAATGTTTGGGATCTACTACTACAAATTAAATTGAACAGTGGTTCCAACAACTTGGTCTATTATTTTTATAGCAATTAGAAGAATAAATTAATGAAAATAAGTAGGCCATTAATACATGAAAAAACTATGTCACACATGCACATGTGTCCTGGATTAAAAGCTATTAAACTACATATTTTGTGGGAATCTTAAAGTGAAATCAAATCATTTAGTTTCCAACCAATAACATGGCGTGATTGTGGGTTTCATCAAAACATACTAATTTTATTTCAGACACAACCTTACACAACGTCACTTATGTTCTAAAAACAACACAAACCCACCAGTGGTGCCGAATGTAATAAAATGAGACTCACCTGGACTGAGATTTGTGGTACGTGTACATTGCTGATCTAGAAACAGCAGCTGACAGGTAGTTACTGTCTCCTAGAAGGAAGTGAAGTGCTGCCTGACAGCATCACTATACAAAATAAATTGGAGCTGTGTGTTAATGATCAACCTCATCCTCCAATATCAGCCCGCCCTTGTGCTCAGGGAGGGAGGGAACAGTAACACTCAGAGCAATAATACAGCGCTTTGTACACCACTGGACAACTAAAAAAAACACACACACTTATAAAACTTCACAGTAGACTCTGATCAGTTATTAGTGAGAAAGTACTGAAATTTTTTGTGAAAATTGACATCCTCAGCCTGGTCAGAGGCGAACTATTTGGGTCACATGACTTGCCAGATCAAAGCTAGACAAGATTTCTCCCACACTGTGTTAAAGTAGGTTAGAGCTGATCTTGTCAATTATTCACTTAAAGTATACTCTCCCGGCAGCCCTGCATCACATTATTCTTACGATAAACCACTGGTTGTGAAATGCATTGGGCTGTCCCTGGCTTTAACACTGTACTACACTACAGCTTATTGAAAGGCACCAGAGCTGTAGAAAAATCAACCCAGCAAACAAAAACATGGCATCTCATAGATCTAGTGTGATCAAGGCGGACATCTGCAGTCAACCATTTCTCAGTCGTTGATACTCTAGTATTTGTTTTATTTAAATGTCAGTAATTAAAGAAAAACCTTCTATGATATGTGACAGAGTGAAGATGTGACCAACTACACATAGCTCACTATGACTGCTATTGCAGAAATATTTGCACACGTCCTTCACCTCACACAGAAGCTAAAAAGAGGGTGTCATGGTTCATGTCATCTAAAATTAGCAACCACCAGTCAGTGAGGGCCAGGGTTTTGAGAGTGGCTGAGATCAGGAGATAAAACACAGGTGCTCTCCTACTGTCCACTGTGCCTTAAGAGAGCAGGTGACACGTGAGATTTCTTATCTTTTAAGACTGAAGCCCTTAGAGTTGGGAACAAACTTTAGCCTCTAAATTTTAATTGCACACACTTGCCTGTAAGCTAGATAAATGGATAAGGTGAAGAGGTTTATTGTTTCTTGTTTATTTATGACTTGGCTTCAGAGAAAGGTTTAACAGGCTGCCGGGATTTTAGTGACTGTCTGGGAACAGTCATTACACAAAATATTTTCTATTTCTAGTTAATTTAGCCTAAAAAGTAAGAGGCTAACAGGGAATTAACATTCCAGTTGTATTCAGCTTTAAACTCCAAGCAACTCTCGCAAACTGCCTGTGCAGGATTATCTATCTGGTAGCTGTGATGCCAGGTAATGTTACTGTGCATCACGTAGTCAAACCTGAAGTTATGCAAGTGCTTTATCATTTGTACTGTTTATAGTCACGATGAGGCCACAAAAAAAAACTATTTAAAAAAATGAATAAACAGAAACCTATTGCCATTTTAAATACATGTGACAAAACTCATTTTCTTGAAACAGTTTGCTATTTGGCGCTTTTGTTGTGTTTCCAGGTTTTCTCTGCAAGGCTGTTCATTACATAATTACATAATGTTCATAATTCATTACAATCAGAAACATTTGCATATGTAAATCTTTGGATGTGAAGTGCAATTATCTGTCTTTGTTATAAACATTTTATTATCTATTTCTTTTCCTTATTTTTTACTCACATTTTATTGATCTACTTGTATTTGTGCCAGTGGTGGAATGTAAGAAAATGTACTAAAATACTAAATGCTGGATACTACAGTTTAAAAGTACTCATACTCTGCAGTGAACATTGCCATTGCATTACTTTTTACTCCACTATATTAATAGTTATTTAGCTATAGTTTGTAAATTGTACAGATTCAAATGACAAGATTATATAACAATGCATAATGCATTATTATATCCAACAGTATGGAAAGTGGTTCACATTTATTCTTACCTCTTTTAGATACAACATTAAAATGCTGCTCTGTCATTAATACATTATTATGTTGTATCATGGATCTAATACAAATATATATTTTTATATTAGTTCACATTAAACTGTTGACAGAAGAACACAACACCCATGATAAAAGCGGCCGTCTCAATGTTTTATTTTGACCAGCTAACGAAGGCGTACACAAATCACGGATCGCGAACACTGATTGGCTCCAGTTGGCTTTCACAGCCGTCAATCATCAGAGATCTCAATACTGATTGGATACAGTTCGTACCTCCATTACGTCAACTCAACCGAGCCTATAAAAACAAGTGAACGTCGGAGAAGTAGGAAGCTGTGCCATTCGCGTACGTCTTACGTCGTTTTTTCGGCGGAGTGGTCGTGAGTTCGTCTGCAAATTACGCAATTGTCGTTGGGGATCTTCCTTTTGGCAGCAGGTGAGGTCAAATGCAGAGAAAAGGAGCGGAAGAGCTTTGCTGACAGGTGGAAAAATTATTTACCTTTTAGCCAAGACGGAACAAATGGACGACAATAAAACGGCACTGGTCGAGAGCCTCATAATATGGGTGAGTCTTTTTTGCCAATGTGTCGCATGATATCAAAACCAGAGAGAAGCGGTTTTATTACCTGTTTGTAGGTGTAACTGCGAGAAAACACTCTTCGTCAGCAGCTGAGAGAAATGAAGCAAACAGGAGCCAGAGCTTCAGGTCTTCATTTAGCGACTGTTACTGAGAGTAGCTGTTATTGCGCTAAATGTATCTGGAGGACCTGGAGCTGGTCCTAATGAGCACACTTGGCAGGTACAAAGACCAAATATCCTTCAGGGTGGCTGGATTTAGAGCGCTAACTAATCCAGTTAACCAGGAAATCTGTGGATCACTTGTTCAGGTTATGTGAAGGATTAATGCGAGTTGGCGAACACCTGCATTTAATTTAGCCAGCTAACGTTAGCGTTGCTGCACCTGGTCCTGGACCAGCGGACCCTGGTCTTGTTAAGTGTTGAGGGTGGATTTGTTAATTATAGCCCGGCTCAGGTCCATCAGGCATTAAACCCTGGCGCCCGTCTCAGCTACATCAGTCACTTACCTATTTGTTGAGAATATCACTAAAATATTAGAAGGACGTGACCCACATGGATTAAAAAGTACAAATAAAAACTTTTGTCTAATTTGAGAGATAGTCAGACACATTAGCGGATTAGCCTTTAGACTTGGCACAGATTATAAACAGCAGGAGGTGTTCAGGACACAGTTTAGCACGGAGACTTCACTTTACAGCTTGGCTGCTACATGAATTATTTACAGCAGGGAAGCCTTTGTCTTTGCTGGTATTGCCTGTGATCCACTGTATAATCTCTGTCATCCCATCAGTCCATCCCCAGGCCTCAGTCCTCTCCTGTGTGCCCCCTTGGAAGGGTTTAGATGCATGGACACTATCTCTGCAGTGATTGTGTGGTTAATGTACTTTCAGGCCTTGTGATGACATGACAGTGTTGTTTTCTGCCTCTCAGCTGCAGACCTTTAACACTCCTGCACCATGCACAACAGTGGAGGAGCTGACCACTGGAGTGGCAATATCACAAGCACTGCATCAGATGTAAGAAGACACACACATGCACACACGAATGCACACATGGAAATGTTATATAGGTAATCTAGATCTAGCCCCATTACCCATGGTATCTGGCTACTCTGCAGACACATTATTTATTTACAACCAGTTTGCTTTGGCCTAAATATGTTGCATCACTTGTGGCTGCTGTTTGCTTCTTCAACTCTTTAGTTTGGGTTAAGTTGTACTTTACTACATGACATATAAATCCTGGAAAAACAAAGCCGATGTGAAGTGTTTCTTTATTGTGGATTTTTCTAACGTATTTTGAATAAATGATTTGAATCACTTGTCTGATTCCACATAAAAACATTTAGATACAAATGCTACTGGATGATGCATTTCTGCATCAGTTTATTTGCAGTGACAGACCCTTTAAACAATAAAAAATGGCTTATTTTTAGATTCATAAACTTCACCTGTGTTGATTCATGCATTGAGAAATCCACAGTAGAGGAGTGACTTGCCAGTTACTCCTCAGACAGCACCAAAGCCATGTCTGTTTTGACTGAATGACTTGACTTTGTTTTCTTTATGTAAAAACTGCCCTTCATTTGTTTATACTATCACTGGTAGTTTCTCCTTTCAGACATCCCATATAGCAAAGAATTAAGAACACTCCTTTTACCCAGCAATTATTCACAGCCATTATGGGAAACGTATGAAATGAAAGGTATATTTAGGAAAAGAACGGATGTACTGTTCTTCATTTGAAAATACTGTCTGGAATATATTTAACATGGTCAATAAATGATTCATAAATTTAATAATATCTAAAGGAGGTATTTGTCCTTGCTAACAACCCTTGCTGTTGTTGAGGAGTCAGAATAGATAAACTTGTTGACTTTTGTATGTGTCTGCTGCAGAGACCCAGCATGGTTCAGTGATGGATGGCTTGGTCGTATCAAAACAGATGTGGAGGAGAACTGGAGATTGAAGGTACAAAGCAAAGCTGTCGCCCCTTTCACCACCTGTCTTCTACTTTTCTCTTCGTATTTTGCTGAACCCCTCCCCATTGCTTCATGCTGAATCCTCTATTTGCTTCAGTCCTGCTCTACTGTCCTTGACACTGACCTCCTCCCTGCTCCAGGGCTGCACCCTCCCTCTGCGATCTGAGTCTTCTGGTGAAAAATGTGTACATGTATGTTTGTCCATATAAGTCAGTAAGGATGACTGCATGCCATTAGCTATATTCCTGTTTGGCTATGACTGTTTTCACTGCTATTGCGTTTTCTTTCCCAGCAGGCCTGTTTCCCAGAAGACATCTTGACATGTGACTATAGGAAAATAACAAGTGTACATAATAAAATTAATGATGATTTCATTTAGCTGGTTAACTCAAAGGTCCTTGTGCATGGTCACCTTGCTGGGACACTTAATTAATGTTTACTATGACAAGTCAAAATGTGGGCTATGAAAAAGGCCTAATTTAATTTTAAAAATCTTTTAATAATTGCATATATGTTGTCAGGGTTTCTTTTCTGTGGTTTTAATTATAGTGACCATATTTTCACGTAACATTTCCTAATCTTGTGTGTGATCTCCTCAGATGAACAACCTGAAGAAGATCCTTCAAATGATGCTTGATTATTATAATGAGGTGGGTAGTGGCTGTGTACACTTTATCCTCCATGTGTTTGCACAGGTGTTGGGTGACTTGAAGAATCGCCTGCTGTATGTGAGTCAGTGTATCCATCCAGTTCTTGTGGGAGTTTTAGTATGCACTGTTTACACAGTGCAAAGCCTCAGGAGGCTTGCATAAGGAAAACAAAGTTTACTGTCGAGAGCAAAACGAGCATCGAGTAGCTGATGTCTGGTGTACATTACAGTAGTGAAGATTAGCATTTTTCCTAATAAATTTGCGTAACCAACACATGATTGAAATATTTGCTCAGCAATCCTATTAGTTTTAGCCAGGATCTACTCCCACCTTTGTTGGAAAGTAAAGCTTTTAAAGTTAGTGCAGTTTCATTCACTGATATTGTGTATATTTGCCCTCAAAGAGGTTGCACACCTATTTGCCAAGTGCATAATTTGACCTTCTCTACCACCAGGTATTAGGCCAGGAGATCTCAGACTTCCCCTTGCCAGATGTGGCCCTGGTGGCAGAGCATTCACACCCTGTGGAGCTGGGGAGGCTGCTGCAGCTTGTACTGGGCTGTGCTGTCAGATGTGAGCATAAACAAGGTATTTGACTCGACAGCTTGTGTTACAAAGTAGAGATAACTACTGTATCTGCAGTATAAATGTGCTACACAGTGTGGGTGTATAGGAGAATTGTTATCATAGTCTAGTTGGCTTAAGGGCATTAAAATTCCTGTCCTGTCATGCTGCTAACAAAGGTAGAGCCCTGTCACATTTGAAAGTGGGATACAGATGATGAAAAATAACAGTGGTGCGGTCAGTCCATGTGTAATTGATGATTCTGTCGTATTTCATGACCAGAATACATTCAGATCATCATGACCTTGGAGGAGTCTGTGCAGCATGTTGTCATGACAGCCATCCAGGAGGTGAGTGAGTTTCTGGACCACGTTTCACCCTCAAGTCAAATCAGAGATGTTACACTTGTCCAGAAAAGCGAACTAAGCAGTTGTTTCTTTTTGAGCAATTGTAGCTTGTTTCAAAGAGACTTGAGCAGGAGTTTCTGAAGGCAGGCAGCTCTTTTAATGAGCCTCTGTAATAAACCCTGTGAGTTTTTTTTTCTGTGCAGCTTATGAATAAAGAAACCATGGCTCCATTTGGTGCAGAGCTGTCAGGAGACCTGGAGCAGCAGGTCAGTGTTGTTATTGCAGGGTTTCATTGCAGTGGGAGAGATTTTTAGTATTTTATTAAAATAGTTTCATTATTTTATTAATTTAATAAAATTGTTACTTTCAGTTATGAAATCTATCAAGGTAGTTTGAAGATTGAGTCCTTTATACCCAAAATTCATAGTGTTTCCAATTTTAACAACTGCAGATGGGAAGCAGTAAGAATCCCTTAAGGGTACATAGCATTCTAAGCTTAATGTGGTGATTATTTTTCATTGCTGTTATTTTTAAATTGTATGTTTTGTGTGAAAGTGAACAGTGAAAAAAATCTAAAGTAGCTCAAGTCACATTGAAGTGAAGCAGAGGAGATAGTAAAACCACCTTCCCTGTGCTCAACCCAGAAAATTGTCTGAGTTTCTGTTGGTTGGTTAATGAAAGTCTTTTTTTTTTTTTTTGAACTTATCCTTTCACCTATGTTGTAATGAATTTGTCCATGCTGTAAGTCATCAATGTGACATTTGACAGATATTTAGCATTAAAGCTAAACTATTTGCTCTTCAATTATTGTCCATTACCATTTCAAAAGAGTGAGTCCATCTGTGTCAATTCTTAATAAGAAAATGATTCTTATGAATCTGTTAGTAAAAGAGCAGAGAATCCCAGAGCTCAAATATTGACTCAGTGCAGACTGCAGAGCTCTGGGCATCAGTTCCCTTGCCAGGCAGGATTGTTGGAGGAGTCATTGGTTAGTTTACCACTGGGTTGAAATGGAATATACTCATTTCTCAATGAGTTCATGTTAGGTCCACTTTAATCAAGGGGGGAAATGTGCACTGCAGTAAAAGGAGGTGATGGTAAAAGCTTAAGGTTTTTTTTTTTTTTTTTTGACTTATGACCTGTGTATTGAAGTGGAGCTTGCTTGTGTGTGTGGTTTTGGAGTTAGTGAATGTATGCGTTGCTCATTTGAACTTCTTTTTGATGTGTTCAGCTAAAAAAAGCCCTGGACGACCTCACTGAACTTCTAGCAGAGAAGGAAGCATTAGTCCAACGCTGTCAAGAGCTGGACATGCAGGTGAATACAGAGCTCATGGACACATGCACTCTGCATATGCTTGAACATTTATGCAGAACCATGTACATCAATATGACATCTGAAAGGATTATGATTCAGTACTTTCTGTAAGTTTGTCAGTGATTACCTCTCCATGTCCACAAACGGACACGCTTACACTTAAAGGTAAGTAGAAAGAGGAGTAGAGTAATTTGCTGTTATGCCTGGGTCTATTGTCTGAAGCTGCTGTGGCAGGAGAACTGTGGGCTTAGTCCCACCCCACCCATCCACCCATCCCACCCATGTGGCAACCAGCCCAAGCTCCACCACTGCCAGAAGGCTTCACTCAGCACTGTATTGCCAAGCTAAATTTAGCATAGCTGCTGATCAACTGTTCAGTTGGACTCTTGACAGATTGATTTGTTCTATCCCCAGTCTTGCTCAACACTTGTCGCTGCGAGGTAAGTCCAACATGGCTAAATGCAAACTAAACCCGTCTAAACAAGCTGCTCGCGTTTATTCTAACTCGGCTAACCGACTGCTCAGTCAGGATTCTGCTCAAGACAAATTGTTTGTCTAAAATGTTTCAGTATTATTCCAGTAATTTAACCAGTGACACCAGTCATATTTTTGTCTTCATGGAATTTCAAAATGTACTAGGCATGCAGGATAGGCCATATAGGTTTATTGCAATGGACATCGTTTGTTGCATTATATTGTAACCATCTGCCTTACTGTAATGAATACGGTATGAATCAAAGAAATATTGATGTTCTGTCTTACTTTATGGACACTGGCCTAATATGTAAACAATGACAAGCTAATATGAAACTAATATAAAAAGTACATGAGGGAATGGATGGATGAGGAGTAAAACAGACTAACCGTGTATTAATGTTTGCTTAAAGTGCACTTTGTCTGTGCTTTGCTTCCAGCATGGATTAACTGCACTGTTTGCTTTAACAGCTGGGAGAGAAGAGCTTATCTGCGATAGATAGGGTGTGTCTTTTGATGCTCAGATGTAACTTGGCTGATTTGCATGAAACAATGGATCAGAGATTAACATTCCTGCTGACTTGACACAAATATTTTTTGTTTGTTAAATTCACCTGACCTTTAAATCAGTGTCACTTTTGAGAGTAGCTCTAACACCTTGTTGTGTCTGAACAGGTGGCTGTTCTTCAAGAGGAGCGGAACAGCTTATTAGCAGAGAATGACGTCCTAACCGACCGAGCCAATCAGCTCGACACATTTGACGACCCCAGCACACCCTCAGGAAGAAAACACAGCCAGTTACAGCAACAGCTGGAGGCACTGCAGGAGGAGAATTTCAGGTTTGTCACTTTCTGCCTAAATATACTGCAGCAGAAATCTTGGAGACTGAAATCCAGAGGTTTGGAATTTCTATTGTACAGTAATTGCTTTTCTTAATGTAAATGTCTCTCCTTTTGTGTGGTGTTAATACAGGATTCCATTCAAAATGGCTGGGAAAGACTCAATGACCATGTGTGTTTGCATCTTTCAGGCTGGAGGCTGCCAAGGATGACTACCGCATCCACTGTGAAGAGCTGGAGAAGCAGCTGATTGAGGTTCAGCACCGTAATGACGAGCTCACCAGCCTGGCAGAGGAATCTCGAGCTCTCAAAGATGAGCTGGATGTTCTGAGGTTTGTATCTGTGTTTGTGACCTGATCAACAGGAAAGCACGAACATTTGATGTATTGTATTTAAGTAACAGCTTAGTACACCAGCCAAAGGGCCAGAGATACAGTACCTGTTAAAGGTTTGGACACACCTTCTCATTCTTTCATTTTTTTCTTTTTCTATACTTTTCTACATTGCACATTAATAGTGAAAACATTAGGACAATGAAATAACACATATGGGCTTAGGAAATAAGAAAAAAGTACAAATGCAAAATATTTAATATGTTTTACAGTAGTACCCACAGTTTTGTTTTTGATAGTCATTTTGCACTCAATCTCTCAATTTACTTCATGACGCAGTTATCTAGAATATTTTTCCAATTATTCCCATGATGCTGTAAACTCCTAAAGCAGAGGCAACTCTAGGTCTGTAACTGAAGAAACCTTCAAGTTTAGAGAATATAAAAAATATTTTGCTCTTCATTTTCATACTACGTAAGCCCATTAAGTGTTATTTTATACTTTTGATGTCTTCACTATTAATCTACAATATGGAACAGAATAGACAAAAGGAAAACCACTGAATAAGGTGTTTCCACTTTAGTTCTGTCGGTGTTTTACAGGCCTGATTTTCTTTATTTCCCTGTTTATCAATGCACATTATCCTGGGTGCTATAATAGACCTGTGTTTCTGTTTTAATATCTTACATGTACATTCAAATGCTCCATAGCTTGTTCACTGATGTGTGTGTTGATTTTGTATTCTTGTAGGAACTGCTCCGATCGCGTGGTGATGCTGGAGGCTTCAGTGGAAACATACAAGCGTAAACTGGAGAACCTGGGTGATCTGAAGAGGCAGATGAAGCTGCTAGAGGAGAATAACATGACCTACATGCACAACACTGTGAGCTTGGAGGAAGAGCTGCGCAAAGCCAATGCCGCCCGTGCACAGCTTGAGACATACAAGAGACAGGTAAATGACATACAAAGCAGGGTTGAAAATTTAAAGAAAGATCTCACTCAGTACGGTCTGTTTAGAGCAGCAGAAAGAAGCTGTGTGTTTTCACATGCTCAGGTCCAGGAGCTGCACAGGAAGTTGTCAGAGGAGACGAGACGAGCGGACAACTTGGCCTTTGAGATGAAGAAGCTGGAGGAGAAGCATGAAACTGTGGTGAAGGAGAGAGAGGTGTGGCAGTTTTTGGCAGCTGCTGGAAAAGAATGGCAGAAGGAGTTTTGTTACTCTTCCCACTTTGGTGAAGCTCTTTACTAACATTTTAATCTTTGTTTTAAAATTTCTCCCCCACTATGATGCCATCACTAGAGGATCATTATCGAGAGAGATTCTCTAAAGGAGCTCAATGAGGAGCTGCGATGCACTCAGGCTCAACAGCACCAGCTCTCCCAAGCAGGTATCTCACTGGAAAGTCAAATCAGGAATGATGCTGCTTATCCACTTCTAATATGTACATACTCTGCTCGTGTAGGGATCCTTCCTTCTGGCAGCCCCATTCATGATAACCTGGCAGCTGAATTAATACCCGCTGAGTACAGGTAACAGAAACTGCTTTCAGATTTGTTCTTTCCGTGCCAGCGCTGTGTGTATGACCACTGACTTTGTGTGTGATTGTTCAGAGAAAAGTTCATCAGGCTGCAGCATGAGAACAAGATGCTGAGAGTGCAGCAGGAGGAGTATGAGAGGGAGAAGATTGCTGCTCTGCAGGCTCAGCTGGAGGAAGCACACAAGACCCGCAGTGAACTGGACACTGAGAACAGGTTTCAACTGAACTGATTTCACGTCTTTGTATGCCAGCCAGATACAAATGTGAAAGAGCTTCATTTCTCCACAGTCACTGGTTGCTTTGCTGTTCATAGTTTTAGACCTGTCGCAGCAGTAATGCGGTCGGTGTACCGGTCCGTTGTGGTCAAGGAGCTAAGCCGGAAGGCGAAGCTCTCAATTTACCGATCAATCTGCGTTCCTACTCTCACCTATGGTCATGAGCTCTGGGTCATGACTGAAAGGACAAATGAGCTTCCTCCGCAGGGTGGCCGGGCACTCCCTTAGAGATAGGGTGAGGAGCTCGGTCACCCAGGAGGTGCTCGGAGTAGAGCTGCTGCTCCTCCACATCGAGAGGAGTCAGTTGAGGTGGCTCGGCCATCTGTTTCGGATGCCTCCTGGGCGCCTCCTTGGGGAGGTGTTCGGGGCATGTCCCACCGGGAGGATGCCCCGGGGAAGACCCAGGACACGCTGGAGGGACTATGTCTCCCAGCTGGCCTGGGAACGCCTTGGTGTCCCCCTGGAAGAGCTGGAGGAAGTGTCCAGGGAGAAGGAAGTCTGGCTATTCCTGATTAGGCTACTGCCCCCGCGACCTGGCCCCGGATAAGCGGAAGAAGATGAAGATGGATGGATGTTATGGTTGCAGATGTATTGTGGTAACTTTGCTTTCAAGTCTCTTCTTCCTGCATCCTAATGTGTCCTCTCTGATCACTCTGCAGGTTGAATCGTGAGCGGATCAGTGAGCTACAGCTGCAGGTCGAGGACCTCCAGAAGGCTCTGCAGAGTCAGGCGGCCAAACCTGATGACGTGAGTTTGCCAAGATGCACTGGCACCAATACAGAGAAAACATCCCAGAGAGTTAATCTGATGCTCTTTCAGGCATGACTCATGAAATCCCACTAGTTTAGAAGTTCAGTCAACAATTTGAACTGATTTGAAGGTAAATGTCCCTAAACATTATTTTGATTGCTTTGCTAAATGTCATCTTGTACTTTAACTTATATTTTCAGTCAAACTTGAAGCGGAAACTTGACGCACACATGTAAGTGTGATTCTTTCTTCTGTACCATCATCATTTTAGTATGCAGAATGAATTTTTGGTTTGTCCAGTAGGGGGAGGTCAAAATGCAGCATTTGTTTCCTCAGGGTCCAGCTGAACGAGGCTCAGGACGAAATCATGAAGAAGAAAGAGCTGCTGGAGGACCTGCAGCCAGACAACACTCAAAACTGTGAGTCCTACGTCACCAGTCAAAGGTCTGATTTTGCCAGTATGCTATGGCAGCCTCTGGAGTAGAAACTGCAAAGTTAAATCCTGCCTGAACCAACACATCAGAACAACTCATTTTCTGTTTGCTCCAAAGCCTTGAAGGTGGATGAGCTTATGGCTGCTCTGAAGAAGAAAGATGATGACATGCGGGCCATGGAAGAGAGGTACAAAATGTATCTGGAAAAAGCACGGAATGTGAGTGATAAGATAATCACATATTTTTATTTGTTTTGTATATTATACCTGTCATGACTTATAATAATTAAAACACAGGAATAAGTGTTGTCAGTATTAATGCTGTTTTTCAGTGTTGTCTTTTCTTTACTGTTTGTAGGTGATCCGAGCTTTGGATCCGAAACTGAATCCAGCCAATGCTGAGATCCAGGCTCTGAGAAACCAGTTGGCTGACCGGGACAAACAGATTATGAACTTAGAAGTAAATCTGCCATTTGACTGTCATAACTATTTTTTAATAATAGTTTATTTTTTTAATATGAAAATGCAGTGTGTGTGTGTGTTTCAAGGACTGTTTTTAAACTAACTGATTTCATTTTGCCTCCTAGCGTCAGTGTGAGCAGGCCAGGCTGAGGGAGTATGAGGAGAAGCTGATTGTCACTGCCTGGTATAACAAGGTAAGAAGAGATCGCAAGCTAATTAAGTCATTCATATCCTGTCTTTTCTGACATTACTGATAATCAGTGTATACAATAAAGTTATCTTTCTTCGTGCTCAGAGTCTGAACTTCCAAAAGCTGGCCATTGAATCACGCCTTGGTGGCCGTACCCCTGGCCAGTCCTTTTTATCCCAGCAGCGCCAGGTCTCGAACGCCTCACACCAGCTGCTTTCCATCAGTCTACCTGCTACTACCTCCAAGTAGATCTTGTCAGAGTCAAATTCAGATATGTAAAAAAAATACCCTCCCACAAGTGAGCACTCAAGTGACCTTACACACATCCGCTCTCCGCGCTGGGAGAGGGTCACTAATGAGCTGGTTAGGATCAGTAAGCATTTAGTTAAGAAACACAAGTCTATTGGTCACCCACCCAAGATTATAGCATAACAAAGAAGATACAAGCTGACATTACAGCAGAAACCACAACCCATGTTCCCCTCACTAGTCACAGTAACATACACCATCTCAGTGTAGAACGGAACACACAAAAATACACTCTGAGCTTATTTCCGTTCTGCCCTGTGTGTTTGTTGTAAAAACAGACTCGGCTGAATACTTGGTATAGTGAGTTTTTTTTCTCTCCTATATCCTGTTATGCTGTGTACATGTTCAGGTTTGAGAGAGCCCATTATGTACAGATATGAATGCGGGTCACTGGAATGCTCACCCAACTTAAGATGATTGTTGATGTATGTCATGCTGTACCCTCATACTATGCAGTGAAGGAGGTACTAGTGCATGTTTTATAAAACATGCTTAAGATGTTTTTGAGAAAATAATTTGGTGCTGGCCACCAACTGCTTTAAAGTATCAAACATCAGTCACATTTTTTTCTAAAATGGAGCAAGCCCATCATCTAAAGCTGTGCGAATCCTACAAGTTCTATGAAGTGATCAGCCTGAGGTGTTGTAACAAATCTTACACAAGAAATCCATGACTCGAGTGTTTATCATGTCTTTTCTATATTACATTATATTAAAGTGTGATTTGACTTCTCTACTGGCAGCGTACTCTCAATACAAACTGACAGGCCTTAATATTCATTGAATGTTTTGAATCTTATTGAGTAGTGAGTATTCAAGACAGTAATCTATGAAATTGTACAGCAGTAATGTAAACATGATTGAATCACCAGCTTTTGATCCAAATGTCAGGGCCAGGTCCATGTAGTTCCTTCAAATTGTAACTTGAGAATTTTAATTGCTGTAATTAATACTTGGTCATGGACCTCATGCAGTTTAGTGTTTGTGGAAGTTCAGAGTGAAGATTGCTGTAGCATATAAGTTTTCTTTAAAACTGGGTTATTGGCTGATCTTATGGAGTCTTAAGTTAAACTGCACTAGTGTCATAACAAATGAAACAGCTTTTCGTTGCCTTGTCGCGCTCTCTGTTTGCAGTAACACTAAAGAAATATTCTTTTATCTTAGTCTTTCCATTTGTGGTTTATGGATGTAAGTCAAAGTGCTTTTTTTCATTGCAGTTAATTGTAGATTGCTCCTCCAAAACAGTGTCGTTTATATTTATATATAACATCAGAAATACGATCGAACGTAGCAAAGCACAGAAACTACATATGCATTGTCATGTTTGTGTGTAAACGAAGAAAAGCAAAACATCAGGAAATTAAGGACTTAATCTTTTCAAACCTTTGGTTTTCTTGTGAATTAATAAATAAATACTTTTTTTTTTCTAAAACTGTTTCCACTGAGTAGCATCAATTTTAGAAGAGGAAATAAAACAGATGTATTTCATTTCAACACATGTCTAGCACATAATTCAACAATACAAGTTATTTTGTGTCCTTGGTGCCTTCAAGTGATGATAAATAAGCAGTTTATAAATTGACCACATAGGGATAATTTTGCATACATGTTAGTAACCTACACATAGTTTTATTTACTGACATTTATTTTTTCTAATGGGCAATAGTCCAGCTGAAATCATGAGATCTTTGTTGCACTTTAACAATTGAGAGAAGAGTTTTGCTGCGTTTGTGGATGCATTACAATATTCACTCATGAATTAATTACACACATCACTGTAGGAAGATATCCTTGTACTACTATACCACAGCTCCAGCATTTCACACATATGTTAGACTCATCAGTGGTACTGGCATTTAGATATTGACAGGAAAACATTTGTTTTGGCCTTACTACAGCACACATTCTATAGTACGGCAGAACTTGCAGAGATCAGCGGGCTTTGGCGTAGATCTTAAAGGGATGTGGTGTACGTGTAGCTCCAATGATTCCTTCTGTACTCAGCTCAACGCCATCCATAGTGGAAAAGCAAAACTTCTGAAACAAACTCACAAAAAACAAGAAGAGCTCCATTCTTGCCAGACCCTCTCCCAGACATACACGCTTTCCTGAAAAAACAAAACAAAAAAAAAAAAAAACACAGCCCAAAGTTATACAGTATGTGTTTAGCAAAATTATTTTATTATATCACCTAATGATGAAAGTTTCCAAAAAATGTTTCAAATGTAAGTTTTCAGCTGAGTGTGAAGTTTACCTGCAGAAAAAGCTAAAAATGCATCCCTCCTCACAAACTTTCCTTCAGCATCTAGGAAGTGTCCAGGGTTGAACGTGTCTGGGGTCTCCCATTCAGTCTTGTCAAACAGCACAGAGGTCAGGTTGGGCATCACAGAGGTTCCCTGCACACACCCAGAAAAAACAGTCGGCTTACTCGACTGTTTTTATTTTCTAAGTGTAGATTTTCAGCATGTGGTTGGTAAGCACAAATAGGATATAACATAAAAGGTTATTGCTCTTCATAATCCTCAGAGAAATGTTTACACTCTTGTTTATAAAAATGCATAAGAAATCATTTTTGAGTACAAACACACCTAATGCCAGAACTAATGTAACAAGTGTGTATTAACCATATTGTTCTAGCTGAATTACAGCCAGTAGTGTATATTTGTAAGCTCAATAACTGTCATGTAAGATGTTCTGATGGTCTCATATTTGTGTCAGTTGAATTTAAAGTTTAACATAAGGGACACTGCTGTCTGTTTTGTTGTGTGCTGTGAGTACATGCACCTTGGGTATGAAGTAACTGCCCAGTGTTGTGTCTTTGGTGGCCATTCTGAATCCATTGAGAGGAACAATATTTCCCATCCTCTGAATCTCATGGATGACAGCATCAGTGTAGGGCAGCCTAGGTCTGTCTGTCATTGTGGGCTGACGGGTCTGTCCGATCACTCTGTCTATCTCTGCTTGGACTTTTTCTGTAGAGAAGAGAGAAATAATCAGGTTTTTTTCTTTAACATTTTTTTTCTTTTTTTCACGTCTATTTGCTGTGCTGCCAATGTGGACATCATGTGAGGTTTGTCTTGTTGGAATAACCGCCTTGGATATGAGGGTTCCTGATGAGGTAGATAAGGCCCCACTGCAGAGTCTTGGAAGTGGTTTCACTGCCAGCCAGGAACAAATCCACGCAACATAGAACCAGGTTGTTCTGCTCAAAGCCCAGGTCATTGTTCCTGTTGCGCTATCAGGCAGAGTTGAGAGAGAAAACATATAATCAGTTCAGAAACAGATTAGCTTTTGTTTCTCATTTTAGCAATTCTGATCAATGTCATGCTAAGGCCATACTTTTTCCTCTATCAGGAAGGTGTCGATGTAATCCCGTGGGTTGCTGGGGTCCAGATCTAACTTGTGCCTCTCTACCTCTGCCCTGATAGATGCCTCCAAAGATTTGGAGTTGCTGAAGATGTCATTGTGAGGGCCCGGCAAGTGTTTCATCAGTGCTGGGAATGCATCATACAACTGTTTGGAGAGAAAATAAGGGATTGAGTTAGTGGTGGTGTTTTTGTCCACGAGCAAGTAAAGATCTGAATGTGGCCTGGAATATTTTCTGTTAGAGAAACATTTAAGTAACAGACAGAAAAGTTTAATAACTCTCCTTCGATGGTAAAACTGTGTTCTCTGACATGTCAGTGTTGCATCTCACCAGAGCCCATATGGATCCTTCCAGATAGGCCATCTCAGTCAGATTCTTCAGCATGCTCTGAAAGTTGTGATCACCGTAGTCAAACCGTCTTCCAAACACAATCTGGCAGATGATGTTGGCCACAGCATTGTTCAAGAGTGGTACAGGGTCGAACGGTTCACCTGAACAGAAGAAATGTATTCAGACTGAGTGCACTGTGTTTGTGTCTTTTCTGTTGTGTTGTGTTTGCCAACCTTTCTCCCTCTCCATCGCTTCCTGCAGATGTCGACTCTCTTCACAGATGCTCTGCTCCATGGAGGTCTTTGCCAGACCGAAGGTACGTAACATGGCCATGGCAAAACGCCGCTGTCTCCTCCACACCTTCCCATTGCTGAAGAAAAGGCCCGCTGAGATCGAAAGAAACCAAACTGCCCAGTCAGTGCTCAGGAAACAGGTTTACTACTTTAACAACACTGATGTACTCCATGTGTGTATTCTAAGTTGATGTGGTTTACCTGAATTTCCTGAGTATATTCTGTTGACCATCGGGCTGTAAGGCCGGTCCACAAAGTTGTCTGCCTGTGTCACTAGAGCTTCTTTCACCATTTTCCACCCAGACACAAACACTGTTTTGTGTCTTCCCAGGCGTATACAGAACACATTCCCATAAACATCAGCTAGCTGTGGATGCAGGGGCAGGGAATAGTTGGACTATTGTCTAGCATGTGACTAGATTGACTCATTCCAGGACAATATATATATTAACACTGTATCAACAGGGGTTTTTAGCATGTTTTTTACACTATAACATTTGATATTTTATGTTAAATTAAAGAATCAAAATAAATATAAACATTTTAACCTTCCAATGCTTGAGGACCTGCTTATCTTACAGAACTGGCTGTTTACTAAAGTAGAAATACCAAGACAACAACTTTTTTTTTTTTTTAACTTTAACTTTTTAGAACTCAAAAAACCACAAAATGAAAACTGCTGCCTTCATGCTGTAGTCTTACCTTGGTTAAATAAATGTGAGGCTGTTTAGATTCAATGTTGAAGACGTTTCCTAGAAGAGGCAGAGCTGGTGGTCCAGGAGGAAACTTTGGTGGATCCCTTGTGTTCAGAACATACACTGTGAGGAAAACAGTGAAAATGAAGAGCATCAGTCCTCTCAGATCAAACCACAGAAACAAATCAAACTGCCACATTATCAAGCGCAGCAGGAGCAGAGAAGAACAGCAGACTAATTGGTGTCACTTGCTGCATCATCCATTCCTAGTTAGGGATGGGCTGGTGCTCCGCTCACTCGCAGCTTATGATTTATGCATTTGAAACACTGTTTATTTTGTAAAGTTCATTAAAATTCTTGACCTGTTGCAGGCTACCAACTGCTCAGCTTCCTAGTGACGTCCTGTCTCTGCCATCTGACGATTGGCGCCTCTTGGAAGAAACATGAAATGCAGCTTGTCCCACTGAACACTGACAGGATTTTAGCCAAAATGCGAATTAACCAGAATCCCAGACACTGTCACAACACCTGTAACCATGGTAACTGTACCCAAAAAAAGATGTTATGTACCTTAGCCTAGTCGTAGTTTATAAATTAAAAGTAAAGGAGGAAATTAGACTAAGATGTAACTAAGAAAAATGAAGAAAGCCAAATTAGTAAATTTTACCCAACTCATATGTTTTTATTAAAAGACCCACACCAAATCAACATTGCCACACATTAACTATACCCTTCCCAGGCGTTGTTAGGCATCATTATGGTCGAGTGCTGTTTTCCAAGACTATCGTTTTCATAGTGGAGAAACTAACTTAAACAGTAGTTTATTTAGTGTTGTGGCAAAAACCCCTGGGTGAGCAATAAAGAGAGTGCAGACAAAACCTGTGAATACAAGTAAAAATAATACAAATAATCAGTAAGAATAATAAATCATTAAAATTATTTCTCTTTTACACCAGCAACATAGAGGTACTCATTAGGCTGGTGCAGTACACTTTGAACTTTCAGTAAATTTACAACCAATGAAAAAGCTATTGGTGGCTATTTACCCACTTTTTTTGTTTATTTGTATCAATGATATTATGTTTCAGTGTTTTGCATAGTATTTTTTGTGCGATCGTGAATTGATATAGTACTAATAGTAGTTACTGCTTTCATTTTACACGTTAATTATTTCTTATGATTATTTGTTAATAAGTCATCAATGCAAATATTAAAATAGCAGTACTGACTAATTCCCATCTTGTAGCTATGAATGCATGGTATGTTTTTACTGATGACACCAATCAACAAATCATTTATTACTCATTAACAAATATATTAAAATGGTTTCTAAATGATTTCAGATCCTTATTAACCAATAGCTTAATCATGATAAAATCGATCATTACCAACCAATGTTTCTGAATTGTAATCTCAAAGAATGCATGTTTATAAACTTCATAAGTGATAACTACCAGGACAAGGGAAAGGTCTTGAGTGCCATTAATACAAGAATATTCTTATATAACAACAATTGTCACACACAGGACCATAAACAGGATTCAGTGACATTCAGCGAGCCTTGGCGTAAACCTCAAATGGGTGGGGTACACGTGTGGTTCCAGTTATTCCTTCTGTACTCAACTCTACTCCATCAGGAACTGAGAAGGAGAACTTTTGTAACAGGCCCACAAAAAACAGAAAGAGCTCCATCTTGGCCAGGCCTTCTCCGAGGCACATACGTTTCCCTGTAGAGTCAAAAAACATACATACGAAGGTGAAAGAGCAGAGGATGACGGTTCTATTCAGGTTCACGTTATGTATAAGATTTAGATGAATGCAGTTTACCTGCAGAAAAAGGCAGGAGAGCGTCTCTCTTCACAAACTTTCCCTCAGCATCTAGGAAGTGTCTGGGGTTGAAGGTATCTGGAGTCTCCCATTCAGTCTTGTCAAACAGTACAGAGCTCAGGTTGGGCATCAAGTGTGTACCCTAAAAACCCAAATCCATAGGTTCACACAAAATATTTTTTCATTTCCCGTATGATTTCAGGAAGACGTTTTGAAGGAATGTGTGCTATACACACCTTGGGTATAAAGTAACCACCTAGTGTTGTATCCTTGGCAGCCATTCTCAGTCCATTAAGAGGAACAATATTTCCTATCCTCTGAATCTCATGGATGACAGCGTCAGTGTAGGGCAGGTTGGGTCTGTCGGCCATGGTGGGCCAGCGAATCTGTCCAATCACTCTGTCTATCTCTGCCTGGACTTTTTCTAAATAAAAAAACAAAAAGGAAAGAAATAAGGAAGTTTACAGGGAAGGATTTGCATTTTCTGTTCTCAAACAAAGATTCCCAGACTTCCTTTTCCCTGTACATTTCCTCCAGGTCTTCCGGGAGGACACCGAGGTGTTACCAGGCCAGGTGAGAGACACAGTCCCTCCAGTGTGTCCTGGGTCTTTCCCGGGGCCTCCTCCCAGTGGGACATGCCTGGAACACTCCAAGCAGGCATCTGGAACAGATGCCCGAGCCACCTCAACCGACTCATCTCAATGTGGAGGAGCAGCGGCTCTACTCCACGCTCTTCCTGGGTGACCAGGCTCCTCACCCTATCTCTAAGGGAGTGCCCAGCCACCCTGTGAAGGGAGCTCATTTCAGCCGCTTGTATCCGAGATCTTGTCCTTTCGGTTTTGAACCAAAGCTCATGACCATAAGTGACAGTAGGAACATACATTGACCCGTAAATCTTCACCACAACGGACCTGTACATCGACCACATTGCTGCTGCCGATGCTACGATTCATCTTTCCATAAAGTCCTTCCCTCTCGGTTACTGGTTTACCTTCCTGGACTAAGATTTTTCTATAGAGAAATTTTTTGTCTTTCTGCTGTGAAGCACTGCACTGTAAGTACAGCCACAAAGAGTCACTAACATGGCTGTAGACTCTTCATACCATGTCACCTACCCTGGACATCAGGGTTTTTGATCAGGTAAACCAAAGCCCATTGCAAGGTGGTGGAGGTTGTCTCTGTTCCAGCCAGGAACAGATCTGCAGAACACAGGACCAGATTGGCCTCAGTGAAGCCCAGCTCAGCGTCTTCATGCTATTTAGAAATGCAGTAGAGAATATTATTAGAAAGCATTACTTGCTACAGTGCAGTGTGGGCAATGCAGCTGTGCACATACATTCTCCATTTCAATGAGGAAAGCATCAATGTAGTCCCGGGGATTGCTGTGGTCCATGTCCTTCTTGTGCCTCTTTACCTCCTGGATGAGGAAGTCTTGGATGATTTTGAAATTGTTGAACATTATGTTGTGAGGGCCTGGCAAATGCTTCATCACTCGGGGAAATGCTTCATAAAACTAAAGTGGGTAAAATAAAAATTTAAAAATGTATTTACAGCGTCACTCTCCATCAATTTTTTAAATCATGTTTGATCAATTTTGACCAAGATCATGAAGCCTATGATGGATTTCAAAGCACTGACTCTTACAGTCCCACCAAGGTGCTGACACTGAATGAACTAAATTGATATTGTTTACTTACTAAACTCCATATGGAGCCCTCTAGCCGAATTATGTCAGAGATATACTTCAGCATGACCTGGAAGTTGTGGTCATTGTAGTCAAACCGTTTCCCCATCACCAGTCGGCAAATGATGTTGGACGCAACATTGTTGAAGAGGCGCGCCGGGTTGAAAAGTTCACCTGAAATAAGAAAACTTCACTGATTAGACAAGACTTTTGCTGTTTGTGCAGGATCATTTGCTTATTTTCTGCTGCACCAAGTGTAAACCACCTTTGTGATTCTCTATTGCCTCCTGCAGGTAACCAGTCTCCTCAATGATACTCTGCTCCAGCATGCTTTTGCCCAGGCCAAAGGTGCGTAAGGTTGACAGGGCAAAACGCCTCTGTCTCTTCCATGTTTCACCATTGCTCATGAAAAGTCCACCTAAGCACAAACATACAAAGGAAGAGGGTTATTAACTTAATAACTGACTTATTTCTTCACAACATGAGACAGAAGAAAGATTGTTTTTGCATTGACATTGAGTTTTCTTTTGCACCTGAGCTTCCTAAGTAAAATCTTTCACCAAGTGCACTGGGTGGTCGATCCACAAAGTTCTCAGCTTGTGTTACCAAGGCTTCCTTCACCATTTTGTACCCAGACAGAAACACTATCTTCTCGCTGCCGAGGCGGACACTGAACACATTCCCATAGACATCAGCCAGCTGTGGACAAGAAATCAAGGTACAAACTGCAGCACATCAGCACGTTATACCTTTGAATTTTACAAACTGTACAAATACAAGACCTACTGTACCATACAAGGAAAAAGACCTCTTGACCCACTTACTGTAGTAGTGTGCCAAGAGGTCTTTTGGTCAGATGTTGGTATCTATTAGTTTCTATATGAAAATCTATATTTTAAATGCAAATAAATGTGTGAGCAATTTGAAGTTGCATTGCTCGAATTGATCATTTAAATGGCTCCAGTTTCTTTATAGTTGGTTGTGATTGCTCACCTGTGCTACTACCCTGATAGCAATGATACAGTAGTGTTTAGTGTTTAGTATTTGTTAATCAAATACAAGATTCAAATGTTTCATTATGTCTCAATATGATTCACATATTAATAAAATATTACAGACATTTAAAATATTCACAGCAAAAAGTTTGTCAAAATATGATTGAAGACAGTTTAACACAAAACTACATTTTAATATTGATGCATTCAGAAATAAAATGACAATATTTTGTTCTTGATCCTTAATAGTTACAAAGCTCCTTAAGGTGAAACCTGTGTATCAGCTGTTACCTTGGTAAAATAAATGTATTGATGTTTATGGTCCACGCTCAAGAGATTCCCCACAAAGGGCAGAGCCAGTGGTCCTGGAGGATAATTTGGAGGATTCCTATTTTTGAGGAAGTGTGCTACCAGGAGGAACAAAACAGCGAACAAGAGTAGACCTTTGATGTCAACACTTAGCAAAAAATGATAAATCCACATGTTTAAATTGAGTCACACCAGCAGCAGAAAGAATGTCCTTGTTCCTCAAGATGGTTTTTCTTCTTTTTGAACACCTGGTTTTATAATGCCTGTTTGTTGCTGGGTCAACCTCTGACATGCTCAGTGCTGCTAATATTACGTAACCCATGACTGAAAAAACAGGTTCACAGTCGGTCTGTGCAGAGGTGCATAACAGTGTGTAATCAGATACAAACCACAGCTACTTTTGTCTGGACAAAACTCTGGCAAGCACAATGAAAGCTTTTTAAAGTAATATGCATTAATGTAGTAATTATATGGCAGTCAGCTTAATAATTTGTCATCACACTGAAAAACTTCCACTGTCTTCCAGTGACCTTAGATGGCGAGATTGTCAGTTCATTGTGTAAAGTGAGACAAGCCAACAATACAAAGTTCAGTGGGAATAAAAGGCCAACTGATCCATGTGCAGTTGCATGTAAAATGAGGTTTGATTTCTCTGTAAGGAAACAGTCAGAGCAATTAGTATAAACATACAAGGCTTATTTTTTAAATTTCTGTCAAATGTTATTTCACTCAAATCCTGTTTGACAAAGATTTTCAAGAGATACAGAATATTATCTCTAATAACATTGTACATCTTTTAGTTTTTTAACATAATATGACTGGACCATGACATTAGGACTCTCACCTTTTCAATAAAATCCTAACTTTATGACCTGTCAGTCCATTTACTGTTTTCCAAAAGAGTCCAGCAAAAATCATGTCAATTTAAGAACTTAATATAATGTCCCTAACACAGATTTGTATTATATTAAGGTCAAATCTGAAGATACTGCCTAACAGAAGTTTTTTTTTTTTTTTTTTTTTTGCTGTCTTTATGAATATGAGGGAAAATGTCATGGACAGAGCATCAGAAGGTAAATGGCCATGTGTTTGCACTGGACTACATTTTTATTTGTCATGCTTGCATGTATTGATGTTAGTTGGAGTCTAGAAAGGTTTTTTTATGTTTTTAGTTTGCAAAAACATCATTATGATGATAAAGATAGTAGTGAACTGTCATTTGTGAACTTACATTACAGACCTTACATAGTGTCACACAGCTGTTTTCAGTTTAGCTTTTTCATAAGACACTAAAGTTCATGCACCAGTAATACAAAAACCAAGGCACAACAAAACTGATGAGTCACTAAAAAGTTAATGAATTCTGACCAGACATATCCATGTTGTCTTAAAAAAAAATGAATACATGTAAGACATGAGTCTGATTATTATTTTTTTTTATTGCTATGTTCCAGGATCTGTTGAGATCCTGCCGTTTTTTTGGGATGAGAATGGCTGAAGATGTGGGTAACATCAGCGCGGCACGGCCAACATCCTGAACTCCTTCGGAGAATAGGTGAATCCCAGAACACCCTCCAAGCTGGGCATTTCTCCAGGAACCGGACAGAAGGTAAAGCGTTGAAGGAGCGATGTAAAGAATATGAACAACTCCATTTTGGCCAGAGGCTCACCTAAACACATACGTTTACCTGTCAGGAGACAGTCAACAGTAGCTTTAGACTATGGATTCCTCAGTTATGGTACACGGTCCCATTATAAATAGTGTTGATAACAATGCTTGTAAGTGAAATAGTTGTATTAAATGTGGAGTAGTAAAGAACAAACCTGCTGAAAATGGCAAGAAGCAGTCTCTCTTGCGGAACTGGCCCTCTGAATCCAAGAAATGCTCAGGATTGAAGGTGTGAGGAGTGGCCCACTCATTCTTGTCAAACAGCACTGATGCAAGGATCGTAGTAGTAGCTGTGCCCTGGAAAAAGCCATGAAATATGGTTGATATCACCTTTGTATAAATACTATTACACAAGTTTTACAGTTTGACAGTCATCCCTGGGTGAATCTGTCAAATAGTCCCTTACCTTAGGGATGAAGTATCCACCAAGTGTAGTGTCTTTACTGGCCATTTTAGGGAATCCCATGGGAACAATATTTCCCACCCTCTGAATCTCATGGATGACAGCATCAGAGTAGGGCATGCTGGGTCTGTCGGCCATGGTGGGCTGACGCGACTGTCCAACCACACTGTCTATCTCTGCCTGGACTCGCTCTGAGTGAGGAAGCAGAGTCACATTATGACTGAAATAGCTATAACCTTCATAAGAACTCTTGTGGTTTTGTGATTAATAAGATACTAACCCTGTATCTCTGGGTAGTGCATCATGAATATGAGCCCCCAGCGTAAAGTTGTGGAAGATGATTCTGTACCAGCCTCAATCAGGTCAAGGGTGCAAAGAAACAGGCAGTCAATGTTGAAGCCAGCCTGGGGATCTTCTTTTTTCTGGTAATGTATCAACAGATATCACTGTAATATTAGGACATTATACATACCATGATGCCATGCTGCTCCTGGCTACTTTACTTTCTTAACTGTAAATAGAAAATTACATTTTATAATAACCATGTTTACATTGTTAATCAATAAAGGCCCTGTGCTCATGTCAATAATTACAATCTGCATGACATGTACAGTATGTGTTGGATTGCTGTAATAATTTCTGCGGATTTTGTCTCTCATCAATTACATTGGAAGCTCATTAGGATATCTAATCTGATCTGTTAATGTTTATTACAGCAAGCAAAATGTTAATTGTTCATTTAGATACTGAAATGTTGTTTTATGACAAACTTGAACAATCATGAACCCATCCTCCAGGGAGCTTTACTGAAAATGTGGACGTGTTACCTTCGTCATTTCTGCCAGGTATACGTCAATATAATCACGAGGGTCATCAGGGTTCCACTCTTCCTGGTGCTTCTCAATTTCCTTCTTCAGGAAAGTCAAGATCTTCCTGTAGTTGTTTTGAACAGTTTGGTGAGGTCCTGGTAGGTAGTTCAGCAAACCAGGGAAGGCATCATACAGCTGTTTGATGGAGGAAGTTGTCAGATCATTTAGAGACCAGCACTACAGTTTGTTTTCTGATCAGTTTATACGGGAATGACCTGAGTCAGAGGAGAGCCAGCGAGCATGATAGCCTCATTGTCCAACTCCAGAATTTTGCGAAAGCTTGAATCGCTGTATTCAAAGCGATGTCCAAAGACCACAGATGAGATGATGTTACTCACGGCACCGGTCACAGTGAAGTGGGGGTTGAAGGGCCTTCCTGAGGATACAGTGCGTTAAAATTCAAACCATAATAAATCATAGTAGAAAAATCCCTTTCTTGCATGGAAAACAAACTAGTCAAGTCACAGTAACTATTTGCCTTGTTCCTCTTTGAATGCTTCACAAAGGAAATTGCTTTCCACTTCGACATATTTTTCCAATGATTTCTGGCCCTCTCCAAAGTAACGCAGGTGAGCATTGGCAAACTTCCTCTGTTTCTTCCACAGGTACCCATTGCTCAAAGCAATGCCTGTAAATGAAAAACATCAGTAGTGCATTCTTATATATATTGTACTTTGTCCTACATGACCTGGATGTAAGGGCTGTTCTTTAAACACAGCATAAAATGATTTAGATTTACTATGGGGAAAACCCATTTGTAGTGTCATACACTCACTTACTTGTTCACTTACTCACCAAGTCCATTGTAGACAGTATGGAAGAGAGGGACAATCGGTCGATCAACGAAACTGTCCAGCTGGTTAACAAGAGCCTCTCTCACCATCTTGTATCCTGAAATAAACACCATCCGCTCACTGCCTCTCCTCAAGCTGAACACAGGGCCATACTGCTGAGCAAGCTGCAAAACAAACTGCTTTTCAAGAGAGGAAATGTCTGCACAAGACTTCAGATGCTTTGGCATATAAATTGATTATATAAACAGTTACAAACTTGAAGTAACTTCCCAGTAAAACCAAAAAGTCTCTATTGTTTATGCTCAGAATAATTCTAGATTATTTACTATTAATGATACTGTTTGCCGTTTGTTTCCACAGCTTTTCAAACTGCCCACCTTGAAATAGTAAATACATTTGTAGTTATTTAATGAACTGCTAATTATGTCATACAACTTTTTTATGCTGACTGTAAACCAAAAAATGCTTCCATACCTCATTCATTCAGTAATGACTGTAATTGTTATATGATGTTAGGCTCTACAGATAAATTTAAACTTAACCTTCATAGTTATGTTTGTGAATATCATTTGTAGATGATAAAAGATTGAAGTTATTCATTTGACTCATTGTAGCCTGTAGATTAGGAGAAAACAGACAGACAGTTATCACAAACAATTTACTGTATGAAGAGTTCACCTCACCTTTTCCATTGTTTTAAAGTCGAGTCCAGTAAAGATATTTCCTACAAAAGGCCAAGCCCAGGGTCCAGGTGGAAAGTTGCGGGGATTCCAGTTTCTGACTACATCAGACAAAAGTAACAACAGGAAACCGAACAATAGCCAACCAGTAAAATCCATACTTTCAAAAATCATGGTGAAAACACTTCAGAAGAACCTGTGGACTTTCTCTGAAATCTGAATATCTTTCCTCAGAATGGATGGTGGAGTAACCTTAGCCTTATCTGGGTGGGCCGTGGAGTGGAATAGGCTTCAGTGAGGAAATATTATATAACACAGAACCTCTGCAGAGAACAACAAAGCTGGAATTTGAACTCTTCCAGCTTGTTGCAGCCTGTGTGCATGTGGAGGTCTTCCTAAAAATTAGACTTGTACAGTCAGTAGATATTAATTTTAACTGATGTATTTAGCAGATAGTGGTTTCATAATCATAACTACATGTGACCCAGTGTTAAAGAATGCAGCAATAAATTAAATTCACTAAATAGTTCCTCTAGCACTGTACATTATTTTAGTATTTGAATTAAATGTTAAACTCCCTCTCCAATACATTTTGATAGTATATTGTATGTATTTTACATTATTATATTATATTATACATTATACCCATATACATTAAAGTACTACCTATACATTTATCCATTTAATCATATAAGGTTCTAATATGGAGCATGCTGCAGAATAAGTACCTTTACTTTTTGTACTTTGTATATATTTTGAAGCCAACAAATATTCCTTATATATAAGTACAATTTTTAAAAGGACCTTATAACTATTTATTTGATGACACAACTGTTATATAAAGTAAAATATCTGTCATTTCCCCTCAATTGAGTGGCACACAAGCTTTTATTTGGATGGTTAAGTGCATAAAGCGAAGCATCTGAAATCAAATATGTTTGTTGATGTGACTGACGGTCCAGCAGCAGGCTTACCGATAGTGCAGACACACCTAACACTTTACACTATATCAGCATTTTGTCTGCCTGATATAAAAAAATCTGTTCGAATAAAGATTTTCAGGTTCTTTAGGTTTTGTTCTGGTGTCTCAGCCACTGTAACATCGTGTACCAGTGGGCGTGTTTTGTGTGTGGGGGAGTTGCGCGTCTATGAGGCTGCCGCTGGACATACTTGAACTGAGCTCCGTGTAGTCCTGATAGTAGTCCAAGCTGTTAGACTAACATAACTCAGCTACCACATGGAGACAGTGTCCAGTGTTGTCGGCTTGGAGTGGATGGACAGCAGGAGTATTGTGATATTTCTGTGTGTGTTTCTGCTGTTGGCTGATGTTGTGAGGAACAGAGTCCCGACAAACTTCCCTCCTGGGCCGTGGGCTCTTCCTCTGATTGGTGATCTTCATCGGATCAACCCGTCCAGACTTCACCTGCAGCTCACAGAGGTACGAGTCCTTATATAAAAAGTGACTAACTCGAGTTCTAGAAGAGAGAGGAAGTTTAATGGCACCGGTTGGTCTTATTATACCTTATCAAATATGTTGTGTTGTTTCTCAGGCTGTTGTGGCTCCATTAAAAAATGGACTTTGATCCAGTAGGGTTAGGTAACATTTGAGGATGCCAGAAAATATGTACTGGCAAACAGCTCAGTATCACCAATCTGCTGTTTGTCTTCAGTTTGCAGAGAGATATGGAAATGTTTTCAGCCTTCGTCTCTTTGGTGGAAGGATTGTGATCATCAATGGCTACAAGCTTGTGAGAGAAGCCCTGGTCCAAAGAGGAGAGGATTACACAGATCGTCCCATTACACCGATGTTTCATGAGTTAACTGGGAATAAAGGTAGTCTGTGCAGTGTTTGCTCTATGTACACTTATGGACAGATTATAAAACAATGGGTCCCTGGACACAGGAATGTAAAAGCCCCTCACCCCTCCTGCAGTGGTATAAGACTACAGGCAACACAATAGGGACCAATTTGTGTCCAGCAGTGGAGCACTCTTCCATTTTAAATATAACTGCTGCAGGTCATGCTTCTTACACTATGCTGACCTCAGGTGGGGACTAGTTTTACTGGTTCAGAGCTGCAGTGGAGTCTAAACATATGTAGATGCCTTTTACCCATCCCACATATTCTAAAGACAGTCCTTACACCTTCAGCTGAGCTAAAACTTTGCTCTCTCTCTCAGTTTTGTACTATAAATATTGGTGTAAGAGGTTAAGTGCTAAAAATGAGGAATGCTGCTGTCAGTGAGCAACCATATTTTTATTGAAAACCCAGCATTTTTCTCAAACATGTTTGCAGTTCTTGCGCTGACACACAGCAGATTCTAGTCTCAGTGAGTCCCCTCACTGCTCTACGCCACCTACTGCAATAAAATAGATCAGATTACTCAATCAGTCTCGGCTGTGTTACACAGCCACCCACTCTCCCAATCTTACACATGCACCTTACACATAACCTCCTGTAGCCACCTGATCCGCATCTCCATCCCACAGACAGCCCCTCCTCCACATACCCCCATTGTCCGAGCCGTCTGACCTAACCAAGTCCCAGTGTGTATTTTGATCATATACTTGATCATATCATCCAAATAGGCAGCAGCATATACAGCATGACTATGCAGCAGCCATGAAGGATTGGAATGTGGCTGGGGGCACCAAACAAGCCAAATTAAAGTGTAACAAATTGGTACAACTTGTATGGGGTGAGGAGTTGTTTTCCAGGGATACTGGCAACAATGGAATCCTTTGGTTTAATCCTCAGAAAAAAGCATGCTGTGCCAAGCCAATTCAGGATCTTGTCCACCTGCGACTTCCCTGCAGCTACTTAAGGAACTGCCCCAGCACAAACAGCCCTGTTATCCACTATGCATCCTCTCAGTCACCTAGTCTATTAATCTCTGAGCGAAAGTGAAGGGCCGTTGGTATCCTCTTCTGGAAAAAGCATCTGTAATACTCTCTGGTGTGTGACCACAGTGTCCTGTTAACACAGAGCAATGATCAGCCCACCTTCATGCTGAAGCAGCAGCAGCAGACAGACAGTAAACCCTGCAGGAGCCACTGTCAGAGGCCAGAGACAGTTATCAAAAAGCATCATATATAAACAAATGCATATGATGTTCCATTGATACATATCAACACAGGATCTGAGTCATGTATCTGTTGATGCCTACACAACAGCACCATTGCTGAAAACATTAGAGGCCAACACTGACTGTGTGGGCAACGTTTTTAAACTCTTGTTGCCTAGTGTTTAGTTGGGCCAGTAGCATCAAACTGACAGCATTTGAGCATTTAGTTAGTTGTTAATATGCTCAGTTTCACATCACATGTGGTTTATTGTTGTTTTGTGTTTCCAAAGGTCTTGTGATGTCAAGTGGTTATCCATGGAAGCAGCAGAGGAGATTTGCTCTTCATACTCTCAGAAACTTTGGTGTGGGCAAGAAGACCCTGGAGCCATCCATCCAGCAGGAGTGTCAATATCTCACTGAAGCTGTTGCAGATCAACAAGGTGCTAAACAAACTGTGTTTTTCTACAAGCAGCAGCTGATCAACTCATGCTTTTTAACTCATTAGAAAGCAGTACACTATGTAGTGAAAAACTATTTAGCCCTTCCTGATTGTGTATGTTTTTGCATATTTGCCACATTTAAATGATTCAGATCATCAAACAAATGTTATTATTACACAAAGACAATCTGAGTAAATACAAAAGTAATTACACCTTAAATCTAATAACTGGTTGTGCTGCTCTTGGTGGCAGCAACTGCAATCAAGTGTTTGGGATAACTGGCAATGAGTCTCTCACATCACTGTTGTTTTGGCCTGCTCTTCTTTGCAGAATTCTTTAAATTCAGCCACACTGGAGGGTTTAAGGTGATGCCACAGTATCTCGATTGGATTTAAGTCTGGACTCTAACTAGGCCACTTCAAAACCTTAATATTTTGAGCCATTCAGGGAAGGACTTGCTGGTGTGTTTTGGATCATTGTCCTGCTGAATAACCCAAGTGCCAATTGATGGCCCACAGTCTGTTGGCGCAGCTCACTTGGAACCTCAGCCAAGGAAGTACTAAAAAAGTACCTGCTGCCAGGCACTATACCCTAATGGAAAACCAGAAAAACCAAGTTGATTCAAGTCGAGGGGTTCTAGTGGAAAAGCCCCAGTAGAGCTTTCTTTATTCCCTATTGCTGGGTACAGACCACATAAACCCCCATTGTACAAGGGCCATAAATGTCCATATTACCCACAATCAAGAGTGATTGACGTGTAAAAAAAACAAATCATACTTCATCACAGGATGAATGATGATGGAGTGACTCTATAGGAGTCACAGAACATCGGACAAGAGCATCCTGCCATAAGGTGGTGATGTTTTGAAGTCCAAAGCAAGGCCCAGGTGAAAAGGAGTTAAATCTGTACATGGCAGAGAATCACAATACAACACTATGCTTGTATTTTTCAGATGCTGTTTGTGTTTGAGTAGTGAACTGTTGGCTGATTCTCAGTTGATGTTTTGATTGTCTTCCTGCTCTGTAGCTTTACAACACAGTGCCCTGGCTAATGAAATGGCTCCCTGGACCTCATCAAACAATATTCACCCTGACACAGAAACTCATTGACTTTGTAAAAATGAAGATCAAAGAACACAAACAAAGCTTGGACCCCTCTTCACCAAGAGACTACATCGACTCCTTCCTCATAGAGATGGGAGAGGTGAATGTTTTAATGTACATTTTGCTTTTTTGATAAAACATGTCAACTTATTATTGGTTCTGTCTTTTAATGTCATTGATAGAAAGAAGACAAAGATTCTGGATTTGATCTCGACAATCTGTGTTTTTGTACCCTGGACCTGTTTGGTGCTGGAGCTGAAACTACTACCACTACTTTACACTGGGGACTGTTATATATGATCCTTTACCCTGACATACAAGGTGTTTGTGTGTTCAATGAGGAACATCTGTTCCACCTCTTCACATTATGTTAAACTACATCTACACACAGACTCACACTGTTTCCTGCTTTCACTGTGTGTAGAGAGAGTCCAGGCTGAGATCGACACTGTGGTTGGTTCATCCAGACAGCCCTCCCTGACTGACAGAGAAAACATGCCCTATACTGATGCAGTCATTCACGAGATCCAGAGGATGGGCAACATTGTCCCACTCAGTTTTATGCGCTTGACAAACAAGGACACCATGCTTGACAAGTGCACAATCCCGAAGGTGCATGATTGACATTTGAGAAGAAATTTATTGGAGAATTTCATTTGTTGGATGTTCTGGGAGAGCTTCTGAACGCTCTGCTTTTCAGCTACTGACTCATAAACCATCTTGTCTCCCAAACACAGAGTGACTCCACAATAGTTTTCTCACCAGTTACTTTGAACAATGTAAACATACCTTTAATAATGATATGAAGTGAAACCAAAAAACTGCCTGTAAGGTGGGAGATCATGTAAATAATCATGTAAAGAAACAGATATGTTGATTTAATGTAACCTCATCATATACTGTTGGCTCACTACTCAACACTGTATTTTAGGTCTTGAAATTCAACAGTGAATGAAGTTGAATTTCAGTTTCCTTGTTTCAGTTTGATCAACACTTTTCTTTGATATTTCCTCAGGGAACCATGATCCTGCCCACACTGAACTCTGTCCTAAATGATGAATCGATGTGGGAAACTCCACACTCCTTCAACCCTCAACATTTTCTGGACCAGGAGGGTAAATTCAGGAGGAGAGAGGCCTTCCTTCCCTTTTCAGCAGGTTAGTCAATCTAATGTCTGTTGATATCTAACATGAGGCAACTCTGTGAGTTCAACTTCCATGTCCTTTACTAAACGCTTTGCCTACAACATTGTGAAATGCCCAACACAAACATTCCCCAGAAAACCTTGTGCACCCCAACTGTTAAAGTAACAGAACACCTGGCGCACTTCCATTGTGTTTTCTCTCTTGCATGTGTTTTGGCCGTTGCGGCACGTTTGCCCTTGTCGGCCACCGTAGTCAAGTGTAGAGGAATAAACCTTACAAATCAGGAGTGGGCCCCGAAGGTGAACTGGTGATGTAAACCATTATCACAGCGGCAGCCTCTGCAGCCAAACTGGTACCAAATGTATTGCTCTGCTTTCCTTTGGACCACATCAGTGAGGCAGAGAGTGGGGCCCTGTTGACTGGGCATCTCAGGACCCCCATACATATTTTGCCCTGGAGAGGCCACTCCAATGCCGCCGCTTACAGTGCAAGACAGTAGTCACGAGTTATAAGTCCAGAGTGACTGGAGTAGGCTCGGGTGCTGTGGGTTGTTTCTGACAGTGGGAGAGACCATTGCAGAACCACTGGTCAGCTATCAACTGCCCAAGCTGGGTGTCCCCCAGCCAGTAAGGTGCTAACCCGCCACAGTGTGCTTGCTTCAATGGGTGCTTTAAGCTTAGGGAAAGTACCTAAACCCTTGCACCAAGCAAAGATGGAAGGAATAAAATAACACCTATCTTTCGACTAGGAAGCTGGAATGTCAGGACATTGTGCCCTGGTCTGTCTAATGCTATACTCTAATGCTCTATGACATGTTAACAATGCTATGAAAGCAGCCATCATGTCTGAAGAAAGCCTTTGGCCCAAGCATCTCCAAGACTGCACCTCTAAAGTCTGCCTCAGGCGACATCATAACTGAACCAAGCAAGCAGATGGAGAGATGTGCAGACCACTATCAAGAACTCTACTCAAGAAAGAACATCGTCACTGACACAGCAGTCGAGAATACCTGCCCCTTGCCTGACACGGAAGAACTCAACATTCCACCCTCTCGATAAGAGCTTAGCAAAGCCATCGACTTCCATCGCAAGTCTGTGGGAAATGATAGCATACCTCTGGAAGTCATCAAGGCTGGCAAGAACAGTGCTCTCCTAAACCTCCTCCACAAACACCTGCTGCAGTGCTGGTAGGAAGGGACAGTGCCTTAGGATGATATAAACATTACAATGCTGTACAATGTTACAACGATTTAACAATCAGTTACATACTCATCTTCTATAAATCGGTGTCTCTGTCTTGTCCCTAGTTTGTTGTAGAGCTGCAGTAATATTTTGTTAGTCCCTTTAAAATTGTGTATTCTCAGGTAAGCGCGTGTGTCTCGGGGAGCAGCTGGCCAGGATGGAGTTGTTCCTCTTCTTCACCTCCCTCCTTCAGAGGTTTTCCTTCTCAGCACCTGCTGGAGAGCAGCCCAGTCTGGAGTTTAAACTGGGAGCCACTCGCTGTCCCAAACCTTACCGCCTGTGTGCTGTACCACGATGAACCACCAGCTGGACAAAACAGAACCATTTATCTTGTAGTACTTTTTCTGAGAAAACACTTGTAATCTTGTAATCTTTTGATTTTATCCTGTGCAAGTCAAATCTTTAAGTACGACACAAAACCAGTTAAGTCTATATAATCAAAAAGTTCTGAAACATCATGATGAAAGGTCTCTGACCCTGCAGACATGGTGGTGCTGTGTCTCAGATGAGCTCTGGCTAAGGAGTGCAGGATAGTAGGAAAAATAAAATAATAATATAAAAATAATATTTGTAATCTTGTAATACAGAATAAGATTCTGGAATAGGCCATTCTGCATAATGTCTACACTTACACATTATTTGGTACTTTCAGTATCTTTTGCTGATAAATATACTTCTTACATAAACATTTGAATGCAGGACTTTAACTTTTAATAGAGTATTTCTACCCAACAATGATACAACTGTTATATAAAATAAAAGAAATGTCATGTGCTTAATATTTATTTTAAAAGATCTGTTCGGGGGGTCACTGGTGGCGTAGTGGTAGCGTGCCCGTCCATGTACGCAGGTGACGCCGGCCCGACTAACGAGCCGGCCGTCCTGTATACCTGCATGCCCTCCCCCCTCCCCACCCTGACCCCCTGCCTATCCACACTGTCCCATCAAAATAAAGGCAAAACTGCCCAAAAAAATAATACTTAAAAAAAAAAAAATCTGTTCGAATTAAGATTTTCAGGTTCTTTAGGTTTTGTTCTGGTGTCTCAGCCACTGTAACATCGTGTACCAGTGGGCGTGTTTTGTGTGTGGGGGGGTTGCAGGCTGCAGCTGGACATACTTGAACTGAGCTCCGTGTAGTCCTGATAGTAGTCCAAGCTGTTAGACTAACATAACTCAGCTACCACATGGAGACAGTGTCCAGTGTTGTCGGCTTGGAGTGGATGGACAGCAGGAGTATTGTGATATTTCTGTGTGTGTTTCTGCTGTTGGCTGATGTTGTGAGGAACAGAGTCCCGACAAACTTCCCTCCTGGGCCGTGGGCTCTTCCTCTGATTGGTGATCTTCATCGGATCAACCCGTCCAGACTTCACCTGCAGCTCACAGAGGTACGAGTCCTTACATAAAAAGTGACTAACTCGAGTTCTAGAAGAGAGAGGAAGTTTAATGGCACCGTTTGGTCTTATTATACCTTATCAAATATGTTGTGTTGTTTCTCAGGCTGTTGTGGCTCCATTATAAAATGGACTTTGATCCAGTAGGGTTAGGTAACATTTGAGGATGCCAGAAAACATGTACTGGCAAACAGCTCAGTATCACCAATCTGCTGTTTGTCTTCAGTTTGCAGAGAGATATGGAAATGTTTTCAGCCTTCGTCTCTTTGGTGGAAGGATTGTGATCATCAATGGCTACAAGCTTGTGAGAGAAGCCCTGGTCCAAAGAGGAGAGGATTACACAGATCGTCCCATTACACCGATGTTTCATGAGTTAACTGGGAATAAAGGTAGTCTGTGCAGTGTTTGCTCTATGTACACTTATGGACAGATTATAAAACAATGGGTCCCTGGACACAGGAATGTAAAAGCCCATCACCCCTCCTGCAGTGGTATAAGACTACAGGCAACACAATAGGGACCAATTTGTGTCCAGCAGTGGAGCACTCTTCCATTTTAAATATAACTGCTGCAGGTCATGCTTCTTACACTATGCTGACCTCAGGTGGGGACTAGTTTTACTGGTTCAGAGCTGCAGTGGAGTCTAAACATATGTAGATGCCTTTTACCCATCCCACATATTCTAAAGACAGTCCTTACACCTTCAGCTGAGCTAAAACTTTGCTCTCTCTCTCAGTTTTGTACTATAAATATTGGTGTAAGAGGTTAAGTGCTAAAAATGAGGAATGCTGCTGTCAGTGAGCAACCATATTTTTATTGAAAACCCAGCATTTTTCTCAAACATGTTTGCAGTTCTTGCGCTGACACACAGCAGATTCTAGTCTCAGTGAGTCCCCTCACTGCTCTACGCCACCTACTGCAATAAAATAGATCAGATTACTCAATCAGTCTCGGCTGTGTTACACAGCCACCCACTCTCCCAATCTTACACATGCACCTTACACATAACCTCCTGTAGCCACCTGATCCGCATCTCCATCCCACAGACAGCCCCTCCTCCACATACCCCCATTGTCCGAGCCGTCTGACCTAACCAAGTCCCAGTGTGTATTTTGATCATATACTTGATCATATCATCCAAATAGGCAGCAGCATATACAGCATGACTATGCAGCAGCCATGAAGGATTGGAATGTGGCTGGGGGCACCAAACAAGCCAAATTAAAGTGTAACAAATTGGTACAACTTGTATGGGGTGAGGAGTTGTTTTCCAGGGATACTGGCAACAATGGAATCCTTTGGTTTAATCCTCAGAAAAAAGCATGCTGTGCCAAGCCAATTCAGGATCTTGTCCACCTGCGACTTCCCTGCAGCTACTTAAGGAACTGCCCCAGCACAAACAGCCCTGTTATCCACTATGCATCCTCTCAGTCACCTAGTCTATTAATCTCTGAGCGAAAGTGAAGGGCCGTTGGTATCCTCTTCTGGAAAAAGCATCTGTAATACTCTCTGGTGTGTGACCACAGTGTCCTGTTAACACAGAGCAATGATCAGCCCACCTTCATGCTGAAGCAGCAGCAGCAGACAGACAGTAAACCCTGCAGGAGCCACTGTCAGAGGCCAGAGACAGTTATCAAAAAGCATCATATATAAACAAATGCCTGTCATGTAACCTGATTCATATCAACACAGGATCTGAGTCATGTATCTGTTGATGCCTACACAACAGCACCGTTGCTGAAAACATTAGAGGCCAACACTGACTGTGTGGGGAATTTTTAAACTCTTGTTGCCTAGTGTTTAGTTGGGCCAGTAGCATCAAACTGACAGCATTTGAGCATTTAGTTAGTTGTTAATATGCTCATTTTCACATCACATGTGGTTTATTGTTGTTTTGTGTTTCCAAAGGTCTTGTGATGTCAAGTGGTTATCCATGGAAGCAGCAGAGGAGATTTGCTCTTCATACTCTCAGAAACTTTGGTGTGGGCAAGAAGACCCTGGAGCCATCCATCCAGCAGGAGTGTCAATATCTCACTGAAGCTGTTGCAGATCAACAAGGTGCTAAACAAACTGTGTTTTTCTACAAGCAGCAGCTGATCAACTCATGCTTTTTAACTCATTAGAAAGCAGTACACTATGTAGTGAAAAACTATTTAGCCCTTCCTGATTGTGTATGTTTTTGCATATTTGCCACATTTAAATGATTCAGATCATCAAACAAATGTTATTATTACACAAAGACAATCTGAGTAAATACAAAAGTAATTACACCTTAAATCTAATAACTGGTTGTGCTGCTCTTGGTGGCAGCAACTGCAATCAAGTGTTTGGGATAACTGGCAATGAGTCTCTCACATCACTGTTGTTTTGGCCTGCTCTTCTTTGCAGAATTCTTTAAATTCAGCCACACTGGAGGGTTTAAGGTGATGCCACAGTATCTCGATTGGATTTAAGTCTGGACTCTAACTAGGCCACTTCAAAACCTTAATATTTTGAGCCATTCAGGGAAGGACTTGCTGGTGTGTTTTGGATCATTGTCCTGCTGAATAACCCAAGTGCACTTGAGCTTGAGGTCATGAACTGACGGTTGGACATTCTTCTATTCTCCCTCATGATTTTCTGGTAGAGAGCAGAATTCATGGTTCCATTTGCGAATAAGGGATCTCACTGTGGTTCTACTGTTCTTTGACTTAAAGCTCCATTGTTTCTTTTATTTTGTGACCTTTTTTCTTTCTTTCTTCTCTTTATTTTACAGACGGGCCTTTTAATGCACTGCCACTGATAAACAGTGCTGTGTCCAACATCATCTGCTGCCTGGTGTTTGGGGATCGATATGAGTACACTGACAAGAAGTACCAGACTATTCTTTGGACCGTCAATGAAGCGGTGCACTTACAGGGAAGTTTGTGGGTACAGGTGAGTCCCAATCTGCTTTTTGGACAGTGAGTTACTAAGTGAATTATTAAGTCCCATGATCCGTCTTATAACCTGATTAATAAGTACCCACCATATGCCACTTTTCCATTATAAAGTTTAAGCACTACTCACCTCAACTCAACTCAGTTTTGATCATTTTCCATTATGGTTTAGTACCACCTCAATGTGAGTGTCGCAAAACTGCCATGACGTCCTTTATACACGACACATACACAAACATACACAGTTCCTGGAAGGACCACTGTGTTATTTTGCTAGTAGCATTAGCCATTTGCCTCATTAAACAATATAAAAATGGAAAAACAAACAGTCACTGTTGCCTGTTTTTAAAAATGGCAGGTTTGATTCTTATATCAGATATGCCCAGATGTAGTGGTCAAGATTCTTCTGGTAACGTTACTCCCTGTCCAATTGATGGCCCACAGTCTGTTGGCGCAGCTCACTTGGAACCTCAGCCAAGGAAGTGCTAAAAAAGTACCTGCTGCCAGGCACTATACCCTAATGGAAAACCAGAAAAACCAAGTTGATTCAAGTCGAGGGGTTCTAGTGGAAAAGCCCCAGTAGAGCTTTCTTTATTCCCTATTGCTGGGTACAGACCACATAAACCCCCATTGTACAAGGGCCATAAATGTCCATATTACCCACAATCAAGAGTGATTGACGTGTAAAAAAAACAAATCATACTTCATCACAGAATGAATGATGATGGAGTGACTCTATAGGAGTCACAGAACATCGGACAAGAGCATCCTGCCATAAGGTGGTGATGTTTTGAAGTCCAAAGCAAGGCCCAGGTGAAAAGGGGTTAAATCTGTACATGGCAGAGAATCACAATACAACACTATGCTTGTATTTTTCAGATGCTGTTTGTGTTTGAGTAGTGAACTGTTGGCTGATTCTCAGTTGATGTTTTGATTGTCTTCCTGCTCTGTAGCTTTACAACACAGTGCCCTGGCTAATGAAATGGCTCCCTGGACCTCATCAAACAACAGCTGTCTTGAATCAGAAACTCATTGACTTTGTAAAAATGAAGATCAAAGAACACAAACCAAGCTTGGACCCCTCTTCACCAAGAGACTACATCGACTCCTTCCTCATAGAGATGGGAGAGGTGAATGTTTTAATGTACATTTTGCTTTTTTGATAAAACATGTCAACTTATTATTGGTTCTGTCTTTTAATGTCATTGATAGAAAGAAGACAAAGATTCTGGATTTGATCTCGACAATCTGTGTTCTTGTACCGTGGACCTGTTTGGTGCTGGAGCTGAAACTACTACCACTACTTTACACTGGGGACTGTTATATATGATCCTTTACCCTGACATACAAGGTGTTTGTGTGTACAATGAGGAACATCTGTTCCACCTCTTCACATTATGTTAAACTACATCTACACACAGACTCACACTGTTTCCTGCTTTCACTGTGTGTAGAGAGAGTCCAGGCTGAGATCGACACTGTGGTTGGTTCATCCAGACAGCCCTCCCTGACTGACAGAGAAAACATGCCCTATACTGATGCAGTCATTCATGAGATCCAGAGGATGGGCAACATCATCCCGCTCAATTTGATGCGCTTGACAAACAAGGACACCATGCTTGACAAGTACACAATCCCGAAGGTGCATGATTGACATTTGAGAAGAAATTTATTGGAGAATTTCATTTGTTGGATGTTCTGGGAGAGCTTCTGAACGCTCTGCTTTTCAGCTACTGACTCATAAACCATCTTGTCTCCCAAACACAGAGTGACTCCACAATAGTTTTCTCACCAGTTACATTGAACAATGTAAACATACGTTTAATAATGATATGAAGTGAAACCAAAAAACTGCCTGTAAGGTGGGAGATCATGTAAATAATCATGTAAAGAAACAGATATGTTGATTTAATGTAACCTCATCATATACTGTTGGCTCACTACTCAACACTGTATTTTAGGTCTGGAAATTCAACAGTGTTAGTGAAATAATGTCTTGAATGAAGTTGAATTTCAGTTTCCTTGTTTCAGTTTGATCAACACTTTTCTTTGATATTTCCTCAGGGAACCATGATCCTGCCCACACTGAACTCTGTCCTAAATGATGAATCGATGTGGGAAACTCCACACTCCTTCAACCCTCAACATTTTCTGGACCAGGAGGGTAAATTTAGGAGGAGAGAGGCCTTCCTTCCCTTTTCAGCAGGTTAGTCAATCTAATGTCTGTTGATATCTAACATGAGGCAACTCTGTGAGTTCAACTTCCATGTCCTTTACTAAACGCTTTGCCTACAACATTGTGAAATGCCCAACACAAACATTCCCCAGAAAACCTTGTGCACCCCAACTGTTAAAGTAACAGAACACCTGGCGCACTTCCATTGTGTTTTCTCTCTTGCATGTGTTTTGGCCGTTGCGGCACGTTTGCCCTTGTCGGCCACCGTAGTCAAGTGTAGAGGAATAAACCTTACAAATCAGGAGTGGGCCCCGAAGGTGAACTGGTGATGTAAACCATTATCACAGCGGCAGCCTCTGCAGCCAAACTGGTACCAAATGTATTGCTCTGCTTTCCTTTGGACCACATCAGTGAGGCAGAGAGTGGGGCCCTGTTGACTGGGCATCTCAGGACCCCCATACATATTTTGCCCTGGAGAGGCCACTCCAATGCCGCCGCTTACAGTGCAAGACAGTAGTCACGAGTTATAAGTCCAGAGTGACTGGAGTAGGCTCGGGTGCTGTGGGTTGTTTCTGACAGTGGGAGAGACCATTGCAGAACCACTGGTCAGCTATCAACTGCCCAAGCTGGGTGTCCCCCAGCCAGTAAGGTGCTAACCCGCCACAGTGTGCTTGCTTCAATGGGTGCTTTAAGCTTAGGGAAAGTACCTAAACCCTTGCACCAAGCAAAGATGGAAGGAATAAAATAACACCTATCTTTCGACTAGGAAGCTGGAATGTCAGGACATTGTGCCCTGGTCTGTCTAATGCTATACTCTAATGCTCTATGACATGTTAACAATGCTATGAAAGCAGCCATCATGTCTGAAGAAAGCCTTTGGCCCAAGCATCTCCAAGACTGCACCTCTAAAGTCTGCCTCAGGCGACATCATAACTGAACCAAGCAAGCAGATGGAGAGATGTGCAGACCACTATCAAGAACTCTACTCAAGAAAGAACATCGTCACTGACACAGCAGTCGAGAATACCTGCCCCTTGCCTGACACGGAAGAACTCAACATTCCACCCTCTCGATAAGAGCTTAGCAAAGCCATCGACTTCCATCGCAAGTCTGTGGGAAATGATAGCATACCTCTGGAAGTCATCAAGGCTGGCAAGAACAGTGCTCTCCTAAACCTCCTCCACAAACACCTGCTGCAGTGCTGGTAGGAAGGGACAGTGCCTTAGGATGATATAAACATTACAATGCTGTACAATGTTACAACGATTTAACAATCAGTTACATACTCATCTTCTATAAATCGGTGTCTCTGTCTTGTCCCTAGTTTGTTGTAGAGCTGCAGTAATATTTTGTTAGTCCCTTTAAAATTGTGTATTCTCAGGTAAGCGCGTGTGTCTCGGGGAGCAGCTGGCCAGGATGGAGTTGTTCCTCTTCTTCACCTCCCTCCTTCAGAGGTTTTCCTTCTCAGCACCTGCTGGAGAGCAGCCCAGTCTGGAGTTTAAACTGGGAGCCACTCGCTGTCCCAAACCTTACCGCCTGTGTGCTGTACCACGATGAACCACCAGCTGGATAAAACAGAACCGTTTATCTTGTACTTTTTCTGAGAAAACACTTGTAATCTTTTGATTTTATTCTGTGCAAGTCAAATCTTTAAGTACGACACAAAACCAGTTAAGTCCATATAATCAAAAAGTTCTGAAACATCATGATGAAAGGTCTCTGACCCTGCAGACATGGTGGTGCTGTGTCTCAGATTATCTCTGGCTAAGGAGTGCAGGATAGTAGGATAAATAAAATAATAATATAAAAATAATATTTGTAATCTTGTAATACAGAATAAGATTCTGGCATAGGCCATTCAGCATAATGTCTACACTTACACATTATTTGGTACTTTCAGTATCTTCACTATCAATGATACAACTGTTATATAAAATAAAAGATCTGTCATTTCTCCTCCACTGAGCAGCACTTTGTCCACAGTGCTGTTGCTTAATATTTATTTTTAAAAAATCTGTTCGAATAAAGATTTTCAGGTTCTTTAGGTTTTGTTCTGGTGTCTCAGCCACTGTAACATCGTGTACCAGTGGGCGTGTTTTGTGTGTGGGGGAGTTGCACGTCTACGAGGCTGCAGCTGGACATACTTGAACTGAGCTCCGTGTAGTCCTGATAGTAGTCCAAGCTGTTAGACTAACATAACTCAGCTACCACATGGAGACAGTGTCCAGTGTTGTCGGCTTGGAGTGGATGGACAGCAGGAGTATTGTGATATTTCTGTGTGTGTTTCTGCTGTTGGCTGATGTTGTGAGGAACAGAGTCCCGACAAACTTCCCTCCTGGGCCGTGGGCTCTTCCTCTGATTGGTGATCTTCATCGGATCAACCCGTCCAGACTTCACCTGCAGCTCACAGAGGTACGAGTCCACACCTTATCAGATATAACGTGTTATTTCACTGACTGCTGCGCATGCGTTAAACCAGAGGACTATTCCAGAAAGCAGGTTTAGTGAAAACTCAAGAGTAGTTTGACTCTAAATTAAGAGAAACTCAGAGGTTGTTGTTCTAGAAACAGAAACTGTCAGACTTTTTTGTTTGTTTGTTTCCGCATTCATACGGTTCATACTGGAGCACATTCATTTTTCGAAGTTTATGTCGGGAGACGCAGATAAAAATCCTGATTAAATAGTTGCCAATGATTTGTCTTTGCTGACGTGATTGCTTTTAATGACAAATCTGGATATCGATCGTATGTACGGTGTGGATTTCTCCTTAATTCAGAATAAAATCTGTCGGCTGCACAGTAGTTCATTTCACTGGCACGCCTTAGACAGAGTATGGTGGCCCTGAAGTGCAAAATACATTTCACAAAACAGCAGCAAAAAAAAAAAAAAAAGGTTGAAATTTCAGAAAACACAACTACCACAACAGCAAAAGAGAGCTCAGAACATCATTTTATTCAAAAAACACAAACAGCAAAAGAAAAAAAACATTTCAAAATCACAGAAAAGGGTAGGGGCAACAGTTGTTTATGATTTGACAGAACTCATGTCATTTCATTGTTTTTGTTTCCTGCTTCATATTTCTTGGCAGTGCGAGTCACTACTTGCACACAGTGACAGCAACAGAAGATACAAATTTTGGAGGCCAGGGTTAGGCTAGAAAGCAAGTAAGGATGAGTGGATTCCAGATTAAAGAAAGGTCATTATGCTTTCAATGGGTGAGGCAGGCAGCATCACATTGTTGTGTTCTTCTTTCTACCAGGTCGTTGTGCTATAATTTGTCGTTAATTGTTTCATCATTTCACTTCATTTTTTTCCTGTTGCCATGGTGAATTGTTGTATCTGAGCTCTATTGATTATGGCTTTTTGTTTTCCTCGTGTACAAGGTTAACATATAGTTAGTCTACTCAGACTTGACTGAACTAACTCTGATCAGATGCTGTGGTGCCGAAAACTCAGTTTCCCCTCTCTGGGTTAATCATCTCAGAATTCAGGGTGAAGTTCAGAGTTTGTTAAACCTGCTTCTTGGAATACACTCCAGGACTCACCCTGAAAATTGTCAGGGGTCAGAAAACCCATTATGTTATGTTATGAAGCTGCAACACTGCAAATGTTCAAGTAGATGTTTCAGTGAAACAGCACAATATTAGCTTCCCTCATGATAGTCATCAGAAGGAACAAAAATAAAGTTGTGCTCTAACAAAACAAATCAGAGCTAAAGGAAGTCATTAACTCCAGAAAATAAACACAGGCACAAATGTCTCTGTGCTGTAGAAATCTAAAGCTAGAATGAGGTTTTGTCAGCTCAGTATCACCAATCTGCTGTTTGTCTTCAGTTTGCAGAGAGATATGGAAATGTTTTCAGCCTTCGTCTCTTTGGTGGAAGGATTGTGATCATCAATGGCTACAAGCTTGTGAGAGAAGCCCTGGTCCAAAGAGGAGAGGATTACACAGATCGTCCCATTATACCGATGTTTCAAGAGTTAATTGGGAATAAAGGTAGTCTGTGCAGTGTTTGCTCTATGTACACTTATGGACAGATTATAAAACAATGGGTCCCTGGACACAGGCATGTATAAGGCCCCCACCCCTCCTGCAGGGGTATAAGACTACAGGCAACACAGTAGGGACCAATTTATCTCTGTTTTCTGTCATTTTGTGTCACTGTATTTGTTTTGTATATCTTTGTACTATTGCTTTTTACATTTTGTAAATTTGTATATTCTACCTACCTCAGCCTACATGTTCAGGTTGACCTAGTTACTACAGTTATCAAAAAGCGTGATATATAAACAAATGCCTGTGATGTAACCTGATTCATATCAACACAGGATCTGAGTCCCGTATCTGTTGATGCCTACACAACAGCACCGTTTCTGAAAACATTAGAGGCCAACACTGACTGTGTGGGGAATTTTTAAACTCTTGTTGCCTAGTGTTTAGTTGGGCCAGTAGCATCAAACTGACAGCATTTGAGCATTTAGTTAGTTGTTAATATGCTCAGTTTCACATCACATGTGGTTTATTGTTGTTTTGTGTTTCCAAAGGTCTTGTGATGTCAAATGGTTATCCATGGAAGCAGCAGAGGAGATTTGCTCTTCAAACTCTCAGAAACTTTGGTGTGGGCAAGAAGACCCTGGAGCCATCCATCCAGCAGGAGTGTCAATATCTCACTGAAGCTGTTGCAGATCAACAAGGTGCTAAACAAACTGTGTTTTTCTACAAGCAGCAGCTGATCAACTTCTTTTTTTCCTTTCGGCTGCTCCCTTCAGTGGTCGCCACAGCGAATCATCTGCCTCCATTTAACCCTATCCTCTGTATCCTCCTCACCCACACCAACTATCCTCATGTCCTCCTTCACTACATCCAAGAACCTCCTCTTTGGTCTTCCTCTAGGCCTCCTTCCTGGCAGCTCTAACCTCAGCATCCTTTTACCAATGTATTCACCGTCCCTCCTCTGAACATGTCCAGACCATCTCAATCTGGCTTCCATGGCTTTTTCTCCAAAACATCTAACATGAGCTGTCCCTCTGATGTCCTCATTCCTGATCCTATCCATCCTCGTCACTCCCAGAGAGAACCTCAACATCTTCAGCTCTGCTACCTCCAGCTCTTTTTCTCAGTGCCACTGTCTCTAAACCAGACAACATTGCTGGTCTCACCACTGTCTTGTCCACCTTTCCTTTCATTCTTGCTGACACTCTTTTGTCACACATCACACCTGATACTTTCCTCCACCTGTTCCAACCTGCTTGCACACGTCTCTTCACTTCTTTTCCAGACTCTCCGTTGCTCTGGACTGTTGACCCAAGGTACTTAAAATCCTCCACCTTCTTCACCTCTACTCCCTGTAACCTCACCATTCTACTTGAGTCCCTCTCATTTACACACATGTACTCTGTTTTACTGCGGCTAACCTTCATTCCTCTCCTTTCCAGAGCAAACCTCCACCTCTCTAGATTTTCCTCCACCTGCTTCCTGCTCTCACTACAGATGACAATGTCATCTGCAAACATCATGGTCCACAGAGAACACAGCAGCAGCTGATCAAGTCATGGTTTTTAACTCATTAGAAGGCAGTATATATTCATAACATAGATGTGTGTTGTGTTTTCCTCTTCCTTCCTGCAACACAGGAGTATGTATAAAGAATAATCAATTCATCACATTACTGTTCTTCAGATTAAAAGCTCCAGCTCTGACCTTTTGTCTTCTCTTTATTTTACAGACGGGCCTTTTAATGCACTGCCACTGATAAACAGTGCTGTGTCCAACATCATCTGCTGCCTGGTGTTTGGGGATCGATATGAGTACACTGACAAGAAGTACCTGACTATTCTTCGGACTATGAATGAGATAGTGCAGTTACAGGGAAGTTTTGGGGTACAGGTGAGTCCCAATCTGCTTTTGGACAGTGAGTTACCCAATACATCACACATATTTACACAAAAAACAAGTAATGCTTCATCACAGTAGGAGCAACAAAACAGGTGACAATAGGCAGTTTTCCTGCCACAAGGTGGTGATATTTTGAAATCCAAATCAAAGCCCAGTAGGTGAAAAAAGGTAAATGTGTACATGGCAGAGAATCACAATACAATACTATGAATTTCTCTTTAAATGCTTTTTTCAGATGCTGTTTGTGTTTGAGTAGTGAACTGTTGGCTGATTCTCAGTTGATGTTTTGATTGTCTTCCTGCTCTGTAGCTTTACAACACAGTGCCCTGGCTAATGAAATGGCTCCCTGGACCTCATCAAACAATATACGCCCTGACACAGAAACTCATTGACTTCATAAATATGAAGATCAAAGAACACAAACAAAGCTTGGACCCCTCTTCACCAAGAGACTACATCGACTCCTTCCTCATAGAGATGGGAGAGGTGAATGTTTTAATGTACATTTTGCTTTTTTGATAAAACATGTCAACTTATTATTGGTTCTGTCTTTTTCTGTCATTGATAGAAAGAAGACAAAGATTCTGGATTTGATCTCGACAATCTGTGTTTTTGTACCCTGGACCTGTTTGGTGCTGGAACTGAAACTACTACCACTACTTTACACTGGGGACTGTTATATATGATCCTTTACCCTGACATACAAGGTGTTTGTGTGTTCAATGAGGAACATCTGTTCCACCTCTTCACATTATGTTAAACTACATCTACACACAGACTCACACTGTTTCCTGCTTTCACTGTGTGTAGAGAGAGTCCAGGCTGAGATCGACACTGTGGTTGGTTCATCCAGACAGCCCTCCCTGACTGACAGAGAAAACATGCCCTATACTGATGCAGTCATTCATGAGATCCAGAGGATGGGCAACATCATCCCGCTCAATTTGGTCCGCACAGCAAACAAGGACACCATGCTTGACAAGTACACAATCCCAAAGGTGCATGATTGACATTTGAGAAGAAATTTATTGGAGAATTTCATTTGTTGGATGTTCTGGGAGAGCTTCTGAATGCTCTGCTTTTCAGCTACTGACTCATAAACCATCTTGTCTCCCAAACACAGAGTGACTCCACAATAGTTTTCTCACCAGTTACTTTGAACAGTGTAAACATCCATCCATTTTCTATACCTGCTTATTCCTTAACCAGGGTCACAGGGATCTGCTGGAGCCTATCTCAGCTCTCTTTTGGGTGGAAGGCAGGGGTACACCCTGGACAGGTCACCAGTCACATATAGACAAACAAAGACAAACAACCTCACACACTCACACTCACTCCTATGGGCAATTTTAGAATCACCAATCAACCTGACATACATGTTTTTGGACTGTGGGAGGAAACCAGAGTACCTGGAGAAAACCCACACAAGCACAGGGAGAACATGCAAACGCCACACAGAAAGGCCAGGTTGCGAACCCAGGACCTTTTCAGTGTTAACATGCCTTTTAATAATGATATGAAGTGAAACGAAAAAACTGCCTGTAAGGTGGGAGATCATGTAAATAAACAGATATGTTGATTTAATGTAACCTCATCATATACTGTTGGCTCACTACTCAACACTGTATTTTAGGTCTTGAAATTCAACAGTGTTAGTGAAATAATGTCTTGAATGAAGTTGAATTTCAGTTTCCTTGTTTCAGTTTGATCAACGCTGTTCACTGATATTTCCTCAGGGCACCATGATCCTGCCCACACTGAACTCCGTCCTAAATGATGAATCGATGTGGGAAACTCCACACTCCTTCAACCCTCAACATTTTCTGGACCAGGAGGGTAAATTTAGGAGGAGAGAGGCCTTCCTTCCCTTTTCAGCAGGTTAGTCAGATGTTACAACCTTTCAACCATCAGTTAAATGCTGATCTTCTATAAATCAGTGTCTCTGTCTTGTCCTTAGTTTGTTGTAGAGCTGCAGTAATATTTTGTTAGTCCCTTTAAAATTGTGTATTCTCAGGTAAGCGCGTGTGTCTCGGGGAGCAGCTGGCCAGGATGGAGTTGTTCCTCTTCTTCACCTCCCTCCTTCAGAGGTTTTCCCTCTCAGCACCTGCTGGAGAGCAGCCCAGTCTGGAGTTTATGACGTCAGCCACTCGCTGTCCCAAACCTTACCGCCTGTGTGCTGTACCACGATGAACCACCAGAACCATTTATCTTGTAGTACTTTTTCTGAGAAAACACTTGTAATCTTGTAATCTTTTGATTTTATTCTGTGCAAGTCAAATCTTTAAGTACGACACAAAACCAGTTAAGTCCATATAATCAAAAAGTTCTGAAACATCATGATGAAAGGTCTCTGACCCTGCAGACATGGTGGTGCTGTGTCTCAGATTATCTCTGGCTAAGGAGTGCAGGATAGTAGGATAAATAAAATAATAATATAAAAATAATATTTGTAATCTTGTAATACAGAATAAGATTCTGGAATAGGCCATTCTGCATAATGTCTACACTTACACATTATTTGGTACTTTCAGTATCTTTTGTTGATAAATATACTTCTTACATAAATGATTGAATGCAGGACTTTAACTTTTAATAGAGTATTTCTACCCAACAATGATACAACTGTTATATAAAATAAATGTCATTTCTCCTCCACTGAGCAGTACACAAGCTTTTATTTTGACGTGACTGGTCCAGCTAGAGTCTTGCAGATGGTGCAAACACGCCTAACACTTCACTTTGTCCACAGTGCTGTTGCTTAATATTTATTTTTTTAAAAATCTGTTCGAATAAAGATTTTCAGGTTCTTTAGGTTTTGTTCTGGTGTCTCAGCCACTGTAACATCGTGTACCAGTGGGCGTGTTTTGTGTGTGGGGGAGTTGCGCGTCTATGAGGCTGCCGCTGGACATACTTGAACTGAGCTCCGTGTAGTCCTGATAGTAGTCCAAGCTGTTAGACTAACATAACTCAGCTACCACATGGAGACAGTGTCCAGTGTTGTCGGCTTGGAGTGGATGGACAGCAGGAGTATTGTGATATTTCTGTGTGTGTTTCTGCTGTTGGCTGATGTTGTGAGGAACAGAGTCCCGACAAACTTCCCTCCTGGGCCGTGGGCTCTTCCTCTGATTGGTGATCTTCATCGGATCAACCCGTCCAGACTTCACCTGCAGCTCACAGAGGTACGAGTCCACACCTTATCAGATATGCCGTGTTATTTCACTGACTGCTGCGAATCTTCGAACTTAGATCCAGTAGGAGTAGGTAAAAACAGGCATCTATTATCCTTTAAATCTTCCAAAGAGCAGTCACCACCAGATCTACACTAGACATAAAACACTGCATGTGAACTGGCTTTCCACAACCATGAATTATTCTGGGAGAAAAGTTGGGGTTTACTGTACTCCACCTGTCTCGAGTGGTTGTAGTAGGAACTGCATACAATCATACCCTGGTTTATTCTACTTCCGGCAAACTCAGATTTTCGTCCTGGTTTATAGAGTAAATCACGGTTCACGTTATGGCAAGCTGTTTTATTATCAAATAGATTTCACTTGAATATCCTTAATGACATTTCACATATGTAAAATTACACTTAGACTAGTCAAGTACAGTGTGAGTAGTCACAATTCTAATTCAAGATATCAACCTTTACATTTTGACTAGTCAAAACACATATATCTACAATGCATTTTTGACTACACAAAACTCCAATTTCAGATTTCCACATCTGAACTGTGATAATATGTATATATGAGTAATATGTTAATTTTGGATATCCAAAAAATATATCTAAGATATCTTTTAAATGTGTCAAATTGAAGCTGTCTTTAATTGGAATTGTGACCAGTCAAAAGTCCATTAAAGATATCTGTAATTTGACTTTTGACCAGTCCATATGTAACTGTAAATATCTTAAAGCAGTTTCCCCATTCAAGTCAATGACCAATTCCTATTCATCTAAATGTATTTGTAGACATCTGGATATCTCTAGATATCCTAAGTGACATTGGTATTGCTTCCTCAAATCTGTGCCTGCTCGTTCTCAAATGCTGACCTGCAAACTGAGTAGCTCTCGAAATACGGTTTGTGCTCTCTCAAAAGATCTGGGCAATTTCTCTACCTGGTAGAGCACTGTATGGAGCCCGAACAATGACAGTTGAACTTTGGCAGTGAAAAATAATGTTACTGAAAACATAATCAGAACTGAAAAAGGAAAACATTGGCATTGAAAAAGTACAGATTCTTTAAAGAATTACAAATTTCTGTTTTTGTTTTTTTTTAATTCAAAAGTAACTTTTTCAATGACAATCTTCTGATTTTCAGGCAATTTCTGTTTTAAAGATTTCTGTCATTGTTTTCATGGAAGGGAGGGCTCCAAGCGCTGGGGCTAAGGGATGTGGTTACTACATGCTCTGCATATAATTTGCATATTAAGGAACAAACAGCACAGCTCATGCCTCCCAGTTCTGTTTAACTACCATACTGTAAACATCATCAAATACAGTTTCTTCTAGTAAGAATGTCATTGTAAATATTTTTAATTACTGTTCTGACTAGTGAAAATACAAATTTAAATAGGAGAAATGTCATCATCGATATCTAAAATGTGTTTATAGACAGTAGTGTGGCTCATTAACATGATAAAATATTGTGCCATGGACGATTCTCACTGCCTAGTATGACCATATATGAATTCAGCTGCAGCAGTCTGTCTTTATCCCGTTTTTTCCATAAAGAATTGGCCTGGTATGAAGTTAATGTTACCTTTTAACCAGCTTAAAAATGTTATATTGGTTTAGCAGAGGTCCACTGGAGCAAGTACACTGCAGCTACATGAGCAGCAGGATCTACTATTACAAATCCTGAGCATTAACTCTGCTGTTGAGGCTGCCACATATTTTGTATTAGCACATGTACAGGACCTTGTGCAGTAGCAGCAGCAGCAGCAGTCACACTGGCCTCTGAACTGAAGCAATGAGACAGAGCTCCAGCTGAGCTCATGGAAGCCATTTGCCAGAGGTCTACAGTCATGAGAGATCCGTGGCCTGGACAACAGTCCCTGATGTGCAGATGTTGTTGTATATGCAGTAATTACGCTCTTCTTCGCCTCGCCTCCCAGAGACTTCCTCTCCACATGAAAAAAAAAAAACTGAGAAAATTATTTTATATTATATGTATTATAATATTTTCAGTTTTTACACTTTTTCAATACCAATGTTTTTCTTTTCAGCGCAGATGATTCAATATCAATGTTTTATTTTTCAGTTCTGAAATCTAAACATTGATATTTTTAAAAATCCTTAGAAAATATATCGGCTTAGCATTGAACATCACCAATCTGCTGTTTGTCTTCAGTTTGCAGAGAGATATGGAAATGTTTTCAGCCTTCGTCTCTTTGGTGGAAGGATTGTGATCATCAATGGCTACAAGCTTGTGAGAGAAGCCCTGGTCCAAAGAGGAGAGGATTACACAGATCGTCCCATTATACCAGTATTTGAAAAACTATTTGGGAATAAAGGTAATATGCATCTCTTTGCCATAACTCTGCGTCTATTTAATTTCATTTTCATGTTTTAGTTGTTTAGTAGTTATTTAGTGTATTTTTATAGTCATGTAATCATGTTTCCCAAAAGAAATGCTAGTAGTGACTTCAAATAAAGACTCTGGCTTAGGGTCCCCTGGGCCTAGGCATGTAAAAGGACCTCACCCCTACTACAGTGAAGTTAAACTAAAAACATTACAATAGGGACTGTTTTGTGTCTGTTTTTGTTAATATTGTGTCTCTGAGGTGGGCACTAGTTCACTGGTTCAGGACTGCAGTGCAGGCCTAACATATGCAAATGCTTTTTACCCACCCCACATATTCTGCAGACGGTTTACACAGACTTTTGAAAGTGTACTTCAATTGAGCTCAAACTGTGCTTCCTCTCAGTTTCTGTTTTTGTTACTTTACATCCCTGTTTCAGGAGCAATGATCAGCCCACCTTCATGCTGAAGCTGCAGCAGACAGACAGTAAACCCTGCAGGAGCAACTGTTTTTTTTATTTTTCAGAGTGAATGAAGGGATGAGGAGAGAAGAGACAGGAGAAAGAGATGCTGGATGCAACAGAGTAGACAGAAATATGAAGAGAGTAAAGACAGTGCAAATGATTTAAGATTTAGAGAAAAAAGATAAAAGTGGAACTGGGAAACAATATGAAGCGGGACCAGACCTGGAGTCAGTTCATAGAGAGACATGTAGGATATGAACTGAGAGGGTGGACAAAGCTGTTGAAATCTCTTAATTTCTTAAAGAAATAGGTAACCTAAATCCAAAGAAATTCTGATTGAGGCCTGTGGAGAGGATTAGAGCAGGGGAGCATTGTTGCAGAAGGATGGAGATCTGAACATGTTCCCATGATCAATGAGAATTCTACCTACCTCAAGCTAAATGTTCAGGTTGACCTAGTTACTACAGTTATCAAAAAGCGTGATATATAAACAAATGCCTGTCATGTAACCTGATTCATATCAACACAGGATCTGAGTCATGTATCTATTGATGCCTACACAACAGCACCGTTTCTGAAAACATTAGAGGCCAACACTGACTGTGTGGGCAACGTTTTTAAAATTTGTTGCCTAGTGTTTAGTTGGGCCAGTAGCATCAAACTGACAGCATTTGAGCATTTAGTTAGTTGTTAATATGCTCAGTTTCACATCACATGTGGTTTAATGTTGTTTTGTGTTTCCAAAGGTCTTGTGATGTCAAATGGTTATCCATGGAAGCAGCAGAGGAGATTTGCTCTTCATACTCTCAGAAACTTTGGTGTGGGCAAGAAGACCCTGGAGCCATCCGTCCAGCAGGAGTGTCAATATCTCACTGAGGCTGTTGCAGATCAACAAGGTGCTAAACAAACTGTGTTTTTCTACAAGCAGCAGCTGATCAACTCATATGCCTATAAATAAAAAATATATACATACATACTGTGAAGAGGCTTTAGGCACTTTAGATTTCTTAGATTCTTATCAGACCACCATCAGGTTTCTGATTACTCCCAGGTTCATTGTGTAGGACAACAAGCCCAGAAAGAACCTGCTAGTATTCATGAAGAACTACTGTAATTATTGATTAGATTTAAGTTTTGTTTGTATGAAGTTAATTTATAAATGAATAAACTGTAATTTATATCAAAAGCATAACCTGTGTATTTTTAGTGGCTAAAATATTTGCACAGTGCTGTATATATGTATACACATGGACTTTTCCCACAGCAGGCATAGAGTATAATCAATATGTTTTACTGTTCTTCAGATTAAAGCTCCATAATTTCTTTATCTTTTGACCGACCTTTTTTTCTTTCTTCTCTTTATTTTACAGACGGGCCTTTTAATGCACTGCCACTGATAAACAGTGCTGTGTCCAACATCATCTGCTGCCTGGTGTTTGGGGATCGATATGAGTACACTGACAAGAAGTACCTGACTATTCTTCGGACCGTCAATGAAGCGGTGCACTTACAGGGAAGTTTGTGGGTACAGGTGAGTCCCAATCTGCTTTTTGGACAGTGAGTTACTAAGTGAGTTATTAAGTCCCATGATCCGTCTTATAACCTGATTAATAAGTACCCACCATATGCCACTTTTCCATTATAAAGTTTAAGCACTACTCACCTCAACTCAACTCAGTTTTGATCATTTTCCATTATGGTTTAGTACCACCTCAATGTGAGTGTCGCAAAACTGCCATGACGTCCTTTATACACGACACATACACAAACATACACAGTTCCTGGAAGGACCACTGTGTTATTTTGCTAGTAGCATTAGCCATTTGCCTCATTAAACAATATAAAAATGGAAAAACAAACAGTCACTGTTGCCTGTTTTTAAAAATGGCAGGTTTGATTCTTATATCAGATATGCCCAGATGTAGTGGTCAAGATTCTTCTGGTAACGTTACTCCCTGTCCAATTGATGGCCCACAGTCTGTTGGCGCAGCTCACTTGGAACCTCAGCCAAGGAAGTACTAAAAAAGTACCTGCTGCCAGGCACTATACCCTAATGGAAAACCAGAAAAACCAAGTTGATTCAAGTCGAGGGGTTCTAGTGGAAAAGCCCCAGTAGAGCTTTCTTTATTCCCTATTGCTGGGTACAGACCACATAAACCCCCATTGTACAAGGGCCATAAATGTCCATATTACCCACAATCAAGAGTGATTGACGTGTAAAAAAAACAAATCATACTTCATCACAGGATGAATGATGATGGAGTGACTCTATAGGAGTCACAGAACATCGGACAAGAGCATCCTGCCATAAGGTGGTGATGTTTTGAAGTCCAAAGCAAGGCCCAGGTGAAAAGGAGTTAAATCTGTACATGGCAGAGAATCACAATACAACACTATGCTTGTATTTTTCAGATGCTGTTTGTGTTTGAGTAGTGAACTGTTGGCTGATTCTCAGTTGATGTTTTGATTGTCTTCCTGCTCTGTAGCTTTACAACACAGTGCCCTGGCTAATGAAATGGCTCCCTGGACCTCATCAAACAATATTCACCCTGACACAGAAACTCATTGACTTCATAAATATGAAGATCAAAGAACACAAACAAAGCTTGGACCCCTCTTCACCAAGAGACTACATCGACTCCTTCCTCATAGAGATGGGAGAGGTGAATGTATTAATGTACATTTTGCTTTTTTGATAAAACATGTCAACTTATTATTGGTTCTGTCTTTTTCTGTCATTGATAGAAAGAAGACAAAGATTCTGGATTTGATCTCGACAATCTGTGTTTTTGTACCCTGGACCTGTTTGGTGCTGGAGCTGAAACTACTACCACTACTTTACACTGGGGACTGTTATATATGATCCTTTACCCTGACATACAAGGTGTTTGTGTGTTCAATGAGGAACATCTGTTCCACCTCTTCACATTATGTTAAACTACATCTACATACAGACTCACACTGTTTCCTGCTTTCACTGTGTGTAGAGAGAGTCCAGGCTGAGATCGACACTGTGGTTGGTTCATCCAGACAGCCCTCCCTGACTGACAGAGAAAACATGCCCTATACTGATGCAGTCATTCACGAGATCCAGAGGATGGGCAACATCAGCCCGCTCAATTTGGTCCGCACAGCAAACAAGGACACCATGCTTGACAAGTACACAATCCCAAAGGTGCATGATTGACATTTGAGAGGAAATTTATTGGAGAATTTCATTTGTTGGATGTTTTGGGAGAGCTTCTGAACGCTCTGCTTTTCAGCTACTGACTCATAAACCATCTTGTCTCCCAAACACAGAGTGACGCCACAATAGTTTTCTCACCAGTTACTTTGAACAGTGTAAACATACCTTTAATAATGATATGAAGTGAAACCAAAAAACTGCCTGTAAGGTGGGAGATCCCATGTACACCCACACTGAGGCTCTGTAGGGCTTGTGTATTTTGAAGTAATGTAGGTAATATCATTAGTAGCTTGTCTCCATCCAGCAGTAGTGTTAGTTCTACCAGTGTTTGGTGCATAGTACAGGCCTGAGGCCTGTTAGGCTAGTTTCTGTTTCTAGATTAGTTTGTTCTGCTGTTGAGATGGTTGTCCAAGCCAGTTGTCTGAGGTTAGTTTCTCTTAACCTTTTTCTTTAGTTGCCCTAAGGTAGACTCTAAGTTAGGCTCTAAGGTAGACTCTAAGGTAGACTCTAAGGTAGACTCTAAGGTAGGCTCTAAGGTAGGCTCTAAGGTAGGCTCTAAGGTAGACTCTAAGGTAGGCTCTAAGGTAGGCTCTAAGGTAGGCTCTAAGGTAGACTCTAAGGTAGGCTCTAAGGTAGGCTCTAAGGTAGGCTCTAAGGTAGACTCTAAGGTAGACTCTAAGGTAGGCTCTAAGGTAGGCTCTAAGGTAGACTCTAAGGTAGGCTCTAAGGTAGGCTCTAAGGTAGGCTCTAAGGTAGACTCTAAGGTAGGCTCTAAGGTAGGCTCTAAGGTAGGCTCTAAGGTAGACTCTAAGGTAGGCTGGTTTGGGTGTGTGGGTGCAGGCAAAGAGGGGGCTGGTTCTGGGACACAGGAACACATTGTTGAACCTTCTCGGTGTTGTGGGCCCAACTCAATTCTATTGTGTATTTTGTTAACAAGGAAATAATCGTAGAAAAGCAAAAATATTAATATAACCTCATCATATAATGTAAGCTCACTACTCAGCACTGGAAGTATTTTACATCTTGTAATTTGAGTAACATTGGCAAAATAATGTCTTAAATAAAGTTGAATTTCAGTTTCCTTGTTTCAGTTTGATCAACGCTGTTCACTGATATTTCCTCAGGGCACCATGATCCTGCCCACACTGAACTCTGTCCTAAATGATGAATCGATGTGGGAAACTCCACACTCCTTCAACCCTCAACATTTTCTGGATCAGGAGGGTAAATTTAGGAGGAGAGAGGCCTTCCTTCCCTTTTCAGCAGGTTAGTCAGATGTTATAACCTTTCAACCATCAGTTACATGCTGATCTACTTTAAATCAGTGTCTCTGTCTTGTCCTTAGTTTGTTGTAGAGCTGCAGTAATATTTTGTTAGTCCCTTTAAAATTGTGTATTCTCAGGTAAGCGCGTGTGTCTCGGGGAGCAGCTGGCCAGGATGGAGTTGTTCCTCTTCTTCACCTCCCTCCTTCAGAGGTTTTCCTTCTCAGCACCTACTGGAGAGCAGCCCAGTCTGGAGTTTAAACTGGGAGCCACTCGCTGTCCCAAACCTTACCGCCTGTGTGCTGTACCACGATGAACCACCAGCTGGACAAAACTGAGCCATCTCTGTTAAACATAACAAATAATCCCTTTGATCCACTGCATTTATCTTGTTGTACCTTTTCTGAGAAAACACTTTTAAATGATAATCTTTTGATTTTATTCTGTGCAAGTCAAATCTGTAAGTACAGCACAGAACCAGTTAAGTCCATATAATCAAAAAGTTCCAAAAAATCATGGTGTATGACTTTAACTTTCTAATTTCTACCCAACAATGATACAACTGTTATATAAAATTTAAAATTATAAAATTTAAAATATAAAATTATTTTAAAAAATCTGTTCGAATAAAGATTTTCAGGTTCTTTAGGTTTTGTTCTGGTGTCTCAGCCACTGGAACATCGTGTACCAGTGGGCGTGTTTTGTGTGTGTGGGGGTTGCACGTCTACGAGGCTGCAGCTGGAAATACTTGAACTGAGCTCGGTTGTTTCAAATGTGTCAAATTGAAGCTGTCTTTAATTGGAATTGTGACCAGTCAAAAGTCCATTAAAGATATCTGTAATTGGACTTTTGACCAGTCCATATGTAACTGTAAATATCTTAAAGCAGTTTCCCCATTCAAGGCAATGACCAATTCCTATTCATCTAAATGTATTTGTAGACATCTGGATATCTCTAGATATCCTAAGTGATATTGGAATTGCTTCCTCAAATCTGTGCCTGCTCGTACCTGCCAAACGTTCGTCATTTGAGTTAAAATCTGTGTTTTTACTCTGAGGACAAACTAAACTATTTGTCTCTGTGTGTGATATAAGAAGCGCTTCTTCACGTGCGTAACGTGCCATCATCCAAACGCGCAGAAAAAGTGAGTCAATTCCCATGATGAAGTTTGACGTTTTATGTCATTTCTCGGGGGCGTGCACAGAATTACCTGGTTCACCTGAGATTATTTCCATATGAGCAGTCAGGCGGGATCGCATTACCTGTAATGAGGTGAGACAGGAGAAAACGGACTTCCCCTTACGTTCATACGGATTAAATAAAAAGTGATGATTTGTTTTCGACTTGAATTGTTTCATTTCAAAGAAAACATTTCAAGCTTTCTAGTCATATGTTTCTTATTTTTAAGAGCCAAATATTCGCTGAGATTCTGGAAAAATACGACTTGTGTTTGAAACTATGACAGGGACAGAAAAACACGACTGGTCTCTGAAAACTACCTCCAGTCCTGGAAAATACGTCTGGTCCAGAAAAATATGTCTGTTCCAGAAAAATACATCTGGCCCTGAAAGATACGTCGGATCCCTCAAAAACACATCTGGCTCTTAAAATATGTTTTGTCTCTGAAAAATATGTCTGGCCCTGAAAAATACCAGACATTTTTGAATTTTTGGTTATTTTTTTCATGGGGGCCAGCCGAGTTGCACCAGCCATGTAGTGCCCAGAATGGACAAAAAAACAATCACTGTCTCTGGACAGGCTCTAAAGAAAATGGCCACTGTACCCTTCCTTGTGTCTGGAAACTGAAAGTGGTGCTTGGAGGTTTACACTTTGCACCTTTAAGTTTCCTTTAACGTTTTTTAACCTTCTTTGATCAAACTACTTTAGTTTTGCACCAACAACTGGTCAGTTTGATTCAAAAGAAAAAATGGATTTACTTTGGTTATCTAAAGTCAACATTTATTGTCATCCTTTTATTGCAGAGCCATGGACTAGAAAAAAAATTACTTAAAGCATCATCAGTAGAAGTGCTGTGACTAATATTATGTGACATTGTAAACATCATTTTATTGTAAAGTTATGTTCATCCACTTAAGTTACTTTCCTCCTCTGTGTGTAAAAGCATACCACAGTAGGATCCACAGAACATGGGCCTATGGGTACTTTTTAGTGCCACCTGTTGGTGATATTTTGAGGTTCATGTCAAAGGCAATTAGGTCACAGAAGGTAAACGCGCAGACCACAGTTACAGTACATACAGTAATATGAAAGCTTGACCTAATGCTGAGAAAATCTGTCTGACTTTAAGTTGTGAACTGTTACCTTTGTCGTGATTCCTTGACACGTCCTGCTGGAAATGTTTATTCTGTTGTACTTCCACCCCTTTGTCCATTTACCGCTTTCCATGCTCTTTACCTGCACTGGCCACACTCACATGCATCCCATCTCATGCAATCAATCAGCCAGAAGCTAAGCTGCATGCCTTGTTCATGCCTCACTAGACTGTTGTTTATTGTCTTCTCTAGAGACTCATCAATGCCAAATAATGTACAGTATGTACCTGTATATACTTGTAGGTACAGGAGAACAAGACGCAAACTTTTTGCAAATATGGGAGTAGCAGCCTCATTCATATTCATCAATTGACATTTCAATTACTGATTTTTGGATTAGTAAGGAAATCTGTTGAAATCAAACATATAATAAAATCTTTAAAGCTTTGTTTTATAAAACACTATATTCCTACTTTGATTGCCCATTGGATTTGTCAGATTTGCTCACACTTAATGTGCATGTAAATAATAAAAAGATTTAGTTCAGGCCTACAATTAATCCCCTGCATCGATTATCACATTGTGGATTCACCCTGAGGCTTGGCAGGTGAGAAAAAACACTAACAATATAATACAATACAGACTGTTTCACTGATCCACTTGGCTCATTTAAATGTGCGATACTTGCTGTACATAGTTAGTACATAGTGCAATAAACTGCCACATACTAAGTATGTATGGCTTTTATAAGAATTCAATATTTTAATGTCTTCCTGCATCAAAGCGCTGTTTTTATATTCTGAAAATTAGCAAACCTCAACCTTGAGGTTTCTCTCAGCAGAAACATGCACCCACTGGGTTTTCCCTGAAGTTAGAGATGGAAAATAACTAGCAAAAGGAAATTACTAGATTACTGAAGCTTAAGAAACTCTAAGGCTGTGCTTATCGTCAGACACAGTCACTGGTACTCAAGAGGGACTACGAACACAAGCAGCAAGCTCAATGAGAAAAAAAATGTTGATTTTTTTATGTAAGGTGACCTCTTTCAGGCTAAAAGTGTAAGTTTCTTTTAACAACCTCAACAAAACTATTTAAAGGCAACACCATATATAGCTAGAATTAGTTCAGAGAGCTTAGTAAGTTATACTTTTTCTTTGGTGTAATTTTCTATGAACCATTGTTGTGTGTAATGACTTTGTTTTGCCACGTACTGTCTCTGCACAATTAGAGTTACTGTAAGAAACTGTCAGAAGTGTCAGAACCTGTGAGAGAACTAACAGTCAGGTTGCCATCAAGCCGTCAGCATGTTTTTCAAAGTAGACATTTCTGTCACACAACATATTACATGAGGGGGACGATCATTTAATTATCTGCTAACAGCAGCATGTTTAATGAGAGCAGGTGCTAAACTTACTGACATCTAAAGCCAACTCAACGGTTGTGGTAATGAAAAACAGACAACTTAAGTAGGGCATCAAACTACTCAAAGTAATGTTCAAAGTCTCTGCAACTGCCGAAATACCACCAAACTAGGTCACTGGCCTCTTTAAGAGACTTGGTTCACACAACCAAGATCATTTAGTCAAATGAATCTCACAAAGCAAGTCAGCAGAGGAAGATGTAACTATTGGTAAAAACCTGCTGGATTTATCTAAAAAAGAAATACCCAGAAGACGCGCAGGCAGCAAGAAATTCTGGTGAGCTTTATCTGAACATATCTACTCATGAGGCATGATAGTTTGTGGGCTGGAGAATGGAGAAAATGTAGAACAGTGTACATTAACTGCTGTATTGAAAGCAGCCTCCTATAGTATCAGTAGTTTATAGAGTCAAATGGTCAGATTTCACACAGTACATGTAAATCCTAATTGTTTCAAGAGCGTATTGCAGCGACAGAAACATTACTTCTCATGCTGCGTGTGTTACACTTCTGTGAAACCTCTTCACATTAGCTTGAACATGTGCTGTAAACAGATGGCTTAGACAAGTTCTGAACATTCATTTCATGTGCAAAAATTCCCACAGTGATTCTTCAGAAACCGTGTTTGGTGAATTGTGATATGATAAGGATTTGCTTTGTTTAAAGCTGCGTCATGCTGAGTGGGTTCTTTGGAAAAGATGAGCTGAGATGAATCTCTCTTCAACAATTTGGAGATGGGTCACTGTACTTCTTAGTTTCCATA